>NC_061812.1:8019660-8674938 GCF_021462225.1 Girardinichthys multiradiatus | reverse complement strand
CCCAGCAACCCTACGGAGGAAGCTCATTTTAGCCGCTGGTATCCGGGATCTCGTTCTTTCGGTCATGACCCAAAGTTCATGGCCATAGGTGAGGGTAGGAACGTAGACCGACCGGTAAATCGAGAGCTTCGCTTTTCGGCTCAGCTTTCTCTTCACTGTCGATCTCCCGCTCCATTCTTCCCTCACTCGTGAACAAGACCCCGAGATACTTAAACTCCTCCACTTGAGGCAGGAACTCCCCTCCAACCTGAAGAGGACAAGCCACCCTTTTCCGGTGGAGAACCATGGCCTCGGACTTGGAGGAGCTGATCTTCATCCAAGCCGCTTCACACTCAGCTGCGAACCGCCCCAGTGCATGTTGTAGGTCTTGGCTAGATGGGGCTAGCAGGACCACGTCATCTGCAAAAAGAAGAGACGAAATCCTCTGGTCCCCAAACCAGACCCCCTCCAGCCCTTGGCTGCGCCTAGAAATCTTGTCCATAAAAGTTATGAACAGGACCGGTGACAAAGGGCAGCCCTGCCGGAGTCCAACATGCTCCGGGAACAGGTCCGACTTAGTGCCCGCAATGCAAACCAAACTCCTGCTCCGCTTGTACAGAGACCGGATGGCCCCTAGTAAAGAGCCACCGATTCCATACTCCTGTAGCACCCCCCACAGGGCATCACGAGGGACACAGTCGAATGCTTTCTCTAGGTCCACAAAACACATGTGAACCGGTTGGGCAAACTCCCATGAACCCTCGAGCACCCTGTAGAGGGTATAGAGCTGGTCCAGTGTCCCACGGCCGGGACGAAAACCAAATTGTTCCTCCTGAAACCGGGGTTTGACTATCGGCCGGACTCTCCTCTCCAATACCCTGGCGTAGGCCTTACCAGGGAGGCTGAGAAGTGTGATCCCCCTGTAGTTGGAAAACACCCTCCGGTCACCCTTCTTATGTAGGGGGACCACCACCCCAGTCTGCCAATCCAAAGGCACTGTCCCAGTCCGCCACGCAATGTTGGAGAGGCGTGTCAACCATGACAGCCCCACAACATCCAAAGACTTGAGATACTCAGGGCGAATCTCATCCAACCCCGAAGCCTCGCCACCGCGGAGCTTTTTAACCACCTCGGTGACTTCAGCCTGGGTGATGAAAGAGTCCAACCCCGAGGCCCCAGCCTCTGTTTCCACCAGGGAATACGTGATGGCAGGATTGAGGAGATCCTCGAAGTACTCCTTCCACCGGCCGATAATGTCCCCAGTCGAGGGCAGCAGCTCCCCACCCCCACTGTAAACAGTGTTGGTGAAGCACTGCTTCCCCCTCCTGAGGCGCCGGACGGTTTGCCAGAATTGCTTCGGGGCCAACCGGTAGTCCTTCTCCATGGCCTCACCGAACTCCTTCCAGGTCCGGGTTTTTGCCTCTGCCACCGCCCGTGCCGCGACACGCTTGGCCCACGTTACCCATCAGCCGCCTCAGAAGTCCCACAAGCCAACCACAGCTGATAGGACTCCTTCTTCAGCTTGACAGCGTCCCTTACTGCCGGTGTCCACCACCGGGTTCGGGGATTGCCGCCGCGACAGGCACCGCAGACCTTACAGCCGCAGCTACGGGCAGCAGCATTGACAATAGATGCGGAGAACATGGTCCACTCGGACTCTATGTCTCCAACATCCCTCGGAATCTGGTCAAAGCTCTCCCGGAGGTGAGAGTTGAATACATCCCTGGCCAAGGGGTCCGCCAGACGCTCCCAGCAGACCCTCACTATGCGCTTGGGCCTGCCAAGTCTGTCCGGCTTTCTCCTCCTCCAGCGGATCCAACTCACCACTAGGTGGTGATCAGTGGACAGCTCAGCCCCTCTCTTCACCCGAGTGTCCAAAACATGCGGCCGAAGGTCTGATGATACGACAACAAAGTTGATCATTGACCTCCTGCCTAGGGTATCCTGGTGCCAAGTGCACTGATGGACACCCTTATGTTTGAACATGGTGTTCATTATGGACAATCCGTGACTAGCACAGAAGTCCAATAACAAAACACCGCTTGGATTCAGATCGGGGAGGCCATTCCTCCCAATCACGCCTCTCCAGGTGTCACTGTCGTTTCCCACGTGGGCGTTGAAGTCCCCCAGCAGAATAATGGAGTCCCCAGGAGGGGCACTATCCAGCACCCCCCACAGGGACGCCAAGAAGGCCGGGTACTCCGCACTACTGCTCGGCCCATAGGCCAAAATGATAGTCAGAGACCTCTCCCCAACCCGAAGGCGCAGGGATGTGACCCTCTCATCCACTGGGGTAAACCCCAACATGAGACGGCTGAGCTGGGGGGCAACAAGCAAACCCACCCCATCCCTAGAGCCAGCCTCAGCATCCGGGGATCGGGCCGCCGAGGTCTCCACCTTCGTCAGCCGCCCAATCCTCTTTGCACCGGTCCCTCACGGTTCCCCCTGCAGGTGGTGGGCCCAATATTTGGCTAATTGAGCCGATGGAAATTACGTTTTCAAAGATAAAAGAAAAATGGTCAGATAGGGTGACATCAGTTACAAAGACCATGGAAATGTTTAGACTCCTACTGATAATTAATTCCAAAACGTGTCTCTATTTTGTGCGTTGGCTGTTTAGCATGTTGAGACAAACCATTTTTTTGTGAATCCCATAATTCTTTTGCACCTTTGTATGGGGGGTTGTCATCATGGATGCTGAAGTCTCCCATGATGATTAACTAGTTGTAATCAACACATATGACAGATAGAAGGTAATTGAAATCATTTAAAAAAGTTTGCATGTGGTTTTTCAACATTCTGTTTCTTAGCGGTCCTAATTAGTTGTCTGTCAGTCTTTTTTCCACACATGACTAATTATTGTACAGATTAGCATGTGTTGCCATGAAAAGTACAGCTGCTCCTAACGGTGTCTGGTCCTTCTCTCAAAAGCGATTAAAATAAAAATAAAAATCCTCTGAGTAATCGCTAAGTGTCACTGATTTAAAGTAGTTCAGTGTTTTCCCTGAGAGATAAGAAATTGAGAGCAAAAGAATGCAAGCAAACAGAGAGCAAGGGAAGAAAGCGTCCGAAAAGCAGAGAGATGGAAGCAAGCAGAGAATAAAGCATCTATTCTGGGGAACTAGAATTATTAAAATAATTGGCCTTTAATACATAGCTTTAGCTTGCTGCTGTGTTTGTCGGGACACCAAATGGCTTTCACCTCAGAGACTGTTCTAGTACTGTCAGGGGCTGTATGGGATTGCCTGTCCTCTTTGTGGATGATTTTATCACTATTATTGTTAAATTAGATATCAAAGTGCATCCTGTTTACATGAATTAATCCATCCAGACTTTGCTGCCCTCCAGGCTTCTAAAGTAATGTTTAATTTTAGTATGCTTCCTGCTTATTCAGGATTTTTGGAGTCAACAATCACACGGATTTTTACATAACAGAAAAAAGTGCTTACACTAAACTATTGACTCTTTGCATTAGGGAGGATACGTTTCTTTCCTACTTCATAGTTGAGCTGCAATATTTATTTTATTTAATAGCAATTAAGAGCATTTTGACTAAAAACAAAGAGCACTGAACACAAAGAGCTGGTTTATGGATAAGACTAAATATAAAAATCAGATTGTCAATACCAACAACAACAGCCACAGCAAGACACCAACAGAAAATAAAAATAAACTGACTTGATGCAGTCAGGGAACCTGCAGAGCACACAAAATACAACTATGAAAGCTTGGTGGTCTGTGCACATAAGAGTGCTAAAGTCATCCTCCAAAGAACCTAATGTTTGGAAAATTGGTCTCCTAGAAGCCACCTAATCTGAATGCCATAATCTTTTTTTACTTAATTAACTATTTTTGTTCTACTTTACATTAAGTTTAAAATTAAATGCTATCATCCTGTTGTCTGACTTAACTGAAAGCACTTTGTCAACTTCAGCTGTTTCAGTTTAAACTGATATATTTATCCAAAAGATAACATGAATACAACTTTTTCTAATGCTTGCTTGATTGACTTTTAGCTGAAATAAGTTTAGAAATGCAAGTACAACAATGCATTTGAATGGGAAATTCTGTTTGGGTTTGTTTCTATTTGAATTTACTAACCACATTAAATTAGATTTTTAAACCTTCTTTCAGTTCATCCTGACCTTTATTAGACCTTCTCATATTTTTTTGACATAGACCCGGGTTTTAGCTCTTGCCTAAAGGGCAGATCCAAAATGTAATCAGAGAAAGAATATGTACTGCGGCCATACATTCAAGTTACTTAAACTCACCAAGAGGCCAATTTCTTTTAATATCTAGATGATCCCCCTAGCTGAGATAACCGAGTTCTAAAACATTGCTTACAATATCTATGCTGATGACATTAAACTTTTACAATAACTACTTAGCCATTGTGCATTACAATCATATGTGAGTCAGTGTGTTCAAAATACCCATGAGTGGATGTGTCAGCAATTCCTCCAGTCATTGTTTTTAACCTCCCAAAATACAAGGTTAAACACCACAGGGCATGCCAAAAACCAAAGCGTTATCACGGACCTCCTGAACACAGAAACACTGGTGCATGCATTTAGTTTCAATTTTGATTGTTTGCAAAAGAATAGCATTTAAAAGCTTGATGTTCTATGAAGCACTGAATTGTCTTGGGTCTAAATGTGTTTCAGAGTTGCTGGTAAGCTTTGAACTACAGTCATATTTAATAATTTAGAATATCAATTTAAAGTTCATGAACTTCAGTAACTGAATTTGCTAAGTGAAAGACATTATATAGATTAATTACACACAGACTGATGCTTTCAAGCCTTTATTTCTGTTATCAATGATGATTTTGTACTTCCAGCTAATAAAAACACGGCATTTAAGATTAAAATATTACATCAGCCAATAAAAAAATTAATTTTCAATACAGAAACATAGGCTTAATGAAGAATATGTTTAATACCCGCTTAATGGTAATTTATAAAGGGGGCTTTTAGTCTGACAAAGAAGCCTTGTCTGAACCCGTATTCTAATTTATTGAATTTGACTGTATGCAGACCCCTTAGAACATCTTAGACCTGTTTATTCCAAATTCCCAGAACCAGAACTAGATAAAAGGAGGCAATATGTACATAGTTTCTATGCTTCTCAGCTCTGACACTAACTCTCTGAAAACAAAAGATGCACAGAAACAATTGGCACCTTTTAAATCTGAATTGAAAACATTTCTAGTCAGTGCAGCTAACCCATAAAAGTACAATTTTGCTTTAATAGGTGATTGTTATCATATATTCTGTTTTGTTTTATATCAGCAATTTGATCATTGCTATCTTTTTAAGCAATGCTTATATTTTAATATTATGTTACTATTATTGTTTAAATGTAAATCATGTCTTTAATTATCGTCATATCTGTTCCTTTAACTTCCCTGAAAAGCAGCTTGAATTAATTCTGCATGTATGGTGCTATACAGATACACCAGCCTTACCTAAAACAAAATAACAGATAATCTGGCAAGGACAGGAAGGTTTTAAATCAGTTAAAGAGCTGGACATTTCCCTCCCACAAACTGTTTAACGGACAAAGTGTTGATGACTACTGATGCTTCTGTAGTATTGTTACATAAAACAGCCAGGTTTTTTTTTTCATGTGAATGTGTCAGCACCTTATGTTTTCTTCCGTATGGATGTTCTTCATTTGTGTTGTACCAGTTATTTTTTCTCTTCTTGTTGGTTATCTCAGATCGTGTGCTCATGAGGTCATCCATGCTGGTCCTGTTCCTTGTCTTCAGTGCCCAGGCTGTGGCCACCATTAGAGGGGTCTCTTGCAGAGCCACAACAGCACAACAGAACAATCCCACCTCCATCCCCACTGTGGACCCTAAGCTCTTCAGGAAGCACCACTACCTCTCACCAAGGGTGCTTTTTAGCTCACAGCCCCCCGACGAGGAGCCAACAGGGGAACAGGGTATCAGCAGGAGGTCTCGAAGGCGAGCAGGGCAGCCTCAGCACCGGGGGGTGTACTCAGTGTGTGAAAGCATTAGTGTCTGGGTGGGCAACAAGACCAAAGCCACAGATATCTCAGGCAATGAGGTGACAGTGCTCCCAGAAGTGAACATAAACAATGTTAACAAGAAGCAGTATTTCTTTGAAACAACGTGTCACAGCACTCGCTCTGGAGGCTCGGGCTGTTTAGGAATTGACGCGAGGCACTGGAACTCCTACTGCACCAACTCGCACACTTTTGTACGAGCGATGACTTCATTCAAGAACCTAGTGGCATGGAGGCTCATACGCATCAACGTAGCATGTGTGTGTGCACTCAGCCGCAAATCATGGCGGCAGTGAAGACTCACCACTAGGCTGCCACACAGAACACCATTTAGACACATTAAAATGCAGACAGGTGTGTTTCTGCATATAACTTATCACCAAAAACCTTTCACCCTCTGCACAAAGTAAGTTATTATAGTATGTTTATAAGTATGAGGACTGCAAGTATACACACCAGACCTGGGTCAAACAGTACCAGCAAGTAGTTTATAGCTACTGAAGTGCTAACAGGATTGTGAAAGTGTTTTATTCAGCTGTGGTTTACAAAATAACCAGTTTGTTGCGATAAAAGTATTGTTTTGCAACTTCAAAGCAGTAGATGAAATATTTTCTACAGCAGAAACTTTGAAGTTCAACATTTTTTTGTTGTAAAAACATTTCTTAAAAAAGATCTATAAAACTACAATTAGTGGCATTTATTGGCAATACAATTTATGACACAAATGTTTAGGATCATCAAAAACCTTTTAATATCAAACAAAGATAATCAGAGTAAATATAAAAAAACTGTTTTAAAATTATGATTTAATTTACAAAGGTCTTCACACTAACCTGGCCTTCTTTGATTGTTCTCCTTGTTAAATCAAAAAATTACCAGGTTTAACCCCTTTTTTATTCATATACCTAGCCACACCCAGACTTGATTACATACTGACTCCAGTGAACCACAGGAATGGCCAGCCTGCTAAAATTATTTTAATAGCCCATTGACAACTCATCCAGGACGTCATAAAAAACCCAAAGCAACATCTAAAGCCCTGAAAGCCTCACTTGCATCAGTTAAGGTCAGGGTTCTTGATTCAACATTAAGAAAGAGACTGGGCAAAAATGGCATCCGTGTGAGATTTCCAAAGCAAAAATTATAGCTAACATTAAAAAAAAAACACAATAAATTCTCAATGATGCCCAATATTATGTGAAATGAAGAGATAAAGGTTACCCTTGTATGTGTCCCATTGCAATTGACATAAAACTAAAACAGTATTTACAAAAATGATCATAGAGTCTAAGACCTTTAATAACTTAGCTACTCCCAGTAACTGATGGAACCAAAAATCCTGAAGAAGAATGTCCGGCCATCCGTTTGTGAACTTAAGCTCAGGTTCATTTGAGTTTTGCAACAGGACAGTGATGCAAAATGTACCAGCATAGTATGCTTTGCATGATTTGTTTGATGGTCATATATATTTAAATGTGACAAAAACGCAAAAATAGATGAAGTCTATCAGACTGGTAAAAACCTTTTCACATTACTCTATTTGTATAAGCTTTATTGGTTCCTTACCTTGATTGTTGTGTGAATCTAGGCTAGTGTGACAGCAAAAAGGGTGGAATAATCTATGGTCTTTAGCTCATTTCTTTTCCATGAACTCATTCAAAAAAATTCTGATGGTAAGGAAAGGAGAGGAGAATTTTTTTTTAAGACTAACAAAAAGAGAACAGCACTGAAACTAGAATCCAACCATTCAGAAGCTAAGCAGTGATGTAGGTATTTGTAGTACTGCAACTTTTAGCATTCAAAGAAAATAATTAAGGGACAGAACAGATTCCTTTATTTCACAGCAGATGGTTTGTTGTTTTCTCTACTGAAAGAGCTGCATAATCGTTAGATTTTTGGAAAAAGAAATAAACAGTATTCAACTGGTTGCAGCTTTTTACCATTAGATATCACTTTGTCAAACTAAATTAAATGCAATATGAAAATAATATACATGTTTAATCTTTCAAAATTTTAAGCTACACTGTAAGAGCTTTTTTAATCTCCCAATTTCAAAATGTCACTTTTACAAAAAAATGGCCCAAGACTAACAGGAACTTTAAGTTATTTCCAAATGTCCATGATTACTGACTGCTCAAGAAAGAAATGGAAGATACTAATAAATGCACAGAGTACAAGATATAATTTTAATCCAGGAGCATTTACACCGAATTCAACTTTCTTATGGCATTTTGAATGATTTTGATTCTAATAAAACCACAAAGCAACTATGGAATTAGCCCCATATTTGTAGATGCCACACTTGCCCTGCTGCAATTTGTAAATTAATACATATTTTTACAACTGACAACATTTTATATCGGAAAAAGAAAAAAACATCCAGATTTGGACAAAGAACCTGGCTTGTAGACCAAACCGCAGCTGCACTGTCAATCACAGCTTCTAAAAACACAGCATTTTGGTTTACAGGTTCAAGTGACTGTAGCTTCCACAAAGCAGAGGCTAAAATCTAGCCAGTAGTAGCTGAGCCAGTAACACAGTGAAAGGCCTGTAAAAGTTTGGCACAGCAACACGGTCGAACTGCTTGTAATCATTTCTGCCTCGCTGTTGACCGTCTTACAGAAAGGCGTCATGCTGAGAAAGAGTAATAAAACTATTCTGCTGATACAATTTAACCCAGGTCTGTTAAAAGTTAAGATTTGTTTTTTTATAAATAAATAATTGTGTTTATACTGTTATTTATTAAACATATACAAACATGAACTGTGCATTTCATGAAGTTGTCCCTGCATCTAACAGGAAACAGTACAATACA
This sequence comes from Girardinichthys multiradiatus, assembly GCF_021462225.1. NCBI lineage: Eukaryota > Metazoa > Chordata > Actinopteri > Cyprinodontiformes > Goodeidae > Girardinichthys > Girardinichthys multiradiatus. Next base: position 8,666,111 of record NC_061812.1, on the reverse strand, counting down.
ATGTATACAGTTATGCAGCTTTTGTGGAAAAATACAGCTAAAATCCACATGCTGTCTTTTAACAGTCATTAAATTAATTTATTGCTTCAGCTGGTAGTTATATATATTTTTCTCGTCATCATTCTACAATCGATATTAAATAACTGGTTTTAGAAACAGACATTAAAAAGAAAGACTGCAAATGATTCATGAAGCCTACTCACTGATTATATCATGACCTAGCATATTCTTTGTCTTGGCAGTTGCATTTCGCTGTTGTCAGCACACAACAAATTGTACTACTGGCATTTACTCAGTATCAATTGTGATTGTTTTTGGTTCCCTGCCTAAAGTTTTATCACAACTTGTGTTCATGAGCTTGTCTTGTTGGACTTGAGCTTGGAGGCTCAAGGAAAACTGAAAAGAGCAGATGAAAAGGAAAAGAAGGTGTTTTACAAAAAGCGTTTAAACATTTCTACCTGCCAGCCATAAATGCAGTTTTCATGCCAAAGTTTATAAAGCTTAGCACTGACTTCACCACAAAAGCTGCTCCTCCAAAACAAAATGCAACACTTCTCCCTAGTGGACAAAGGCTGGAAGTAAAACTTGTCAGAGATGGACCTCAATGTAAAGGTCACTGGCCGTAGCATGCAGAAAACATTCTACAGTCTATAGATTAACTAGTCCTAGCTGAAAATACAGTCTAGATGCTAAGATGAGAAGTCCAGGAGTCGCCATAATCAAGATGTTTCCTAACTTACTAAAACAACTTGAGAGGAAATTAAAGAAATCTTGATTTGATTGGATTTCTTCCTGTGGGCTCCACATAAATAAATAATATGCCTTAAAAAACTATTAGGTCAAATTAAATTTAATTAATCAGATATAATCACAACAGTTACATTTTCAAATTTCATATGGTAACAAAGAGTTTGACAAATGTGACACTATTTTAAATTACCATGCTTGTTTAAAATATAGTTAGCTCTAGAACATTTTCACATTTTGTCTCCTTACAACCACAATGATTATTATTGGAAGGAGAGTGATTCATGGTTTTAAATATATTTTACTAATTCAATTCAAATTTCATTTAAAAATATTCTATTAATCCCAAAGAGAAATTAAATGTAGCTCAAAATTGAAAAGGTTTCTTTAAAGAGCACATTAAAAATACTAAAGTGTGGCATTTGTAATCAGCCCTCAGAGGGGTTTTGTAGAACCACCTTTTGTGGCTATTCCAGCTGCAGTTGGATGGAGAGTATCTGTTATCTTAAATTTATTATTTGATTCAGGTTTGGACTTTCAATGGACGACTTAAACACATAAATATATGCTTTGATTTAAATCATTGTATTATAGCTCTGTCTGTATGTTCATGGTCGCTGTCCTTCTGTAAGGTGCAGAACCACCGCAGTCTCAAGACCTTTGCAGAATCTAACAGATTTTCTTCCAGTTTTGCCCTGTATTTAGGAGCTCAGGTGGTAGGAGTTTGTCCTGTAATTATCGGGTCGCCGGACCCTAGCTCTGTCCGTCTCAGTCGTTGTGTCCTTGGACAAGACACTTCACGCACCTTGCCTGGAGATGGTGGTCAGAGGGCCCGGTGGCAGCCTCACTTCTGTAAGTCTGCCCCAGGGCAGGTGTGGCTGTGGCTACATTGTAGCCCACCTGTCAGTGTGTGAATGGGTGGATGGATTGTAGTGTAAAGTGCTTTGTGGTCTCTGGGGACTTGATAAAGTCCTATACAAGTGCAGGCCATTTACCATTTAATCAACATTTCCATCTACCCTGACCAGCTTCTCCATTTCTGCTGAAGAAAAAGGAAATTAGAGCATGGGATGTCAGGTTTACGTGTAGTGTTACACATCATCTGACCAGAGCAGCTATTTCAGCATTTGCTCCGTTCCCAACATGGCTTTTGGCAAATAATAGGACTTCTTGCCACTCTTCCATAAAGACAGGTGGAAGAATCAGTAGATTCTTCCACCTGAGCTGTGGAGCTCTGCAGCTCCTTCAGTGTTACCATGAGCCTCTTGGCTGCTTCTCTAATGCTCTTCTCATCCGTTTAGGTGGATGGCCATGTCTTGGTAGGTTTGTACTTGTTTCACAGTCTTTATAATTGTGAATGATGAATTTATTAATTAGGCAGCTCAATTTAAATCAGGGTATAAGAGTAAAGGGGCCTGAAGGGGCATGGCACACAAGCAATGTGTCCTTTTCCTTCCAATTTGGTTGAATGCATTACTTTCTGTTGGTCTACCACATAAAATTCCAATAAAAACATTCTAGCTGTAGTAACAAAGTGTCATGTGATAAAGTTTTAAAAAGTTAAAAGGTTATGAACCTTTGCAAAGCACTAAACCTGACTGGATATATTCAACGTTATTAATCCTAGTTGAATGAAATAATATGAGCCCTCCAGGTTTTAGAAACAGTTGTCAGTCGTGTGAGTCTAACCAAAATTAATGGACATCGTTGACATTTTGTACTTTGTCCACTAGATGGTGACAATTAAATTTTGGAAATCCTACTCTTTTCATCATTTGCTCTCTAAACCCAGACAATTTATAGAAACGTATTGCCAATGTATCCATTAGAAAATAATGTACTCTGACCCTGCAAAAATGTATTTAATGATGGGCCTAGTGATAGAACACTGGTTTCTTCTGACACAGGTTGTCTATAGACACCTTGACTGTAACTCACCAATTATTTCAGATTAAATAATTAGATTATGCTGATGCAATTTCAAGTGCAATAATTATTTTACCATAATCAAACTTCCTACGCCTGATACCTCTTGGATCATGAAGATGACTCAGTTGCACCATGTGGCGAACAGATTACACCACAGTGCCTAATTTACATGTGAATTACAGCAAAGAAAGTTGAGGAGGATGGAGAGAGAGTGACTGGGAAGGGATAGTGGGATTTTTACTCCATTAAACCCAGAGGATATCATTTCAGCTTGGGTATTTTTGCTAAAGGATAATTACATGACAGGACTGGATGATCAAACTGATATTAGTTTAACATTTAAGCAGTTGAAGGATTTTACATATTGAAAATCATTAGTCAGTTTGTCAGCTTTGTAAAATAGGAATCTATTAATCCTTAAATAAATAAAAGCAGTGATAATAAAAGCTGGGCAGTGATGTGATATGTCCCGTGATCCAGTCAAACTGACCCTCAAACAGTGGGGTCGCTGTTTCCCTCCCACGTCATTACAGAAAACAAAGGCAGCACAAACATGAGAAGCTTGGATGTCAGAGTGGGTGAACCCGTGCTGACCCCATACAATACTGCAGAGATGACAAAGAAGAGCTTTAGTAATGGGCCATATTGGTCTTTAATGCAGAGAAATGGCTCAGATTCAGACATAAAATGTTCATATATTTTCTACAGTCTTAAGCAGGTGTTAATTTGTTTTCTTTTTAAAATGAAATAAAAATGTTTATATTGGACAGAGGATATTCACTGTAAGTTAATGCAACAGCTACAGTCTTAACTCAGAACTGCATGAGTAAAATTACAAAAAGTAAAGAAAAAGAATTTCCCCCTTTGTTTTTTTATTTTTATTTTAAGCACATTGGACATTGTTATCAGGAACAGAAAACCTTCTTAGATTGAAATCAAATTATGCTTGATATATGTGAATAAATATAAACAACGGGAAATGAAGAAAGCATGTGAGAAACCTGCTAATTAACATAAATTGTAAAGCCAATGAAAATGTGATTGCTTAAAAGTAATGTTTTTGATGCATTTGGTTGAAATGGAAAAACAATAAACTCTTCTGGAAAATGACAAAACAACAGTTCAACAAGGAATTTATGATAGAGCTCTCCGATTTAAAGCGAACCGTTTTTACAAAAGTTTCTAAATCCAACTCTGTCATCAAACAATGTGCTAATCCTGAAAACAAAACTATGAATCAGGGCAGGACCCAAGATATTTTGAACAGAATCAGACTGTCTCCCAATCATGACACTATCATTACCATCAACAGATAAAACACATTCTTTAATTGTTTCTGCAGGAAAATCACACTTGGCAGGAATTGAATCTGGACCGAATTGAATTCCTCATTTGAAGACTATAAATATCTTCAGCATTTAATGGAGATAGACTTGGTTTATGTAATATCTGTGTTAGTCTGTGTGTAAAGTGCACACAAAACTATATTTTCATAATAAACAATGATATCAATGACTCTTGAAGGATAGTGCAGTTTCGCAATGATTAACCTTTGCTTCATTTCAAATGATATACTGTCCTTACAGTGCCTCAAATTGTGTCACATTAACACCAAAAGATTTCATTGGATTAACCAACAGAAAGTTGCACATAACTGTGAAGTGAAAAGAAAATAATTATAATTAATAATAAAGATAATTTTCAAATTATGCTCCTAAGTAAGATCCAGTGCAGTGCATTGCTTTAAGTTATCTCCTAATTATTAATCAGAGTCCACTTGTGTGCAGCATAATGCCAATAGGATGCATATGACTTCATATACAGTATGTAAGAGAACATTGGTGAATGTATTACACACGTCAGACATAAAGTTGTGGGAACGTTTAAAGCAGGGTTGTGTTATACAATGACATCCAAACTCTTAGACATCTCAATGAGAAATGTTCAGTGCATCATCCGAAAATGAAAATAGTATGGCACAACTGTAAACCTACAAAGACATGGCCATCCATCTAAACACACAGGCCAAGGCCAGGCGTGGAGAGGACTGAACACAAGGGAAGCCAAGTCCATGGTAACTCTGTGACAGCTGCAGAGATCCACAGCTCAGTTGGAATAATATGTTGACAGGACAGCTGTTTCAATTCAGTTTAAATAAACTTAATTCAACAGACTTTGTTAACCCCAAAGAGAAATTAAATGCTGCTGTAACTTAAACTATCAATTTTTTTTCAAAGCTTCATTAAATTGATGATGGCTGTTGGGAGGAAGGGTTGTCTGTAGCAGCTTGTAATACAGCAGACCTAAGGAAGCCTCTGACTGAAGACACTTGTTGCTGTATGGCAATCTCATTAAGAGGATGCTCAGGTTGTCAATAATGTTCTTTATTTTATCGGCATTCTTCTTGCACAATCATCTCGAGATGCTCCAGAGCAGTCCCCAGAACACAACCAGCTTCTTTTTCACCCTGTTGAGCTTGTTAAGTCGTCCTTTTTCTGATGCTGCTTCACCAACAGATGATGGTAGAGGAGATTTCACTCTCCACGACAGATATTCAGCATCTTGTTGCAAACACTGAGGGACCTAAGCTTCTTCAAAAAGTACTATCAACTGCTCTTTCTTGTATAAAACATAAAAGTAATGTTTTATACACCACCTTCCCCTCTTTCTCTCTTATGATGGAAATAATGTTTGTCATATTGATGTTTCTCCTGATATCCACAATAATCTCCTTTGTTTTGTTTACATTGAGAGTGAGATGAGTGTCTGATTTTATTTGTTGTGTTCTCTGCAAATCTGGCTTTCATTAAAGAGGGGCAAGAGGAAAGTCAATGTTAAAAAAGAACCATAAGAAGTCCCATCTGCAGCTTGCCACAAGAAAGTTGAAAGTGGAAGAATGTGATCTGGTCAGATGAGACCAAAGCTGAACTTTTGGGCCTAAATGCAAAACCCTACATGGTGAAAAAATAACATTGTACATCACTCTGAACCCACCACCCCCACTGTAAAACATGGTCCTGGCAGCATCGTGCTGTGGGAAGGATTTTCTTCAATAGCAAAACAGGACAAAACTAGAACAAAACCTGGTTATGATTCGCACCTGTTTGTGTTCCCTGTTGATTGCACTCACATGTTTTCTATGTAACATGTCCCTTCTCAATTGTATATAAGTTCCTGGTTTCTGTTTCCTCATTGCTGGATTCTTCCGTTGATCTGTTCCGTTGCCTGACTCATGTTTCTTGTGTTCCTGTATCTCTAGGTTCTCCAGTTTTGTCCAGAAATAATTTCCTCATCATGCATCTGTTTTAGTCCAGTTGCAATTTGGGTTCACAACAACCTCGAATCATGACAGTTAGAGGCTCCCAAAGGTTTGAGGTTAAGGGCTTTACCTGGAGCTGTAGAACAACCTTACACATACAGACAGTGCTTAAATGGCTCAGATCAAAGTACAGTTGTGTAATTAAAAGGTGCAGCCAAAGTCCATACCTTAATTTAACAGAGAATCTGTGGCAAGAATGGAAAACTGAAGTGTTTCAACTCGCTCCTTCCAGGCTGACTGCATTGCAATTTTGCAAAGAAGAATGCAAAAGACCTTCAGTCATGCAGCTCAAATGTCCAAAGCTGTTAGAAATATACAGGGGTTGGACAATGAAACTGAAACACCTGCCATTTTAGTGTGGGAGGTTTCATGGCTAAATTGGACCAGCCTGGTAGCCAGTCTTCATTGATTGCACATTGCACCAGTAAGAGCAGAGTGTGAAGGTTGAATTAGCAGGGTAAGAGCACAGTTTTGCTCAAAATATTGAAATGCACACAACATTATGGGTGACATACCAGAGTTCAAAAGAGGACAAATTGTTGGTGCAAAGAAGCGTACCACCCAGACTGTTGCATGCCCAGAGTGAAGCATGGGGGTTGATTAGTGATGGCTTGGGCTGCCATATCATGGCCCAATACTTGTGCTAGATGGGCGCGTCACTGCCAAGGACTACCGAACCATTCTTTAGGACCATGTGCATCCAATGGTTGAAACATTGTATCCTGAAGGCGGTGCCCCGTATCAGGATGACAATGCACCAATACACACAGCAAGACTGGTGAAAGATTGGTTTGATGAACATGAAAGTTAAGGTGAACATCTCCCATTGCCTGCACAGTCACCAGATCTAAATATTATTGAGCCACTTTGGGGTGTTTTGGAGGAGCAAGTCAGGAAACGTTTTCCTCCACCAGTATCACGTAGTGACCTAGCCACTATCCTGCAAGAAGAATGACTTAAAATCCCTCTGACCACTGTGCAGGACTTGTATATGTCATTCCCCAGACGAATTGACGCTGTATTGGCCGCAAAAGGAGGCCCTACACCATACTAATAAATTATTGTGGTCTAAAACCAGGTGTTTCACTCTCATTGTCCAACCCCTGTACTCTAAATCACTTGCAGCTCTAACTGCAGTGAAAAGAACTGATTCGGGGGGGCTGAACATGCTTGGCTCAGTGGTCAGATTTTTATTTATAAATAGGTTAGATAACCGTATTATTTTCCAGTTATTTTACAGTTATGCAACACATAGTTTTATAGGAAAAAGGCAGTACAATTTGAGGTTGTAACATAACCAGATGTGAAAATTTTATTAAATTCAAGAGATATCAATAATAATAATAATAAAAATAAGAGCAAATAGCTTTTGTGACCAGTCAAAATATTTCACACAAGTCAGTGCATCCCTCTATTTTTGCCCAATCGCATATTTAAGTCTTTAGATCAAATGTTTTCCTCTTTCTTGGGGAGTTTAAGGGCCCCTAGATTGAGACTCTCTCTATTGCATCAATTCACCTCTAACGGGGGTCTTTCCCTATACCAATTTTTTTATGTATTACTGGTCCTCATATATTCAGAAATTGACTTACTGGCTAAATTCGCCCAATTTGACTTGGTGTAAACTTGAAATTCAATAAATTTTTCCATCTTTGTTGGATTTTAGATTTCTAATTTATATGGATTAGACATTCGATTTATTTCTAACTCATCCCCCTCAGCTTTTTTCCCTTGGGTTTATATAGGGTTTTGTATGTTGTAATTTGTTCCTTAAAATGGTTGGAGAACGCTAATGTCATGTAAGGCGTAGGCTATATGATGTGTACAACTTTGTTTAATCTCTTCACAAACAAACAAAAAAAAAAGAACAAGAACAGATGTCACTTCTCTTTACAACCCTGATTAACACAGATTGTTAATTAATGTGTGGATTTAGTAATAACGACAAACTAATTTCTTTTACAAATGAGGGCAACTTAAAAAAAAACATATAACGGAATAATTTATCACTGGCCGGGCCATTAAAGCCAACGTCAAACAATGGAAAAACCTTTAAATGTTTTCCTCGGGGTCCCCAGTGGACTCTGATGGCCACCTCCTCGGGAACACTCGCATCACCATTGGGTGGTGCAAGACGGCGCGCAGCTTCACTGGCAGCCTGAGCAGCTTGTGCGCATGTTTTCACATAGACTACGGGGCAGGTCTTCATCATTGCATGGGCTGATGTTCAGTGGGAAGAAGCGGCGGTTTGCAAAATAAAATAAAAAATAAGAAAAAGGATACAGATCGGACAAATTGATAAATCAGGCGCCATCATGAGCAAAGTGCAAGGCGGGATGAAATGCGTGAAATATCTGCTTTTTTCCTTCAACTTCATCTTCTGGGTGAGTCCGCGCTGAAAATGGATTTGCACGGAGACATTTTTGTTGATATTAATAAACACTCAGATGTGTGCTCATTCGGGTCCTTTGTGTTTAACACATTACCGTAAAGGCAGCAGATTTTCGTCTCTTTTAAGAGAAATTATTGTATTTTCGGCAGGGGGAAGAAAAAAAACAGTTGGTGCGATTGTGATCTACTTCGCCTCGCAGCGGTGTTTACATGTTCAATATTTATGGCACGTCATAATATGCATACAGTTAGTTTATACGTTTTTTTTGTTTGTTTGTTTTTTATTGAGAGCATAGTTTAAGAATTTAAAAGCGAAAATATTTCTGCAGATCCTTTTGGTGCACCTGTTCAACCCACACAGACTCTGAGTCTGCTATACCTTCCTACCTACTCCAACCAGTCCTAAAACACAAATAGTGATCTACTTTTCATTGTATCTGGTATTAAATAGCGCTGAAGTAATATAATAGCCTTTTTATAAATTATCTATAAATTGCTGTTAATTGTTTATTTGGCAGAGACGACCTCAGACTTAATAGCCCACACCTATATTTAGAAAGATGGATGTTGAATATAAAGCACTCTGTTCATTTTGCAGCACATACTCTATATCAGAGCTGCACTGTGTTGCTATTTTTTTCAACACCTACGTACAGCATATAGCAATTTTAGTAGATGTATTCAGTTTGAAGAATATGCTGCACAGATCAGGTTTAGATGCACCTTTGGCTACAGTGCACTGAATTTTGAGTCACTACATTGTCCCATCATCTGACATGAATCAGCTGCTACAGCCTACCTGTCTGGAGTCAACCAAGGCCTATGTGAAAAAGTAATCAGTCGTTATCTAATTATCAATAAACTGTGGGTAACCATATTTTTGTGGAAGGCTGGCCTATATTTTCACAAGCCAGCCCAGGTCTGATTACTGCCCTGTTGAAGAAATATATATAACCTTCAAGAACCGATGAGAAAAAAAAGTCACTGACATCTATCAGTCTGGAAAAGGATACAAAGCAATATCTAATGCTTTTAGACTCCAAAATGAGCACAATAAGAGTCATTGTCCAGAAATGGAGAAGACAACAGTGGTGAAACTTCTAAAGAGTGGCTGGCCTACTAAAGTGTCTCCAAGAGCACACTGATAACTTAGAAGGTCACAAAAGAACCCAAAACAACATCTTACTGGGCAGAAATGGCATCTTCTGGAGAGTCCCAAGGTCAAAACACAATGGCCTGTCTCAAAAGGGTTTTGGAGTGGGCTAGACAAAGTCTGGGCTTAAATCTAATGCATCAAAGAGTGGATCAAGTGTAACAAGAAAGCAAAAACAAAAGAAATTCTTCAGGGGGAAAATACACTTTCAGAGTACTTTATTTTTATATATTGTTTTAAATAAATTGCAAAGAATGAAAGAAAGTTTCTGTATTAAGGCTTTTAAAATAGAAATAGGCTTTTATGTTTTCCTCTTTTGATATTCAATCTGTTGTGCCACAGCCTCAGTTTTTGTTGGAATCAGTTACATGCTCATTTGATTATGCTCCTGTTTTAAATTGAATTAATCTACTATTAGTTGTAAATGCAGAACTAGAGCTACAATTTATTTGTTGCTCGTTGAGAGAGGTAAATCAATACAGATCCAAAGGCAACTGCCGGTTTTGGTTGTTAGCTATGGGTACTGGTGTTTTACTGTTGAATGATACAGTATATATGAGTTTAAAGAGACAACATTGAGTCTGTGCTTTGTAAGATGATCTCTTGTTCCACCCTAAACTGACAGCAGCCTCTTTGTTTTTGCCATTTTGGGACAGAAAGGAGAGCTCTTGTGGTTGGAGCCAAAGGAGGCGTACAGTGCGTTGTCATTTTGGGGTGCAGAGCCAACATGCAGCCAATGCCAACGTGAGTTACATCACCAAGGCGCTGTGAGGCTGGCACAACCAGTGGCTGAAGTGCACCCTGGGAGATTACTCCCTGATCTTCTTGTTCTGATATAATAGTCCATGTAGACGCATGAGATGCTGCAGCAAGAAGTATAATCTTCTTTTATCAATAACGTATAATAAGTTATTCAGGTGATACTTTATTCTTAGGCTTCAAAAGAGTAGGAAGAATGAAAAGAAAAGGCAGAAATTAAAACTAAAAAGATTTAAATGTGCATTTTATGTTAGGAGATTAAAGTTGAGAAAAAATAATTAACACAGCGTTTATTTCAGGTCTTTCTTACCCAAACCGCAGTGAGGATTTACAGGAAACATACTTGAACTTTTTCTTTTCAATTTCTTTCTTTTAACAAAGCCAATTTCATTGAATAGATGAAGCGTTAACATTCCTGGCACAACCCTGTTTTGAATAAACAGAAGGAAAAACAAGCAGTGAGCGTCAGTAGCCACTTCATTCACGAGACAAGAGCAAGAGCGCCACCTGCAGAGCTTTAACTAACAGATGATAATTCAAAGAAAGTAGAGTCAGTCAGCTTTTTTTTCCCCCAGTTCTAAAATTATTTAATTCTGACCTTTAGTGCCCATAATCACACATCCCAATCCCCCGTGTCAATATCTGATAACACAGCAGTGGCTAATATGGAAAAAACTCAGAAACATCTAAGCACACATTCAAACTAAGACTTTTAACTGTTATAGAAACGGTAAGTACAGTTTTCTCATGATTGTAAAACAAAGAAAAAAGATAATAAGCCTCACAGTGTAACGTTTAACTAATTTCTAAAGGTATAATGTTTAAAATAAAAAGAAGTTCTTTCAAATCTTCATTGTTATTTACTTATTTATATTAATAACAAAACACAATTATTGATTTGAGAATACCATAATTTTACAGTTGTCGGGCTTGTTGGTGCTGGCCGTCGGACTATGGCTACGGTTTGACCCTCACACAGTGGATCTCCTGACAGGCGATGGCGCTCCTGATACCTTCTTCATCGGTACGTCATATTTTTTCATCCTCCTTTACCCCCTTACCTCTCTTACCTGTTGCTGAAGTTGTATTAAATTCCATTGTACCAAAGTTCAGTGCATTTGCAGTCAAAATGGAAGCATTTTCAATATAGTTCTATGTTTGAAGAAGGCAGCATATTACATTTAGATCTTGTCAGTCAAAAAAACTGCTTTCTTTGGTTTTACATGTAAAACTTAGTATGTTACATTTAAAACTAGAAGGAATCACTGTAAAACCTTCAAGAACAATTAAATAAATGACTTTTCCTTGATATGTTTACCTGTTTTCATGTCAGCTTGGCATAAATGCCTGATCCGTTTAACTATTTGACGTCAATCAGATTTGTTTCTGAATGCATGGTTCTTTTTAAACCAAGAGCATATTTGGAACAGCATGTAACCGTAAGCTTGATCATAAAGTATTCATATTTATAACTTCAACCTACAGTACTTACTATGTTAAACCTGAAAATTGAATCTTAACTTATTATTTATATGATGTCACTGGTCATTACATGAATGAGATAATTATATCACATAGTAATAAAAGGGGTCTGGTAGTAAACCAGGCAACATCCTACTTTGTCTTTGGCTGGCAGAAAAGCCAACCTGTATCAGAGTACAGGAGCAAATCCCAGAATGTCAATAGTTACAGCTAATAAATCCCAACATTTACTTTCTTAGATTAGAATATTACATAAGACCAATAAAAAAGCATTTAAATACAGAAATATTGGCTTGCGTAAAGGTTTTTTATCCGCATATTCGCACGCATAATTTATTGAATATGACTGTATATAGACATGTACATCTCAAAAAAACTTGAATATCATGAAGTTCAATATTTCTTGTCACTCACTTCGGAAGGTGAAAATCATATATCGATTACACATAGAGTGAAATATTTCTAGCCTTTATTTTTTTTATAATTTTGATGATTACGGCTTACAGAAAATGAAAAACCAAAATTCAGTGTCTTAGAAAATTTAAAAATTACATTTAAAAAAAGGATATTTTAAACACAAATGCCCAGCTACTGAAAAGAATGTCTATTGGGTCTGGTGTCTTTCATCTTTTTGACAATACCCCATAGATTCTCTAAGGGGTTCAGATCAGCCGGGTCAGTCAAGCACAGCAACACCATGGTTATTGAACCAGCTTTTGGTACCTTTGGCAATGTGGGCAGGGACCAAGTTCTGCTGGAAAATGAAATTAGGATCTCTATAAAGCTTGTCAGCAGAAGGAAGCATTGGAGTGCTCTAGAATTTCCTGTTAGATGGCTGGGTTGACTGTGGACTTCAAAAAACACAGTGGACCAACACCAGCAGATGACATGGCATCCCAAATCATCACTGACTGTGGAAACTTCACACTTGACTTCAAGCAACAAGGGTTTTGTGCCTTTCCACTGTTCCTCCAGACTCTGGGACCTTGATTTCCAAATGAATCGCAATGTTTACTTCTAACTTAACAATGCAGATGAACTGAACTATCAAAACAACCCAGGCTTCCATAACACCTCAGCGTACCACTGGCTATTAACCTCTATGCTATGCTGCATGACATTTCTGTTTAAAATATACTTTTTTAATCTTATGCAGTATTCAAACTTTCTGAGACACAGAATTTTTGGTTTTTATTAAATGTAAGCATACTCTTTCAAATTACAAGAAATAAAAGGTGTAATAAAGTGTAATAAATGTAAATGTTATATGAGTTTAAAAATATTCAAGTTTTCCATAATATTCAAGCATATATAAGTGTCCTTGAATGAGAGTTTGTTTGTAAAACTCCCACTAAACACACAGTAGATTATTAAGACATACAGTAGGGAAGACAAGTGGCCCTCAGTGTTCAGTCCTCAGTACAACAGGCTCTCTATTTCTTGATCTGTGTAGGACCGCAGGCTTTGAAAGAAGCCTGTTCTTATTCTCCCGTTTAGAGCATGACCTAAAATGGTGATTTCACTTCATCAGCTCCCTACTGTGCTGTCATGGAACTGGTTGCTCCCTCAGGAGCAGAGGAGCAGGTTGGGTTTTTCAGATGAAAACTCTTCTGTAGTCTCTTTCTTTTGACCAACATGATATCTGTTTCATGCAGAAGCTGGTGGAAATTTAAATGGGTAAAAATCACAAGACACGTAAATCCAGCTTAGCAGAATAAAAACATAAGACCAAATAAAAAAATAACACACACAGGCACACACACATGCACACACACACTATTTAAATTTAGTTTATGCAAAGTCATAGAGGTGAATGAGATAATATTTTTACAGTGTGATTACACGCAAATATCCAGACACTTGTCAGTTAAATGTATTTGCACTCCAGCGCCTTATTTTTCAACTAATTTTTGTCTTTATGCACTGCAGCTGTATTAGATTGCTTTTCTTTCTGCATGTTTCACCTGTGGCAACAAATAGCCCCCTAGCTAAACCATTTTGACTAGCTTAGTTCTAAGTGATGGCCTAGTTCGTTGCTCATCAGGTGTGGTCTAAGAAGCTTCTCATAATGGATAAAAAGCAAAGAACTCTTTCAAGAGCTTTACAACCCTTATTCTTGCTAAATACAGGTCCTTCTCAAAATATTAGCATATTGTGATAAAGTTCATTATTTTCCATAATGTCATGATGAAAATTTAACATTCATATATTTTAGATTCATTGCACACTAACTGGAATATTTCAGGTCTTTTATTGTCTTAATACGGATGATTTTGGCTGAGTCTGGAGTAGAAACATCCAGAGCCACCGTGCACAGGCGTGTGCAGGAAATGGGCTACAGGTGCCGCATTCCCCAGGTCAAGCCACTTTTGAACCAGAAACAGCGGCAGAAGCGCCTGACCTGGGCTACAGACAAGCAGCACTGGACTGTTGCTCAGTCGTCCAAAGTACTTTTTTCGGATGAAAGCAAATTCTGCATGTCATTCAGAAATCAAGGTGCCAGAGTCTGGAGGAAGACTGGGGAGAAGGAAATGTCAAAATGCCAGAAGTCCAGTGTCAAGTACCCACAGTCAGTGATGGTCTGGGGTGCCGTGTCAGCTGCTGGTGTTGGTCCACTGTGTTTTATCAAGGGCAGGGTCAATGCAGCTAGCTATCAGGAGATTTTGGAGCACTTCATGCTTCCATCTGCTGAAAAGCTTTATGGAGATGAAGATTTCATTTTTCAGCACGACCTGGCACCTGCTCACAGTGCCAAAACTACTGGTAAATGGTTTACTGACCATGGTATCACTGTGCTCAATTGGCCTGCCAACTCTCCTGACCTGAACCCCATAGAGAATCTGTGGGATATTGTGAAGAGAACGTTGAGAGACTCAAGACCCAACACTCTGGATGAGCTAAAGGCCGCTATCGAAGCATCCTGGGCCTCCATAAGACCTCAGCAGTGCCACAAGCTGATTGCCTCCATGCCACGCCGCATTGAAGCAGTCATTTCTGCCAAAGGATTCCCGACCAAGTATTGAGTGCATAACTGTACATGATTATTTGAAGGTTGACGTTTTTGTATTAAAAACACTTTTCTTTTATTGGTCGGATGAAATATGCTAATTTTGTGAGATAGGAATTTTGGGTTTTCATGAGCTGTATGCCAAAATCATCCATATTAAGACAATAAAAGACCTGAAATATTTCAGTTAGTGTGCAATGAATCTAAAATATATGAATGTTAAATTTTCATCATTACATTATGGAAAATAATGAACTTTATCACAATATGCTAATATTTTGAGAAGGACCTGTATACTCACGACATTGGTTCCAGATGTTTTTTCTCAACTTCTGAAGGTTCCAGTGATCACCACAGGGGCCATAATCCAGAAGCAGAACATTATTTCACCATAAGGTAGCTTTGACCAGGTGCTCTCACATAGGAGTCTGAACAACAATCAGAGGAGTGGTCCAAAAGAAAGGGCCACTCTTAAAGAGTTTCAGAAAGCTTAAAATTAGCAGGTACAGTTTTATTTTTATGAAAAAGCATATTAAAACTTGTTTAATATTTACTCCAGAACATTTATCTTGTGAAATACTGAGAGAATAGAGTGACGGCTGATATGACCAAACTCTAACTCTTTAAATGTCTTCACACTCACCATGTGTGGAAGAGAAACGGCACTGCAAATTACTACAAAAACACTATACTAACAGTGAAATTGGGAGGTGAGAACATCATGGTCTGGGCCTGTCTTTCATCCTGTGGTACTTGCAGACTTTTCATAATCAAAGAAAGAATGAGTGGAAAAATGTACAGTATCACCATGACTCTAAAGATAAAATGAGGGTGGATTTGTCATCTGGACTATGACCCCAGTCACACAGCCAAGTAAACTCTCAGTCGGTTTCAGAGAAAGAAAATAATGTCCCAGTCAATAACCAGACTTGGATGTAATTGAAAATCTATAAATTAAACTGAAGCTCAGAGTGCATAGAAGATCCCCCTCCCCAGAACATTCACAAAAACACCCGAACAACAATGACAACTAGTTTATCCATACACTGACATCTTGAAGATGTTCTGATCTCTTTGGTGGTTATCAACATCTGGTTTGAATTTCATATCAGTAGCCTCATTAGAAATGTATTTATTAGGATAAACTCTGACATGTTCAATACGTTTTTCCCTGTTAGAATGTCAGTCAGTCATTTTCCTATACCGCTTCTTCCATAGTGGGTCATGGGGAAGCTGGTGCCTATCTCCAGCAGTCTATGAGCAGGAGGCGGGGTACACCATGCACAAGTTACCAGTCCATCACAGGGCAACACACAGACAACCAAGCACACACTCATTCACACACCTAAGGGCAATTTAGAGAGACCAGTTAACCTAACAGGCATGTCTTTGGTCTGTGGGAGGAAGCCGGAGTACCCGGTGAGAACCCATACATGCACAGGGGAGAACATGCAAACTCCATGCAGAAAGACCCCTGGCCGGGAGTCAATCCCTGGACCTTCTTGCTGCAAGGCAACATTGCTACCAAATGCACCATGGTTAAATTAAAAAATCTCCCTGGTGCCACATCAACGTTTACATAAATAGAACAATATCATTATGTTTAAATTGATTTTTGTGAAAATCGTCCCCCTTTATACTGGAATCAGAAACCTTGTTCTTATGTTTGATATAGAAATATATTCGTCTTTACCTGGAAGAACAACATGCTAATGAATAGTTTTGTCATCAAGCCAAAACACCTCTATGGAACCCTTCCTCTTGGAAATGTAATATGAGGAACAGTTTATGTTTCATCTATGTTTATTTTAAAGCTTTAGAAATCTGGAGTAGTCTCAGTGAATGAGTCGGAGCATGGTTAGAGGAGGCATCTCAGCATCTTAAATGACTTAGAGTTATACAGTGCAAACACATTTTACTGTTCTCATTTTATGAAATTAGATCCAAGCTGAATGACACCTGGAGCAATTTAAATATCTTTTTTTGCAACATGGTGTGGAGGATCAGTCGCAACTAAATACATTTCATTAAGTGCTGAAAACAATAGTAAGGTATCACCCCTCACAATTCACCTCAGGCAAAGGGCGCAGACACAGTGCTACCTTACTAAGACAAAAGGACTGCATTCCCTTTGGGTGATTCACTTGCCGTTCTGTCACCTCTGCACTATCCAGTGTGTACACAACCATCCCGTGTGTATATAAGACAGGGACAGAGTTTAACTAAGAGATTATGCAGATGTTTACACTTATTAATGTGTGTTTCTATTTGATACCTGCTTTAAAAACCACCAGGGCTGCTTGGTTGATATCTGCGAGATGTCACTGGTTTCACTAACAGGAAGTTCTATGAGGAACAAGTATTAAAATCATGGTTCTTCTGTGTGTTGACACCTTTTACATACAGTGGAAGCTTTCTTGGCCCATTATATATTATGCTGCATATCCAGACAACTTGCTTTAACGCAGTTTTTTTTTTTTTTTAATATAATTTTTTTCAGCACTAGAGGCCTTTATTTTTGATAGTAGGCAGACAGGAAGGAGGGGCAAAGAGAGGGGGAGACATTTGGCAAAGGTTGCCAGGTCTGGGATTTGAACCCAGGACGGCCACTTCAAGGACTATAGCCTCTATATGTGGTCGTGTACTAACCCCTACACCACCAGCGCCACGCCAGCTATAATGCAGTTTAGTCCATGCTTTTATCTCACTGTATGTCAGCAGTCTACCTACTTGCCTTTACCTCCCCTTTTGTTCGACAACAGGAAAACAACAGCTTGTGATGGGCCCTTGTGGATTAATTATATTGCAGCAGTGATTAGGCTCTAACCATGGACCTCAGGGAGCAGGCTGGTGTATAGTTGCAGCGTAGAGGACTCAGTAGTGAAGGCTGGGACCACAGGAGCAGACAGAGAAGGTGACGTCAACCCGACTGAAGACAAGCAGAGACAGTCAAGGTTTCCAGAATTTAAACGGTCCAAAATTTGATTTGCAGTTTTACCAGATTGTGTCTGTTTCACTGCTTCAGTCTCCAAGACCATGACAGAACAACGCCTAAAACAAAACAAAAATCACCAACACATCTAGAGAATACGCTGAAAACACACTCATTTCAGTTTTGCTTTTAATTGAACTGAAGGTCAGCAAAGACTCTGATCAAACCTCATGTTTTCATCCAACAGGGAAGATCTTATGGCTATATTTGGAGGTGCCAAAACCAGGTCATTTTAGTGGTTCCAAATGTCAAACAGTCCCAGCGTCTTCCAATCAGATGTCTCTTTTTTTCTTTTGATTTTAGATACGTTATTTACAGTCTATAAGCAGTGTAGCCAAACTCTTCACAAACACCCACATCCTAAAAATAATCTATTTTAAAAAAGCAATCAACCTGACAGCTAGCACTTATCTCCATAGAAAGCTGTGAAATCCTCCGTGAAGGAGTAGGCTGATAATCAAACTGAGAGGTGGGACGCAGCTCTGAAGTTTTGAGTAAAGACGTTTCCACCTACATGTTTCTGCTGTTTCTCAAATACAACAAACAGACTTTTTACAAACCTCCCCAAAGGTAAGAAGTCACGTTGGGTGGTGCTGCCATCATCAGGTGAATCTGTGAACTGCAGGATAATAAAAACCTAACAAACACTGAATGCTCTTTCTGCAGCTGTTTACATCCTTCTCGGTGCAGGAGGCCTGATGATGGTCGTCGGGTTCTTCGGTTGTTTTGGAGCTGTGCGGGAATCTCAGTGTCTTCTCGCATCGGTGGGTTAAGATGGTCGAAAATGATTCCATGATAGTATTGTTTCCCTATCCCAGTGTTGCAGTAATGCAAATCTTAATCGTATTTTTTTTGTTCCCCAACAAACTGCACAAGGCGTAATCCTTCACTTTAAATGTCTATGGAGATTGATTTAATCTGTAGTTTCTTTTGTCATGTATTATAAGTACTTGAACAATGTTCATGGCACCTTTAGTACATTTTTTCCATGTTGACTTTTTTGTTTATTTAAAATGTTGACAAATAACTTAAAAGAAAAAAAAAATAGATGGACATATTTACAGATTGTGTATCTTCTACAAAAGTATACAGTAATTATTTTAAAAAGAATCTTTGTTATAATGTTGTGTCCAAAGGTAAATCATGTTACGCCATAAAGGATCTGAATCCAGCTGAAGAAAAAATAAATAAATAAAAATCTTTGCAACAATAAGCATTTTTTTCCATTTCTGCAGTTCTTTGCCTGCCTTCTGATCATCTTTGGAGCAGAAATCACTGCTGGTGTGTTTGGGTTCTTGAACAAGGAAAAGGTAAAATAGTTGATAATTAACCAGTTGCCTCAGTTTGTCAAAAGGGGAATAGCAAATCACTCTTTCTGTCCTCTTTTGTGCTATTAGATTGCTGAGGAAATCCAGAAATTTTATAGTGAATCCATGGCTGATGATAACCTTAATGGCACTGTCATAGCAGTAATTTACCACAAAACTGTGAGTACAGCTTAAATGTTGTTCCTTTGCTTTCTTAAGACCTGAAGCATCCACATAAACATATTCCTTTACCTTTTGCATGTACAGCTGAATTGCTGTGGAGGTTCCAGTTCAGAGAAAAACCAAGCATTGTGTGCTGACGTGCCAGAGGACACGAGGGTAAGATGACTGTAACACTTAATAGCCACATGATGGAAGCATAGCACCGATTCTCAGTGAAGACTTTAGACCTGAAGATATACAGTATTCCTGCTTATTTGTTAAACCTTTTTTGAGTCTAGGACTGCCTTACTGCAATAACAGACTTCTTGGATGGAAAGCTGCAAATTATTGGATATATAGGGATTGGCCTTGCTGGCATAATGGTGAGAATTTGGAAAACCTTCACCTTTAACACATTAGAACAAAGCTTCTAAAATATTTATCTAAAGATACTGGTTTGTTGTCTTCATATCATAATCCATTTGGTGCTTTAACTTGTTACCTAATTATGTTTGTTTTCAGATTATTGGAATGATCTTCAGCATGGTCCTGTGTTGTGCTATCAGGAACAGCAGAGAAGTTATATAGATGGTGGGATGACCCCCCACCCAAACCACCCACACCCACTCTCCCAGCAACAACCAGACCCACACATGCGCGCACAACCCTTTATAATCAATGTATCCATATGGGTAGAGCAGTTCTACAGTTGCATTTTGGTGGCATTCTTTTAGATCAGACTGAAGGGTGGGGAGGTTAACTGCACAGACTGCATTCAACACGATACGCTGGATCATTTCAAACCTTCCCCATGAATTTACCAGCCCAGAAACACTGATTTATTTCTCTGTTCTTTTCCATTCTTACTGCTTCGCTTTTTAGCACAACATTGCAACAATCCCTGTTATTAACATGATTTTGTTAGGCTGCTGGTGCTCTGTAGAGTTTGTCGTACTGCGCTGTAGCTACAACACAATACACAAGGCCTTCTATGACACAAGAATGTTGTGTTGGAGGATTATTGCTGTAAATACTGTATCCTGTGCATTCATTTGCTTTTTTTGGGCCTAATTCTCGTCATACTTTGTTTGATTAAGAGTTTTGAGGACTAGCCTACCTTTGCAGTGTGAATTTCCATGTAGTGCCTCTTTGAACCTCTTAAGTCATAGTCAAACCTCCAACTACTGAATTATGTGTGCATTTTTCCTATATGTAATATGTACATAACAACTGTGCTTGCTGTTTGCCTCCACTTTTAAGTATTTCTACTGTAAAGCACGAATGTAAACTCAAATTGTCCAGGAGGTTTCATGAAGAACTGCCCCTTTTGTAAATCTACAAATTCTTCCGAGAGGTCAGTAATATGTTGTGCTTAGCTCTTCTTGAGCATGTTTAAACTGTAACAGTAAGCTAGTTTGCATTTTGTGTGAATTTGTGTGGATGTAAATTTTGTTAGGTGTGCCAATAAGATGTGAAATAGAAAATAATACAGTTTGTCATTCTGTTAGTGATAATAAAACATACTGGGTGCTCTTATTGATTTGTTTCGTGCTTTTTTTAGTCTCTGCTGTTCTGGGTTCAAAAGTTTGCTCTCTGTTCAGTTTAGCCAGGGCAGAGCATCAACATATATTTTGTGGACCAAAAATGTCCTTAACATGTCAGCACTCTGCCAGTTCACTGAAAAAATAAGAAGTATCACAGGTGATAATTAACCATCTTAGCTTGTTCACATTTAGTGACATTACAACCAACAAACAAATGTTTTATTGGGTTTTTATTTGACATACCAACATTAACCTGCACATAATTGTGAAGTCAAACGTACAACAAGAATTCAAGGTTTTATAAATTGGGGGAATTGAAGAATAAATCTGGTCCCACACATTACAATTTCTAACAGCGAGAGGTGTAACTAAAGAATTGTCTTAATTTATTCTGCACTTTTTAAGTTAATCAGTGTCTAGGAACTTTTGCGCTATCTATGACTTCCTGTTTCTCAGACGTACTAATATGATGTGACACAGTCACCCATTTTCCTTGGTTACTCTTTCAAATGGCAAGGACAATAGACGATGCCATTCAAAAAAGGCATGTGTGTTGACCTTCATAAGTACGGAAATAACTACAATAACTGCTTGACTAAACTTTCTCATATCTACAATGAAAGCAATAATTAAACAGTATAAAACAACTGAAAATGTGACAAACCAAGTTAATCTTGCCACCATGTGGAGACCATCTACACGCCATTTGATTGTTGTGAGGTTTGCCACAGACGTCTTCTGTCCTACCATCACCAATAAAAATGCCTGGAATCTAATAAATGCTGCTGGGGCTTTAACTGGAATGGTATGCTCTGCTTAGATGAGACTAAATGTAACTTTTCAGCAACAAACAGGTATGTTTGGTGTGAAACAAAGGATGAACATGTGGAAAAGGTCCCCCTACCCTATAGGTAAGTATGGTGGAAGATCTGGTATGCTGTGGGGCCTGTTTTTCTTTTCAAATGACATTTTTAAATGGCATGTCATCATAAACAGTCAATACAGCACTCTAAATATAGACTGAAAATCTTTGGGTCTTTGAGTAAAATAATGACCCAAATTAACACAAACCGTTCACTAGGCACTAATTCTACCTTTTTCCATGACCTGCATCCTGGTGAAAACCCTTGGGCGAGCTGAAAAGAGCATTAGAGGACCCAGAAGACAACAGTAAGTCGAAAGAGATTGTGACAGGGGAAAAATGTTTCTTTATGCTGCGTTGAGGCACCAGCAAACATTGACCCCTGCTATAGTTAACACTCAGGTATAAAGTGGGATTTTTCTCACTGTGTAATTGTGCTAGTGCAGATAAGTTTAGGGATATGATTCGTTCATGTTACAGACGCTAGAGGTGCTGTAAGGATACTGCCTTTTATTTTTACCAAAGCCGTGAATTATATTTTTATTAGCTTTTAAATAAACAGTAAACAATGCAACCAAAGTAAATGAAAAGGAAAGATTTAATGGATATAGTGTGTACAAAAAGCCATCACATTGACAGAATGTAACAGTCATTTCTCACAGTATTAATGTTCAAGTCAATGCTGCCTCATAGAACTATCATTTAGTTCTGCTCTATTACAACATAATCCAGAAACAAAAAAACAGGCCTGTATATATCTGAAGTTAGATTAGGTAGACAAACAGGATATGCACAAAGTCAAGCTTTGTAATGAAGACACAAACAACTGACCTTTAATATCAACAGGACGATGAAGTGTATATGAGGATGCATTTTATGGTCCGGTGACCTGTATGGTCCCACACCAGTAGGAAGGCTCAAGATTAGTCCATTGAAACAGCTAAATGAAATGTTAACAGCAGAATGTAAAACGTGTAAAAAAATTAAAGTGGTGGCTGAAATATATTCAGCCACCACAAATCCTATTTCTAACTTCAAGTCTCTGTGTGATGAGACATCAATGGAAATTAGGCAGGAAAATATATTTATATGAAATAATTACAAGATATCCTATTAACAAAAATATGAAGATACAAAATTTGAAACATTAAAACACAAAAATAAGTCTCAGTGGGTTCCGCTCCCTCATAGAGGGAATGTGGACATGAATATTTTGAGAGTCTGACAGATGAAAACTAATTCAGAGTCCACAACTTTTAAAAGGCCAACAGATTCAAGTGCAAACAATGGGCTCAGTCGGCTTCAAAAGTCACAAATGTGTGCAAGTGCAACACAGCTGTTAAAACTATGTAGATGATTAAACCTTCTGAGTCAGGAGCTCTCTTTTTTTGTTGTTGCTGTAAACTGATTGTATGTAGCTGCCAGTAGCTCCACCAGGTCCTGTGTTTAGGTAGCCTGCCTGTACAGCTCAGACCGACAGGAAACTTGGGGAAAAGTTGTCCAAGATATATTCACCAACGCCGACGAAATACATGACCTGTGCAATTCCAAACAGAGGTGCAATGACCAGAGCCCGGCAGCCGGCACCCTTCAGGAAGCCAGTGGGCCCCTCTTTCCGCATGATTTTACTGTTGTGAACAAACGATGAGTATATTTAGATACATGCATGATGGAGTAGGTATGCATCAGTGAATGGTGTAGAAAGAATGGGCTGTCTAACCTCACACAATCCATAACTCCGTCGTAACTCTCCTCACTTGGCCCTTTGTTGAGGGACTGCATTCTGGTCTTCACCACTGCAAGACAAAGAGATAACGCATTTCATGAGACGTGTTGCTACTGGTACGTAATGACACACACTGAACAGAAAAAACAAGACCCACCGTCACAAGGGTTAACAGCAACCGCAGCAGTAGACCCTGCAACACAGCCAGAGAGGAAGGCCCAGTAGAAGGGTGATGACTGATCAGGACCGGGTTTGCCCAGGCGGTTTAGGTTGGCAAACAACGGGAAGTAAATAATAGAAAAGGGCACATCTCTGAAAGAAATGAAACAAACACTCGCTTTATTAGTGAAGACGAAACTGAAGGGTTTGAGGCAGCTTTCTTATATCGAGAAAATACAGTTTTTACATAAAATGAGCGTCACCTCATCAGTGTTGCCCCCAGACCTCTGTAGAGGCCAGGGATACCCTGTGTTTGTAGGAGTTCCTTTGCGATCTGCGTGGCCGACACGGCTCTTGCAGCGGACACCACGGGGCCGGAGTTGTACGAGCGACTGAGCACCGTGTTTGATACCACGAGCTTTGTGGGAGACATCATGACTGGTTTCTTTTGTTGGGCTGCTGTGGAGAATAAATAATAGAAACATTAAAATACATAAATTATGTTCTAGAACCAACAACCTTCACAGATACTCTCATTTTCTTACCAAGCCTGCCTGCATCCTGTAACTGGATCTTCAGCATTTCCATTGGGGTTGTAATAATCACCTGGCACATGCCTGCACCACAGCCAGCCAGCATTTCTTTGAAAACTGTCAACCCCTTTCTGTTACCGGAAAACAGAGTCAGACCTAAATAAAACAGCTGCGACACACACAGAATTTCTATGACTTTTCCAAGAAAAATGTGCTAACCCGTCTTTGGAAAGGTGATGGCGGAAGAAGTCATTAGCTGCCAGCTTGATGGCCTTCTCTGGGGTAACCAAAGTCAAATTTACAGCTGCACCTGAGAAACAAACAATTATAGAATTAGTACTGAAGCCCCCCCATCTAGTTTCCAATGAGAGAAACAACACTGCCTGCCACTATTACTACAACATCATAATGTAGCACTCAACTAAAAGCAGCCTCAATAACTCTGGCAAAGAGGATGAGATATTACACTTAAGTATCGTTTTAAAAAGGTAATGACAACAGAAGACAGAAAGGGAATGGTGGGTGACATACAAAGATGAGTCTATAAAATGCAACCAGACGAACAAGGCCCATATCAGGGAGAAAGCTTTTCTGTTTAAATGTGTCAACTTAAAGATTGTAAGTCAGTAAACATGTTTACCACACAGAAGAGAAATTAAACATTATTAGTGACACGACAGACTGACTTGAACACTAAATACAGTGTGCAGACTTTGAACAAACTTACAAAGTTCTGTTGCATTGTTGTATAAAAATGAAAATAAAAGAAAGCTTTAGCCAAGTTCAGATTATTTGCAAGATCAAACAAAGTCTGTAAGTATTATGTGTTATAGTCTAGAACAGAACAAGCCATGAAACGTTGAGAGGACAGTGACGAGACAACCAAATAATTACTGACAGGGAGTCAAATTACAGAACAAACAGATGGCAAAACATAAACTTGAGCCTATAGTTTTAAATAGAGCAATATTATAAGAATCATTTAATATTTGCCTCCAGCGTGGCTGCGCCTTATCGGCTAGCCTTCAATATCCCAGGGGGACCCAAGTCTGTAATACGGAAAAACACAGATGCAAACAACAGCATTCCTCACAAGAGCAGACGCCTAACCTAAAGGTCTCCATTTTCTTTGCAGATTTAAATAAGACAGCACATGTTTTAAAATAAATAAGTGTGTGGCACTGTGTTTAACAATATTAACACATTTCAGTTGGTTTCTGAGATTTACTTTGATTTTAATTGCAAAACCCAAGTGTCTCATGCAAGAAAAATACAGCAATGAAGAATAAAACTACTGTATAACAACCACAGAAATGTTTTGACTAGCCACACTAAGCTTGCAATTTTCCTAAAATGAATCCTATCAAATAGAACTTTCATATGTGTGAACCTGGAGCTTCTAAATACTCAGGTATAATATGTTACCTCTGTACATTCCAAAGTATCCCTCTGATCGGAGAGTCTTGACCAGGCAGTCCATCCTACATAAAATAAAAGCAAGGAAACATTACATTAACTCGCTGCTGAAGGGATCAGAGGATTGTAGAATATCAGGCTGGGCTTGTAAATTTCCACCCAAATCAGCTAGACGACTTTCTCAACAAAGAGCAATGACAAAAATGTACAGTTGTCACAGCCCATCAGGTCAGCAGACACAGTGATTGTGATTCTCTGAATGAGTCATTGTAGAATTAGTAAGGAGTACTATATTTAACACAAAGGTAACAGGTACAACTCCCAGAGACAACACATCAGGGAATAGAGTGTAGCTATAAATAAATAAATAAATACTTACATGCTCTTGTAGACTTGCTGCCCACTTCTCTGGTTCTGCAGCCTAGTCTTTGCCAAGTCAATGGGGAAGACACATGTGACCCCGACAATGCCAGCAATGCCACCATTAATGAGCTTGGCTGGGAGGCTGAAAAGGAACAGAATATAGTTTTACCAAAGCTTTATGAGAACACGACTTAAATGTATGTATTCAGAAGAACGAATAGCTCTTGGATTTAGGCTTCTGGTAAAAGAAGAAAAAAAAAAAAAAAACTCTCCAAGATAACTTTTTCTAGATAAGGCTGTAGAAGTTCAATAATGTGAGGAGGGGAAAAAAACTGACTGAATGAGACTCACCTGATCTGCTGCTGAGACATGCTGACGATTAATGTCGCAGGTGAAGACAGGAGATGAAGCGATGTAGATTCAAGAGTTTGCAGTTAAACTGACAAATAGTGTCCTGGAGAAAGAAAACCCACAGGAAGTTAATAAGAATTTTTAACAGGGTTCTGAGGAGCCACACAATGTTGTACAATCAGCTTATCCCACCCTGAGCTGCAGGTTTAATCTTATTTATGTGCCTCAGAGTAGAGCGATAGTGACGCACCATTTGAGTAGGTCTGGTGGGCGTGGCCTAGTTCACATTCCGGAACACCTTATATGGGCATTCCCGCCTTTCATAGAAATGTGATACAAATCTAGCAGCTGAAATTTAAATACAGCCAAGGATATAAAATATTGAAAGGCACGTTTTAGGGGATAACACATATTTTATGTTGGGCTTACTTTACAATTTCATTAATAAAATTCCTTCTCCGGCATTTGATTATGATAAAATGTGATACCAATTAATTTTCGTTCTACCTCAGATCAACTTAAGACGTTTTATGGTTGCAAAGTATACTAAGCGATATCAAAAATTCACGTCGTTTGCCTTTTCATGCAAAAAACAGCAGTCTACGTTTCTCAGCTAGTCAAAGTAAAACATCCATTCAAAGCATCACGGACCTCAAAACTAAGATGGATAAAACTCCAATTCCATGAATCAGAAGCGCTTCCTAAATTACTACAACATACATATAGTGTTGCACTTACCAAATGATTGTCCTTTATAGCGTTTAGAACAGTTTCGACCCTTTAAAGTGTAATTCGTCCCCACCGTTCTGGACCTTAGCTAATGAAGCAACGAATAGAGCGAATGGAAATTTCCACTGCTCTTATGAGGACAAAGACAGACACAGAGCAGGTCTCAATGACAACCAATCAGAGTTTAGACGTCACTCTAACGGTAGCCAGGTTTCCTCCCTACTGGCCGAAAGATCCATCAATTAACATGTGCAGCCAATCACAGCGTTACATGCTGTGGACGAATGGCCGAAAGGGAAACGGGTATATGAAAAAGGAGACTATTGTTTAAAGAGCTTAAATTTTAGATTTAGAGTTACGGTGCATGATTAGAAAAGTTTAGGAAAGACTCTTAAAGTATATTCTTCATTTTTTTTTAAATAATTCTAGTCTTGGCACGGGTTAGGTTAAGATTAACTTCATCCTATTAAAATTGTCTTGGCTTTTACAGCCGTGGGCGTGGTGTTGGCTTTACAAACGGGAACTAGATATTTCTATTCTATTCTAGATAATTGTTTTACAAGTAGTCTTCTATTAGGCTAAAAGAAGGTATTGATTAAAAGGCTCAAATTTCAAATGTTTATAGTATATGGAAAGAAAAGTACATGGCAACACCTTTTTGTTTTAGATAACTCCAAACATTAGTTATCTCAGAATTATCTCTATCCTAAAAGATCTACATTGTCTTACCAAAGTGAGTAAACCCCTCACATATTGTAAATATTTTATATCTTCTCATGTGATAACATAAAGATATGACACTTTGATACAATGTAGTCAGTTAATAGCTTGCATAACAGTGCAAACTTGCTGTCACCTCAAAATATCAACACACAGCCATTAATGTCTAAACTGCAAGCAACAAAAGTGAGTAAACTCCTCAGGCAAAAAAAAAAAGTTAAGCTTGTGCTCAGTGTCAATATTTTGTGTGGCCATTTTCCAGTGCTGCCATTTACCCTCTTGGGCAAGGAGTTCACTAGAACTTCACAGGTTGCCACTGGAATCCTCTTCCTCCATGAGGACAACATGGAGCTGGTGGAAGTGAGAGACCTTGCACTCCTTCTTTCCATTTAAAAAAGGCCTAAAGATCCTCAATAGTTTAGGACTGGAGACATCCTTTGCCAGTCCAGCACCTTTACCCTCAGTTTCTTTAGCAGGGCAGTGGTCATCTTGGAGGTGTGTCCTTGGGCACATTCATGGTTCTCTCAATGAAGTGTAGTTCCTCATATTTATCAGCACTCATCCAGCCCCAAACCATGACACTCCTACCACCATGCCTGACTGTAGGCTAGATACATTTTTTTTTTCTTTGTATATCTCCTTGCCGCCACACACAAGTGACACCATCTGAACCAAATAAGTTTATCTTGGTCTCATCAGACCATAGGACAAGGTTCCAGTAATCCATGCCTTTAGTCTGCCTGCCTTCAGCAAACTGTTTGCAGGCTTTTCTGCATCATCTCTTGAAGAGGCTTCCTTCTGGGACGACAGCCATGCAGACCAATTTGATGCAGTGTGAGGTGTAAGGTCAGAGCACTGACAAGCTGACACCCCCCTCTCAACCTCTGCAGCAATACTGGCAGCACTGAGATCTGACACCGAGCAAGTGCACCCCACTTCTTTGGTTGACCATGGCAAGGCCTATTCTGAGTGGAACCCATCTTGGTAAACCGTGCAGCTCAATTTCAGGGTGTTGACAATCTTCTTATAGTCTAGGCCATCTTTATGTAAAGCAACAGTTCCTTTTCACTTATGATCCTCACAGAGTTCTTTGCCATGAGGTGAAGTGGTTCAGGGAACCTTTTCTATAAATTTGCTTGCATTGCAGGATTGTCTCCTTATATACTACTTACTTAAATATTGGGCTCACATTTACTAATGGATTGTTTTTAAAAACAAGAATGTACTTACATGATACACCACTTCTTATTTTAACGGTGTAAACCATTTGCTTCCTGCTTCTTTTTTTTTACTATTTTACTCAGTGTTTCTGTATAGAAGACTATTAATGCAGATAATAAAGCTATTACTGTCATAATACAACAGGGGTATTTGTTTTTATTTTTTATTTTAAAACTGTTGGGTGTGGTTTTCATTCCATTACTTTTATTTGCAACTTAGTACTTTTTAAAATTTTAATACTGATTCTTTTAAGGCCATGCATTTGAATACGTCCTTCCCCTCCATAGCTCTTCCATTGCAGCCTGCCAGAATTATTAATGAGGGTGAGGAAGTATATGTTTGTCTATAACCCAGTGTTACCACTGAGGATGTGTTTGCAAGTGTAGAATTTCAGAATATTGTATAAAGGAAAAACAGAACACTACTCCTAGAACACTGCTAATCTCCCCATTTAATTATAAAAGGAAATGCATACTACACATCTTGCAAGTGTGAATTGTGTTTGGCATTCTGCTAAGTTCTACTAAACGATTTCAGTTGTAGGTAACTGAATGCAGCTTGGAAAATTACAACCTGAATTCCAAAAACAGGAGTGATTATCTGCAAAGCTTTTAAAGAAAATTCCAGGTATCATTGGGAACCGGTTTCCATAGGACCAGGGGCTGAAAGTTGTGTAACACTGGGTGTTGCACCTATTTGCAAGTCAAACAGGAATGTTTGGCAAAGGTGACTTCAATTTCAATCATATATATTCTTTGCTTTTGGTTAACTCAATTTATGTCACACAGCTAAACATGCAAAGATGTACTTTTAAGTTTAAACTCAGTCAGGAATCTGATCATCATAAACAATTAAATTCAAATTCAAAAATACTTTATTAATCCCAAAGGGAAATTAAATGTTGTTGTAGCTCATATTATGTAGGTTTCTTCAAAGAGCCGTTGTAGATGCTGATGGTTGTAGGCAGGAAGGATCTCCTGTAGCGCTCCGTCTTACAGCAGATCTGAAGAAGCCTCTGTCTGAAGGCACTCTGTTGTTGTAGGACAGTCTCATGAAGAGGATGCTCAGGGTTCTCCATAATGTTCTTCATTTTATGAACAATCCGTCTTTGCACAATGATCTCCAGAGGTTCTAGAGGAGTCCCCAGAACAGAGCCAGCCTTCTTTATTAGCTTGTTGAGATTTTTTAAGTCCCTGGCTCTGATGCTGCTTCCCCAGGAGATGATGGTAGAAGAGATCACACTCTCCACAACAGACTTATAGAAGATATGCAGCATCTTGCTGCAAACACTGAAGGACCTAAGCTTCCTCAAGAAGTACAGTCTGCTCTGTCCCTTCTTGTAGATGGCTTCACTGTTGCATCTCCACTCTAGTCTGTTGTCCAGGTGAACACCGAGGTCTTTATACTCCTACACCACCTCCACTTCTTCTCCCATGATAGAAATAGTTTTTGACTTATTCCTGTTTCTCTTAAAATCTACAATCATCTCCTTTGTTTTAGTCACGTTCAAAATGAGATGATTGTTTCCACACCATGCCACAAAGCGGTCCACCACCTTCGTGTACTCAGCTTCTTGTCCATCTCTGATCCACCCCACGACTGCAGAATCATCCGAGTATTTCTGCAGATGACAGGAGTCTGTCTGGTACTGGAAGTCTGAGGTGTACAGAGTGAAAAGGAATGGTGAGAGTACAGTCCCCTGTGGTGCTCCTGCAAACCGCACCAGCATTAATCAGAAACCTGTTGACACATGTGGGAAAGCCATAAAAAATCTAATTAAGGCTCCGGGTTGTAAATAAAAAAAAATAAAGGTTGTGCAGATAAATCAGCATGGCTTTAGCTTCGGCCTTTTAGACAAGCATACACTTACTATGGTGGCCGGGAGGTGCAAAACACTTTTACAAGTACCGAAACAAATTTACATTTCAGAAAACAAATTTACATTTCAGAAAACAAATTTACATTTCAGAAAACAAATTTACATTTCAGAAAACAAATTTACATTTCAGAAAACAAATGTACATTTCAGAAAATCAACCGGAAAGGGAATGTACCAACGCCGAGGCTGACCCGGAAGTCAGCCTCAGGGGCTGCATCCTTCGAAGGCCATATTTGTAGGCCGATTACATAAGAGCGCGGCAACGAAGGCTGTCCCAATTCATGAATCATGACTTCCTCAAATGCGGCCGACAAATGTGTCCTTATTTTGCCCGATTTGAAGGATGTGTTGTGAGTATCCTTCGGGCCCATCATTTCCCATCATTCATTGCGGGTTGAAGCAGATTGGTCAAGCAGGGGAAGCCATGGCGGACCATAGCAGCAAAAGCTGTGAGTAAATTGTGGAAAATTACACTTTCTGTGACACAAATTAATTTCTACAATGTTTTTAGTGCGGGAATATAACTATGTAGATGTGAAATATCTGCTTGATTTATCTAAACATCGCTTAATTTCAAACGTGCTCCGACGTGTTCGGAGTTTTCCGTTCCCACCGTAGTAACCGGCTTGCCTCGCCAGCCCTACCGGCGGTGAGGTGAGCTAGCCCGGTAGAGATCTGACCGGACTATCGGCCCTAAGCTCCCGCTGGCAGTCATCACAGTGAACGTTTAACACAAGTGATTTCTAACAGTTTATGTTATTATTTTAATTGTTACTGAAAATCGATTTAACATTTCAGGTGATATTAAGGTTAACCAGAATAAATGGACAGTTTTATGTAATCCAACTGTATCGCTGGAGAGTGTGATTGAGAATAAATAAGCTTTTCAATATTAATTTTTAATGAAGAAATGTGCTACATGTTTTAAAAGTTTATTTATAATTCAGTTAGCATTATAATTTCTGATTCCAGGTACAATCCAGAGACAATCATGTTCAGGTAAAAAAGATGTTTGATTTAACTAGCCAATAAACAAAGAGATAGCAACTTTATGGCTAATGTATGTCGACATATTTTATATATATATACATATATATAAACAACAACTTTAAATTTTAAGATAAATGGGAATTATAAAGTATTTGATCACTTCTGGCTGTTCTTAGATAATTATATAATAATGCATTCTTTTTGGTGTATTGGTATCTACTTGCTTTGATCACTTAAAATATCCAGAAGTATGCCTTAAAAATGTGTTTTTCTTTTCTTAAAGCTGTGGGTGCAATTGACGGCTGCCATATCCGCTTCAGGTGTCCAAGCAGCCCTGATGGTCAGTGCTACAGGAACAGGAAACTCTTCCCTTCCATAATCCTGCAAGCAGTTTCTGAGAGCCATTTTATTGACACGTATGTGGGCTGGCCTGGGTCAGTGCATGACTCTAGGGTGCTCCGCCACAGCCCACTGTACAGTTTATCCTCCTCCAGGGCATTTTATCCTTGCTGATGGAGGGTACCCCTGCCTCCAATATCCACTCCCCCTCATCACTCCCTACAAGAGGACAAGACAAGGTGTGGGAGCCCAGCGCTTTAACAGCCATCATTCCAAAAACACGCTCTATAATAGAGCGTGTTTTTGGAATGATGAAAACCAGATTCAGGGCCATCTTCCTGCAAAGCTGGAGGTGCACGACACCTTTGTACCTCACCTAAGTTTTGACCTAGATCCATTTTATATATACATTATACATAATATATACACATAAATGCACCCTCTTTTAAATTGTTTTCAGGTCATAACAGCATGCGCCATCCTCCACAACATCTGCCTTGGTGCTGGGGGTGTCATGGCCCCAGAGGATGACCCAGAGGAGGCTGTAGAAGAGGATGAGGGTGAGGTTTGGACTGAGGCAGTCAGCGTTGCTCTCTGGCGGGACCAGCTTTCAGCTGAGGTGTCTGCCCTGGAGGAGGTACCACCAGAACATGACTACTGTGTCAGCCAAGTATAATATAGATGTGATAAATTTTTGAGGGGTATAACTAATTGTAATATTTTTTGAGCACCATCTTTTAATTCTGCATTTTTCTGATTACCTCTTAGTGATGTGGCAGCCGTCAATTCAGCCAGCCCTTTAAACCCACTTGATGGACGATACCGTGGACAGTGGAGAGAGGCATCACAAACATCTGCAGACCACCTGTGTGATGCTTCGCTCACCATCCAGAAAGACAAACCACAGGTCTCAGTTGCAGCGTCCCATCCAAGTCTCTGACCTTGTGTGAGATTTAGCCACACCGCCAGAGACTTTCTGTTCAGAAAGACATCTGCCTCTTTGTTCTGTTGAAGAGGTTTTTCCAGGAACTGGTCACTCAGGTTGATCCTGCTGTCGCCATTGTAGATACTTGTACATAGTTTTATTTTATGCCTTTTGTCTTGTAATCTTGATCTGTTTGAATGTTTTCTTCCCCCATTCCGTTTAAAATCGTGTTTGTATTTTTCATAATAAATTCTGTTTATAACTTTAAATGAAGTTGATGTATTGTTAGATCAAATGTAAATAACATTAGTGACAAAAACAATTTTGAAATTTATTAGAACACCTTAAAACTTTAAGAAACAATTTGAACAAAACTTAATATTTCTTATGTAGCACCTTATTTTAGTGCCATTCTTTGGAAAACAGTCTGTCCATTCTCTGTGCCCTCATGTCCTCCCTGATCAACTCCATCATCTCTGTCCCTCTTTCTTTTCTGACCCCTTCCTGCTGGCTCAGTGTCTTCCTTCTCTATCTGGTTGACCACCGCTCCGCTTGGCCCTGGAGTGTCCGCAGGGATGGAGGCAATTAGGACAGGAGGTGTTGTGGAAGACCTCTGTCCCAACATCTCATCCATAAGGACAAACCAGGGCCAGGTAGCAGCAGTGGGCTTTTCACTGACTCCCTCTCCTGACCCTGGATACTTACAATCCTAAAGTTAGATGGAAAAAAAAATAAAAATAAATTGACTAAACAGAGAAACCAACAAGACTTTTAGAAATATTTTTTATTTGTGTGTGACATGAGAACTTCTGAACATAATCTAAATTATTTTCATTTTCAAATTGTCCTACATTGTTTTGTCCTGCAAAGGGGGTGACCTTCCCCTGTTGGTCCATCTTCTCCAGAATTGTCCTAAACCGAAAGAAGTATGTTAATCACTGGATGGATATTTATGAAAGTTAGAAAGATAGGAGTTTTTGAAACTGGACAGAAACCGACTGCAAAGAATGTTGTTATTGTACCTCCAAGCCACGGTGGCTGAGTTTTTAGCTCCAGTAAAAAGGTGGTGGTTCTCACCCCTGAGCTTAATAAACTGGACGGTCTGCTCCTTTGTCCCTAAAACAAATATGAAAATACCAAAAAAAAAACCATCTTGCTCAATATCAGAGCAAAAATAAAGCCTTTTTTTATTTCACATTTGTCTTAATTTGAAGACATTATTAAAATATTTCTATGCAAATGTCTAAAACAAGATCTTTCAAACTTTTCACTTCTTTACTGAGATTCACTTACATTTGGAGGTGTATTCCTCCAAATGTAATGTAAAATATGTCGACATACATTAGCCATAAAGTTGCTATCTCTTTGTTTATTGGCTAGTTAAATCAAACATCTTTTTTACCTGAACATGATTGTCTCTGGATTGTACCTGGAATCAGAAATTATAATGCTAACTGAATTATAAATAAACTTTTAAAACATGTAGCACATTTCTTCATTAAAAATTAATATTGAAAAGCTTATTTATTCTCAATCACACTCTCCAGCGATACAGTTGGATTACATAAAACTGTCCATTTATTCTGGTTAACCTTAATATCACCTGAAATGTTAAATCGATTTTCAGTAACAATTATAATAATAACATGAACTGTTAGAAATCCCTTGTGTTAAACGTTCACTGTGATGACTGCCAGCGGGAGCTTAGTGCCGGGAGTCCGGTCAGATCTCTACCGGGCTAGCTCACCTCACCGCCGGTAGGGCTGGCGAGGCGAGCCGGTTACTACGGTGGGAACGGAAAACTCCGAACACGTCGGAGCACATTTGAAATTAAGCGATGTCTAGATAAATCAAGCAGATATTTCATGTCTACATAGTTATATTCCCGCACTAAAAACATTGTAGAAGTTAATTTGTGTCACAGAAAGTGTAATTTTCCACAATTTACTCACAGCTTTTGCTGCTATGGTCCGCCATGGCTTCCCCTGATTGACCAATCCGCTTCGACCCGCAATGAATGATGGGAAATGATGGGCCGCGAAGGATACTCACAACACATC
Organism: Girardinichthys multiradiatus; assembly: GCF_021462225.1. Taxonomy (NCBI): domain Eukaryota; kingdom Metazoa; phylum Chordata; class Actinopteri; order Cyprinodontiformes; family Goodeidae; genus Girardinichthys; species Girardinichthys multiradiatus. Next base: position 8,631,046 of record NC_061812.1, on the reverse strand, counting down.
CTTCAAATCGGGCAAAATAAGGACACATTTGTCTTGGAGGGAGTCATGATTCATGAATTGGGACAGCCTTCATCACCGCGCTGTAATGTAATCGGTCTACAAATACGGCCTTCGAAGGATGCAGCCCCTGAGGCTGACTTCCGGGTCAGCCTCGGCGTTGATACATTCCCTTTCCGGTTGATTTTCTGAAATGTAAATTTGTTTCGGTACTTGTAAAAGTGTTTTGCACCCGCCGGCCACCGTAACTTACACATTAATCTTTTTATCATTTAAAAAAATGCCTGCTGAAAATCTTGGTAGTTCTCAGAAACTGAAAGCAAATATATAATGTTCCTCAACTGCCAAATTTATGAAGCTTACAGCAGCTTACATTTTGAATAGTAGGTGACCGTGGAAGGGGAGCATTATCTTTCATGTCTTAGCTTACATCTGTCAGGTTTTACTCACTCAGCAAACACTGGATTGAACACTATACGAAATTTCACTGGATCAAAAAACTTATTCCTGCTTTAGTACCAACCTAGAGGTACCATAAACTGTCAGGAGTTGTTTAAACATGTCACTGTTTCGTCTAATGGAACAAACAAAAACAAAGGCAAAACTGCACAATGTCTGACTGAAAAAGTGATCGGCATGTTCACCACATAGCTGATCTCCATAGAGTGCTGTTGCAGGCAAATTCCTTTGGAATCTGTTTCATCCTTTAGGTTAGCAGGGTTCACAAAACAACTGCAGCCAGGCAATTTTAACCACAGTGCCACATCACATGTTAGGTTTTAGAGCCATATCAGAACAACTTTGTTGCTGCTATAACTCATTTTAAAATCAGTTAGCTTCATTTTATTGGGAACTTCCTTTTTTTCTACAGAGAACCAGCAGAACCAGTTTTAGGAAGAGAGAGATGATCTACCATAATATGTTAAAACTTGAAGTAAATACATATATGTATATATAGGTCTTAATATCCTTGTTGTTGATTTTTACAATAAAACACTTGGTCTTGTGTAAAAATAAACAAACCCAAAGTAAACTGCAGCGGTAGTGATACAGAAAAAGAAAGCAAGAAAAGCAGTCTATGGAGTGGTATTCAGCATATTATAAGATATCGCTCCGCACCCAACCTGTATCCTTTCTTTTACAATTCTGTTTGGTTTGCTCTGTTAAACTCTTTGGCCAACACTTGGGTTTGCAAAGGGCCATATGATAAGTTGAGCTGAGCTGGCAGCTGTTAAACTGACTTCCATTCCACTTTTAGATACTGTAGGAATCTCTACTAAACCTGCACTCTGAAAAGAACACTCTTTCAGGCATACAGTTCAGGAAAAAAGTATTCATACCCCTGGTGCATTTATGTTTAAAATAACCTAATCTTACCAAGATTTTTTTTATGACTGGAAATAATATTAATATATCGGACGGGTGCAACCAGAGTCTCAACTTCGATATGATAGAGAATCTGTGGAGAATTTTTTCTATATGCAAATCTTTAATAAAATGTGAGCGGCCAATGGAGCGAAACCGAAATTGAGCTCTTGATTTTAATGTCAGTTGGAAGCTTTTCCATCCTGATGTTAGAAATTACAATAGTTATACCTTTATTTAATTTTTTCTTTTCCACCACAGTACCTGGCTTTATCAGAGAACCCTTTCTAAAATATATGCGGGTCTGACCTATAACTCAATAAATTGCCACTCCTGAGTGAAAACAATTTACATGTAGTGCTCATGTATGTCAGCCGAATGCAAAGCCAAACAGCCAATCAGATTTTCAGTGTCTAACATTGTGAACATATTGTAAACCAATTTTTAGTCGTGAGAATCTATCTGAGATACAGAAACAACAAATTGGATTATGACATCTGAATATTTTAAGAAAAAATATGATTAATATGGGCTTGATACAATAAATGATTACAAAAGAGAGCAACACCCCCTCCCTATAGGATGACATAAATCAAACACTGTTTCACTCTGAGGTTCTGAGCTATTAATACTCTCCAGCTGTCATTGAAGCTCCATTTGTGGACCATATACTTGCATAAACCCTGCTTAGGATGAGATATGGACACAGCTAACAAACTGACACATTCAATTTGCTGTTTGGTCAATAACCTGTAAACAGTATCAGAATAAATATCCGCCCATTTAATCCTATTGGAAAGATGAGTTGTGTCAACAATCATATTTCTTTGAATGACTTCTTAGGTAAATATAGAAACAGGAGGTGACATGTTGATCTCAACAGCCTTTGGTTTGTTAAAGTAAACAGGTATGGTAAGAAACCAAATGTAATTAGTTCAAGCACACTTGATTCAGAGAGCCATTAAGAAGATGAAGCTTTAATGGCGTTTATTCAGAGAATCTCTTAAAGAGTGAATATAAAAAGTCTGGGAAAAAGAATATGGACTGATGCTACCAAAATATGTGAAATCAACCTCATTGTAAACTGAAAAGTCAAAGTGCAGCATATTTATTAGACAACAATCAGATCAAATTTAGAAACAGCAGAAAACTGTGCAAACACCCTACGTTCCACTATAAGCTAAAGTAAAAACCTTTTCTTACATAAACAGAGGAATCAAAAGGGGATCATGTAGTTGCTTTGACCAAGATAAGGATAAACTCGTCTGACTGGTTTAGCACAGTTAGCATTGTAGCTGTTGGCTCTGCGTGTGCATTCATCCCTGCCAGTCCTGCAGGCACCACAGTGGCAGCTGAGAGCTACTGGGACGGTATATACTGGGTTGGAGTCGATAGCACAGCCAGGCAGAATGACTGTGCGATACTCCACCCTATCATATGTGCAGCTTCTTTGGACAACAAAACGTGGGCGGAAAATATCCCTCATGTTGCTGTCCTGCGTGATACATAAACACATGGGAAACAGCTGATGAAAGATCATGTGACAAATTCATTTGACTGGGATAGATACAGACACACAAATTATGATTAAAGCAAATCTCAAATGAATGTACTACCTCTAATAATCTCAAGCTAATCATCCTACATTTATGATTTAACCAGTAGAAATGTACAACAACAGATTTGTTAGGATTGCTAATGACAAACTAAATGACTACTATGCAGAAGACCCCAACTGAAGTCATTGTAGAAGAAAATAATCTGCATTTTTTATTTTTCTCAGCAGCACAGCCACCAGATTCTTTGACTCTGCTGCTTTTTTAAAACATAAAGCCCAAAAATAAAATAGTTATAAAAGCGTTCATTGAAATCCGACATTTAACAGGTTCTGAGTAATTTACCTAAGCTTGGAATTTAGTTTTATATGACATCTGTACAACTAAGTCTTACCTTTTTTTTTTTTTACAAAACAAAATTAATACAGTTCTTTTCTTTTATTAGAAAGAAATACATACCCTTGTGAAACAAAATCCCATGCAGATAGTAGTGTTGATCGCCACACAATAGTCACAATCTGGCTTTTCCACAAACAATGTGAACTCTGTGGGAAGACACATGGGAACAGCTGGGTAAAACAACAGAAAAAGAACCCAGCAGCTGAACACCGATGTCTCCATCTTTTACGAGGCGGCTTCCCGTTAATCAGGTTTGTTCCTGCGAAGTAAAGAGAGATAAAGAAACAAACATCAAAACTTTTTTCTTTGTTCAATGTTAGAATCATGTTTGAGAGATTCAGTCACTTACAGATCTAATAATGGTCTGACTCTGAACATCCTTTCTACATGGGATATATATATATATATATATATGTATATACACATAGTCTAATCCACCTTAATCCAAGCTAACTGTTATCTTAAATCTGTGACGGAAGGGGTGCACTGATGTTTTGTCCATTTTTTAAATGACATTAACATATTGATGTTCTTAATGAATAAAGTTGTTTAAACAATTTAATTCTGCCCAAAAGCAATCTCTAACCCAGTGTCCACTACATGTCACAAAGTGCCAAAAATCTTTACTTGTGCTAGAAACATTGTCTGTTATAAGGGGTTACATAAGTTAAAGAGTTTAATCACCTTTTCCCAAACAAATCAACCTTTTTTGGATTAGAAATTAACAGAAAGTTAGGATGCAATAATGTCAGTGTATGCGTTAGTGTGTGTATAAAGCATGTTTTGGATGTTGTTGGTTAAAAATTGACTAATGTCAGCAAAGAAGTTCCCTGATAAACACAAATTGGCAAAGCATACACTATACTTGCTGGGTTATCTAATCTCCTTTCATAGTGAGTATAAACCAAATCAGTGAAGCATTTTGTCACACAACAACTACCGACAAATGTAACTTTAGAAAGCACCACCTAACAAAAATTTAATGCTGGGATTTTTTTAATCTGATTACTGATTGGCCAGAGCAGTCAAAGTGTCCTGGAAACATTAGTGATTATGAAGCAGAATCCAACAGGTTGGTATGTACCAATGCTACAGTGCTCATCAGTTTTTATTTCACATGAATTTATGCAAACATAAATATGCTCTAATGTAAAACAGAGCCCCAGAAAGTTGAACAGGATAAACTCCTTTTCCTTTCAGAATTTTTAACACAACATTGTCAACATCTTATATTTTTTATCTGTGTAGCACATAAGTCTTATCAGTAACAGGAAATAATGCTTACCCAAGCGTGAACAAGCCTGTGTGTATAAAAGCAAATCATTGCATCTCTCCAGCTGTCAAAAATCTGATAAAACATGATTAGTAGCTGTCATTTTTATTAAACATCTACATTTGTGTTGCTTGTTCTACAGCCATGTGTTACAGAGCAGACATACTAAAACACAATTTCTCTTGATTGCAAATACTTATTTGACATGTGACATTTTGACACAAAAAGGATAAAAGCTTAAGCCTCGTAAAATATTTCTAAACTAAATGTATTTATTTCTGTTACGTTGAATTTTCCTTAGCGATTGATTTTATTTGAAATGTTACCCTTCGCAGTACTGGAAGGATAACAGAAGATAAAAATACGAAGTCAGGAAATAGTAGTCACAAGTGACAATATGATGTGGCGAAAGGAGTTGAGACCAAACCCTGAAGATTCAACCTTCCCTCCCCCTGGAAATCTTTATTTAACCAAAAGGTACTGAGTAACCCGGAGACACAAAAATACCTACCATCAATGTATCACTGCATCTCTTTGTTTTATGCAGAAAATAGATTTATTGACAGTAAAGAGTCTTTTAATTGCAACCAGAGGCACGCCGATGGATCATTTTCTTTTATAATCTCCGATATTATGGAAGGGTTCACTGGCTTGTGTCCTTGATGGATCATTAACCTAAGCGGACTAATCTTTATTGTCTGCTAAATGCGTTAAAGCTGACCAGAATTCTTCCAGTTGCACGAGAGGTGGTGGGACTATCAATGAGCTACTGATGACTGAAGTGACAGAGTTGAAGGCAAGGTAGGACTAAAGCCACTGGAAACATCAGCACTTTGTAAAGGCTTAAGGAGAGACAGATATTTTAAATATATTTAACAATTCATTTAATAAAATAATTTTCCTTGCCATCTTTAATCAACATTTTTCGAATAATGCTTATAATGTTTTACATATACCTTAACTGGAGGCAAGGAGAATAAACTAACATTGTATTTAAAATATTAACGTTTTGTGATTTTTTAATTTAGTATTTCATAGATCAACAATGGTTGGAACAGGTGGCCCAGTGTCCACTTTCTCTGTTTGGGATTACGTGGTGTTTGCTGTAACGATTCTGGGAGCAGCCAGCATCGGCCTTTTTCAAGCCATCCGGGGTCGGAAGGAGACCAGCAGTGCAGAGTTTTTGTTAGGTGGACGACAAATGACAGCGGTACCAGTTGCCATGTCCCTGACAGCCAGCTTCATGTCTGGCATCACAGTCATTGGCACACCTGCAGAGGCATACCGGTTTGGCACTGCCTTCTGGCTCTTTGGTTTCTCGTATGCCATCATGTCTATCATCACTGCTGAATTATTTGTACCACTTTTCTACCGACTGGCGATCACCAGCGCCTATGAGGTAGGAACATGCTAGATACTCTGAATTATGGTATACTAGGAGAAAGATGAAGCAAGAAAAGGTGGGTTTGAGGCAAGCCTCTTTCTTTTTTTCTTCAGGGACACCTTTTAGCAGCCTTCAAAGTTATCTTAAGTAAGATGTTTGCAGGCTTTTTTAAGGCTTCTTTTAAAATGATGTCTAAGTTTAGTAGTATATGCCAATTTCCTTTGCTAAGCCATCTAACAAAAACCTGATTTATTTATGTCTAAAAATGACCCTTCGTCAAAGACAAAACCAGGTAGGTAGGTTCTGTGTTAGTAACAGCCTGCCACAAAAACATGTCTTCTGGTTGAATCAAAAATGTCTCAATTAGCACATTTTGACAGGGAGGAAAGAACTGTTTTCTTTTAGAGATTAGCAAAAAAAAAAAAGAGAAAAAAAACTGAAAATGAAAGCCATGGCTTTAAGAAATTACAAGTCTAAAAATGGATTAGAATTTATAGTCTGTCAAACTGTGATATTTTTTCAGCAAAAATAGACGTAGGAACCAGTGTTCAGGTTCTGGGGATAGAGATGCAGTTAAAAAAAGCTCTTGGCCAAATGACATTTTATGAGTAAAACAACACTGAGTTACGATGAAAAAGGGTTGTCTCTATGGTTAAGTAATTCATGACTTACTGTTGATTTGGTTTACAAAAGGTTAAAGGTCTGAAACAACAACATGTGAAAAGTTCCAGAAAGTCTCTAAAAACATTTCACAAGATTGTATAAAAATAAAATGGAAAATATGGCTCACTCGAAGAAAAAGGGGAAAAAACAAAAACAATTGGCATTGATTTTACCTCTATATGCCTGGTATATCTAGTATAATCACTAGAATAATGTCTAATACTTTGCTTATCTTTTGACTCCTCATTTTTAGTACCTGGAGCTGCGCTTCAACCGGATTATGCGGCTGATCGGAACATCCATGTACATAGTGCAGACGGTAACAAATGCACTCTTAATTAGAATAAGATCATAAAGCAGACCTTATTTTTTGCAATATAACATTCAAAAAGAAATGTAACTAAATTCTGTGATGCACATGTAAAATTACAAACAGCATCTGTTCTTTACTCTTTTTGACCTCAAGTAATACTGATTGCAGATACCTGTACCATGACAACATAAATTTGCTAATACAACCGTGCTGTGTTTGCAACTAATTCATTAATGGTGCTGCTTTTCAGGCTCTCTACACAGGCTTAGTTATTTATGCTCCAGCTCTTGCACTAAACCAAAGTAAGTCTCAACACAAAAAAAGTCCTTATCTTCTCACACTGATTCAGTTGTTATAAATCTAAATTCCAAAATTTTAAATACACGACTGGTCAAAAGTTTTAGATACACTTTCTCACCATATGGGTCTCTTTATATGACTATTTACATTAAAGATACTCACCAAAGGAAACAAAACTATGGCTGAGGAATTATGTAGTAAACAAACATGGAATTATGTTGTAAACAGTGTGAAATAACATTTTTATATTTTAGATTCTTCAAATTAGCCTCCCTTTGATCTGATGACTGCTTTGATCTCTTGGTATTCTTTCCATGAGCTTCATGAGGTGGTCACCTGAAACGCTTCTCCAAAGAGTCTTGGAAAACCTTCCCAGAGGTTCATTGAGAGACGGCCAAACGTTAATATTTCAGTCAGCCCAGTAGAGGGTGGCTACTTTAAAGAAAAATGCAATCAAAATTATATAATATATATTTTTCTTTTGCAATTATTTGTTTGCTACATAATATGTGTTCGTTCACAGTTTTTATGCCTTCGGTGACAATCTGCATACGATGTAAATAGTCATAAACATAAAGATAACCATTAAATGAGAAAGTGGTTCTAAAACATTTGACTGGTAGTGTATATAAAAAAACAACTAAAGAAAAAAGATGGGGGAAGCTTGCATAAAATGTATATTTATTTATAACTGAGCATGTTCCTGATTGCAGTCACCGGACTGGATCTCTGGGGAGTTCTGGTGGCAACAGGAGCAGTATGCATCATCTATTGTACTTTGGTTTGTAATTTTTTCATTATTATTTCAAAAATAAGTATCAGTTGTGCATAATTATTTCCAGTGCAAGTTTGAAATAAATAAACTAAATCGCCAAGAATGTCCTAAATTAGCATCAAAGTTGCCCTGCCTTATAATATCAATCCCGTCACAGGGTGGTCTGAAAGCAGTGATCTGGACAGACGTGCTGCAGATGGTGATCATGCTGGCAGGATTTGTAGCTGTTATAGCAAGAGGAGCCGTAATACAAGGAGGTCTGTCAACAATTTGGGAAGATGCTGGCCAAGGAGGCCGACTGGAGGCATTTGAGTATGGGCACAACACTTGTTCTAAATATTGTTTGAGTTTGATTTAAACTTACATCAAAGCAGCCACTCTTTCCAAATCAGAAGAACTGAAGAGACTCTCAAAAACTTTATGTCTTGAATGTTTTGGATAGAAAGCATGTTTATTTAGCAAAATATAAGAACATTTTGCAAAAAAACCAAAACAAAACAACTGAAAGTGAACAAAAAGACATTCATCTTTGGACATGTTCTAAGCTCTCTCCTACATTGTTTATTTTTTTCACAGTTTTGACCCAGATCCTCTCAAGCGGCATACTTTCTGGACCATAGTGATTGGTGGTAGCATAATGTGGGTGTCTATCTATTCCATCAACCAGTCCCAGGTGCAGCGTTACATCTCTTGCAAAACCTTGGGACATGCCAAGATGTGAGTGTAGCTGTAATGAAATGCAATTAATCCTCTGGCAGTGAGCACCGTTTCATGTACTAACAAGTGTTCTTTGATCTTTCAGGTCCCTGTATGTTAACATGGTTGGTTTGTGGGTAACAGTGAGTCTTGCTGTCTTCTCTGGTCTTACTATGTACTCCATTTACAAGAACTGTGACCCACTTTCAAATGGCGACATAAGTACTTCTGACCAGGTGACCAATAGTATTTGTACCTCACTGACCATTACATGCACAATCTGCCTTTTAGTTGGGAAACAAAGCATTATCACTCAAATCAAAATTGGTCTATATTTGTGAATCAGCTGCTGCCATACCTTGTGATGGACATTCTGGCAGCCTATCCTGGAATCCCTGGCCTGTTCGTGGCTGCAGCCTACAGCGGTACCCTCAGGTAATGCAGAGAAAAAGATTGAACAAGAAAAAAAAAGAGTAATTCACTCAGAAATGTTGCCATGATTTGTCTCACCAACAGATAATGCATGTCAAGGCATTAAACCTAGGAATTTCCATGCTAACTTATACTAATCTATGTAGCCATTTATATGAATCGAGCTCTGATTTGTTACGGTTCTAAAATCTTACCTTTGCACGTTTTTCAGCACGGTGTCCTCCAGCATTAATGCTCTTGTTGCTGTCACTGTGGAAGACTACATTTTTCCGTTTTACAAAGATTTCACACAGAAACAAGTAACCTGGATGAACATGGGCCTGAGTGAGTATATTTAAAAATGCATACACCCAGCTACAAAGTAGAAAATTAGCCCCTGACCTCTCTGAAGTTCATATCTAATCTAAATAGTTGTTTTTTTCTTGGTAGATAATGGTCTGAACTTCTAGTACACTGTAGTCACAAATACATGACTACTGACTAACAACTCTGAATACAGCAGTCACTGCAATGTACTTTATCTTCACAAAAGTTGACTTGCAGCAGGCAGGTTAATGTTTCAGGAACTTGAAGAGTCTCATTTCGCAACTTTACTTAGAAAAGCATGAAAAGTAATTTGGTTCTCAGAAATCCTTGAATGAGCCAAATGAACGGTGGGGCTCTTTTTGTGAGAGAAATATCAAATTCCTGACCTAATTAAGTACAAACACTTCTTTGTAAAGAACTAATGCATTCTAAAATACATCTATTTCCAAATTTGCTTCTTAGTAAAGACTTAATGCACTCTAAAATGCTCCCATTTTCAAAACTGCCCTGATATTTAGTGTTCATTAGAGCTTCCGGATCAAAACACAAAAAAATTGTTTCCTAAAAATTGTATAAAAAGTTCCTTTTTTTTTTTTTCTTGATGTTTGCAGCAAATAATATCTTGTCCTACACTTTGACTATTTTAATTTTCAAAATGATTTTCTTTTGCCATTACTCAGGTGTGTTCTTTGGAGGCCTGTGCATTGGAATGGCTGGAGTTGCTTCAGCAATGGGAAGTGTTCTGCAGGTAAAATTCTCAGTTATCAATAAAAACACTGCTCAAGTTTTTAGCTCAACAGCACCATCAAGTGCTAACTCTTAAGAGCTACAAGTTCATTTTTTTCTATTTTCAGGCAGCTCTGTCTTTATTTGGCATGATTAGTGGACCTCTTCTTGGCCTCTATCTATTAGGCATGCTTTTCCGCACAGCCAATTCAAAGGTGAGTATTACATATAACTGGAATGTTTTCTTGCACAACTGAACCTTACCAAAACTGAACATATTCAGTAGAAAAGCAGGAATGTGAGACCCTGAGGATGAAGTTGACTGAGGTCTTATTTACCTTTCAGGGAGGACTGGGAGGATTGATCATTGGTCTGGCGTTAACTCTGTGGGTGGGGATTGGAGCTCAGCTTTACCCTCCAACAACTGACAAGACAAATCTCCTTCACACCAGCACTGCAGGCTGCAACAAAACAATGGACCGAAATAGCACAACAGCAGCTCCATGGACCAGTCCAACAATTCTGACTCCAAAACCAGCGTTGGTCATTTTACGTGATTCTAAAACATTTCCGTTTGTTTCTTTTAATCCACCAAGTTTTTGTTTTGGAAATAAAAGTCAGGCAAAAATGACTCAAGGTTTAAAACCTGACCTGACATATGTCGTAAAAAGTACGATTCTGAGATAGGAATTAACACGAAGATTTTTTCCACTTTTCTCCAGCTTTAATAATTTAATACATTTTATTATAAACCTTTCAGGCATAACATTATGACCCTGACTGGTGATGCAGCAACACATTCTACAGACTGCAATGCACTGTGTTCTGAAATCTTTCTATCAGAAGGAGGATAAAGTTATTCAGCTATCTAAACTACAGTAGCTCAGCTGTTGAATCAGACCAAATGAGCCAGCAGAGATTCGGTCAGCCTTGGCCACTTCATCCTTGTTCTTGTCTCGTGCCACTTTTAATAGATGCCGACTATTTGGCTCTTGTCAAACTTGCTTAAATCTGAACGCTTTTTTTTTCCTGCTTTCCTTATTTGAACTTTAAGGGTACAATGTTCGCTTGCTGCATAACATATTGAGTGTTATTCACCTCACTTGTGAGTGGTCATAATGTTATGACTGATCAGTGTATGTGGTGAAGACACACATTACCAAATTTCACCAAGATGTAACACCTTATGACAGATGTATAAGCTTTAACAAAGTAAAACTTACATAGACTTGTGACCATCCCAAGTTTAAATATCACTGTTTATTTATATTTTATATTACTGTGAACTAAATTACAAGTTTAATTCATTATCACCAAGGCTTTTAGTCATGTTACTGCCCATTCCTTAAAGTGGTACTATGATTTTCTGACTGACTTAGCTGAACTGACATTATTAGATATTCATTAGATGTTTTATGCATTATTTATTGACTTTCTGTGTCAGTTTCAGGCCTCCTTTAGCAGACACCTGGTACTCTCTGTCCTACGTCTACTTTTCTCTTTTTGGCATGCTGACCACAATAATTGCTGGCCTGTTGTTGAGTATAATCACAGGTAAAGGTTCACTTCTAAAGCTCTACTTTAAACAGAGTAAAAATTTCAGTTTATACTTTTAATTTAAATAGTTAACAGATTTTATCTGTTTTACAGGCGGATGCAAGCAAAAGAAGCTGAACTCTGATCTCTTTGTGAGGAAGAGTGATTTGATATGCTTCCGTGGCTGCCGTAATTCAAAGGTAAAATGCTGACCGTGTCATATTGTTAGATAATTAGTAACGCAGTAGTTGCAGTACACCAACTACGGCTTTTTAATGTTCTTAATCTGACACTGTTGTTAACTCACTGCAGGAATCTGATGAGATGGAAAAGGCTCCAGCAGACCTTCACATGGGAGTTGACAACAAAGCATTTACAGCGATGGATGTAATGAGCAAAGGATCAGAACATGCCACCAAACTATAATGCTGCCGTCATCTATAACACGTCTAAAGCAAGCTATGGTTATTTTGTAAAAAAAAAAATCGCAACAATGCAAGTTTTTCTGTTAATACTCATATTTAAAACTGAACACTTAAGATTAACTATTTACACTGAAGACATTTTTAAAGTTTGTAATAAAGCCTGGGAAACCAAATACTTTACATAAAAAGATTAAAGTCAGAAAGCATTGTTTCTTAATTAGTACTTGTATAACAAGGCAATCAAAAAGCACGAGGTTACTATAGCTGAGTGTCTACGTTGATTAAAATACTTCCATTTGATGTTTAAGTGGTGTTGTTGCAGCATTATGTAATCGTTGATGTTTTTACAGGCGATTTCTTAAAAATACTATCTGACATTTCATATTGAAGCAGAAAGTCACTTATTGTTGTATGTTTTTGAAATATGTTGAACGCCATTCGTTTCATTTTGTGTTTATTTTATAAGAAAACTGTGCACTTTGTGAAAAAATGTTTTACTTAATAAATATTTTTTACTGTTTAAAATCACCACAAAGACTTCAAATGCTCACATACATTCACATAAACTCACTTTATGGCACATTACCAAATGGTTGGGGTGAGTTTAAGAACAATGAAACAAATAATATACTTTTACAATGCAGTTAATGATTTAAAAGCGACGTCTCTATGTATTAATGGTTATAAAATGTATTTTAGCTGAGGGGTAGAGCTTGAGCTTTGGACTGGCTGTAACCAACCCCTTGTCTCCTTGGAAACAAACAAAAGAGGAAGTTTACAAAGAACTGCCCTGCCCACTTTAACCTGACTCTGTGCCAGATAATCTGTCTTTTAGCTGTTCCGGGAAGAGAGCTAAGAGTCAGGCTTGTAGAAGCAGACTCAGAACCAAGGAACTGAATAAAGTTTGTTTTCGCTCATTCTTACAAAACAAGGTGAGGTACCATTTTTTGATTAAGTAGTTATAAACATCATAATAATTAAATAAGATGTAGTCTGAGTTATTATTGTAAATGAGCGCATAAGGAACAATTTAAGTAATCACAAAAGCTAACGAGTTTGTCCACAGAAATGCTCGGTCTGTTTAAATGAATTTTGTCTGGCCATATTCTTTTCTAATGTTTACAAATTTAAGAAACACGAACCTGCTTACAAAGCACAATGTACAACATTTTTCTTTACTGCAAAACATTGCCAGGATTTGAAAATATATAGAATCTAGGCTGAACTGAAATATTACCAAGAATAAGGGAGGGATTGATGATTTAATCTGCTAAGCATTTCGTGTTTAAGAAATCCACATTTTGCTTCCCAAAACAGGATTTAAGAGCTATGGAAACAATCTTGGCACGCCTGATTTGCTACCTCCTGGTACTTTCTTTTGAAGTGGCACACGTAGAAAACCAGAACGTGACAACATCTCCAGCAAATCCTGGCTCAAACCTGACAGAATTCACGACAACATCAACTTTATCCAACTCCACTGGAGCTCCAACTACTTTCTCAAACTCAACCGAGGACGCAGCCAAATATACCAGCACAAAGCAGAAAAATGAAACCTTCACTACTACAGCGGCTGCAACTGAAAAGACAAGCCAACATCAAACTTCTCAGTCAGCTAGCTCGTCTTCACCTACACCAACCATGAAATATTCCACGCTTACAATAACCACACAAACTATCCAGACTACAACACATGTCATTAGTACATCTGATACACCAGTGAACTCATCCATAAATTCATCTCCCACCATCACATCTGCATATTCAGTTAACACCACAGAGGGTAAGCATCTGTGATTTACTTCTTCTACTGTTTATGTCAATGAAAATAACTTTATCTTTCTATACTATTAGGTTTGAGGCTTAACATTCCTGAGAGGAATATGACAATAATATTCAGCGGTATGCTTGGACTCCTTGCTGTGGCAGTAGTTATGATCATGTTTTACAAATGCAAACATAAAATTCAGTACTTGCATCAACCTCTTACCACCACAGATGACACAGGTACAGACATACTTTATTGTGTAGCAAATTCAAACTATGTGAGTTAACATTGCCTTATAAAACTAACTGTTCATTTTTCAACAGATGGATTTGTAGCTGATGATGACACCCTTGTTATTTCCGGAGGACTTTATGATGACCATCCAATCTACGATAACGTACCACCCCCTCCCGCAGAGCAGTCACAATTTCACCTTGAATTCCTTCGATAAAGAGAAATCTCTTTTCTTAATCAAAGTGCCATTCATTCATTGAAGACTCGCTGACATAGACAAACAAGAGGAAATGATAAAGAAAATAATAATGAATAACAATGGATGATCTAATAAACTAAATACTTTTTTTTAGCTTTACCATTGTTTTTATTTGTGGCATTAACAATAAACATATGCTCAAATAAAGGATACTTACATATCAACATCTGTTACCAAATTTACACAAAACCTTTATGCAGAATGAATTAAATGAATTGCTAACAGTTGTAAGTATAACTTTCTTTTAACAGTATTAAAACAAACATTTTTTACTTAAAACACAAACATAAAAACAAAGAGCATGACGTTGTAGTCACATATGTCAACTTCCAAAACAATTTAACAGTATGAACTATAAACTCCAAACAAGTATAATGGAACAATGTTAAGAAGGAGTTTTCTCTGTAGATATTAGAACTATTTATTTTATTAGAACTATCAATGTATGAAGACCTAAAACAACACCAACTGTGTAAAATTATCTATTAATCTAACCTGTATTGGCAATACTTATGCAAATATTTTCTCATTGGTCTTCTTTTTTTTCTTGTCGCAGCCAGTCACAGCAGTCCAGCCAGCATCTCTCATTCTTTTCATTGCAGCCAGCTTTAAGGAATTTCCAGGTGATTTTAGAGTGACGGGGCTCTGAATCTGACAAACAAAAAACAGACAAAAAAATAAATACATGATTTAATTGTTTCCTCTTGTTATCTCAACTAGAGCAGGTTGTACAGTATCATAATGTGACATACTACTGAAGTCACGTTACCTTTTTAAAAAAATTTGGTCTGGTCTGCAGAACAGAACCATTTGGTGCTGGTTTAGTCGTACAGGTCTAACGGAACAAGAACAGGCATCATCTATCTTTGTAAGGTTTCAGAAATAGTAGAATAAAGTTTGCTAAACCACGCAGGTTTAGGACAAATTTCAACTAGTAAAAGCAGCACTCACGAACATATCGATATTATCAGAGCTGTCAGACTTGGAGTCAAGTTCAATGGCGTTCTTCTTCCACTGTCCTGCCATTTCATTGGAAGGGGGGGTTCTTATTCTGTATGACTGTAAGAGAATTCACTGGGTAAAAAACATGCTTGTTCAATATGGAAAATGTCAAAAATATACAGTGTATTACTTTTATCTTTGATATTCCAGAAATCCGGTTTTTAAGACTTCCTGGAGTTTCAGTATCTTCGTTAAAAACAGGCTATAAAGCAAAGTCAGTGCAAGTCTGATTTATTAAAAATGTTTAAGGAAACTGTTTACTGCTTTGATACGATTGTCTAAGATTAAGTTAATAAATAAACTGATATGCTGTCTACCTTTGTCTTTGCTGTTGTTCCACATGGCGTCGTGGTCATTTTAGTGGCTGATACCTTACCAATAGAAAAATGTAGAGGAAATGTTTTATACGGCAAAAATAATCATTTCTGTAGAAACACATAACAGCTTACAGCAGCATGCTCACATTGCAGTTATCTGAAGTTGTTATACTGCTGAGGCAAATATTTATTTGACATTTTGTGAACCTGAAAATGCAATAATTAGTAGGGTTGGTCTGTGTAACACCAGCGCAGCGAGTCAGAGATGGGGCACTCGGTTACTTCTACATGAATCCAGAGGTATTTAAACATGTTGGTCGTGCACCCTCCTTTGTATGATATCAACTCATTGCAGAGTGTTGCATTGAGCTGACTGCTAATTTCTTTTATTAAAGTTAAGCCACACTTTCGATTGGCGGCACATACTGTCTGTCGGTGGTTAAACGCATATTCCATGCGGATTATTCTCCAGTGGTGTTCAGCAGCTTCTTCTTTCGGTCGGTGGACTAGTTGTCGAAACTAGGAATTGCATTTAAAAAATGTCAATGATTCTGGAAGAACTTGAATGTTAGTCCCAGTTCCAATCGATTCTGAAGGCTCGATGCCCAACTCTGATAATTAGTCAAGAATAGGAAATCATTGCCTTTAATAATTTAATTCATACCCAACTTAACAACTAACACTAGTTAAATACAAAAAAAACCAAAAAAAATCACATTTAGGTGAAATGTAGTAAAAGTTAAAACTTACAGCTTTCCTAGTAACTTCAGGACTTTTATTCTTGTTGGACGGAGTTTTCTTGGTCTTGGAGAAATCAAAAACATGTTTTTAAAGAGTATCATAAACTGTCTCTTTTCATAGTCTAAAGCATTTGACAAGAAAGTTCAAGATAATTTACAGGGCAAGTACAAATGACAACAAACCAGGCCATCTGCACCAAAATTAAGTGCTGACATTACCTGCTTGTTTCTTGCTTGTGATAAGTGCATAACCTTTGCAGTAGAAATTTCTCTTTTCAAATCAGCTACTTCTTTTTGTAGATTTTCCTTAAAATGATGCACAGAATACATTTAAAATCTTTCAGAAGGCCCCATTTTGTTTTCAAGGCAAAAACATATTTTATTTATACAAGGGCCTACCTTTTCTGTTTCTTTTGTCTGCAACTGTTTGTACAGTTGGTCATTTTCTATCTTCTGTTTTGACAGGTCCAACTCCTTATGTGAGATTTAAAATGAAAATGTTTTGTTTTTTATCTATAGAAAAATTGTAGTTTTTCAATCATTTTACAAAATCTTACCAGTGATTTTGCACATTCAGACACCTCCATCTCCTTCTTCTTGTTTTTCTCAAGCTCTGTGTCCTTCTCTTCAACCATGCGGTCATACTGGCTCTAGCAAAGACAAATCAAACGTTTTCAAATGCAGCAACAACAAACAGACTATTTCAAACTATAAAAGTAACTTTATTGTACCCTACCTTGTGTTTTTCCATCAGTGCTACCATATCTGCAATCTTATGCTGACACTTGACCTCTGCATCTTCTTTGTTCTTAATGGCCTCTGCTGTTGTTAATTTGAGCTTTTGTACCTAAAACAAACAATTTTTATTTTAATGTAGATCTTGTCAATTAAGGTAGTCAGAAAAAATAACTGTAATATTGTGACTAACCTCATTTTCAAGCTCTGCTGTACGGATTAATTTTGATTCAAGATCTTTACACATTTTCTGGTAATCTTCATCTTTCAGTGTCTTGAGGTCCTTGCCCTCCTTTTGAAGCTTATCGATCTAAAAAAAACAAAAACAAACCACAATCCAATATAAACAATAGAATAAATGTTTATTGTTGTTGCTGTATAATTTACAAAAAAGGTTATACCAACTTACCATCATTTCAAGATGATTGGATTTAGCCGTTTCTTTTGCGATTTGTTTCTTAAGCGTTTTGTTCTGAAAGTTAACAGTTAAGAAAAACTTCATAACAGTGCCTCTTAATTTGGATATTGTGATAAATATCTAAAGCTTTGTGGTTATTACATACTTCGTTCTTGAAATCTTCTTGCAGTTTAAATTTAATCTCCAATTTCTTCCTGAGATTGTGAAGCTAAAATGTGCAGAATTTATTATTAGCCTCACAGAATGAAAAATGTTTTGAGAAATGGTATTTTTCTTTTTTAATCACCTTAGCTTCCACGGCTTTTATCCGTTTCTCCTTTTGTGAAACCTCGTCTTGTAGATGATCACACTGTTTAAACACATGCATAAAAAACACACGATCATCATGAGAAATGCTGTTTCTACTCATGATTGTAGTAGACAATATACTTACAATTTCTTCAGTTTTCTTTTGCATAGTTTCAGTTTCTTGACATGTCCCCTGGATTCTGGTTTTAATTGTACTGATCTCATCTCTAAACAAAATACAACAAAGTCACTTAAAGGTTAAAACTTTTAGTTTTTTTTAGACCCTCAACTGGAAACTAACCTTAAACACTGGTTTTCTTCTTCCAGCTTTTGTGCTTCTCTTTCAAGTTTTACCATCTTCTCCTCACTCACCTGCCCAAAGAGTTTCCCAGACTTTGTTATTCATTCAGTGATGGAAGTAAAATGTAAATTATAACTCCTTTTTTAAACAACTTAGCTTCTTATATCTGCCTAGACAAGTCTTACCTTCCTGTTTGCCTCAAATGCTTTTACTTTGGACAGTCCATTTTCAAACTCCTGCTGAATGACCACGTTCTCAGATCGTAGCTTATCAAAGCTAGAAAGCAGCTCCTCATATTTCACTCTTAAAGATGGCATCACATGAACGTTTTACATCACAATAGGAACAATTGTACAAAAGAAGATATAGTAATGTGATGGCAGAGCTAAACCCACTCATGCTGCAAGATGTCTTCCTTTAGTTGCTCTATCTGAAAGCCGCAGTCTTTATTTTTCTTGATTTCAACAGACAACTGCACCTCAAGTTCCTTCACTTTGATCTGGGTACATGATAGCATATAACTTAAAACAGAAAATATTTTTCATGCCACAATTTCATATTTGTCCACTCAACCTCCAAAACACTTTCAGATAGACATTAAAGAAAAAGGAAGAACAAAAGGAAGAAAGAAGCAGAAAAGTAAGAACAAAAATGAAGAAGAAAGGAAAATCATTCACACCTAAGAAAAATAGAAGGGAAGGAAAGAAAGAAAGAAACAATGAGGACAGGAAGGAAAGACACAAAACGAAAGTGGGAAGGAAGATGAACATAAATAACAAATAATTAAGGAAAAACGGATACAAGGAAGGAATGAGGAAAGGAGAGACACACAGGGATGTCAAAAAAGGAAGGACACACGGGAGGACAGAAGAAAAAAAAAGAGGGATACGCTAAATAAAAAACGAAGCAAACCAACAAGGAAGGAAGGAATAAATAAATAAAGGAGAAAGACAAAGATGGACAGAATGAGTGAATTGAGAAAGGAATAAAGAAAGAAAAATACACAAATTATAAAGAGGGGGGAGAAAAGAAGCAGGACAGAAGGAAGGAAAAGCAAAAGTAAGGAAGGAAATAGGGGGAAGGACAGGAGAAAATAAGGGAAACGAGGAACAACACAAAGATGGAATAAAGAAAGGAAAGACACAAGGTGAAAGTGAGAATGACAGTAAAAGGGAGGAAAGACAAGAAACAAAGTAAGGAAAGGGTGGAAGAAAGGAAAAAGGAAGGACAACCAAGATGAAAGCAGTGAAAAACTGAAGATAGGGACAAAGAAACAAAAAAGGAGGAAGGCAAAGATCACAAGGAAGAAATGTAAGAAGGAAGGACTTTAAGAACATATAAAATATAATGTGCCAATACAAATGTTTCCATAATGTGAATATTTTTAATACTTATTCAGACCTGAAAAATACTTTAATCGAATTTCATACTTTTCCATACACTTAAAAACAGCATCAGAACGTTGTTACTTCAACAAAATATTACTCACTGGTTAAGGAATAAAAAGTGGAACAATGATGATGACGCGATGTACAAACCTCATTAAAAGTGGACTTCTCCTGCATATCTTCTTTTGCCTTTTCAGCATTTTCACAAACCTTGTTGAGAAGACTATTTTCAGCTAACACCATCTCTTTTTCATTCTGTATCAGTAGACAGAAATATTGTAATTTACATGTTTTATGCATGCATATAAGACTATTTATCACACATTTTTCTTTTTAAGAAAAACATATTTTTGTCTCACCCTTAAAATCTGAATTTCTTCTGTTTTCCTTGATAGCTCAGAGGCAAGTTCATCCACTCTGGCTTCCAAAGCATCAATCTTGCATTTCAACAACTCAGTGGATTTAGATTTGATATCCTATGAATAACAACAACATTTAGTATCTGTTGTCTCTAGGGTCTTACATTTACTAAAGAAACAAACAGATTTTTACTCACCAGTTTCTCCACAAGGCCTTTGATCAAATCCTCCTTCTTTGCAGCTTCATCCATGGTCTCTCCTGTTAAGTAAATAATTTGGCTTGAAAGCCCATCAAATATAATAAAAAAAATAACATCAATCACCTATCAACACTCACCTAAAAGTTTTGCATTTCTTTCAAGTTCACTGCTCTCTGTCATTAGTTTATCCTCAAGATCTTTGGCCCTTGAACAAAAAATAAAACATTTAATGACAGAAATAATACTTGACTTAATACTTGTCGATTTTATTCAATTTATTCAACCTCTGTATCTCTAGAGCAAGGGAATTCTTTAAGTCTTTGATTGTTGCCTCAATCTTCTTCAGTTTCTCTGATTGCTGAATTTTTATTCTGTTGAGGTCCTGCATGTTGAGGTCTTTGTTTTGGATGATCTCTTCATACTCCTTTTTACTTCTTTCCAGGGCTGCAGCAGTGTTTTCCTCTTTTGTCTATATATATATATATATATATATATATATATATATATATATATATATATATATATATATATATATATATATATATATATATTTATTTGCATTGTTATTGTTTAATCAAAGCAAACATAATTCAAGAGCAATGTTTTACAATGAGTAACAAATCTTAAACACTCCCCTTAAACTCTTCACAGCGTTGCTCAGCACTATCCAGGTTTTGAAGAAGAGATTCTTTTTCAGTTTTCAAGCATTGGAGAAGTTCAGATTGTTGCCCTGTTAAGGTAGAAAATATGTTGTATTCATAGTATTAGTAAGTATATTAGTACATTACAGTTCAGCCCAGAGATAAATCACATAGTGCTTGGCTATTTAATTTCACACTTCAGATATTTATTGGTGCTGCAGTTAAAATGTGGAGATAAATCAATCCTACGAATCCAATTCAATTCTTCTTTTTTGTCTAAAGAGTTTTTATGTATTTATTAAGAACCAAAATGTTCCACTTGTTTTTATATATTGAGATATTGCACCTATATACAGCCATATTCGTGATCTTACTTGTTGAGTCTTGCAGTCGTTTGCAGTACTTCTGAGCTTCATTAAGGTTTAACAGGGCTTTCTGGAGCTCATTTTCCTTATCCTCAAGTTTTTTCTCAAGCAATTCAATCTGAAAATAAAGTAATTCAAACCCTTAATGTGTTAGTAGCCTATTATGCTAAATATCTTAAGCAATAAAATGATTTTTTTACCAGACCTCTTTGTCTTTCATAATTTGTTCCCGATGAAATTTTTCTTTCAGCTCTTCAAACTGCAACAAGCCCTCTTTCACTGTAAAGAACACACAACGGTCAAGTATTTTGAAGTAGGAAAAAATTCATGGTTGTTCATTTAGTTTACTGTTTATAATGCCTTTCGTGGTGGATAAA
This sequence comes from Girardinichthys multiradiatus, assembly GCF_021462225.1. NCBI lineage: Eukaryota > Metazoa > Chordata > Actinopteri > Cyprinodontiformes > Goodeidae > Girardinichthys > Girardinichthys multiradiatus. Next base: position 8,609,508 of record NC_061812.1, on the reverse strand, counting down.
CCGCTATTGTTATGTCGGTAAACTCAATACATTAATAATATAAAATTCAGAGTAAAAGGTGTATAGGGCAGTATATTCAGCCTACTCCTATTTCTTTACATGTACCTTTCTGCATCTCTTGTTGGTCGGCTTCTACTTGAATACGAAGGCTTTCAAATGCAGAAAGTAGTTTCTACGATTAAACAGACTGGAATAATCAATTTTTTGGCTCAGATGGTATGACAAACTATCAAAATCTGTTGCATCACTGACTTCTTCAGTAACACACTACCATTCTCACAAAATATAATAAAGAAAAATGTGTGCTTTATAATAACCTACCTTAATACTGCCACTATTTTCCATGAAGAGGTGATGTGTTTCTTCCCTTTCAGATTCAACTACAAAAAAAGAAACTTTGCATCAATATTTTGAATAGCTTTAATATCAAAGCAAGTAAAAAATATAAAATGATTGCACTCAGTGTTTGAAGTTCTTTTGCTTACACAAATGCATTTTCTCAGAAGATCTCTGACAAGTCTCTTTGAGTATATTGCACAAGTTCCTTGTTGCATTGTTTCTGTATGTGTAGTAAAAAATGTTTATATTATGAATACAGGTTCAGAAATGATCAACTTCAGTGTTTCCCCTATAGTTATATTAAAGGGGCGACCCGACTCTTTATTTACCGCCTCTGCCCCCCCTCCTGTACTTGACATTAAACCTGTAAAGTGCATAGAAAATGCCTAAAAACCCCTTTGTGGGTCTTTGTGATTTTTTAAAAATGAGTTCAAGATCAATTCAGAACTTCATTTTTCACCTTTAATGTGAAATATATATTTTAATTAACTTAAAAACAAACCAATATGTAGCATAAGTGTGCACATCCATAAACTAATACTTTGTTTCATCACCTATTCATTTAGTCCCAATTAGCAGTCTTTCTGGGAGCACACCTGCCATCAGTAATAGTCTGCTAAGCCTTAGATGCAGGACTACTGGTTAAAGCTGGTTGTTTTCTACATGTGACAACAGTCGCTTGTGTTTTCCATATTTTAGGAGTTAGAATATCTTCTGAAGAAAACATCTAGGCCTGACTAAGATACACCAGAAAACATTTTAAAGATTGTGTTATAGTATAAAACATAACTTGGAATTTTGACCACACTTCTAAAAAGCTAGTTTGGCACAGAAATAAGGGACCATCAACAAATTCCAGTCAGTCAAAATACACATAAAAAAAAAATCCAAAACCAATAGACTTCAAAAGAAGTCTTAACTATATTACTATACTGTAATAATGAGACACACAACATTTTATAGTTCTAATTAGAAAGGCGCTGCTGTTACTTTTTATTCTGATTATTTCTTTTTACCAACACAAATTTCTCGTGGTGGATAAAATTGATATTTTTTGGACGATTATCCTCTCGGGTGTCAGATCCTGTCCAGCTGGAAGGATTTTTGCTGATACCTTTTTACTTTTGGACATTTAATTAATTGATTAATATTTCAAAAGCTCAAATGATACGTCAAGTACAACCCTGATTTAAACTTTGCTTCACTCTCTGCTACACTTCTAACGTTTCAGCAGTTTGTCAGCTCCTCTACCAGAGAGAACAAAACGTTATTAATACATCTCTAAAGCAAGACCTCCTCTAGGCAAATCAGATCAGATCTTCTTGAAATATAAGCCCCTTGTTCAGAGGCAACCTGCTAAAAAAAACTGTGAGAAAATGGTCACAGGAAGGTGAAAAAGCCCTGCGAGGTTGCTTTGAGGCTACAGACTGGGATGCACTGTGCCAGCCACATGGAGAGGACATCAATGCCATGACTGAGTGTGTCACCGACTATGTAAACTTCTGTGTGGATGGGCTGGTGGTGTAGGGGGTTAGGGCCGGCTGTCCCGGGTTCAAATCCCGGCCCTCGCAATGTTTGCTACAATATTTCCCCTCTTTCTTCATTTCCTGTCTATCTACTGTCGAAAAATACTGGAAAAATACAGAAGAAAAAAAAAAAACTTCTGTGTGGATACCACCATCCCCACCAAAACGGTGAGATGCTTCCCCAGGATCACCAGTGACTTGAAGGATCTGCTTAACAAGAAAAAAAGAGCCTTCAGAGAGGGAGACAGGGAATTATTGAGGAGTATACAGTAGCAACTCAAGATAAGAGACAGCAAAGAGGTGTACAAAAAGACACTGGAGAGCAAGCTCCATCAAAACAATATCAGAGATGTGCGGTCACGGATGAAGATCACAGCCTTCAAACAGAAGGAAGATCGGATCAATGGAGCCAGTGAACTAAACACATTCTTCAATAGGTTCAGTTCAGAAGCAAGCTCAGCATCCTCCTCCCCTACTCACAGTCAAACAGACATCCCACCCTCCTTTGACCCACAGCTTTCCCGCCACCCTGGCCATGGACCTTTACGCAATCTACATGTTTGCCTTCAACCAAATCAGAAGATGATGATACTTCCTTTGCTTCCCCCTTCCACCTGTGTGTCTCAAGAAGTCAGGTAAAGCGACAACTGCAAAGACTGAACCTGAATAAGGCTGCAGGTCCAGATCATGTCAGCCCTAGAGTCCTGAAGGCCTGTGCAAAGCAGCTTTGTGGGATTCTGCAGCACCTCTTCAACCTTAGCCTGGCCCAGAAGAAGGTTCCGGTGTTGTGGAAGACCTCCTGTCTTGTTCCGGTACCAAAGAAAACTCACCCATCAGTCCTCAATGACTATAGACCTGTTGCCCTGACATCTCACATCATGAAGGTCCTAGAGAGACTCCTGTTGGCCCACCTGAGTAAGCAAACAATAAACTATCGAGACCCTCTTGAGTTTGCTTATCGCTGTGGAGTTGGAGTTGAAGATGCCATCATACACCTGCTTCAAGAAAGTAGCTGTCATCTGGACAAAGCCAGCAGCACTGTGAGGATCATGTTCTTTGATTTCTCCAGTGCATTTAAAACAATCCAACCTGATTTGCTTTGTCAGAAACTCCAGAAGACTCAGGTGGAGGCCTCAATAATCTCCTGGATCAAAGATTACCTGACAAACAGGTGAGACTGAAGGGTTGTGAGTCTAACCAGGTAGTCAGCAGCACAGAAGCACCACAGGGGACTGTACTCTCACCATTCCTTTTCACTGTACACCTCAGACTTCCAGTACAAGACAGACTCTTGTCATCTGCAGAAATACTCGGATGATTCTGCAGTCGTGGGGTGGATCAGAGATGGACAAGAAGCTGAGTACACGAAGGTGGTGGACCGCTTTGTGGCATGGTGTGGAAACAATCATCTCATTTTGAACGTGACTAAAACAAAGGAGATGATTGTAGATTTTAAGAGAAACAGGAATAAGTCAAAAACTATTTATATCATGGAAGAAGTAGAGATGGTGGAGGAGTATAAATACCTCAGTGTTCACCTGGACAACAGACAGGAGTGGAGATGCAACTGCGAAGATATCTGCAAAGGGACAGAGCAGACTGTACTTCTTGAGAAAGCTTAGGTCCTTCAGTGTTTGCAGCAAGATGCTGCATATCCTCTAATCCATCATCTGCTGGGGTAGCAGCATCAGAGCCAGGGACTTGAAAAAACTCAACAAGCTGATAAAAAAGGCTGGGTCTGTTCTGAGGACTCCTCTAGAACCTCTGGAGATCATTGTGGAAAGACAGATTCTTCATAAAATGAAGAACATTATGGAGAACCCTGAGCATTCTCTTCATGAGACTGTCCTACAACAACAGAGTGTCTTCAGTCAGAGGCTTCTTCAGATCTGCTGGAAGACGGAGCGCTACAGGAGATCCTTCTTGCCCACAGACATCAGCATCTACAACGGCTCTTTGAGGAAACCTTCATAATATGAGCTATAACAACATTTAATTTCCCTTTGGGATTAATAAAGTATTTTTGAATTGAATTAATATCCCTTAATTTATGGAAAGAAATTACTCATCATATATTCCCAAAAGCTTTCAAAAACACAAAATTAAAATTAAAAAATAGATCAGGCCCTTTGTTCTGCTGACCATTTTTCTACATAGTAATGACCAAAATGGGATCTGAACTGGTGAAGTGGCAAATTGACTTGAAGCCAACCCTGAGACTTCAAATGAATGTTTAAATCAGACAGTTCAAATACACATTAGTGGTTCTAATGGATGTTCAATGCAATAATATTAAGAAATTGTGTTTATTTAAGTCACTTCCCTATCACATGTGCTGGTATGAGCTGTGTATATTGCAAATTAAACAATAAAGTCTTTAAAAATATAGAGTAAAACTTCTGTGGCTCATTAAACCAGTATAGTAACACAGCCCAACATTAATTTGGAGTCTTTGGGTCACATAAAAAAAAAAATCAATAGCTTCCAGGTTAAGTTCTTTGATTATTTGTTGATGATCCCTAAGCGTACCAAAGTTCTCAGGAGCAGAGTCTAGTTAACCACTGGCTCTGTGACAAAAGCTATCGCTGACTGTAGTGAACCACGGAGTGAATGTCTAATATCCAACATTAAACTAACTTCAACTAAACCGGGACATTTGGAGGAAAGGAGGACTATCCTTTTCCTCATTCAGAGCCAAGAGTTATTGAAAATAAATGGTGGTTCAACAAAGTACTGGTTAAAGCATGTGCACACTTGTGCATCCAGGTTGTTGCGGCTTTTATACATTTTTCCCTTAAAGGATTGACTTGTTTTTGAAATGAATTTCACAGAATATACGTCTCATGAATGGTGGTAATTTTGAGCTAATTTAATATGGTCTCATTCTTTACATCACAAAAATTTGCCATCTTAAGAGGGGTGGGAGAAATTTTGATTAAAAAAAAAATTACATACTTGTTTCTTAGGTCCTCATTTTCACAGATTTGTTCCTCTAGCTTTATGCTTAGACTTTCATTGGCAAACTGTAAAGATAAAACACCTACTGTTAACTAGCTTTTAGGCAAAAGCAACACCAACATAAACCAAATAAATACTCTATTTTAGTAAGGATGGAAGCAATTGGCTCATTGCACGATGTGGCTACTTGACATCTGCTAATTGAAAGTTATGAGGGCGAGTACTTCCTGTTTGGTTGTTCACCACCGAAAAGATTGACACTGTATTACAACCGCTCCCTTCAGGACCTCCCAAAGGTTTCAATCAGCAATGTTCTCCGCTTGATTCGAGCCTCATCAGTTCCACGTTTCAAAAAAGCATTAGATATCGAATTACACTGACAACTATGAAGGTAAGCATTAAACATATTCAGTCACTGTTTGGCTAACTAGCTTATATAGCTCATATACAGTATATATATATATATATATATATATATATACAGTATATATATATATATATATATATACAGTATATATATATATACTGTATATATATATATATATATACAGTATATATATATATATATATACAGTATATATATATACAGTATATATATATATATATATATACAGTATATATATATATATATATATATACAGTATATATATATATATATATACAGTATATATATATATATATATACTGTATATATATATATATACTGTATATATATATATATTGTATATATATATATATATATATATATATATATATATATATATATATATATACAGTATATATATATATATATATATATATATATACTGTATATATATATATATATATACTGTATATATATATATATATATATACTGTATATATATATATATATATATATATATATACAGTATATATATATATATATATATACAGTATATATATATATATATATACAGTATATATATATATACTGTATATATATATATATATATATATACAGTATATATATATATATATACAGTATATATATATATACAGTATATATATATATATATATATACAGTATATATATATATATATATATACAGTATATATATATATATATATACAGTATATATATATATATATATATATATACTGTATATATATATATATATATATATACTGTATATATATATATATATATATATATATATATATATATATATACAGTATATATATATATATATATATACTGTATATATATATATATATACTGTATATATATATATATATATATATACTGTATATATATATATATATATATATATATATATACAGTATATATATATATATACAGTATATATATATATATATACAGTATATATATATATATATATATATACAGTATATATATATATATATATATACAGTATATATATATACAGTATATATATATATACAGTATATATATATATATATATATATACAGTATATATATACAGTATATATATATATATATATATATATATATATATATATATATATTTACATTGAGAGAATGCATGTACAGATTAATACAGTACAACACACAATATGTTAACACAGGATAATTAGCCCACACAGTAATCGTGATCAGGAGCTACAAACACAATCTCCGATTCTGAAGGGTCCACAGGCCTATGGTTCCACACACCGGGTCTTTTCTCAGGCAACGAGTAGTTGTTCCACTCAAATAAAATGGGAATAACACTCCTTTTTAACCCCCATGGTGTATCTACCAGATCCTCAGGTAAGAAATGTTGACTACATACCCGTGTGTCTCTAATGGGACTAAAGTTAACTCTCCAGATTTTGGCTAGCCATTGCTGACGTGCTACATTATCAGCAGGGAAGCTGTGAAAGCTAACTTTAGAATTATAGCGTGAGGAACACGAACATCGTGATACACAACATTGTAGCGACAATCTGCTCTCCTGCTGATAGCATCATTTCTTCCTCTGGACAATTGACATACTCATTTCTTTCCACTACTTGCTATCAAAACAATCCAACCTGAATGGCAGAGACGTTTACCCAGAAGTTCTCGACCTCACAACTTTTGACCGGAAATTATTGAGCACATAGCCAACTGACAAAGGACGTTGAAGAACAACTGTCTCTAGTCAAGTCAAGTCAAGTTTATTTATATGGTGCTTTTCAGCAACAAGGCACTCAAAGCACTGTACATGAGGAAAAACATTACAAGATACACACCTGCAATTCCTGAATGGCTTTTCGTTGGGTTTCAATTGTTCTTTTGTTATCCTGGAGTTTTCTCTCTTTCTCCACTGTGTGAGTGTCAACTTTGACCTTCCAGGACTTTATTTTCTCTACTTCATCAAACAGCTTGGAATAAAGCTCACCACTGCTGGAATTATTCTGGGGAATATTCACAATGGTTGGAAGTGGACTGACACCATTACAAACAAATAATTCACAGCCAAGTCTATGTTTACATCTTCATGCTGCACATTTGTCTACAATGAAAATAAGCATCTGAATAGTACTCCCATATTCTGTCATTCTGTCAATCATTGAATCTTTTCTTTTAGCACCAATGATTTCATTACACTTCAAAACCAACTGTAAAATTACTTATAACAGTAGGTGCAAGAGAAATAGTGAAGTACACTTTTACCCTGAAAATACGTACATAAGGTTTACGTAGAAGGTGAAATATATTACAAATAAATATTAGTACTTGGTCTTCTTAACGTTAATGAAATTCTCAAAACTATTTGTGTAACTGTAATTTTCCAGTGTTGGAGTTTTATTCGGTCATTTTACAATTTTCAATTCAATTTAATTTAACCCCAAATATTTACAAGAAAAAGTTATGTCTTACCTGGTTTACTGAAGAGCTTACCCGCTGCATTGTATTTAGAAGATCACCGTGGTTCTCTACTATTTCTTGAGGTCGGACCGCATTTATCTGACTGTGGTTTACTCTGGGAGGCACCAGAAGTTTGAACTTAAAACCTCGGTCTATGTCCATTTTGAACTGAGAGAAACAGCAAACAAAAAAACATATCATTTTTGCATAACTTAAACAGTTTAGACTGAGACGACCGAGAATAAAGAGTACCTAGCTAGTTTAGACGTTAGCGGCTAGTTTACAAGTTAGCTTGACAATTTAGAATTCGGTTTAGCATCGTAGGTAAATGGATTTCACTCGACGTTAACTGTTTTGTGCTTGCTAATGGAGGTTAGAGTGGATAAAATTCTTACTAAGCAGTAGGCAAAAAAGCCCCCAGGGCGGCTCGCTGTTTCTTAACAAATGTTTAAAAAATGTATAACAACTGCCAAACCTTTTCAGTTAGCCTTGCCTGGTCCACCGCTGGCTTCTAACGGTTTGCCCTGCATGCGCGAGACAGACTTCTGCGTGGGGCACATTAATGGCGCGGTGGAAAGGGGATGGGATTGGTTTTATTTCACAAACTCCTTCATTCTCAAAATACCAAGCAAATGCAAAACTGCAACAAGTTTCTTTAGCGATTTCTTTACACACACACATGTGGGCCCAAATATACATGTGTTTCAATAGAGAGGGACAGTGGTCGCATTAGTATGTATGTTTGTTTCTTAAATTTCATTGTATGTATGTATACATACGTATACATATATACATATATATATATGTATATATATATATATATATATACATATATATATATATATATATATATATATGTATATATATACAGGTCCTTCTCAAAAAATTAGCATATTGTGATAAAGTTCATTATTTTCTATAATGTCATGATGAAAATTTAACATTCATATATTTTAGATTCATTACACACTAACTGAAATATTTCAGGTCTTTTATTGTCTTAATACGGATGATTTTGGCATACAGCTCATGAAAACCCAAAATTCCTATCTCACAAAATTAGCATATTTCATCCGACCAATAAAAGAAAAGTGTTTTTAATACAAAAAACGTCAACCTTCAAATAATCATATACAGTTATGCACTCAATACTTGGTCGGGAATCCTTTTGCAGAAATGACTGCTTCAATGCGGCGTGGCATGGAGGCAATCAGCCTGTGGCACTGCTGAGGTCTTATGGAGGCCCAGGATGCTTCGATAGCGGCCTTTAGCTCATCCAGAGTGTTGGGTCTTGAGTCTCTCAACGTTCTCTTCACAATATCCCACAGATTCTCTATGGGGTTCAGGTCAGGAGAGTTGGCAGGCCAGTTGAGCACAGTGATACCATGGTCAGTAAACCATTTACCAGTGGTTTTGGCACTGTGAGTAGGTGCCAGGTCGTGCTGAAAAATGAAATCTTCATCTCCATAAAGCTTTTCAGCAGATGGAAGCATGAAGTGCTCCAAAATCTCCTGATAGCTAGCTGCATTGACCCTGCCCTTGATAAAACACAGTGGACCAACACCAGCAGCTGACACGGCACCCCAGACCATCACTGACTGTGGGTACTTGACACTGGACTTCTGGCCTTTTGGCATTTCCTTCTCCCCAGTCTTCCTCCAGACTCTGGCACCTTGATTTCCGAATGACATGCAGAATTTGCTTTCATCCGAAAAAAGTACTTTGGACCACTGAGCAACAGTCCAGTGCTGCTTCTCTGTAGCCCAGGTCAGGCGCTTCTGCCGCTGTTTCTGGTTCAAAAGTGGCTTGACCTGGGGAATGTGGCACCTGTAGCCCATTTCCTGCACACGCCTGTGCACGGTGGCTCTGGATGTTTCTACTCCAGACTCAGTCCACTGCTTCCGCAGGTCCCCCAAGGTCTGGAATCGGCCCTTCTCCACAATCTTCCTCAGGGTCCGGTCACCTCTTCTCGTTGTGCAGCGTTTTCTGCCACACTTTTTCCTTCCCACAGACTTCCCACTGAGGTGCCTTGATACAGCACTCTGGGAACAGCCTATTCGTTCAGAAATGTCTTTCTGTGTCTTACCCTCTTGCTTGAGGGTGTCAATAGTGGCCTTCTGGACAGCAGTCAGGTTGGCAGACTGCTGTCTGGGGTTTTGAGTGATGAACCAGGCTGGGAGTTTTAAAGGCCTCAGGAATCTTTTGCAGGTGTTTAGAGTTAACTTGTTGATTCAGATGATTAGGTTCATAGCTCGTTTAGAGACCCTTTTAATGATATGCTAATTTTGTGAGATAGGAATTTTGGGTTTTCATGAGCTGTATGCCAAAATCATCCATATTAAGACAATAAAAGACCTGAAATATTTCAGTTAGTGTGCAATGAATCTAAAATATATAAATGTTAAATTTTCATCATGACATTATGGAAAATAATGAACTTTATCACAATATGCTAATATTTTGAGAAGGACCTGTATATATGTATATATGTATACGTATGTATACATATATACATATATATATATATATATATATATATATATGTATACGTATGTATACATATATACATATATATATATATATATATATATGTATACATATATATATATATATATATATATATACATATATGTATACATATATACATATATATATATATATATATATATGTATATATGTATACGTATGTATACATACATACAATGAAATTTAAGAAACATACATACATACTAATGCGACCAGTGTCTCTCTCTATTGAAACACATGTATATTTGGGCCCACACAAAAAAATAACTTCAAATAAACCCAAAATGCAATGGAAATGCTGAAAATAAAAGTATAAACAATGGATAGATGGATAGACTATCTAATGATGATGGATATAATATCTTTTACTCTAATACTTTTTATATGATTCTTAATTATATTTCATGATTATCAACTGTTTTCAGAAGGTACAGAATTTGTAAATAGAGCCCACATTTAATCTCAGTATAAATCCAGCTGTTCTGTGAAGGCCTCAGATGGATATTAAAGAACAAGAAAAATTATTATCAAGAAAACCAAGAAAGACAACAGACAGAAGCAACCAAAGAGCCAAGCAGCCAAGAGGGCCATAATAACTCTGGAGTTATTATGGCCTTCATTGGATTGTGGCAAGAAGAAGGAAATGGTTGATAAAAAGCCATGAGAACTCCTGTTTGCAGTTTGTTCCCTCAAGGCTTATGAGTCACAACCCATTAAGGGAAAACTGCAATCAAAAAAAGTGTTTTTGGTCTACAGGCAGAACAGTAAAACTAAAATAGCTCATCACCCTAAAACACCATCCTTTTTATCAGCAACTGTTTTGAAGCTACATAAAACTTGAGAACAACATGAACATAATTGTAGAAATAGATCTACAGTGTAATACTTTAGATCAAAACATATTCATTTTTGTGAGTGCCCTGTCAAATCCAGACCTAAATCACTTTTTAAATTTCTACTTGTGTTGTGTTCAAGTGTTTCTGCTCTAGTTTTTGGTTTTTTTTTTTTTTTTTTTTACTGTTCATCATTTCCTTGTTGTTTATTTATGTTATTTAGTTCTTTCCATATTAGTACATTTCTTTGTGTTTAGTTTATTACTTTATGTCTTGTGTTCTGTCCTGCATCCTAGTTTATTTGCCTTAGATCAGTGTTGGGCTTTTTCTGTCATTTTCTTTGCATCCAGTTTAGTGCCCTCTGTTTGTTATTGATCTTCCCATAGTCTGCCTGATCCCCCTCTTCCACAGCTGTTCCTAATCCCCTTATTAACTCACCTGCATTGCTAGATTCTTCCATTGCACTGCCATTTACTGTCCCAATTTCTCTGCCTTTATTTGATTATCTGCTCTCAAGTTCCCCCATGTTCTCCTTATTTCATTATTAAAGTACTCTGTTAAACGAAGTTACACAGTCTGTCTCTGCACTTGAGTCCTTCTCAACCCACAAACATGACTATCAGAGTTTGGTTGTCTCCGTGCCTGCTGCTTCCTTTTTCCACCTCTAGGGACCGCGGGGCTGGAGGACCAAAGGTGTGACAGGTGTTCTTCAATGACTCATCAGTTCAGAGGACTACAGGTCCTCCTCAAAATATTAGCATATTGTGATAAAGTTCATTATTTTCCATAATGTAATGATGAAAATTTAACATTCATATATGTTAGATTCATTGCACACTAACTGAAATATTTCAGGTCTTTTATGGCCTTAATGCGAATGATTTTGGCATACAGCTCATGAAAACCCAAAATTCTTATCTCACAAAATTAGCATATAATTAAAAGGGTCTCTAAACGAGCTATGAACCTAATCATCTGAATCAACAAGTTAACTCTAAACACCTGCAAAAGATTCCTGAGGCCTTTAAAACTCCCAGCCTGGTTCATCACTCAAAACCCCAATCATGGGTAAGACTGCCGACCTGACTGCTGTCCAGAAGGCCACTATTGACACCCTCAAGCAAGAGGGTAAGACACAGAAAGAAATTTCTGAACGAATAGGCTGTTCCCAGAGTGCTGTATCAAGGCACCTCAGTGGGAAGTCTGTGGGAAGGAAAAAGTGTGGCAGAAAACGCTGCACAACGAGAAGAGGTGACCGGACCCTGAGGAAGATTGTGGAGAAGGGCCGATTCCAGACCTTGGGGGACCTGCGGAAGCAGTGGACTGAGTCTGGAGTAGAAACATCCAGAGCCACCGTGCACAGGCGTGTGCAGGAAATGGGCTACAGGTGCCACATTCCCCAGGTCAAGCCACTTTTGAACCAGAAACAGCGGCAGAAGCGCCCGACCTGGGCTACAGAGAAGCAGCACTGGACTGTTGCTCAGTGGTCCAAAGTATTTTTTTCGGATGAAAGCAAATTCTGCATGTCATTCGGAAATCAAGGTGCCAGAGTCTGGAGGAAGACTGGGGAGAAGGAAATGCCAAAATGCCAGAAGTCCAGTGTCAAGTACCCACAGTCAGTGATGGTCTGGGGTGCCGTGTCAGCTGCTGGTGTTGGTCCACTGTGTTTTATCAAGGGCAGGGTCAATGCAGCTAGCTATCAGGAGATTTTGGAGCACTTCATGCTTCCATCTGCTGAAAAGCTTTATGGAGAGGAAGATTTCATTTTTCAGCACGACCCGGCACCTACTCACAGTGCCAAAACCACTGGTAAATGGTTTACTGACCATGGTATCACTGTGCTCAATTGGCCTGCCAACTCTCCTGACCTGAACCCCATAGAGAATCTGTGAGATATTGTGAAGAGAACGTTGAGAGACTCAAGACCCAACACTCTGGATGAGCTAAAGCGTCCTGGGCCTCCATAAGACCTCAGCAGTGCCACAGGCTGATTGCCTCCATGCCACGCCGCATTGAAGCAGTCATTTCTGCCAAAGGATTCCCGACCAAGTATTGAGTGCATAACTGTACATGATTATTTGAAGGTTGACGTTTTTTGTATTAAAAACACTTTTCTTTTTTTGGTCGGATGAAATATGCTAATTTTGTGAGATAGGAATTTTTGGTTTTCATGAGCTGTATGCCACAATCATCCGTATTAAGACAATAAAAGACCTGAAATATTTCAGTTAGTGTGCAATGAATCTAAAATATATGAATGTTAAATTTTCATCATGACATTATGGAAAATAATGAACTTTATCACAATATGCTAATATTTTGAGAAGGACCTGTACCTTGTGATTGTTTTGAGGATTTTAACGGATGTATTTTCCTTACAATTCTTCAGTCCTTTGCATTGGTCTGTCACATAAACATTTAATAAAATGTAAGTTTTTTGTTTTAATGAGGGAGTATGAATACTTTTGAAAGACACTGAATCCCTCTGTGTCACAGGACCAAAAGTGGATACTCTTACTTTAATGTTTTAAGCTAGAAGTATGACACACGCACTCTAAGAGTACATAAACTATATATCTTTATTACTATAGATGCATAATATTCTTGCATCATATGTTCTTTTTGAGTAAATATGACTTAACACATCAGTAATGAGAATGTCTTAATGGCCATGGGTTATGAGACACAGTAAATGAAGTGAACGTTTTTTCGAAATTGCTCTTTATTCGTCTCTCTAACACAACTCCCATATATACAGGAAAACAGCAAGCAGTTTAAAAAAATAATGGACTGTGAGATTCACTCAAAAACATCTCTTTTGAAATATAATGCTCTGCTGTAGCCTTGGTATATAATAAAACATAACATGCATTTATATATACTTAAGTAACAGGTTACTAATAATCCCTGACTAAAGATAAAAGCCATATTACATATCACCTAACATTATAGAACAAGCATATGTGAATACCGGTCTCTCTGCATATAAGAGGTATTTTATGTTCAATTTTTATTATAGCTTAAAGGCCTTTAATAAATGAGTAAATATTCAAAAGCGTATCTGTGATTTCACTGACACTGTTCAAATACAGCATATAGTGAACCAGATACATGTTGTGAAGTATTTCACAAAGGAACAAACACTTCTCATAACATTAGATTGCATTATAAAATGTAAGCAGGCATGTAATTAAGCCCTAGACAGGGTCCTCACTGGTCCTAACCTCACCACCCTCTTTGGCAGAGTTGGGATTTAGTTGTCTAACCCCCACCCTGGCCTTCCTCTCCTCCTCTTTTTTCTCCTTATCCAGCAGTCGATAGTTAATTCCCATGCCTACAAACAGGAAGAAACTGGAGACGATAAGAACAATCCCACAGCCCTGGTACGTGTACTTGTAATCATTGTAGATGTCTTTAAACTTTCCTGTAAAGACAAAACAAGCTATATTTTATTTTGTTGTATGGCACATTGTTGAAGAAATTTTACAGAAATGAAAACTATATTTTTTTGTGGAACGTGTACTCACCAAGCAATGGGGGCCCTAACAAAACAGGGGCACACTCCATAACAGTGACCAGCCCAACAGCACTTGAAAAGCGCTGTGCTCCAACCAGATCCATCAAGGTCTCGAACAGCACTGAGCTCAGCCAGCCAAAGGCAAATCCAAAGAAGATGGCATAAATAACAAAGCCTTTGTAGTCGACTGATATTGGAGCAAGAACATGACACACACCATTATACAAGACAGAAGCTGCAAAGAAGTACTGTATCCTGGGTCGGACCCACTTAGTGTTGGCCACAATGCCCATTGAGGGCCGCGCAACCATGTCAACAAAAGCCAACACAGAGAGGAGAAACGCTGCCTTCTCTTTAGGGATTTCTTTACTCTTTGCATAATTGGAAAGAAACACCAGTGGTGCAAATAGACCAAACAACATGACAACATTGCCCATAATGTAGAGTAAAAATCCCCGATGCTTGAACAAAGTGAAATCCAGGAAGCTGTTAATTGTATGCAATACACTCTTCCTCTCAGTGGTCTTTTCTGCAGGTTTAGGTTTAGGTCCTATTGGTCGCATGAGGGAACCAGCCACACAGCAATTGAGAAGCAGGCTGCCCAAGATCAAAAAACTTCCTCTCCAACCAAACTGGTCATAGAGCCAGGTGTTAAGAGGAGCCAGGGTAGAGAGAAAGACAGGGCTGCCAGCCATGGCAATCCCATTAGCTATAGGTCGTCTCTTGAAGAAGTATTTTCCAATCATAGTGAGGGCTGGGTTGAGGTTAAAGGACAATCCCAAACCTAAAAAACGTATGAAACATTTAAGTGTGTGTGAACACTTGATTACCTCTAGACCAAATTTGAAAATATAGAAATAAAAAAAAAAAATACAAACCTCCCAGTACACCAACGCAAAAGTACAGAGCTTCAACTGAGTTGCAGAAAGAAGCAGCAACAAACCCAGTTCCAGACAGGAGTCCTCCAACCATCATGACAGGACGACCCCCATATTTGTTCATCAGTATGCTGCTGATAGGACCTAAGAATATCATAAAATATACACAAATAGTTAAAGTCACTGGGTTTTGAGACTCAGACCATATGTACATTCTACATTCATCCATTAGGGGGCTCTAGTGCCACAGTAATGGGATGGCAGCTTCCTCAATCATTTGTGTTAGTACTGCACTGCAGTAGACGTGTTTTCATGTTGTTGGTAACGTGATTTATCAGAAAAACTACAAACACTGCATTGAAGCAATTTATTTGATTCTGCTATTCATACAAAATAACAGTATGTATTAATTTTTAATTGACTTTGATTTATTTTAAAACTCTTAAACTTTTAAACTCTTCAGACAAGTTGGTGGGGGTATTAGAGTGTGTGTCTTAGAAGTGTGTGTATGGCGGTGAGAGAGATTTCTGATCTGCACAAGACAGTTAAAATAAAAGAAATATTTTGTGCCCTTCTGGCATTTTTGGCACCTTGCACACTTTTTACTGAAAGACTGGCTTAATGAGAAAAGTGGGAATCAGCTTCTCAAAATGCATACTAAGTTCAAAAGAAACATTTATGAGCATTTCTATGACTTGCAGAGAAATGACTAAACTGCATGCAGAGTTTGTATAGCAAAACACCATCTCCATCTACCACTTAGAACAATAAGCCTAAATGAGTACGAGGATCCACATGGAAGACACTTCTGCCTCCCTGCCAAATCCCTGCAGTCCCTAATGAAGCTAAATGGAAACTGACAGTTTTTGTTTAGAGGTTGTCCAAACTCATTTGCCAGCACGGTGCAAGACAAAGGGTTCTTAAATTGTAATGCAGGCCATCCCCACGCAAACAATAAGTTCCTTCCTTCCACTTTGCAGGAAGGGTTGGTTAGGGTATAAAGGTTGGATACAAACCAGTGTAGAATATTATAAATGTGATGAATCAAAAATTAATTAATTGAGATACGCAACAGTGCGTCGTTACTGAATTTCTCCTGTCGACGTGCTGAGAATTACCTGATGAATATACAGACTTGAACAGACTAAGGTGTCATCTGCTCAAAGCACTAAAAGCATTTCACCAACTTATTCTTAGATATAATACAATACAAAGTTTCAATGTTGATGTGTATGTTTACATCTGATATAGACTAGCGACCTATATTCGATGTACCCAGCAACCTCTCACCTACTGACCTCTGGAATAAGGCACCAGCCCTCTGTAACTCTGCAAGGATTAAATGGGTATAGAAAATTGATTGACTGACACCTGTTCATGTAGAGATTGGTGTAATACCAAATAGGGTGAGATATGATAGAAGTTAATTCTTAACCAAAAAAAGGTGGATTACGCTCTTTGAATCAGGGTGACTCTCTGCCTTAAACGGAGGAGGTCAAGTATCTTGGTATCTTGATCAAGAATGACGCAAGATGATGTTGGAGATGTTAATATGTACTGGGGCCTCATCTGCAGCAATAAGGACTTTGCTCTGGTCTGTCATGTTGAAGAACAAACTGAGCTAAAAAGCAAACTTCTCAATTTCCTAGTCCATCCATGTTCCTACCCTCACCTAGGGTGATGAGATATGGATAAGTATCGAAGCAACAAAACATTAGAACCAAGCAGCTGGATTCAGCCTTACAGACAAGGTTGGGAGCTCTGTCACCTGGGGGAGATTCAAATAGAGCCATTGCTCATCAACACTGAAAGGACTCACTTGTGGTAACTCGGACATCTGATCACTTTGACTTCTGGACACCTCCCCTTGGAAGTTTTCTAGGTACTTTCAGTCAGGAGGAGGCCACGGGTAGGACTACATATTCCTTCTGGCCTCAGAAAACATTTAACATCCTACAACCTTGAGCTGGGGATAGTAACTGAGGAAATGGATGTCTGGGTTTCCCTCCTGGACCTTATACGTATCTATTTCGTATCTATTTCAGATAAGCATAATGTATGTATGTGTGTGTGTGTGTGTGTGTGTATGTATGTATGTAGAATTCTAGGTATTTTCACATTCATCACACCACTCACTGAAAACACACACTGTCATGGGGAACATTGTCACCCTACAGTTGACAGTTTCTTCATGAGTGGATAAAGGTGATCTCTCAGAACAGCTCGGTACTGATCTGCCTTGAAACTATTCCCTCCATGGGGATGAGTGGACCCAAAGCATCCCATGACTGTAGGAGTAAAAGTTTAAGGTTGCTCCTGTTGTCATTTGTCATAGAATTGATGTTGTAACATATGAAGATATGTGAGGTCCTTGCTTCATCTAACCACACAAAGGCTTGAATCTATTTACATTTATGGGTAAAAGGTGTAAAAATACACTGCTGTAAAGTGATAAGGTAAATTATCTCACACCACAACTCAGTAACCGTTGGTTTACATCTATTTGGTTGGGTAACTGGATGCCAAACACTAAGCAACACTAATTGCTTTAAGGATTTCAACACAATGATCACATTGTACAGTAACGTGGTCTTACACTGAATGGGGAGTTTCAGTTCTTTCTAGTATCTAATAAACATGGCATGGTAATTAACACTTTCTTCAAATTAAAATGTTTACAAACATGAAGATTCATATACCTTTAAAAATCTTGGAAAAGCTCAGGAGATGATATCATGACTTTGTAAGCTTCTGACAGGTTAATTCAAAACATTTGAGTTAAATGGTGACATTTTTTATGGCAGCACCTCAAACAAAAAGCTTGTAATGCAAATCTAAAACTATTACAGAAATTATTCTCCTTTTTTGTCTGGTTTTATGCTTCTTGTTTCTCTAAAATATCTTCATTTTTGGTAGTGGCGCAGTGTACAAAACATTACAGTTGTGATCATGGCAGTGTTTTAACTTAATTTCAGAACCATATGGGACAACGAAAGCTTCTTTGAACTCCACTCTGTTTCAGTAGATGAATTGAGTCTTATCACCACCCAACTGTCCAGACGTTTGTGACATCATCCACCATTTCATTCATCTCAAACTTCCTGGTGGTCTTCCACTCTCAAATGACAAGGGAAACCAATCAATGGCTATACAAAGCAAAACCTAATCATCTGCTCCAGTGACAGATAGTGTTACAAAAACACCACAATAGTGGGGCTCCAGTACTGTTTTTTTCTCTCTCTCAGAATGACATATGTATTAATTCTGTCTGCTGTATGAGTGTGAGAATCAGGGCCCTCTTTGTCCTGATATTAGAGACTTCTCTAAAAGGTTTCATTTCACCAAAAAAAAAGAAAGAAATAGATTGATTTTTAACTGAACACAGTAGGAATAAATCTTTCTCACTCATGCTAAGAGCTAAGAATTGATTCAGTCGATTTTCTTGATGTGCTAAATGTCAAGTGTTATCAACAGCCTGTGATGTGTGATGCAGTTCACCTCCACCGTACGTGACCGCTAACATGATGGAGGAGATCCATGACACCTGGCTGCTGGTCACATTGAAGATCACTTCGATTTCCTTGAAGAAGACAGTGATAGACTTGGCGGTTGCGTAAGAGAAGCCAATGGAGATAAAGGCCCCAATCACCACCAGCCATCCCCAGCCACCCTCAGGTGGTGTGTAGCCCTGAGGCCCCCCGATGGCAGCTGGCATTTTTCCTTAATTACAAAAATCTGCTGAGGGGAGAGAAAGGAAATAAACAAAACAAAAATGATTTCATTAGTTCATGCAAGATGTGTTTTTATTATACTTTCTTGGAACAGAGGGAGTTTGGACATCATGTTAAAGATAATAATTCCTTTTATGGACAATCCTACTTAATAGTGAGAAGAATTGAATCTACATCAGTTTATCTATGAAGGCATCAAAGTGAAACTTAGAGCAGTTTCATGTAGTTGTTTCATTATTTGAGCAATTTTGAGTGAAACAATGTTTAAAATATCATATAAGTTTAAAAGTTTGTAACAAATCCTTTACTAAATGATTGTCAAAAAGTGTTTGGCTTTATATTGGTTAGCTGGTCACGCAGACTTCCCCAATGAATTTTGCAAACTGTAAAACATGTTATTGGCATATTTATTTGTCACAAAATAAGATTTTTGGGCCAGTTGTAACACAGTTGAATTCATAGTGACATTAATTGATACAGCCTGTAACATCAACTAACAATTTTAGGGTAGTAATATAAAAGTTGTTAGGCTGAGAAAACAGCAACACATTTCTCCCACGAAAGAGACTTTTGACCTTTTCATGGGCTCTACTTTGGCAATCTCTATTCCACTCAACATGTTTTTGCAACAGTGTCTGTTACGGGCTTTTCTGGCTTGGTACTGGCTTTCTTGGTACCTGCTCATCAGTAGGTCCGCAGGCAGTGCCTAAATGCAATGTGAACAGTCTGCTAGGGCAGCCATATGGCAGCAGCATGAGGAGGTGTTCGTTGAGGTAGCGGAGAGGATGACGAGGCATGGATTTTACATCATACTGCAGTGCCAGGAAAAGCTAAAAAAACTCAAGTGGACTACAAAAATATTCAGGACAACAATGGCTGGAGTAGGTTAAGCTGATTCACAATTTCTGTTGAAGGGCATGATGTACTCGAATGTTTATTTTACTTTGCATGTTTGTATTGAAACTTATCTCATGTTTGGTAGGCTCACACCAAATCATAAGGTAGTAAAGGTTAATAGCGGCACAGCGAACAATGCTGGCGGCTGGAGGTGGGGCTTCATGCCATAACTCCAGCCATCAATAAGTCAATGGAAACACAACAAGTTTCATGTGGAGTAGAGTGAGGCCAAGCAGAGAGGAGCCATGCGGTGCTAAAACCGTGAATGGAAAATAAGCAAATGTGTCTTATTTGCTAACATAGCATTGTGTCCTGATGATTCTAAAATTTTCATTTTGACCTTCAAATTGCAAAAATCTGCTACAATGGCGGGTCGGTCTGACTAGCTGTTAGCCATTCAGCTTTCAGGGAATTTATTCAATTTTCTACGGACTCATGGCATGTGGTGTATTACAGGAGAGGAGAAGGTATTGGTTTACCTTACAGAACCTCACTTAAAAAAATCGGAACTATTTCTTGGACCCAACAAGATGCTGCTACATATTTTGGATTCAGAAAAACGTTCCTATTTTATAAGAATTACAGCGACATGCTCCTCAGTCATTATAAGATATGTGCTCTGGTTGGATGCTGTATTTCATCCTGACCCGGTTCTTCCTGCACCCCTGCTTTGCTGGTAGTTCATGTGTTAAACAAATCTAACACATTTTTTTATTTTTATTAATTGCATCCCTGGAACAATAAAAGAGTTTAAGCTTAAGGATACAGTTTCTGGTTATCCATTGCTTTGAATTGCTCTCTACATGAGTTCACTGAACTCCCAGCCTCTGCTGTTCTCACAGTTTCACTTGGTGATGAATACGATTCTATCTACAGAGTCAAACAGCTTACTGTAATGTTTACACAGAAGGGGACTACACAGAGAGTACATTGATCAGACCATGAATGCACGTTAAATTCACACTGCTCCATAGCTCGGGGCTAAGCTCCAAAGTGGGTGATAATATAATGTTTTTCAGGCGAGCAGGACTTGATTTGGTTGATGAATTGGTTTAGTACTCTGAAAACGTATTGGATAAGCCGGTCTTGTGCAGCGAGTGGTGAATATTTAATGTGTAAAATAACTTTTGTTATTGAGCTGGGATTTTAGCTGCAGCTGTGCAGCTGTAATTGTGCCTCCTGTGTTGTTCTACAGATACATAAGTGGGAAATAAAAATAAAAACTCATCGTATCTCTCTTAGTCATTCATTATGGGTAGAATTTGAGAATCTTGTAGTATACACTTGGGGAAATGTTTTGAAATTTGCATATATATTACTTGAAGCCAACATTATTTAACATAAAAAGGTTGTGTTTGTTTGAGACTACGAACATCACTTGATTTATACACCTTTCTGCATTTGTTTTTACAGAAATGGGCCGAAGTCAACTGGAGCTTTACGGTGAGTTAAATAATTAACTTTCTGTTTGTATGCCATATTATGTTGTTTTTAGTTAAGATGTTTTAATATCAGCTATATGTATTCTGATCATGGTTGCATACTTTAATACATTCCTCTTGCAAACAAGTATATCAAACATTCAAATTGTATCACATTTTTGTGAAAAAAAAAAAGCCTAGATATTTAATTTTGTGTTTTGACAAATTTAACATCAGCTGTTTAAGCATAAAACGTTTAAAGCATGTGAATGCTGAATCATATACTTTCTATTATTCACTATAAATAAAATGCTACATGATGTATATTTGGATTTGGATCATAACTTTAACTTTGATGAGGTAAGATCTTATAAATAATTCTCTGAACCTTTAGGGAAAGCGTCTCTTTATTCTAACACACTAAAAGTGATTAATAGTTTATTTTCTTAACATGGCTCTCAGTAGGTAAATTATGACCATACAACACTATTCCTCCTTTACTAATAAAAATCTTTGAACACATTTCTAAAATATGCTATTTTTTTGAAAAAGGGGCATCTCATTAATTACGTGGCCATTCGGATTTCAGTGGAAACTAGACACACCCCAAACAATGCAAAGGTACTCCCACTTCGTAAAAACTGTCAAATTGTTCATGGTGGAGAGTAACATTTGAATTTATTCTCATCTTGAACAGATTTAGGATGATCTGGATTTCAGTTCACCACTGTCAACTTTCTTTGAAAACTGCAAAATCACAAGAAAGGAAAAGTTTGAGTGTTTGTATTTTGTAAATGCTTACACAAAACATCTTGAGATTGGCTCCAAAATACAATTGTCTGCTCAGAAAATTCTTCTCTGTCTTCAGGAGAGACTGTGTTTTACAGTATGTATTTTCCACTGAAGACCAATGTCCAAGTCTCAAACAGTTCATTAAGAAGTGTAGTTAATTCAGTTAAGCCAGGTGGAAGAGTGAAATAAGACAAACAACAGAAGCATGAAGCACTAGTCTCTCTGTGAAGGTCTAAATAAAGCTGTGAAAGTGACAGCCTGAGAGTGCTACATGACAACAAACAGACTAGCAAAAAGCAGTGTTAGCTCACACAAGTTGAGAATGTTCCACTGATAATTTAAATAATTTCACATTTATTTCCCTCTGTGAAGGTTTTATCAACTCTAAAGGGACATTCAGATATTTATTCTTCAAAGTGGGGTAATGTGAACTAATCATGAGTTGCCAGCACACTACATCCATTCCACAAAAGAGGATTTACTAAAACTATTAAATTAAATGCAGTTTGACGTGTTTTCCCATAGGACATTTTTATTTTTCTGATTGCCTCATTCTGACCATCAGAGCCTTCATATCTTAACAGCATCCCTGCCTCTCCAAAGAAGAAGAGGATTCTTGCTTGATGTATGAGACCGAGCCTACTCCTAAATGCTTTGCAAGATGCCTGTTGTACTGGTGAAAATTGTTAGTCTAAATATTATTAAACAAAGTTGAAAAATAACAATATCCAGTTGTTTATTGCTGTATTAAAATTATTTTATTGTAGGACTGCAGGAAGTTGATTCTTCCTGCAGACATGCTTTGGGCCCTCTGACCATAGGGTTCTAATATCAAACATTAAAATTCATGAATCAGAAAATTATAGATGGGGAAAGCCCTTTTCATGAGCTCAACGACACTACAACGAAAACATTCAAATAACAATGAAGAAAAGCAAAACCTTCCTCATAGGTGTCCAGCTTAAAATCAAATATTTAACCAAGTAATTACTTTCAAAGTGTGAATGTGCAAAGTGTCTGTGTCGAGTATCTTACCTTGGTTTTAGTTTTTGAAATACAGATGAGCTCTGCAGAATAACTCTTAAAGGCACATTAATGCAAAGCAGACATAACGGTATATGACTGAGTTGATTTTGATATGGATAAAAAACAAAACAAGATTCACTTCATATGTTTGACAGATTAGCTGGAAGGGATCTGTGGGTCTGTATTTACTATGACAGACCAAATGTTACCAGAGGCACCTCTGCGTCAGTTTCTATTTCCAGTGAGTAAAATAAAAATAAAAAAATCAGTTCTCTCAGTGACCAGATCAAACAGTGTGTTGATCTGGACACTATAGTGCTAGATGAGGGGGTCAGTTGTTCTTATTGGGCGTGGGAGACTTAGTGCCATGCCCCTTTACTAAGCTTTCTCCACCCCTCTGTCATGTGCCTAGCTCAAAGACAAGGTCAGAGTAATCCACCACAATAATACTGTATGTAAGGTCTGAGAAGAAAAAACACCTTTGCTTTAGAGAACATTGAATCCCTACTTAGGTGCAGACTTTTTTTTCGCAAAGCTATAAATCATATGCAAACAAGCATTAGAAGTTACAGCTAAAATAAATGAGTTCATTTCATAAACAACAGATATTGTTTACTTCAAGCACCCAAAGAAAGACTATTGAACACTTGAGTGGTCAATCCTGTTTGAACTTTCCTGCCTGTCTCCCTTTGGAGCTATTAATAATTCCATATCAGGGTTTGGGAAAGGATAAAGCTTGAGTAGAGGCAAATAATACAACAGCATGTACTTACAAACATCTGTCAGACCTCTTACATTCCTGTAACAATCTTTGTCTTTTCTTTATTGTTTCATGTGATTCATTATGTCTGCGAATGTAATACAGAAATACACTACCATTCACGATACAATTTATGTTTTTCAACAAAACCCCAATTATATGATATCTAAGATGGCAGGAAGTCACAAGTGACCCCACTTGAATTAGTCACAACTTCAGCTGCTTGAAAAAAGCCCAGAACATTTAGATTTTTTAAGAATTTATCAATACTACCTGGGGATATTAAACAGCAGACAGTATTTACAGTTCCTCTCTTAACTGAGCATGCAGGTGAAAGATTAAAACATCAGGCAATCATACAGCATATTGTACCATGTCATGTACCATGTCTTTCTCCTTACAGATTTATTCTTTATTCTTATTTTAGTCACAGTGAAATACTTCAGATCAAACCAATTTTAATATCAGACAAAAATAACCAAGTCCAAAATGCAGATTTCAAATAATGATTTAATTGATTAAAGGATAAAAGCTATTCAAACAAGCCTGTATGTGAAATATGAATCAGTTGGGTCACCCTTGGCGGTCACAACTGCTATCAAGTATTAGCGATAACCGGCAATGAGTCTTTTGCATCACTGTGGAAGTATTTATCTCCACTCTTCTTTGCACACAAATAAAATGAATAAATTAAAATAATTAATGAAATCATTTGAAAACTGGGCTGCATGATGGTGCAGTTGGTAGCACTATTGCCTTGCAACAAGAAGTTCCTGGGTTTGACTCCCGGCCAGGGGTCTTTCTGCATGGAGTTTGCATGTTCTCCCCGTGCATGCGTGGGTTCTCACCGGGTACTCTGGCTTCCTCCCACAGAAAAAACATAAGTGTTAGGTTAATTGGTCTCTCTAAATTGCCCTTAGGTGTGAATGAGTATGTCTCTGTGTTGCCCTGTGATGGATTGGGGACCTGTCCAGGGTGTACCCTTCCTCTTGCCCGTAGAGTACTGGAGATAGGCACCAGCTCCCTCGTGAACCACTATGTAATAAGTGGTATAGAAAATCAATGAATGAATGATTTTGAAAACTGTATTTTGGTATTTACTCTTGCTATCTTTGTCTGACATTAAACATTTTCAAGAGGATCTGAAAAAAGTGTGACAAAAGAGCAAAAAATAGAAATAATCTCACAGTTTTGGCAGCAGTGCAGCTTTAAAGGTTTTGGGTTGTTGTTACTATTTGTTGAGTATTTTTTTGTTTTAGATGGACAGTAATTCTTTTACCATCCTGAATTCCACTTGTTTCCAAAATGTAGATTCTGAGTAGTAGTCAGTACAATCTCTCTCCCTTTATGCAGGTCCTCTGACATAGTAATAGCAATTTCTGTCATCCACCCGCTCAGCAGGGAAACAGAATCCACCAGTTTTATCAGAGGAGTCACTCTCATCTGACTCACGGACAATTACATCAATCCCCTATCAACACATTCCAGGATATCTGGTCGCCTGTGTCTACGTGTCAGGCAACCTGTCGTTGCCTTGGGAGTTGGCTCTTCCAATCCCATTGTACATACAGTGAAAGACATGAAAATTGTTTCATTCGTTCAGAGGTGGTTTATCTGGGCTTTATGCTAGGCTATAATCAGGGTTCAGTTCTCACTGATGGCTAAGAGACATGCCAGACCAACAGAACAAATATTTGCATTGGCAAAGTGCAACAACATGCACAAAATCATCTCATATTTTTACTGACTTTTTGCTGATGAACACAATGAAAGCATAAGTTATTACATTAGGTGTTACTGGACAGCTGTGGGTCCTGTGGGTCAAAGGAGGGTGGAATGTCTGTTTGGCTGTGATCAGGAGAGGAGGATGTGAAACTTGTTTCTGAAAATCCTCTGCAGTTTAGAGCCACGGCTTTAGGAACTACTGCTGTAAAGAACCTTATTCATTGTCAAAAGGATTAAAAGTGATTAGTTCAGCCTTGTGAAATCCAGCTCCTATGCAGTGAAATAAGCTGCAGTAAGCCTGCAATTTTCCCTCAATGTATAGCAGATTTCTGTGTTAATTACTGTGATAGTTTTTCCAACCTGCATCCGTGTTTTCAGTTGTACTGCGCTGGCTATAACTTTTATACTCTTACATTATGACTTTAACAATATAGCCATTTTCATTTGTACTCTGCGTATAAATGGTCTAAAGTATTACAGAGCAGTGACAGATCAGAATCAGAATCAGAATCAGAATCAGCTTTATTGCCAAGTTCGTACATACAAACAAGGAATTTGACTCCGGTACAATTTGCTCTTTTGTTCTGTTTTTGCATTACAGAATATACAAATTTACAATGTACAATATATAATAAAAAGGTGCATTTGCAACATCTGTATGCTGTTGTTTTGTACTTTATTAAATGTTCATCAGAGAAACAACCGGGGGGAAGAAACTGTCTCTGTGGCGGCTGGTTTTAGTGAACAGTGCTCTGTAGCGGCGGCCTGAAGGTAAAGCTCTGAACAGTTTGTGTGCAGGGTGTGTGGGGTCTGCAGAGATTTTAGCAGCTCTCTTCCTGACCCTAGACCTGTATAAGTCCTGAATGGAGGGAAGGTCAGCCCTGATTATTCTCTCTGCAGTCCTGATTATTCGTTGCAGTCTGGACCTGTCCTATTTTGTTGATGAGCCAAACCACACTGAGATGGATGAAGACAGGACAGACTGAATGATGGCAGTGTAGAAGATAACCAGCAGCTCCTGTGGAAGGTTGAACTTCTTAAGTTGCCTCAGGAAGTACAGTTTCTGCTGGGTCTTCTTTCGAACAGTGTCTATGTGTGAAGACCATCTCAGGTCCTCAGAGATGGTGGTTCCTAAGAACCTGAAGTGGTCCACGGCCGATACAGTGTTGTTGAGGATGGTGAGGGGGGTGTATGGGGGTGGTGTTCTCCGAAAGTCCACCACCATTTCCACAGTCTTGAGTGGGTTCAGTTCAAGGTAGTTCTGACCGCACCAGTGTACCAGCCGATCCACCTGCTGTCTGTATGCAGACTCATCACCGTCCTGGATCAGACCAATGACAGTGGTGTCGTCTGCAAACTTAAGGAGTTTCACGGACGAGTCCGATGAGGTGCAGTCATTTGTGTACAGGGAGAAGAGGAGTGGGGATAGAACACACCCCTGGGGGGCACCAGTACTTATTGATCTGGATCGGGAGAAGATGCTCCCCAGTCTCACCTGCTGCTGTCGGTCCGTCAGGAAGCTGTTGATCCACTGACAGGTGGAGTCTGGGACGTTGAGCTGGGTGAGTTTCTGGTGGAGGATGTCTGGTATGATGGTGTTGAAGGCCGAGCTGAAGTTTACAAACAGGATCCTGGCGTACGTCCCTGGACGGTCGAGGTGTTGCAGGATGTAGTGTAGACCTAAGTTAACAGCATCATCTGCCGACCTGTTTGCTCGGTAAGCAAATTGCAGTGGTTTCAGCAGTTGGCCTGTGATGTCTTTCAGGTGCTTCAACACCAGCCGCTCAAAGGATTTCATGACCACAGATGTCAGGGCTACAGGCCTGTAGTCATTTAATCCTACGATGGTGGGTTTCTTGGGAACCGGGATGATGGTGGATCGTTTGAGGCAGGAGGGGACCTCACATTTCTCCAGTGACTTGTTGAAGATCCTTGTGAAGATCGGGGCGAGTTGATTTGCACAGGCTTTCAGGCATGATGGGGAGACGTTATCTGGTCCTCCAGCTTTCTTTGTTTTCATGCGCTGAAAGAGCCTGTTTACCTCTTCCTCGGAGATCTTTAGTGCAGGCAGAGGATCTGAAGGTGGGGGGTTGGTTGTTTTACGGGTCAAATTTATTCCTGAATGGGATGTAGAGGGGATGATTTGAGGTGTGAATGGCTTCCTGTCATGTCTGCAGTAGAAGCCATTCAGACGGTTGGCCAGGAGACGACTCTGTTCAGGATGGGTGGGGGGGCTCCGATAGGCAGTCAGGTTTCTCAGACCAGTCCATACAGCTGAAGTGTCACCAGTAGAAAGGCTGTTCTTAAGCTTCTCACTGTAGCTTCTCTTGGCTGCTTTGATCTCCTTTGATAGTTTGTTCCTGACCTGCCTGTACCGCGCCCAATCTCTACTGCTGTGAGCTTCTTCCTTTTCCCTGCGCACATTCCCTAGGTGTGGAGTAAACCATGGCTTGTTATTCCCAAAGGTGCTGAAGGTCTTGGTGTGCACACACATGTCCTCACAGAAACTGATGTATGATGTCACCACATCAGTTAGTTGGTTTAGGACAGTGGCTGAAGTTTCAAAAACAGTCCAGTCTGTGCATTCAAAGCAGGCCTGTAGCGTCTGCTTTGATTCCTCAGTCCACTTCTTAACAGTGTGAACCACGGGTCTGGAAGCTCTTAGTTTCCGTCTGTAGGTTGGGATGAGGTGGATTAGATAATGATCCGAAAATCCCAGTGCAGCCCTGGTAACAGCATGATATGGGTCCTTTAAAGCTGTGTAACAATGGTCCAGTGTGTTTTTGTCTCTGGTGGGACACTTAATATGCTGTCTGTATTTGGGGAGTTTATTTGAGTGGTTTGCTCTGTTAAAATCTCCCAGTATTATGATGAAAGAGTCCGTGTAATTTTTCTCCACGTCTGTAATCAGCTCAGCGAGATGTTTTTCCGCTGCAGAAGTGCAGCCATGCGGTGGAAAATATGAGCCAATTATTATAAACGAGGAAAACTCTATCGGTGAATAAAACAGTTAACAGATTATGGAAAATGACTCCAGATCTGGGCTACATGTTTTTCCCAGCACTTTTACGTCTCTGCACCAACCTTCATTTATACAAAAGCAGATTCCGCCACCTCGCTTCTTCCCCAATAACTCCGCGCTGCGATCCGCTCTGAACAGCTGGAAGTCCGGCATCAGCAGTGCGCGGTCCGGGATGTTTTCACTCAGCCATGTCTCGGTGAAGCAGAGAACCGCGGAGGTCCGTGTCTTTACTGGTGAGGAGAAGCAGCTCGTCCATCTTGTGGCTTAGAGAGCGGACATTTGCCAGGTGGATTGAAGGCAGTGGTGTGCGAAGTCCTCTTTTGCTGAGTTTTACCAGCGCGCCAGCACGCTTTCCCCTTCGACGCTTTCAGCGCAGTATCCCGTATAGCGCCGCAGCTCTGCTTGCCAGGAGCTCAGTGAACTTCGGATTGATGAAAGATGGTGAAAAAAACCCAAGAGAGGACTCTCTGATGTTGAGAAGTTCCTCTCTACTGAATGAGACCACAGAACTGTGGCTCGAAAAACATAAAAACACACAAAATACAAAAACAAAGAGAGAGCGAAGCTCCGAGGCTGCCATCGTCGGCGCCATCTTGGTGGGAAAGCAGATTAGAAAGCAAATGTCTGCAGGATGCATTCTAAAATTCTGCTGTACATTTTTCTCCTGGGCTGGAGGATGGGTTGGAGAAAGCCTTGAAAATCTGGCAACAAATTTTCCATAGCATTTCCTGTGATTGAGCAAGAATGCACTCAGGTAAGAGTTGCTGATTCACACTCTTATCCACCATTCTGGAAGACCTATAAAGAAAACACATATTGTGAAAGTGCATGTCCTCAGGAAATTAACCTTCTGAGTAACATCTGGAAAAAATTAGGCCCTACATCCACTAATTGCATCTAAAATGTCATTATGACTTGTCTTAATTAGACAGATAAGACAACAAAAATAATGACTTTGGTTTACTTCACCCCTATGCTAATTCATCCCTTTCCCCATCTATTTGTACCGAAACTCAAAAATTGTCAGTTTCTTTATTTGGTGATGTTATTTTGGTAGTTTAATAAATATTTAAGGAAAATAAATATTTATAAAACAGCTGAAATGTCATGTCTAAATTAATCAAATTGTACACTGATCTCTTAAGATATAATATTACACTATATTTACTTATTTCTGATCCCTGTTTTGGGCAGTCAAAAAATGCAAAATAAGACACAATATGATGAAACCAAAATAATGAAATTGATTTGCACCTGATACTTAATGGATAGCATTTCATAGCAGTGGTAGATATGTAGTAAATGTTGCATCTAAGAGGTGTGAGATGTCAAAGAATCTGTGGCAACCTGGTGAGCACATTGTGTATGCTAGGAGTTCTGGAGCATTTTCTACCTTGGGCTGTTGTGTGATGTGTTTATTAGTGTTGATTATGTGATTTACTTTGACCCAGAGAAGTGCATCTAATGGAACGTGTTTTAGCATAATCTAAATCTGATATATGGAAGTGAGCATGTTTTTTAGGGGCGTTAAGGTGAAGCCCAAATGTTAAAAAGCCAATTGGTGCACATTTAAGTTGCAGAGAGAACTAGCATTTGGTAAAATGTAGAACTAAGCTTTACTGTGCCACTCTATCCTCCAACTCACTTCTTTGTTTTCAGGGAAAAAAACAAAAGATTTTTACAACATGGAATTTCATTTTTCAAAGCCAAGCAATAGAAAGAAAGAGATACAGATCCATTTAGTGAATAAAAGTCTGTTCAGCCCTTGCTCTGATCGCAATAGATCATTTTCACAGGAAGGCAGCATAGAGGGTATTAATCTGTGGAATGGCTTAGTATAGGGATATAAGATATCAGGTTATCAAGTTATCAGGTCCTTAAACCTTGAGACAACAAACTAAACATGCTACAGTCCAATGCATAATTGTTTCTTTTAAATTTCTGCTATATTTGATTTATTTCAGAATATGCAAACTCAGATTATTAAAAGAAAGATCTGATTAATTTGCTAGCTATTGCTTCCATGAAGCTTTTCTTACATATTAAGATATCTTGTGTGTGTCCACCCTCCCTTCCATATAAAGCGCTCATAAATCAAAATTCCACTTAAATTCCACTTGTATAGAGAACAAATACAGAATATTTGTAATCATTTGAACATGCAGTCAGTGTCAAAACACTTAAATACACTTTAATTTGTTATATACAAATTAATTGCATTTAAGTCTTTTAATCTAATAATTAGCTAATTATCATAGTTTAATTGCCAATCTAATGAAAATGCAGGCAGAAAGACTGACCTTTGGCAAAAACGTGTCAGAATAAAGACTTCAACAAATCACAGGATCAAATGTAGCAAAAAATGCCAAGGGCAGACGTTGAATCATGATGAGTTTTATTTGTTGTTTGTTTGACTGCAGATGCAACATCTAGGAAATTTACAGTCACTAAGTTGATCATAATTCCCTGTGCATGCCAGCATGTTAACGGAGTCAAGTGTTAGGCCATCTGTGTGACAGTTAAAGCTCGGCGAAAACTTAGTCCGGCAACAGGACAATGATCCCATGCACAGAGTGAACGAATCACGGTGGCAGAATGAGTCTGTGAATGGCCAAACATCAACCCTAACACTGTACTTTGGCAGCACTTTAAAATAGCTGTCTGTAAACAAAATCACACAAACCTCAATAAACCGAAGTAAAAAGGAGCTATGCAAGATATTGAATCATCAAATTCCTTCACAGTTTCTTTCTTTTAGCTTAAACTAACTAATAATAACGAAGATTTTATGTCTGTTTTTTCACATGAAAATGTAATTTCTGGATTCAAAGACGAGATATATTGCTTCCTAATTCTCTAAACAATAAATAGGCAGTCACATCATATTTTTAAGAATAAAAAGCTGTTCAAAACTTAATTAAGC
The DNA here is from genome assembly GCF_021462225.1 of Girardinichthys multiradiatus. Lineage (NCBI taxonomy): Eukaryota > Metazoa > Chordata > Actinopteri > Cyprinodontiformes > Goodeidae > Girardinichthys > Girardinichthys multiradiatus. The sequence goes on along the minus strand of NC_061812.1, from coordinate 8,577,798 downwards.
CTGGCAGCGTAATTCAGCAGTCGTTCACATTTAGCTGTGTTTACTTCTATGATGATTACTAACAGCTTAACTTTTGAAACGCATACCTCTTTTCATGTCATAATATCATTTATTCTTTCTAATTTGCACTGTTTTGTGTGGATGACTTAAAGTTGGCTGTGAATGCTAATGTACACATTCAGAAAGAGTAGCAGATGTGTCTGTAGAAGGTATCGGATCCTAAGTGCATGTGTTCTACTGACGCACAGAATTTTGTTGAGTAATAGATGCATTTTACATATTACAACACTTCAAATAAAACTTTGAAAACACTTTAAAAAAAAAAACAATAAGTTTCCCAAAAGTGAGGATCAGAAGTTAATTCTTTGTTCCTGGTAAATACCAAAGTCACACAAACTTGTTCTGATCTTTTGTTTGTTTACAAGCCTTACACGCACAGACACACAACCATGCACACACATCCACACACATATAAAGACTATATTGTCTCCTAAAAAACTTCAACCATTCCTTTGTACTGACACACATCCGGTTTACAATACCTCCTGGTATAAAGGAGTTAAATTTGGGTCAATATACAGGTCCTTCTCAAAATATTAGCATATTGTGATAAAGTTCATTATTTTCCATAATGTAATGATGAAAATTTAACATTCATATATTTTAGATTCATTGCACACTAACTGAAATATTTCAGGTCTTTTATTGTCTTAATATGGATGATTTTGGCATACAGCTCATGAAAACCCAAAATTCCTATCTCACAAAATTAGCATATCATTAAAAGGGTCTCTAAACGAGCTATGAACCTAATCATCTGAATCAACGAGTTAACTCTAAACACCTGCAAAAGATTCCTGAGGCCTTTAAAACTCCCAGCCTGGTTCATCACTCAAAACCCCAATCATGGGTAAGACTGCCGACCTGACTGCTGTCCAGAAGGCCACTATTGACACCCTCAAGCAAGAGGGTAAGACACAGAAAGACATTTCTGAACGAATAGGCTGTTCCCAGAGTGCTGTATCAAGGCACCTCAGTGGGAAGTCTGTGGGAAGGAAAAGGTGTGGCAGAAAACGCTGCACAACGAGAAGAGGTGACCGGATCCTGAGGAAGATTGTGGAGAAGGGCCGATTCCAGACCTTGGGGGACCTGCGGAAGCAGTGGACTGAGTCTGGAGTAGAAACATCCAGAGCCACCGTGCACAGGCGTGTGCAGGAAATGGGCTACAGGTGCCGCATTCCCCAGGTCAAGCCACTTTTGAACCAGAAACAGCGGCAGAAGCGCCTGACCTGGGCTACAGAGAAGCAGCACTGGACTGTTGCTCAGTGGTCCAAAGTACTTTTTTCAGATGAAAGCAAATTCTGCATGTCATTCGGAAATCAAGGTGCCACAGTCTGGAGGAAGACTGGAGAGAAGGAAATGCCAAAATGCCAGAAGTCCAGTGTCAAGTACCCACAGTCAGTGATGGTCTGGGGTGCCGTGTCAGCTGCTGGTGTTGGTCCACTGTGTTTTATCAAGGGCAGGGTCAATGCAGCTAGCTATCAGGAGATTTTGGAGCACTTCATGCTTCCATCTGCTGAAAAGCTTTATGGAGATGAAGATTTCATTTTTCAGCACGACCTGGCACCTGCTCACAGTGCCAAAACCACTGGTAAATGGTTTACTGACCATGGTATCACTGTGCTCAATTGGCCTGCCAACTCTCCTGACCTGAACCCCATAGAGAATCTGTGGGATATTGTGAAGAGAACGTTGAGAGACTCAAGACCCAACACTCTGGATGAGCTAAAGGCATTACACGAGTACATAAACTCCACACCTCAAGGCCCCAGCTGAGACTTGAACCAGCATCCTTCCAAATCTGATAGTTCAACCACAAATACTCCAAAAGGTAAAGAAGAAAGTAAAAAAAAATATATATATATAATTTGAAGTTATCCATTAATCCACAATTGTGTTCAATGCATGTAAACATAGGATGGTAGTCCTTGTATGCACCTTTTAGCTGGAGGTATGTAGTGCCACAACCTCTCTGGTGTTTACAAATTATAGCCAAACAAACAAGACCATAAACAGAAGCGCAACAATTAAACTTCGCAAAAATTACACTTTATTTTTAAAGGATGCACAACAGGAGACACATGTTTGAATACAATCTGTGACAGACTGCAGACTTTAAAGTGCAGTGCTTAAAGCATACCAAAGGCAGCAGCAAAGAGTATATGTTTGTTTATTTATCTTTCAAGTGTTCTATTGTTTTAATATCTTTAATGTTCTCTTTTTGTGATTAAGTCTGATCTATGCAGGATGTCCTGGAAGCCCAGCGACCTCCTTTTTTTTTAGGTCTCTTTAAAGAATTATTAAATTAAGATGGAAATAAATAAAAGAAAAAGCAAACATGTCTTACCACACTATCTACAAAAAAAAACAGACATGTCAACAGAAAGAAAAGAAGTAATTACATAAAATTTTGATTTAATATGCATTTATTTTCCATGTGCAACTTGTTAAGATGTTTTAAACACATCAAACACTCTGTAGAGTATGTCCCTGTGTAAACGGATAATAAAGTGCCTATGGTGGGGCATTTTCTGTCACTGCAGGGGTCACATTGTTTGTAGACACCACATTTCAGGAAGTGAAGCGAGGACCCCTGCAACAGATGGCGCACCATGTAGGTCGAACAAATTAAAAAGGGCAAGAAAGAAACCTTTGAGATGTTTCCTTCCCTTTCATGCAGCAGCTAAATTATTAGGGTTTGTCTTTGAACAATGACAAGAAAGCTTTCAGGGTTGCCTCATGAATCATCCAGAAGCAATAACTTAGAATCTGAAAAATGACCATTCTCCTTCTCACAATGAAACAATTTAACTATTGATTAATAAGATCTGTTAGTTTCATTCATTCTGGAATTTCGATCCAACCCCTTTTGCTTACTGCCCAACACCGGTAATGCTGATTTACAAACATACTCCAAACCTCAATGCACCATTGTTACAATAGCAGAGAATTCAAAAACAACATATTTTAGACTTACCTCTAATCTTTTAATTTGGAATCTCAAATGTTTGGACCCATAAACACAGTTTGTGCAGCGGCTTGTTTGAAACAGAAATCTAAACAACGACAAGAATGTGGTGTAACAAACACTAACATGGTCACACTTTCTTGAGATCTTAATATAAAATAAGATAAAATAAGATAAAACATGTTTTAATTCATGTTCATGATCCATCTGCAACTTGCAATTTAAAATTACACCATATCAGTTACACATCCTCTTAGGATTAGGGTTCAAGTTTGTGGAAGAAAACCCACCTTTTGTTTAGGCCCACTGTAATAAAAATAAATTTTCAAACATATTAGTTATTAACCATTTAGAATGCTTCATACATTATTTTCAGAGGCTCTTCTCTTTTTGGTTTAAAATCTTTTACTTGGAATATTACACCATTGAGATCAAAGCCTATTTTTAACCTGCAGTGCTTCCATTATAATATTCTGTGTGCTTCTGTATGTTTGTGACAGATAACTTCATACATTGCATATACAGTATATCAATTTGGGTATTAATAGTATTAATACATGATATTAAGTAGTAATTAAGAAATAAAGCCTCTGTATAGAGTTGATGTTTCCTAGAATACCCAATATTTGTTGAAACAGCACAAGAAATTGTATTTGGTTTTGCAATACGACTGATTTTCTTATTTTGCTTTGTCTTTGTTGTGATTCACCACAAACTCCATTAAGATTCGATGGAAGCTTCTTGTTGGGGGCACACAGCACATATTTTTGTAAAAAAAACCTCAACTACATTTGCCGTTTTGTTCTCTATCTAATTAAAAACAAGCTAAAATGTCAGAAAATGGCTGGCATTCAGTTGAAACTCAGACTTAAAAATCATGGCTCAACATGAAAACAGTTATGGATTACTGGAAATATGACGGTTCAAATATTTTAAATACATGCAGCATAAAACTGGAAACCTATGGATGCTGTCTACTCTATTGATGATACATATATATTGTCAGATTAAAAGTGCCTTTTGAAAACAACAGCCTTTAAGCAGGTAATAAACATACTTTCACTGAGTCCGTATTAAAAATGTTTTTTGATTGCCCTGATATAATATTCTAACCTTAAATATTTAATTAGTTTTGAGCAGAAAATCATCATAATTAATGGAAATGAAGGCTTTTATACGTGTGTGTGTGTGTAATTAATCTATATAATGCTTCACTTTAGGAAATGAAGTACTGAAATAAGATTTTTCAATAATATTCTAATTTTTTGAATATGACTGTATATATACAGCTTTGTTTGGATGGCATCAGCAGTCTTCAATGGGGCAGAACAAACTTTGTTGACAGGATACTTTTAGACATTTGTACATAAACAGTTATATGCCAGCTACACTGCGCTTTGCATAAAACAGAGTAGTGTAGTGATAAATGTCAGTTTTAGCTTCTAGCACTTATATCAGCTTTAATTACACACTGAAAAGTTTAGCATCACACTTCTTTTTATTTTTAACTTGATCAGAGAGTCTAGGAACCTTTTATCAGTGATCCATTACTTCCTGTTTCCCTTTGGTTGCAAAAGTGACGCGGCACAGATACTCATTTCTCTTAGCCACTGGCCAGTAGGCTGAATAAGGACCCACATTTATCTTGCCACTAATCACCATTCAGGTGATAAAGGAGCTAAAACAAAAATCTTCAATGTCTAATGAGAGAAAGCTGCAGCAAATAGTGGCATCTTTGGCATCTTTTTGGTTGATGTGCCAGGAAAAACACATGGAAATTGGTAAATGGTACTGGATCCATATGTGTTGGTCAGGTTAGGCTAATATCGAGACTCTCAGCAAAACACACTCCAGTTGGATCTGGAGTAAAACAAAGAATGAGAATGAGGAAATGCACCCTGCACCCACTGTTAAATGAGGTTGAGGATTTCTCTTACAGAAGTCATGGGAACCTTGTAAAAGTGGATGGCATCATGAACCACGGTCATTAAAATACAAACCTACTAGTCTATATCCAAAGACTAAAATGATCTATGTTTAGAGTGATCCAAAACATATAGCCAAATGAATGCAGAACGTGTTTACCAGAAATTTTATCAACCATCTTCAATGGCCATCTCAGTCCAAAGATCTAAATTCTACAGAAAAAATTTGGAATGGGCTCAAAAGAGGAAAGCATAAGAGAGTGATTGGGCTAACTATTAAAGATCTCTTTATCTGGATGTTCCAACCTAAAAGAAGGGTAAGTGCTGTCTTATCAGAGTTTAAAAAAAAAATTATTATTTAATAAAATACTCTGACATTTCATATAGTGATTTCTTAAAATAGAATGGTTTCCCTACAGAAAGGTACTGTAGCCTTAAACTTGAGTAAAAGTTTTCAGTGTGGGATTATGCCACCCCAATAAAGGAAACATTTATTTTAAGGCTTTTTTTACCCAACTTTACCAGGGGTGCCAGTAAGTGAGTAGCTGTATGTGTGCTCCAGACATTCAATGAGAATAGGATAAATGTAATGGACTCACTAATCAGAATTTTTATAAAACAAATCAGCACTAATTTTAACCTCTTAAGCCCACATGGTTTTAGAAGCAATTTCCACCTTAAATTACATACTTGAAATAAATCAAGTATAACTTCACAGTTCTAAAGTCTAAATGAAAACGTTTGGTAGCTGTAAGATATAAAAGAATACTTTTCCAGTGGAACTACTATTGCAACTGTTACTATGTCTGATTTATTTGTAATTAAACAGAGAAAAAAATTAATTATTTGAGCTTCACCAAATGTTTCACTAAATGAACATTGCAAAACACCATAAAAATCCTTTGAAATCCCAGGAGAAGCCTCAGGTTGTACTTATCAACATCTTGACAATAACAGCAGCAAATTTGGACTAAATGAGATGAAGCATATTTGTTCCACAAATGTTTTAGTGGGCAATGTGCCAGGCGGAGCTGGCATTTTGACACAGTTTAGCCAAATGTGCCAAAACTGTGCTGAATGTGTTTTCATCTCATAAAAGGGGATCTGGTCAAGTAAAAAAGCTGATTTCCATTGAAGGACTGCTTCGACATAGCCTTCGGTCATGACATATACCATGTGTATCATCAAAACATGCCATTGTGCACAGCATAATTCAATATAATGAAAATAAATCTACTTAATGTATCCTTTTGACTCCAACCGGAGGAATTTTATTGAAAAAAAAAATCAATATCAAAGTATGTAAACAAATGTGCAGAAACAATATTTTATGAAAAACTATTTATACAAAAGCGCAAAAAAGAATTATTATTGAAAAAAGTTATAAATAATGATGGGTTGCAACCCCAACCCAGACTTCCCTTTGACACACCTTTGTTCATACTGTTCATTGTCCTTATCCTCATCCATATCCTGCAATAGACTGGCGAAATCTCCAGGGTGTTCAGCGCCTCCCGCCCATAGACTGCTGGAGATGAAAACTGCTGAATCAAACTGAAAACAAACAAGCCTTGAATCAGTCTCACACAAACAGACATGCAGCAGTGGGGGTTGATTGTTGTGTACAGATTTTTTACACCATATGTCCTACACAAAAGTAATTACAAACATAAAATAGGTAAAAATTGTTCAAATAGCAGACATGTAACATAAATCTGCTGGAACTAAGAAGAAACATGGCAATTTACTCATGAAGCAGCCCCCATTCCTCCTTCCTAAGCCTGATCTTTATCATCATCATCATCACCATCATCCTCATCCTACTCGACGCAGGTGTCTGTCTGAAGAATATTCCATTTTCATGTCACTGGTCCACTAAATGTTGTCCAAACTTCCAAACCTATAATTATCCTCTTCTGTGCGGTTATCTGCGATGGATTATCCAGAAATAACACACTAGTGGAAGCTAACGGAATGCGCACACAATAACGTAACCAAGGCGCATGAGCTACGCACACAATTTACATCACTGGAAAAGGTGCTCAAAAGACAAATTATGCCTTGTTAGAAATGTGTCTCTAGTTTGTTATGATACCGTTTTGTTTCCACAGTCAGCCAGGTCTAAGGGACCTTTAAATGGCGTTGTGTGTGTTTAAGTTTATTTAAAAATACAAGTATTTGTGCAAAACTCATTTGGAAATAGATGACAGTTAAGTAAAATTCACTTGCTGTGTATTTGGGTTTCTGTGCAGATAGATTTTATTTTTAACTAAACTGTGTATCTAATGTAGACAGGGACATAGGAAACACCCATGTTCCCTTGTGAAAAAGGCCATAGCTCTACTATCTTTATACTATCAGCAGTGTTGTAACAATCATTTGACTTGGATGCCATTTTAAAATTATTATTTTCATTTTCTTCATGTTATATCTATAATTTTGTTTCTCTCTTCAAGTTATACACTTGCCTTGCATGTTGCAGACAGATCCCTTATAAAAAAAGCAACAGAGGCTGAGGAATCTGTGGGTCAAAGAGCAAAAAGCAAGCCTGCAACTATATCTAACATTAGCAATAACAGTACTGGAGTACACCTGTTTTTTGTATCTAACAATTTTTCATTTCTGCTGCATCAAATCATATTTCACATTCTCTTGAAAACACTAATTATAGTGCAATGAAGTTCAAAAGCAAAAATCCTTTTTGCAGATGTCAGTTAATATGTGAGAAAAAGACGACAGTTTATTTTGTTGTGCAATGCACTGATAACATACTTGGCCCCTGGTCATTACTATTCTTAACCAAATAACTGTGTAATTCTTCCACACATTATATCTAGACTTAGGTCTGTTTTTTTGGGAAATTAAATAAAATGTCATTGTTACTTTATCAAACAGACATTTTAACAGATTTTTATTTTCAGGGTAAGAACTTTGGGAGTACCTCACAACATTGCCACTAATGTAAATATAATTTAAATATTATGTGTATTCCTTGTTTGTAGTCTTTTCTCTTAAGTTTTTAATATATGTTTTAGTATCTTTGGAAAGACGAATTAAATTTATTTTTATTTTAAATAATTTTTCTTCTGCATATTAAATATATTTTTTTAAACTGTTGTTGTAGATGAATTCAAGTATTTTCATCCACGACTGCTTTTCAAAATGAAGCAACCAAGTTGTTTCCTGATCAGATTATCCAACTTTCTCATCTGACGCCTTTAATTGTGGTGGAGCAGCTACTTTGCCCTCCTCCCCCCCCCCCCCCCCCCCCCCGGTGAGGAGCTCCTCACCCTATCTCAAAGGCTGAGTAAAGCCACCCTATAGAGGCTCATTTTAGCTGCTTGTACCATAGATCTCATTCTTTCACTCATGAACCAAATACCATGACCATAGGCGATGGTTGGTATGTAGTCACACCGTTAAATCAAGGGCTCTGTACTTTCTTTACCATGACTGAGCAAAGCAATACTTGCATTTTCTGTCTTTATCCTACCAATTTCTTTCACAAATAAAATATAAAATCAACAGTTTATCTTCATTACTGGGATTTTTTGTGATTAGGTGGACAAAAAGTGTTTCTCTTAAGCTGTTATGTTACAAGGTTATAACATTTCTAAAGCCTGTATCTCTTTGATTTGGAGACATTTTGTGTTGTTTTTCCCCTGCTGACCCCCGTGGTGCAGCTTGATGGTGTCAGTGATTATTAACTTACCTGGGATGTTATCGGAGCACATTGTGAGGGGGGGGGGTTGGTTGTCTGGGTTTGAGAGAGGTAGAATTGGATGTCAGGTGTGCAGTAAAAGGAGTGCTGTTCTGCTACTTTGTCCAACAGCACAGAGAGCTGACCTTGAGGGGAATAGGGAAAATTGACAGGGGGGGGGGCACAGTAACAAGAGGTAGCTATATATCAAGAAGGCAATTTGGAATGGTTTATCCGATGAGGGTCAATTCCTGCACCGGTGCCATAGATCACAGTTTTCAAGCCTTAGCGCGGTGTCGTGTGGAGCTGTCAAGATGGGTTCAGTTTTGAATGACGGCATCACTGATCAAGCTCCCACAAATCCTTTACGCATAAGATACAAGAGTTGAGTAATCAAGAGGACTTGTGATGCAAGAAAACCTGCATCAGCAGATTTATCCATTACTTTTTGTGGCCTTGTGGCTCTGGTCCCAATCAAATCTGCTTTAAGAGGCAGTTTCATAATGTTTGCTTCAATTACTTTACATATCAAGGACATAGACCAGCGGATTATCCAGAGGACCCAGGCATTAATGTCATTATTATTACCTGCAATAAAAATAAATACTCCCATATAAGACTAAACCATATTCATTCAATATATAGAGAAGACATTAAAGCTTTGTACCAAATCTGTCACTGCGCCACAGCACAATGCCAAGCGTGTGGCAATAATTTTACACATGCCTTTACTGAGCATCTGACCTTATCTATTACTGCTTCTATTTTTAATCAGCCTTCCTGCACCTCTGGGCCTGACCAGACGGCAGGTCTTCAGAGTGATAAAAAAAAGACATGAGCACTATTACGCCACAATAATTTTTGGCTCAGGTCCCAACACCAGTGGAGCTCAGAATGAGCACATAACTTTGATTTGAATTCCCTTCATTATTGTGCTCTCCTCCGTGACCAACAGACTAAGCATAGTTCAGATGCTCTACATTTATACCAGAGTGCCAGGTCTACTGGAACTGGGATTATACATTTGAAGGAGCTTTACAGTACTGTGCAAAAGTTTTAGGCAGGTGTGAAAAAAATGCTGTAAACAATGCTTTCAGAATATAAATTATTATTATTATTTTTTTTATCAATTTACAAAATGCAACCCAAACATACAGCCAAAGTCATTAAAAACTATCTTCAGCATAAACAAGAATTACTGGAAGTGATGGTATCACTCTGAGCCCTGATCTCAACATCATGGAGTGTGTCTGGGATTAAATGAAGACAGAAGGATGTGAGAAAGCCTACATCCACAGAAGATCTGTGGTTAGTTCTCCAAGATGTTTAGAACAACTTACAAGCTGAGTGTTCAAGTGTACCTAGAAGAGTTGATGCTGTTTTGAAGGCAAAGGGTGGTCACACCAAATATTAATTTGATTTAGATTTCTCTTTTGTTCATTCACTGCACTTTGTTGAGTGATGAAAATAAACAATTACACTTCCATTTTTGAAAGCATTCTTTTTTACAGCTTTTTTTCCACACCTGCCTAAAACCTTTGCGCAGTACTATACACGCAAATAATTTCAGACTGACTGATATTTTGTGCAGTGTTGTGATTATTTATCTGAGAATATTATTTATTAATATTTTAATATTAATCAAATAATTCCAGTCTGTTAAGGGTTGTCCTGTGCATACCAGCCCAGTAAGGCGATGGTATTAGGACAAAATTGAAAGGTGTGAGACGAGCTCTGGCATTATTGAACAGCATAAACTCTGCACATATATGGAATTAATTCACACAATTTCTTAAAATACAAGAATTTATTAACAAAAATAAGTCAACTCAAAGTCAAACATATTTCAATCAACAAACTCTTTACTGTGCTAAAACAATCCGACTAAACTACCAAGCAGAATTAAAGAATAAGGAAGACTAATGGGCTATGTACAATATAAACAAGTTGATTAAAGATGATTGAAACCATGACCAAAAGAGTGATACAACATTACCATGCAATATTTATGTTTGAGAACCAAGGATTATGTTGAAGAATCTGGAAATGAAGTTAAGTTAGTCTTGGAACCAATTTAGGAAATAATCAGCAACATTTAGACAACCAATCACAATGCAAGATCAGATAAAATATTATTTTAAAGAATGATCTGCTGAATAAAACCAACCTTCTGGATGACTAATTCTCAATGGTGTCTAATTAGCTGCCTTCATTTATTCAAATAATATTTGAAGAAATATTAAGAGAATATTTTGGAAACAAGCCAAATCTTTCTGGAGAAATGGGGCTTAATGATGTTTACTTACTTATCAAATGTAGTAAATGATGTTCAGGGACTATTACTCACTAGCTTGAAAACTAACAACCTTTCTGTTAAATACTCTTTAGTAGCAAGCACGTGTTCTTACCGGTTAGCTGTTGAGCTAACAAAGAAGCGGATAGCTTAGCACCAGAATCAAACACACACCTTTAAAATACCAGGTTAATATAAGGGTTAAAATGCATAAGCGCGGACGGCGTGTTATGATCAATGTTCTGTTTAAAATCACCGTTTAAATAAAGTTTGTCTTAACTTTAAAAACACACAAACACAGGACACAAACAGGGCACGTGTACTGCAGATAGCCTGCTAGCACTAAAATAGCCGACTTTCACAAAAACAAACTTCATAAATGAAAACGTTCAGATTATTTCATCCTGTTAATCTGCCCAAACCTAACCTCTGACCATGGTGAGGAAATGTTGTCCAAGGGGCGATGAAGTTTGAAGAAGGTATCCACAGTAAACAAAGGGTTAGCTTCCCGCTAACCTCCTCAGCTTCTCACGACCAGAAGGTGCGTTCGTTCTGTGACCAAAAGGGTTAGCTCCGGAGCTGTAGCTGGGCGGTCCGTCCTGTCCGCTGCGGTCTCTGCTGTCTTCCTTCCGGATGGGTCTCTCTCGAACACCGTTTGCATCTGCGGGGGCTCGGAGAGACAGTCAAGCAATGCTTGTACCTTAATTACCCCCGTTCATGAATGAAAATACCGGATACACAGACAGTATTTCATTCGTACTTAACTCTGCATGTGAGATGATCGTATGACATCCTTGGATCCAGTTGAAGAGTTTATGTCTGTTTGCCAGCAAAGAGACATCAGCGCGCTTTCCTCCCCTATCCGGTCCCCCTGGAAGGCCGTGTGGAAGAGGGCGGATGTAGCAACAGCTGTGTTTTTATTCGGGTAGTGGCGTCACAGGAAGTCCGCAGTTACCCAGTTTCCTGGCTGTGCCGGAAGAAGATTAATGCACTTTATTTTTAAAGTTCCAGAAAAGTCCGTACCGGAGTTTAATGTTGAAATCCATGGCTGTGGGTCCCAACAGCAGGAAGAGAAACAGTTGTAATCAAATGATTTCTTAGAAAAGCAAACAATGCATTCATTACTGTAAACATTATGGCTATGTTATTCATTCAGTGTTTTGTTGTTCAAATTAAAAACAAGAAAATCATGCATTTCATGTAATATTAACCTTCCAAATGTTTTTAGAGTTTACATGGATGACCTGCACATTTCTCTCCCTCTTTATGGGTTCTATATTGAGTAAGACTGCAACTCATATACACTGGCTTAGTTGTTGATGCAAATTGTTAAACATCACATTTTCAGAACCATCTAAAATAAATGTAGTCCTGATTTTGAATTTTGAAGAGCCAGAAGTTGTTTGAACTTAAAGAACCAAAGTATGAACTTAGAAGAAAACTGGTGTTTTAAAAAGTAAAGGACAATACAATATTTAATAAGGGGCATTGATTGGAAAATCTGTGATGAGAAAATGAAACAGGCTTGTTCATGTTCACAATGTGCATTTTAAAAATAACAAAAACCAAGTAATAAACAAATAGAAAAGTGAGGCTTGATTATTATCTTATATCAGAGAGGGTTTGCCTTAAATTACTGTAGATTAATAGTATTATATCTATGTGGATGATATTAGAGACTAAATGTACATCCTTCAATCAAACGAGGTATGAAACCTTTGACAGGTGGGCGGGACTTCCGGTGGCTGGGACATCCGGTGGCGGGCCTTCCTGTGACGTAACCGGATATCATCATTAACCGGATATTGTCATTAGCTGGATATCGTCATTAACCGGATGTTGTCATTAGCCAGATGTTGTCATAACAAGGAAGCGAATCTTTCTAATTGTATGTTTTTAGATGTTTTTTACATCTAAAAACAAAACATGTAGTTTATCCACTTTAAAAGGTCACTCAGGTTAATGCAGGCACATCACACGAAATTCTGATAAAAAGACAGAATTGTAAATTCATTTTGTTTTAACACGGGTTATTTAGATGGATGTTTTTACATCTAAAAAACAGTAGATACAGAACCTTTCTTCATCTGCTCAAATATTTGAGCAATCTAATCTGCACCAGTAACTTGTAGAGATGATCTAAAACAGAGAAATAAATGAACTGAAAAAATAAAAAATAAAGGTTATAAAATCCTCAGTCACTGTTTATTGAATTAAGGCATCCACAGCTGTTTCTTGTGTATTGTCTCAGACACAGTCTTCACACTGACAGTGGTCTTTTCCTGGTCTGGAACATTGTCTCAGTCAATACACATCCACTGTTTAATAAATAGGTGTCCAGACCTCAGACATCCGCAGATGTTTCTTGCGTATTGTCTCAGACAAAAGTCTTCACACCAACTGTAGTCAAAGTAATTAAGAGGAATGTGCTCTTTTCCTGGCTTTAAGTCTGGAGCATTGTCTGACAATTCCCATTCCCTGTTTATTGAATTAACATGTCTCTGTGCTGTTGCTGAGGTGTCTCGGGGGGGTGGCCAAGGGGCATAACAATTTACCTGCAGCATTCGCTGGAAAAGAACGCTTGTTGAACAATGGTTAGAGTTAAGAGAGTTTTTCATCAAACAGGGGAGAAAAGCAAGGTGTGCCAAGATGATGAACAACCATCTACATCATCTATTTCCTCGTCTGAGATACCTATCGGAATTCCTATCGTAACATACTCTACAGATGATGATTCAACTTCACCAACAACAATGGATGAAAAACAGGCCTCAGGTCAGCTAAGACGTACGTCTCTTCTGTGTGAAACCCCAGTAACCGTCTACAGGCATACGCGCCGTGAATTGGATGCCCCGAAGAAATCAACATATTACCTATGCAAGGTACAAAGGCCTCCGTTCGACACTCTGCAGGAAGAGTGGTCTTTGGAACCATATGGACTGAGCAGTAGCTGGGGGTATATTTTCATGTACGAAATAGGAGAGCTCTGCATGTATCAATTGGATCAAGACGAGGTATTTAATGGATCATTGGCTCTGTGTACTCTCACCCACAACGACTGGGCTGTGTTACGGTTGGCAATCCCACACCTTAACGATAACCCTGAATCAGTCTCAGTGTACGAAAGGGAGGATGAAGATGAAAGCTCTCCTCAACCAGCAAAAAGGATGAGAATGTGTCCTTCCGATGTTGAAATAGCTGCGAGAGAACCTCTCTTTAGTGCAGTGTGGGGGTCAAAAACCACAGCAAATGGCCGCTGGTCTTTTCAGGCAAGCAAACGCAAGAATAACCAGACGACCCCCTCAGATCTGTTTGTGTTGGAGGCATTCAATCCTCCAGTCTGTGCTTCTGAAGACAGAGTCACAGGAAGAGGAAGCTGAAGTCATCAACCCAAGCATCATCTACCGTATGATGCTTGGGTTGAGAAGATGAATGAAATGGGACAGCGTCTTTCCAACCTTTTCAAAAACTTACGCTGCTGGATTGATGTTATGTCAGTGAAAAGAATCCTGACGTTCCCTGTTGTGGATCTAAAGCCCACCCTCTTTTGAGGACCCTCCCACCTTCCTGCGCTATATATCAGGGTCTAACTGCGAGCTCACAGACTCTTCTTCTTCATAACGGCGGGCGGCAGACCTTGAGAATGTATGGAGCGTATGGGAAAACACCATACTGGGACCTCTACAACCAGCAAGAAGAGACCGTCTTCTCTCCCGATCATGATGAGGAAAGCTTCTACACCGTGCCGTATCATCCACCTTCTCCAGACCTCTACTCACCAGCCACCTCATCGTTGCAGCTCTTTGAGTCCCTATTCAGTCCAGGGACACCGACAGGATACAACCTCAGATCGTATCATCCGCCTTCACCCGACCTCTATTCACCGCTATGCGTGGCTGAGTCTGTACACACAGATATCCAACCTGAAGACAAGAGGGTGATTGTGGAGGACGAGGCAACCATCAGCTACTCACCCTCCCCACAAACTCCAGACCCGATACCTGCCCCTCAGCCTTCACCAGAAGAGGAGGAGAGTAATCAGGGTGATGAAATTGACGGCTGGATCTCAAGCGCTCTCATCAATACGGTGAAAACAGCAATACTTAATTTATTCAACATAACCTGTTTGAACTATGTCAAAGAAACCTGTTACGGGTGCATAACGAACCACCCGAGCCAACGACAGCATCAGTGCCTGGAGATATTGGAGGAGGAGTATTACCAAATCAACTTTCAACGCATTGTGCGACAACTCGTAAACCCCAAGCTCCTTCCTGCTATTCGGAAACTTCTGACACTTCGACGCATACAAGCAGATGACTTCAGAATGAAAACGATTGCAGAGATGGTTTTATATGAACTGAAATCGGTACAAGGCTTCCATAGTGCAATCACTGATATGTACGAGAAGATGAGCGGTAATGACTGTCTCAAGCAGCTTAACTCCGTTTCAGAGTGCTACGATCCGATCTCAGATGATTGATGACTTGTTTTGTCTTTTCTGTATTCTCTCTCGGGTTTCTACTGGTATACATATATATAACAGTTTTGTTTTTTAAAGATTGCAATGTTTGAATTGATCTTTATTATCTGAATGTGTTTTTTTTTTTTTCTGTTTCTCTATTAAATACAGGTACAAAATAAAAATAAAAAGAAGTATAAATATACCTTCAGGTGTTTTTTTTTTCCATTATTTAACAAGTGGTCGTCAGAGTGAGCATAAGACTGGGATGTCTGAAAGAAGGATCATGAAAAATGTATATTACAACCCATCAAATCCGGGAAGTTTAGGGGGTTTAGAAAGGTTGAGGAGGGTTATACAAGATGAAACGGGGAAGAAGGTAGCGGTTGAAAAAGTTAAAGATTTTTTATCGGGAGAAGATACCTATACTCTACATAAACCTGCAAGAATAAAGTTCCCAAGAAACAAAGTTTTTGTCACCACACCATTGAGACAGTTCCAAGCCGATCTCTGTGACATGCAAGCTCTGGCCAAGGAAAATTACGGTTACAATTATTTATTAACAGTCATTGACATCTTTTCAAAGACGGCGTATGTACGTGTTTTGAAGAGGAAAACTGCTGCAGAGGTGCTAAAGGCTTTTGAATCAGCTTTTAAAGAAAGTCAGGTCCCAAAAAAACTTCAGACTGATGCAGGGAAAGAATTTTTTAACAATAAATTTAAGCTTCTAATGGAGAAACACGGTATTGAACATTTTGCCACAGCAAGTGAAGCAAAAGCCTCTGTGGTTGAGAGGTTTAACCGTACGTTAAAAACAAGGATGTGGAGATATTTTACTGCTAACAACACCCGGCGGTACATTGACGTCCTGCAAAATTTAACAAGAAGCTACAACCACAGCTACCACACCAGCATTAAGATGAGCCCAATGGAAGTGACCTCAGAAAATGCCTTTTAAGTGTTTCAGAATCTGTACGATGTTACCTCCAACAGATATTGCAGGGCCTCAGTGACAATGTTTAAACAGGGGGATCTTGTCAGAATATCCAAGGTACGTGGAGTGTTTGACAAAAAATACAAACAGAGTTTTACAGATGAAGTGTTTACAGTGTATGAGCGGATACCCCGATCTCCTCCTGTATACAAACTCAAAGATTTGGATGGAGAACCTATTGAGGGTTCTTTTTATGCTGAGGAACTTCAAAAAGTAAAAATATTTAAGGACAAGATGTATCAAATGGAGAAAATATTAAATCAACGCACCGTCAAGGGTGTCAAACAGGTTTTTGTACGCTGGAAAAATTGGCCTGAGAAATATCTTCAGTCATTAACCCTTATGCTCGTGATGAATATAGACGGTTCAAAACAGAGGGTACATCTATTGAAAATGGGGGTACACCACCCAGCGTTAAGCAGAGAAGAACAAGAAGAAGAAGGCAGATAACTCATTCTCCCCATTGGTCGAGATCCGAGCTGGAAGATCCAAAAAATGCTGATGGGAAGTCAAAAAAGTCTCTTCGTAAGACGACATTACCACCCCGATGGATTACATTTTCACCATAAACCGTTATAAGAAAATGAAACATGTAGCCTATTTCTTTTATTCAATAAAATATTTATTGATTATATTTTCAAGTCTAGCTTCGCTCTCTACTTCACACACTAACAAATGATGTCATTACACAAATATTAAATCATAAGAAAAAACAAACAATGGAAAAAAAAAAGACAATTTAAACTCCATAACAATCCAGAAACATCTCCAAAGAGCATGTTCCGTGAGTATAAAATGTACAACTTTGATTAATGACACATTTCTGATATTTTTTCACAAAGTTAGATATCATTAAATCATTCTTAATCACATCTCCGGTGTATTTTGACAACACTTGCTGCAGTGATAATCCGCACGCTCTATGACATAGATAAAAAATGCAATGGTGACCGCACACAGTGGACAGAGTGTTTTGAAGCTGATTATTATGATACAATATTTTTGAGGATCTGTCTTCTAAAAATGTTACGATGCTTGACGGGTAGAACTCGAAATCCGGAGAGAATCCATAAGAGTCAAAAAAGCTGGATTGACCATTCTCATCCAAAGTCAGAGCTAGCCAGTGTTCTCCCGGCATGTGTGAAGGATGTGTGTTCACAATAAAGTAGGCCGGCCTTGGGAATTTGTCAGCTAGCAGCGGGAGCTGGTCGCACGGCCACACACCACAAAACAAATCTCCCAGCAGATGATGCAGCAGGTTCTCAATTTCATGATTATTCATGTCTGATTAGATTAATAATAATCCACCAGCACACGCCTCTTTGAATCAATCTCTAAAATAGAGTCATAACAAGCGTAGATGATCAGCGTGGTGGTATGAGGCAACAGGTTTCTGAAACGCATTTCCAGTCTTAAATTTGAAAGTAGAGTCTCTTGCGGCCATGAGACAAAAAGAATCGTTGGCTCTTGTAAGTTTAATTTTGAGGTCGACAAAGTTTAAAAGAAGTCTCTCGCAGAAAAATATGTCTGCATGCAGGGGGCCTAGGAGATGTACCTCTCTGGAATTTGCCTTAAAGCCTGCTCTGCTGTTAAGACCTTGGTTAGGGCCGTTAGTTGTAACAATAAAGTTCAGAGCCCCTGCAGTGTCTTTATAAAAAAGACCAGAGCTAAACTGGCTTTTTAAAGAATCCTCAGAAAAGTTTAACAATGTCTCAATCATGGCTCTATATGGATGTGTAGCGCTGGATTGTGAAATCAATCGATCTCCGAGAGTGACGTCACACTGACTGAAGATGGTGTTTAACGGGTAGTTGATGAGCCCTACAGGCGCATCATCCGGCAGGTTTGTTCCATCCTCGTTAGTAATTTTCACTCTGAGATGCAACAGCGTATCGTTGAGATCTAGATACTTTTCTCCATCTCCCAGAATGAAAAACTCGATCGGGCCTCCATTGGTGATTGCTGATAAAGGCTGGATCTCGGTGTAAATTTGATCTTCAATTGATAGCTACGTCATCGGGCAGAAAATTTGTCCAACTCTGCCAGCGTGCACACTGATGATTTGTTATGTAAAAGAGCCATTATTTAAATATATCAAAACTTGCGGATGATTTCCTTCCTCTTCGTTTGTCAGCTCCAACTGATCTCCTTTTTCGCGTTTGTCATTGTTTTTTAACCGTCCTTAAACGATCACCAGGGGGTCTTGTTCTGGGTCTTTTGGATAAAACCATAATTCCTGAACCTTCTTGACCTTGTAGAACCACTCATTTTACTCACGGCTCTACCGATGACATCCGAAGCGATATTTGATGCAGCCATTTTAAGATGGGGTTTTGCAATAGCAAATCCTTTTTTAACCAGAGGGGATACGAAGTGGAACAATTTTGAAAAAATGATCCAATTCCGTGTCCGTACATGACCGGGGCCCCATAAAACCCTGGCAGATTACCGCCTGATTGACTTACATAGTAATTTACAAAGCGATTTGGATCACGTCTCAGACTTAGATGTGCCATGTTCTCTCTTGCCTGCAGTGTTGAAGGACCAGGGTAATATGAATGATAATCAATCAGTCTTAGAGGTTATATATATCTCTGTTTATACAAATAAAATTTATCTCAGGCTATGTTGTGATATCACCGGTTTGAAGTGTAGTCTTACGATGGTCTCACCATAGACAAAATTTATAGGAACATTTTGGTCCGATTTAATTTCTATATGGATATTTTCAATATGTCTTCTGGAAACTGGAAGGCAGTGGGCGGGGTTAAACGTCAGAGTAACCATATCACTGAAGTCGCCTTGTACTTTGACGGTCCGCAGTAAAGGCGCAAAAGTGTCGCCTACTATTTGCGGGCTGACCACGTCGCTGTAACAGTATAGGTGATAGAAACCAGCCTTTATATCTGCCGGAAAAGGAGCCAGTTTTGGTTCACATACATGAATCCATTCCCCTGGTTTTACGCCCATCATGTAAGCTAGAGTCTTGAAGAAGCGTATTTCATACGGACCGCTTGCTTGAAATGCAAATCTTTTTTGAACTTTGCTGAATTTAATGCGGATACCCGAGTTCATTTTTTTGAAAAACAGTTCCATCTCTGTCTCGAGTAGAATAACGCTGTTATAGTAGCCACTTCTGATTCTTTGCGTATCGATCTCCACATCGCCAACCTTCCTCCATTCAAAGTAGGCATCATGATCCGGTAAATTATGCCATGTATGAGGGTATGAAATCTCTGCTAATGCAACCATCCATAGGTCTTCTAAATCAATATGTTGAGCTAAATTTACACGGAAACTCGAACTGGTATTATTTTTAAACACTTCCATGCTAGCGTTAGAGGGAAGGGTAATGTAAAAACCGTCATCCTCTGCCTTGCTGTCCATGATGCTGTATGAATCGTTAGGTTTTAGCACATACCTATTTTATACGTTTCGTAGTTCATCAAACTTGATCCAACTGTTGAATTTCTCAGGCCAATTTTTCCAGCGTACAAAAACCTGTTTGACACCCTTGACGGTGTGTTGATTTAATATTTTCTCCGTGTTGAAGCTTTCATCATCATGATCGGGAGAGAAGACGGTCTCTTCTTGCTGGTTGTAGAGGTCCCAGTATGGTGTTTTCCCGTACGCTCCATACATTCTCAAGGTCTGCCGCCCGCCGTTATGAAGAAGAAGAGTCTGTGAGCTCGCAGTTAGACCCTGATATATAGCGCAGGAAGGTGGGAGGGTCCTGAAGAAGGGGAGTGGGTCCTCAAAACAGGGTGGGCTTTAGATCCACAACAGGGAACGTCAGGATTCTTTTCACTGACATAACATCAATCCAGCAGCGTGAGTTTTCGAAAAGGTTGGAAAGACGCTGTCCAATTTCATTCATCTTTTCAACCCAAGCATCATACGGTAGAGCCAGCACAGTCTTGAATACACCACAGTTCTGATTGAATGCCTCCAACACAAACAGATCTGAGGGGGTCGTCTGGTTATTCTTGCGTTTGCTTGCCTGAAAAGACCAGTGGCCATTTGCTGTGGTTTTTGACCCCCACACTGCACTAAAGAGAGGTTCTCCCGCATCTATTTCAACATCGGAAGGACACATTTTCATCCTTTTTGCTGGTTGAGGAGAGCTTTCATCTTCATCCTCCCTTTCGTACACTGAGACTGATTCAGGGTTATCGTTAAGGTGTGGGATTGCCAACCGTAACACAGCCCAGTCGTTGTGGGTGAGAGTACACAGAGCCAATGATCCATTAAATACCTCGTCTTGATCCAATTGATACAGGCAGAGCTCTCCTATTTCGTACATGAAAATATACCCCCAGCTACTGCTCAGTCCATATGGTTCCAAAGACCACTCTTCCTGCAGAGTGTCGAACGGAGGCCTTTGTACCTTGCATAGGTAATATGTTGATTTCTTCGGGGCATCCAATTCACGGCGCGTATGCCTGTAGACGGTTACTGGGGTTTCACACAGAAGAGACGTACGTCTTAGCTGACCTGAGGCCTGTTTTTCATCCATTGTTGTTGGTAAAGTTGGATCATCATCTGCAGAGTATGTTACGATAGGAATTCCGATAGGTATCTCAGACGAGGAAATAGATGATGTAGATGGTTGTTCATCATCTTGGCACATCTTGCTTTTCTCCCCAGTTTGATGAAAAACTCTCTTAACTCTAACCATTGTTCAACAAGCGTTCTTTTCCAGTGAATGCTGCAGGTAAATTGTTGCGTTTTCCGCTAGTATTTAAAACAAACACTGAAGAACGCCCCTCTGTTTTTTTATTTCGTTGATTCTAGATTCGCCCCCTAATGACGAAATCCTATCAGCGCGCATAGTCACGCCCCTTGGCCACACCCCCCGAGACACCTCAGCAACAGCACAGACGTGTTAATTCAATAAACAGGGAATGGGAATTGTCAGACAATGCTCCAGACTTAAAGCCAGGAAAAGAGCACATTCCTCTTAATTACTTTGACTACAGTTGGTGTGAAGACTTTTGTCTGAGACAATACGCAAGAAACATCTGCGGATGTCTGAGGTCTGGTCACCTATTTATTAAACAGTGGATGTGTATTGACTGAGACAATGTTCCAGACCAGGAAAAGACCACTGTCAGTGTGAAGACTGTGTCTGAGACAATACACAAGAAACAGCTGTGGATGCCTTAATTCAATAAACAGTGACTGAGGATTTTATAACCTTTATTTTTTATTTTTTCAGTTCATTTATTTCTCTGTTTTAGATCATCTCTACAAGTTACTGGTGCAGATTAGATTGCTCAAACATTTGAGCAGAGGAAGAAAGGTTCTGTATCTACTTTTTGTCTCCTTGTTTTTTAGATGTAAAAACATCCATCTAAATAACCCGTGTTAAAACAAAATGAATTTACAATTCTGTCAGGTTCTCTCTTTTTGTCAGAATTTCGTGTGATGTGCCTGCATTAACCTGAGTGACCTTTTAAAGTGGATAAACTACATGTTTTGTTTTTAGATGTAAAAAACATCTAAAAACATACAATTAGAAAGATTCGCTTCCTTGTAATGACAACATCTGGCTAATGACAACATCCGGTTAATGACAATATCCGGCTAATGACAATATCTGGTTAATGACGATATCCGGTCAATGATGATATCTGGTTACGTCACAGGAAGGCCCACCACCGGAAGTCCCGCCCTAGGATATCCCAGCCACCGGAAGTCCCGCCCATCTGTCAAAATTTTCACACATTTGATTGAAGGATGTACATTTAGTCTCTGATATTGTTCTTTTCCTTTTTTTTTATTTTTTGGTAAAAAGTGCTGCACTTTATATTAAAGTTATTATAAAAAAAGGTGAAGGTGTAACAAGCTGATGCTCTTGGCTCCACTCTTTGGTCTAGAATTTGTATTTCACTATTGAACCTAATTTCCAATGACCTGTGGTGACTGGATTGATTCGCTTGCTTAAAAGTGGCCATGGACATAAATTACCTCCTTGTTAGGTGATTACAGTGCATTTGTTGATAGCTTCATCACAAGCACCAGCTATTGGTGTCTGTACTAGCATGTTGATACACCTTTAATAGATTGTTAAAAACAATAATATAAATAATCTAATCATCAAAGAAACACACAAGCAAACAAAAGTGAAGTAAACTAAAGTAGTGAACCAAAAGGTTTGTCAGACAGACAGTCCTGTGCTCAAATATTTAATTAAGATTTGTGCATGCATTGATTTTCTCCAGGTACTCTGGCTTCCTCACATTGTCCAAAAACATGCATGTTTGATTAATTTGGCTGTTGTATTTAGGTATGAGTGTGTTCATATATTTTGTCTTGTTTGTCCCTGTATGGGGCCTGTGATGGAATGTCAATCAGTCCAGGATGTACCCTGTCTCTCAGTGACTGCTTGGATAAGCCCATGCTCTGTCTCCCCAACCTCCCAACACAAAGCAGAATCAAGATGTGACTAAGAGATAGATAGATGGATGGATGGATGGATGGATGGATAGCTTACTGGTGATGCACAGCAAATCTGGCCATCCTTTTAACTTTTCCACTCATACAGTTTAAAATAAAACATGTACATTTAATTTTATTCTTACAGTAGAAAAAAAGTCTCCTTTAAATAGATACTTTCATGAGAATGTGTAAGAAGATATCAAAATGCTGGTTCAAACTTTTGTGCTTAGCTGGGATTTAAATGTCATCACTCTGCTTGAGTCAATAACTAATTTATTCCAGTCATGTTCTGATCCTACCTCAGTACAATAGTCTGTTTGCAGTGCCATGACTGCTTCACAAGCATTTATTCTGGCTTTAGCAAATCCAATTATCTGTGAATCCATAATTATATAGCTTTGTCAGGACTATATATTTATGTAGCTGCTAACTAATCAAACGACAACAAAACAGAACAAAACCAGAAATGCTTGGATTGGAACATTACCAGGGCAATTATTGGACAGTATTTATGCAAGGTGACTCAAGTTGCAGTTGGTTCTCAGCTGATAGTCTGAAGGATTTTCACTGTATGCAATCATAAAGCTGATATACTACGTAGACGACAATTAATTTTGCATTTATCAGTGCTCTGCTCATTTTTCGCTTGACAAAGTTGGGGAAATTGACTTAGAATTGCTCCATGCAAAGTAGCAGAACTTTCCGCTCAAACGGTTTGACAGAGCATCAAATTGCAGCACAGGTATGCATAGTTTTCTTCAGTGCAAGACACCATAAGCAACTATGCTGAAACTAAAAACGCTTCAGATCAAAGCCCTGGATCCACAGTATTTCCACTGGTGAACAGAATGCAGTGCTGCATGAATAAAACATTTGATTATTTAGCTAAAGTGTTATTGTGCTTTCATTCCTAAAGGTTTCTTCTAAATTCGATCTTGACTCAAACATTTAGTGGATTGCTTACTCTTTTCACCAAGCAGTAAAGTTATTTAATTAAATGTTCGCTTCTCCTCTCCAAATCAAAAGTGTCAGGATGCAACATGGCTACATACATCATAATAATTTCATATTTTTTTAGAAAAAACAAATGGTAAACAAACCTAAATAAAATACATTTCTTTGAAACCCCAGAAGCTTGTAATAACATTACATTTGCATTTCATGACAAGCACATTAAATCCTGTATTTTTGTTTTGCCAAACTATGTCTAATAGCTTTTTCTACTCTGCTTTTAGAGCCTGTATCAGTAAAGATATGCAGGCCTGAACCGCCTCTGAAGCTCCTAATGAATTATTAATTGGTGCCACTGCAGTTAGACTGTAATTTACTCCACCAATTTACTGTGATTTTATTAAAGGCTTGTGCTGGCTTGCTAGTGAAGTTGGAATCCATGTAATATTCATCAGAGAAAGGATGCATGGGACCATGGCTCCTAGCCTGAGGATTTATTTGGGAAAAAATACAACAATGACATCAACAAATCTCCTGTAGACCCTGGCATGCTCCATAGCTTTCCAAAATTGTGCACTGTGAATTTGATGCAACCTTTTTGCAGGAGGTCAAAAGACTTGAGAAGAGTTTTCCTCACACCTTGCAATACCACAATGGCTTTGGGGAATAAAGCAGCAGAATGGTTAAATAAAACAAGGGGCAAGAACATGCATGGGTGGTAAATAGTGTGTTTGGGCCTGTTATGACACTGCTTTTTTGCATCTGAAATTCAACTACAGATACAATTTTTTATGCATTCCATAGAAGAGTTCTAATGTAGTGCTGTGCAAAAATTTTAAACTGACACTCATTCCATCATATTTTACTTCGAAGGACCCAGACTTTATTATTTTCTGAAAGTTGTCTTGGGCAATCATCGTTCAGACTTTCTGAAGGTCTTTTAAAGTTTTCTTTGGATTTTAGCTACTTTTGGACTTATTATCTGTACTTGGACCTGACAATGAAAGTATACTGAGTAGTGTTTTCTCAAAACAAAATCCCAGAAAGTGAACACGAAGAAGAAAAAGAAGAGTTAAAGAAGCACCTGGCATGCAATTTTTAGCTGGTCCAACTTCTCTAAAGGAATTTCAGCTAATAGCTCTATAAGAATAACCTTGTGGGTGCTATAAACCAAATTATAAGCTTGCCAAATTGTGTTATTCCTAATAATGTTCATACATTTAACAAAATAATGTGTCTTGATATGGAAGCAAAGTGCCCAAATAGCTTGGATCCTACGATGTCTAATATTTGTAGACACAACATCTCCTTTCTTAATTAGAATATTTTAAAATGATTTGGACCTTCTAGACCAGTGATTCTGAAACTGTGATTGAAGTCCAAACAGTGGTACTTGGGCTATCCTTACTGGAAACTTTAGCATCAACTATTTACAATGTAAAGTAAATTAGCCATAATGAGTTAATAAGACCAAACAGCCAATAAGATGCATCGTTTAATAACACTGATCTTTGCTCCTGACAGAAACTAATGGGGCAGTGAAGAACATTTCAAATATTCTTGGCATTCTGACCTTATGGTTTATTTTTAGATCTTGGCATTCAAAGATGCTGTAATATTTGGATACAAATTTTTTTATCTCGGGCTGCACTGTGGCGTAGTTGGTAGCACTGTTGCCTTGCAGCAAGAAGGTGCGACGGTGGCTTAGGTGGGAGGGGTTTGTCCTGTAACCACTCTGTCTGTCTCAGTCGTCCTTGGGCAAGACACTTCACCCGCCTTGCCTGCTGATGATGATCAGAGGGTCCGGTGGCGCCTGTGTATGGCAGCCTCACTTCTGTCAATCTTCCCCAGGGCAGCTGTGGCTACAATAAAGCTTATCACTGTCAGTGTGTAAATTTGCCTATGAATGGGTGGATGACGGATTGTAGTGTAAATCACTTTGGACTTCATAAAAACTCTATTCATGTGCGGGTCATTTACTAAGGGCCTTGGTTCAACATCTTGGCCAGGGCTCTTTCTGCATGAAGTTGTTCTCCCCGTGCGTGCCTGGGTTCTCTCTGGGTACTCCGGCTTCCTCCCACAGTACAAAAAAACGTGACTGTTAGGTTAATTGGTCTCTCTAAATGGGTGTGTGTATGGTTATTTGTCCTGTGTGCCCTGCGATGGACTGGCCTGGACCCTGCCTCTCGCTCGCAGACTGCTGGAGATAGTCACTAGTTCCCCCCAAAGTCAATAAGACTTCAGTCATTGCTGCCAATAATGTTGTTTTTAAGAGTGTGGTGTGTAGATAAACTAATAAAAAAAGTGGTGATGTACTGTACAAGATCAGGAAAGCATGTAATTGTGAAGCTATTACTAAAATTTGTAATGACATTAAAAATGATTATGATTAACACGCATTTCTCTGACTCTTTTCCTGCTTTTCATTTCACAGTATCCCCACCACTCTAGATGAGCCTTGTTATCTCATCCACAAATCAGATGTGGGGGTTTAGGTCCGACTGGTCAAATATATTATTAATATACAAAGCATTAATACATGACACTCAAAAAATAATATCTTACAAAATATTGCATCTAAGAAATCCTTTGCTATTGCGATATTGCACACATTGTTATTGTGATAACTTTAGTGATTCAATATAGTATGTAGCTTTGCAGAAAAATACAAAGAGAAAAGTTCAAAGATATCTGAAAACTTTTAATGATTAGTGCACATAGAGTTTATTATTTTGCAGGAAAGGCTGTTTGCACTTACAATCCACACACTCTGTTTCTGAAAAACATTGCTGGTCACAACTGTGGTTTTAGGCACTGAACATCTGCATGCAGGCAGGCAAGATGCAGGCGGGAGAGTATGGGTAGGCAGGAGGGATGAAATATTCATCAGTTGCTGTCTTTTGACAATGAAGCTACATGACAATGGTCTCACTTTCAAATGTCTGAGGTGCTTGAATCCAAAGGGGAGCTTACCTTACATGATTTCAGCTTGTTTCATTTAGTGCTCAAGTGCCAAAGCTTAGCAGACACTTGTAATTCAACACCACAATTAAATGAGAGGTTAGTGAATCACCACAGAATAGGAACATTGCCCTTGAAAAAAGGCTTGCCCACAAAGTAAAATACAATGTATGTAAATATGGGGAAAGCAACTGGTGAATGTTTAATTTTCTGGCAAGGTAGCACATAAGATAAAACATGATGCCTCCTTAAGGTGAGAAGCTCTCACCTTATGAAATTGAAGTAAGAGCTATTCTGTGTTATCAGATTTTCCTGGGAGCCATGGCTTTCTTTTGAAATATACCATCTTTTATTTAAATGTCAGGATTTGGCTTTTTGGTGCTGGTGTGAGACGATGGCTCCTGCTTTTCACAGTTTGCTACGATCAGGTGGATAAGATTAACTTGAGAACTGAACTGAGTGAACTTAAAACACAGAAGGTCACTAGAAGATAATGCGGATTTTACCTATTAAAGGATTACTTTTTTTCTGTAAATGCTATAACATGTAAAAGGATTGTTTACTTCCTGGAATAGGACCACAAGTCCATGCAAAATCAGATTGTTTTACCTGCAAAAGGATATAAATCCTATTGAGTTTACTTCAATCTGTTGGATTTCACAGTTCTTTGTAGATAACCTTCTTTTGTCACCTAATGAAAAACAGTAGGGGACATAAAAACACATTCTTTTAGTGCAATTTTTTTTGTATCCAACCTGGTCTGAAATAGTAACCTTCAGACATTTAAAACCTTTTTCAGAGCTGAAAGCATGCCTGCTTTACTAGCTATATGTCCTATGACCCAGTCTGTGTTTAACCAAGAGACTGGACTGTGGTTCCCACACACCTGTAGAGTTACATGAGAGATGGTACAGCCCATGTTGGACCAAACCAACACACTCTCTCCAGTTGTTTTGTTGTGGTTCTCAAACATTAAATTTATCCTACCCTTTTTCTTTTTCCCCTATCAGAAAACAATGATATTTGAATAATGATATTGTTCGACCAATAAATGTTAGACCAATAATCAATTAAATGATGCTATCTTACAGTGCCTTGCGAAAGTACTCGGCCCCCTTGAACTTTTCAACCTCTTGCCACATTTCAGGCTTCAAACATAAAGATATAAAATTCAAATTTTTTGTGAAGAATCAACAAGTGGGACACAATCGTGAAGTGGAATGAAATTTATTGAATGTGTCAAACCTTTTTAACAAATAAAAAACTGAAAAGTGGGGCTTGCAATATTATTTGGCCCATTTACTTTCAGTGCAGCAAACTCACTCCAGATGTTCAGTGAGGATCTCTGAATGATCCAATGTTGTCCCAAATGACTGATGATGATAAATAGAATCCACCTGTGTATAATCAAGTCTCCGTATAAATGCACCTGCTCTGTGATAGTCTCAGGGTTCTGTTAAAAGCGCAGAGAGTATCATGAAGACCAAGGAACACACCAGGCGGGTCCGAGATACTGTTGTGGAGAAGTTTAAAGCCGGATTTGGATACAAAAAGATTTCGCAAGCTTTAAACATCCCAAGGAGCACTGTGCAAGCAATCATATTGTAATGGAAGGAGTATCAGACCACTGCAAATCTACCAAGACCCCGGCTGTCCCTCTAAACTTTCATCTCAAACAAGGAGAAGACTGATCAGAGATGCAGCCAAGAGGCCCATGATCACTCTGGATGAACTGCAGAGATCTACAGCTGAGGTGGGAGAGTCTGTCCATAGGACAACAATCAGTCGTACACTGCACAAATCTGGCCTTTATGGAAGAGTGGCAAGAAGAAAGCCATTTCTCAAAGATATCCATAAAAAGGTTTTGTTTAAAGTTTGCCACAAGCCACCTGGAAGACACACCAAACATGTGGAAGAAGGTGCTCTGGTCAGATGAAACCAAAATCAAACTGTTTGGCCACAATGCAAAACTATATGTTTGGCGTAAAAGCAACAAAGCTCATCACCCTGAACACACCATCTCCACTGTCAAACATGGTGGTGGCAGCATCATGGTTTGGGCCTGCTTTTCATCAGCAGGGACAGGGAAGATGGTCTAAATTGATGGGAAGATGGATGGGGCCAAATACAGGACCATTCTGGAAGAAATCCTGTTGGAGTCTGCAAGAGACCTGAGACTGGGATGGAGATTTATCTTCCAACAAGACAATGATCCAAAACATAAAGCCAAATCTACAATGGAATGGTTCACAAATAAATGTATCCAGATGTTGGAATGGCCAAGTCAAAGTCCAGTCCTGAATCCAATCGAGAATCTTTGGAAAGAGCTGAAGACTGCTGTTCACGAACGCTCTCCATCCAACCTCACTGAGCTCAAGCTGTTTTGCATGGAAGAATGGGCAAGAATTTCCGTCTCTCGATGTGCAAAACTGATAGAGACATATCCCAAGCGACTTGCAGCTGTAATTGCAGCAAAGGGTGGCGATACAAAGTATTAATGCAAGGAGGCCAAATAATATTGCACGCCCCACTTTTCAGTTTTCAGTCTTTTTTATTTGTTAAAAAGGTTTGACACATCCAATAAATTTCATTCCACTACACGATTGTGTCCCACTTGTTTTTGATTCTTCACAAAAAATTAGAATTTTATATCTTTATGTTTGAAGCCTGAAATGTGGCAAGAGGTTGACCAGTTCAAGGGGGCCGAGTACTTTTGCAAGGCACCGTATGTATAAATAAATTAAATGCTTGGTTAACTTTGCTGCTATGTTTACAAAAGCATAAAGAACGATTAAAGAAAAGAAAGGACTGCATCTCTGTTCTATTTCAGATTTACAGCCTTGAACTAAGTGATATTTTCTGCACCTGTGTTTAAAACTGATTGTATTCTTCAGTCTACAACCAGCTTATTCAAAAAAAAAAAAAAACCTAGAAAACACAGGCTCAAAAAATAAATTACTATAGTGATTTTTTAATTATTAATTTGTGAGGAATTATAGATTAAGTTTGAATTCATCGATTTTCAATATACAATGTATGGCATTTTTTGTTAATGCAACAAACTTTATCTGAGATTTGTAGTGAATTTATCATCAGCTGTGGTCCATCATCCATTCCCTGCTTTGTTTTAAGACCAAAGGACGCTTCAACTACAGGTCACATCTGACTGGCCTGAGATGTCAGTGCTGATGCAAAACTTACATACTATCTTGCAATTGCAGCTCCCATAAAGTCCATGGCAAATAACACAGCTGAAACTGTCAGCTCACCGACACAAGAAACCTCTGCGAGTTAGAGCTCAAATGTTGACAAGACTGCAAGACTTATTAGATTATGGGTGGCTGAAGGAGGTCCAAAATGTTGAGGCCTGGCTTTAAAACCAGATACTTATATGTAACCATTTTCACTGTTTGACATTAAATCACTCTAAACATTTTCTTTTTTTTTTGGTCAGTTAGGAATACAAGAATGATTTGTACTTGTTAAAATCAGAATAACAAGAAAGAAACATTTTTGAACAGTTTTTTTATTACTATTTTCACAATCTTTATATACAGTAAGATTACTATATGTTCAAGCAATATTTGAAAGCTGCGATGATTAGTTCTGACATTTGAGTTAATTGGAGTCATGTCTATAGATGTATTTTAAGGCAACACAAAATATCAGCAACAGAATTGAGGACCTCCACAGGTCTGGTGCATCCTCAGGTTCTCAACATTTAAAAATGTTTTCTTTGTTTTAAAACACATAAAACATAAATAATCCAACTCCTGTTGTACCATTTCAAAACGTTTTGACGGAATGGCTGCACCTGGAAAACCTAGTATTTAATGGTGTGTTACTTGGTTTGAGAACCACTGTTTTTAACCTTACCAGGTGTAGACCACCCCAGAAAAAATACCTTCTGAACAAGCTGGCTGAAGCAGGGAAGATAGTGCAATTATCCACATGGTAACAAATACTGTATTGACATTGGCTGGAAGTTCACTCTGTGAAGAAAAACACATTTCTCCCATAGCAACAATGAACTCGGGAACAAACGCCTTAATTCCCAGAGACATTTTCTGTAGTCTGATGAAACTAATAATGAGGTTTCTGGCCATGATAACCATTGTTGGATTGTTATTGTGGAGAAGCTTGCAAGGAAGCTTGCAAGGCTGAGAAGACCATTCAAACTGTGAAATATGCGACATCCTGTTTTGCTGCTAGAGGAACTTCACAAACTTAACGTCATCATGAGAAATTAACATTGTGTGGAAATATTGAAGCCACATCTTAAGACTTCAGTCCGAAAGTTAAAGATTGGGTGCAAATACTCCTTCAAACTGAATAGGAATACTGTCAAATAATCAAAAGATGCTTAAACCCAAGAAAGTCAAAGTTATGGAGTGCCCTTAAAAATCCCAATCTCAATCTAATAAGTAATTTATAGGCAGAGCTGAAATGTTATGTTCAAGCAACACCAGTTCTGGCAGGAGGATTGGGCTAAAGTTCCAGCAAACTATTTGAAGGAGGAAGGCCAGAGCACCTGACCCCAGTGATACAGTTCAACATGCAGTTCTTCCAGATATTCAACAAATGTATGCAAACTTCTGAATCTAAAGATGATTTAAAAAGCCACACATAGGCTTAAATAATTTTGATTATATCCTGACCTAAAAAGGTTGGTCTGATTTATTTTGAAACAGTGAGAAATAAAAGTTAATGTGTCTTTCATATGGTCAATGTAAACACATGTAAACGCTGTAGTATTGCTATTATGTACAGGAGTTGGAAATTTTCATAAAGACATAACGCATCAAAATGAATCAACGTAAGTTTGCATGGACATGGCAGGTAGAATTTCATCCAAGTGTTTGCTGTTTTGTCTAAAAATATTGCATTAAAGTGTATTTAATGTAATTGCAAGTCTATGAATAAACACAGTTAATACTTAAATGACAATCTGTCTCCCTCTTGTGGTAAATTGTCTCTCTTTCAAAACCCTCTCTAGTCAAATGATGTTATTAATCATGTAAATATTAAGAATATTTTAAAGATGCCATGAATTGCTTTACAAATTTCAAGATCTTTCTATTTTCACACCAACATATAATGCCCTGTGAACTTTTTCCCTTTTAAAACTTTCACTCACATGGTAGCTGCCATAAAGTGATTGCCTTTAGGCAGGAAGAAACTGAAATGCAACTCTCAGTAGAGAGTTATGATAAAACTACAACTACAAAACAATTAAAACACATTTAAAATGCGACAGCGTTGACTCCTTCTGGCAAAGAAACACTCTTTGCTGCTAGTGGGAGATAAAATTTACACTCAGCCTCATTCTGGTCTTGAGGGATGCTGGGTGCAGCCAAAACCTCCCTTGCAAACAGTATTTGCTTCAGCTGTCATTTTATTGGGCAAAAATAAAATAGACAAGCTGCACAAAAATCTGTTGGGAGTTTGCAATTAAATAAAATGACTGAACAAAAATGGGAGTCAGAATTTTTACTGGATAATTTAAATAGTATGCCATTACCTCAGGCATTATCAAAACATTATATTTGGAGGCTCTTTATATTAAAAAATACAAGTAGATTTTAGAAATTGCTTCCTTTTTCTTTCTCTGCATATCTAATGTTCCACATAAAATACACAATGCCTGTTGTGGCTCCTGCTACTGCTACGTCTTAAAATAACTTTTTAGATAAACAGTATCTTAAAATACTTTCCCAGACACTCACTCACAGCAGACATTCTTTAAAGTTGCACACTGCTCTTCTGCTGCTTCACAGATCAAATCCTTCAAAAGCCAATGGTCATTTCTTGAATGGTTTCAACTTCACTGCAGGAGTGAAACCAGTACTAGACTACTTAATCGAAAATGTAACAATCTGCATTGAATGAAGCTTTGATCGCTGTATGTGACTGATATTTCACAGGAATTGTCTTTTTGGGGGTGGAGGGGCTGTGCTGTAATGTTGGCATGAGTGGGCGTTGCAGTAGAACCATGTTATTAGACTAGGCAGACAGAGACAAAGCTTGTTGAGGCGCAACAGATTTTAAGGACAAGAGATTCGGTCTGTAAGGTGGTTATTGCAAATGCCAGTGTAGTCTGAATTGGATATTGATCCTATCAAGGTAACAGTTCAGAGCAGGTAGGAGCTGCTGAGCTGAGCCTCATGTCACTGAAAGCAGGCACCTGGACACCATCTGTGATTCACAGTCATTTCAGTATCTAAACTGTGCCTGACTGCTGAAATCACAGGATGCTGCAGCACAGCAGCAGATGATTATACTGGGAGGGGGGACTCTCAGTGGGTCAGCAGTATAAAACCTGTAAAGCCAATGTTGAATGATCAAATGTAGAGAATAAAAATTGACAAACATGAGCTAAAATCTTTCAAACACCACTCAGAACAGGCTGGGAAAAGTTCACACCGAATGATTTCTGATACCTTCTTATGATACTTTCACACTTTCTAAATATTAATAAAAGGGAAAAAAGAGTATTTACAATCTATGAAGATAGGCTTCCATGAGAAATAATAAAATATACTTCAGTTAAATTCTAGAAAAAGTATGCTTTTAAATTATATTTACAGTAAAATATGTTTTTTTATCAAGAGCACATATTGGCTTTTTTGGCAGCTATCTGTTTCCACTGACAGCCATGTGGCAAATATATATATATATATATATATATATATATATGTGTGTGTGTGTGTGAAATGTTTGTTTACTAAAGCAGCATGACCTGCATTAGGTCAAGCTAAAATTAGGACCCCCTCTGCTGGATTATTAGAAAAATGATTTCTTACAGTCTGATGCAGCTTCAAAGACAGTTGTTAATCTAAAGATCTCACTGTTGAATTTGACAGATCTTTGCAGTCTGTGTTTCATGAAGTTTGGAGCAAAAAGAGATTCCTAAAGGATGTGGTTTAAACAATCCTGTTTGAAATCAGATCTCCATCAGGTGCAAAAATAGTTTGATCAATCAGTTACTAAGAAGTAAAAAGCTGAATATCCACATATCCCAGGAGTTGAAAACAGCAATTTCTTTCAATCTACTATGTCAGCTTTAATGTAACTTCCTATGGACTGACCAGACATTGGAAAAACAACTCTCCCAGTAATGAGTATGCATAATAGTCCTGTCATATTAAAACACATTTTTTGGCAAAGTAAAATGGACCAATCATCTATATCAAACAAACTGCTAAGATCAACAAGGAATAAAATTGACCAGTCATGAAAGGTGGCTGCAGGTGAAAGATCATTAGTGAGTTTTTGAGAAGCTGTTGATGCATTTTGGTGATGTGCAGGGGATTAAAGTCAGATCTCAAGGTAACAAAGACAAAAAAAACTAGTTTACATCATGAACCAGCATTAAGCTTAACTCTTACAACTTGTAAATTAGTCTGTAGCTTTAAAAACACTAAACAAAAGTACAAGACCTACGATCAAACAAACTAACATTAAATGTTATTTTTGGTAAAAGTACATGTCAGCAAACGTGTGTGTTCAAGCGGTGTGTGTGTGTGAGTGTTGGTGTGCTTGAAGCTTTGCACAGAAGCAGATTCTTGCTGAGGGCAGCATTGATGAAAGAATTGGGGTTTTGGATTTTTTGCTATTATGTTGTCTTCTATTTTCTCTGTGGTGGTTTGTTTGGGTCTCGTGTGTTCCTGTGGTTCCCTGGTTTGTTGAAATTTGACTAGTCTTCTGCTTCCCTTAATACTACGAAGCAGGTTCAACGTTTCTATGTTTTTAAGTGATCAAGCTTAAACAAGACTAAGATTGAAGGCTGATCTTACAAGAACACACCTGTTACACCTGGATGACGCACCAATCAGCATGTCAGCTGACATGCTGAGTGGTGCGTCATCATGAATAAGCATTTCATCATCAGACATAAATCCAAGTGCAGAGCCGATTCATGTAAAATCTGTGTTTCTCACAGATGGATGATCCAGGAAGGACCGTGTAACGTTGATGCTGTTCTCATCTGCTGTTCCACTCAGTGACTCTGATTGAAAGTTTGCTTTAACCTCCTCACGTGGAGCAATCCCTCCCAACAGGACTGCACTTGTTCAGCAGCCATCTTTTAGAGCTGTGGAAACAGAAAGAACAGGAAGTTATTGAGAACCTTGCTCATCTTAAGCTTATATCTGATAAAACGCTGCAGCAACAAACCCAAATTATTAAGTATGAATTTACTGCCTGGTTATTTGTTTTTTTTGTTTTTTTAATTAAAGCTAATCTTGTGCTACAGTTATTATGAGTTGTAGAAGATAATATGGAAATATGGAAACTCTGATTTCTTTGGGCAGCTAATTGAAAACAAAAAGACCACAAATTCTGTATTATTGTTTCTTTTCCAGACAGAGCCTCCAAATAAGAAAAACTAGCCAACACAAAAATAAGGAATGATAGTTCATTCTGCAAAGAAACAAACATCCTTCTATCCATGTTCTTATTTGTCCAAGGTTTATTCACAGAGTAAGCGGTCCAGAAGGGAAACCCCAGAATATCCTCTGAGGTTCTGGGGTTTCCCTGGGATTTCTGACCAATGGGACATGCCCTCAACAATGTAAGTTTAAACTTATTTTTTCTATTTGACCTTATAAAAAATGAACCAATAAAATTTTTGCGATAAAATGTCACATTTAACAGCAAAACAATTCACTAGGCATGGTTGGATTACTGGCACCAAGGTACAACAAGGTTCTAAAAGCTACAACATCATGATGACATTTTTCATCATAACGTCTCCACACTTAAAATTTCTTTTAATGAAACACCAGAGAAAGTGGGACGTGAGTTTTCCCTGGCTTTATGGAACACAGGTACGCCCCTCTCTAACATGGTGCTGCACACTGCCAGTCAGCTAGCTAAAAGAAGACCACTAGGTTTTTGTCATACTTATATTGGGCCATCGTTCACTTTGGCAGGAAATGAACTATGCAACTCAACAGACGTCGCTGCTCTGCTGCCACCAGTTTATAAAAACCCGCTGAAGCGAACGCTGAGCTGCCATTTCCAGCTGTAGTGTGTCAAGGAGGTGATCGTTGGAGAAACAGGAGGTCACGGATGGGTTTACATTTCTCCACACAAATTATTCCCAGAAGAGCTTGACAAAGCTGGATATCTGTATGATATGAGAAGATCAGAAGATTCATATTCCGATAAAAGACCGTCAGCCGCTATCCAGGCGAAGATGAAAATCCACAGAGGTTTTTCCAAAGAGATGAATTTCCTCCTTGTTTGTTTCAGTCAACTGCCACTGTTCATCCTATTTTTTCTCATTTGGACCAGGGAAGAGAAGTTGACCATTTTGAGTTGTTCAAGCATGTGATTACTCCATTTCCCCTACCTTTTCTTCTTCAAACCTACAACCCATCCTCGTCAACCCACCCACGTCAAAGTAATTTCGTTCTTCTCATTATTAATCGTTGTTGGGATTATGAATCTGAGAATATTATTTAATATTATATCAAATAATATTTTGGTCTGTTAAGGGTTGTCCTGTGAATACCAGTCCCATTAAGGCGATGGTATTAGGACAAAATAGAAAGGTGTGAGACGAGCTCTGACATTATTGAACAGCATAAACTCTGCACACACATGGAATGAATTCACACAATTCCTTAAAATACAAGAATTTATTAACAAAAATAAGTCAACTCAAAGTCAAACATATTTCAATCAACAAACTCTTTACTATGCTAAAACAATCCAACTAAACTACCAAGCAGAATTAAAGAATAAGGAAGACTAATGGGCTATGTACAATATAAACAAGTTGTTTAAAGATGGTTGAAAATCATGACCGAAAAGAGTGATACAACATTACCATGCAATGTTATTTATGTTTGAGAACCAAGGATTATCTTGAAGAATCTGGAAGTTAAGTTAAGTTAGTCTTGGAACCAACTTAAGCAATAATCAGCAAATGTTTAGACAACCATTCACAATGCAAGATCAGATAAAATATTATTTTAATAAAATAATGCTTTAAATATGATCTGCTGAATAAAACCAACCTTTTGGATGACTATTTCTCAACGGTGTCTCATTAGCTGCCTTTATTTATTAAAATAATATTTAAAGAAATATTATTAAGGTTAGTATTATGGAAAAGAGCCAAATCTTTCTGGAGAAATGGGGCTTAATGGTGTTTACTTAGTTATCAAATTTAGTAAAATGATGTTTAAGGACTATTATTCACAAGCTTGAAACTAACAACCTTCCTGTTAAAGACTCTTTAGTAGCAAGCACGTGTTCTTACCGGTTAGCTGTTGAGCTAACAAAAGAAGCTGATAGCTTAGCACCAGAATCAAACACACACCTTTAAAAATACCGTCAATAAAAGGGTTAAAATCACCCTTTAAATAATGTTTGTCTTAACTTTAAAAACACACAAACAAAGAACACAAAACTGAACATTTGTGCTGCAGATATTCCGCTGCACCAAGATAGCTGAGTTCAACACAAACAAAACCAAACTTCATAAAATGAAAAACGTTTAGACTATTTCAATCTAAATCCTTCTATTTCTGTTCTGCCTAAACCTAACCTCTGACCATGCTGAGGAAAAGCTGTCCGGGGCGGCAAAGTTTGAAGAAATCATCCACAGTGAACAATGGTTAGCTACAGCTAACCTCCTTAGCTGCGGAGGGGTTTGAAAGTGCGGTCGCTCTGTCCGCTGACCACACTGCACGTTAACTGCCGTAATGCGATCTCCGTTGTCCTTCCTTGGGAAACTGCTGCTCTTGGCGTCGTGCTGGAAACTCTCTGGAAACAGTTCGCTTTTGCAGATCCCAGAGAGAACAGTCAAGCAATGCTTGTACCTTGATTATCCCGTTCATCAATGAAAATCACCGGATACGCAGACAGTGATTTATTTCTACTTATCTTGTGCATATGATCGATGATCGTATGACACCCTTGGATAAAGTAGAAGAGTTTGTGTTTTTGCCAGCAAAGAGACATTAGCGCGCTGCCTCCCCTATCCGATCCCTCTGAAGGCCGTGTAGAAGATGTCGGCTTGTTGGAAAGGGGGTGCTTTTATTTGGCCAGTGATGTCACAGGAAGTCCGCAGTTACCCCGTTTCCTGGCTGTGCCGGAAGTAGGTTAATGCAATTTATTTTGAAAGTTCCAGGAAAGTTTGTACTGGCCTTTCACGTTGTAACTCATGGCTGTGGTCCCAACATCGTATAGGTTTCTTGATAAAGTCTGGTTGGCTGAGGTAGAAAAGTAGAGTGAGCTAGGATCACGACATTTAATCTGTCATCTCCTTGGAGTTGCATACAATATTAACTGAAGTTCA
The DNA here is from genome assembly GCF_021462225.1 of Girardinichthys multiradiatus. Taxonomy (NCBI): domain Eukaryota; kingdom Metazoa; phylum Chordata; class Actinopteri; order Cyprinodontiformes; family Goodeidae; genus Girardinichthys; species Girardinichthys multiradiatus. The sequence continues at coordinate 8,539,732 of NC_061812.1, read as the reverse complement.
TGCTGAACTGTCTGATTGCTGTTTGAATACTGCTGAACTCTAAAACGCAGCTGTGTAGCAAAGTTTGGATTTCATTGTGTTCACTGTGTTTTTGTCCTGTTAATCCCCAATCAGCCAGGAGTTAAAGTTAGACTATTTGAAGTTTCACTTTAAAGTAGGCCGAAGCTGTGAACTGAGCCTTGTGTTCATCTCCATTGTTTAACCGTTTATGGCCTTTGTATTTTTCCACTAAGTTCCTGCCTCAGAGTTTTATCACCCTTTGTTTCGAGACTAGTCGGCTATTAGCTGTTAGTGGCAAAGGGGCCGGCTGCTAGGTGCTTTGCCGTGTCTGACCTGGCCAGGCTCTACCATTGTAACAGCTGATAGCCGCTAATGAGATGCATCAATGGACCAAAGAAAGCTTCACCATTTATTAATTGTCCTCCATTTTCAAAGTTAATCCAAATTGTGGTTTTATTCCCATTTTTGTCCATAAACTACTGGTTTGATCTTCATCTACCCTCAGTTCGCATCCTTATTTTTAGTTATTAATGTACCCTTTTTGTGGAATAGTGCATGTTTACTTAGGTGAAAAGTTGTTGAACATGAATAGTTGGTTGTAAGAGGGACTACTGGTTTCATGCATTTTCACAAAGAGAAAGAGACAGTGTTTGTGTTTATTTTGTGAAGACTGATTATCTGTCAAAATAAGGTTAGTGTTCCCCACCATTCGGTAAGACGATTGATAATACAGTGACATTTAGTGTGGCTTTGGTTAATAAGTATCAATTATTAATGATAATTAACTAATTGTAATTATTAAGTGCTGTGAGCCAAATAATCACACAACTAGAGTGTATCTCTGATCTCTATTTGTAAGAAATGATTTTTGGTTAGAATATTGCTTTTGAATTATGATTTTTAATTATAATTTTGGTAAATATCTATAATCAATAATAATAAATCTTTACACTTAGAGACCAATTTGATTATTTAAATATTTCATGTTTAGGAAACGAAAGAAACTCCAATGATCCTTCCTATTAAGGAAATGCTGTTTTAAAACTACCCTTGGTGTGCTACATCACTAATCTGTTCAAATTATTGACTGAAATTACAATTTTTTAATTAGATAAAATGTTTGAAGTTAAAAGGGTATTTATTTAATTTTAGTAGTAAATACTTTTTGACTTCGCCTAGAAGATTTTTGTGTTAAAATTAAAAAAGAGAAAAGAAAAAAAAAGGAAAAAAACTTGAAAACAAATGACTGACCTTAAGTGGTTCTATCAAGCTGAGTATTAACTTGGCAACTCAACCCAGGTTCATTTACTCTGGAGATGCGTATGTACATGTAAAACAGGTGGAGCTAGAATAACAGGGCCAGTCACAATGAAGAGGTAGGAGGAAATCTGGCCACAGAAAAAACACCCATTCTCATTATTGCAAACTAATTTCTAAGGCATGAATATATCTAGCATTTTCTTATAGTAATTTAGTACCTGTTGGACATCGAAGAAAGAAACAACCAAAAAAATAAAACAGTTTATTTTCTATAATCCAAATTCTGAATTGTCAGAAAACACATTTTGTGTTTTGTCTTAAACTTTTGAACAGTCTATTAAAAATCATAAAAATGATAAACATTAATATACAACCTCAATACTTTACATTTTAAAGAGCATGATGCACACTAATTAGTGATGTGGATATCCTTTCAGAGGGAGGCCTTTTAAATGTTTTTAATCACCGGTTCCCAAGAGGAACAAACTTTAGTGTAATTCCTCTGTGTTTATTTTGCTGGTGTATTTCTCACAAACATTTTGTGCTAAAAGTAAGATAGAATGGAATAACTGAGGAGAATTGACAACCATCCTTTTCCTTTTTTCATTTGTTCAGGGCACTGATTGGTTCAGAGGCTGTGTTTTTATTTCCTGGAGCTCTAATGTGAAAATTACATTTCATTTCAAGTAAAAAAATACTTTAGTAATCCCAAAAGAAAAAAATTAATCCATGTGTAGATCCTGCAGAGCAGGTTAGATTTCATCATAATTTACCATAAATTGACATGGTGACAACCAAACCAGCTTCGTAATACTAAAAATCCTAAGCTGAAACAAATGTTACCTCAATTTTCCTATATTTAAACTCCTTAGAACAGCCCTGAGGTCCTTATTTTGCCAATTATCACCCTTGCCTGTGCCTGTGATTCACTCACAGAGCATCTAAAACCCTTGTTCTTCATTGTCTTTTGTCAGATGCTTATATGTGAAAGTATACTTTCTTGTTTAGAAAATTTGTGGTGGCCCTCATCACCATGTTTTGACACCTGTTCTTGTTTCATTTCAGCTCTAGATAAACAAGGATGAGGAGTTGTTGAGCATATGTATAGCCAGCACCAAGAAGGAATAGTGAGAGGGAAAACATTTTTCTCTGTATTTGATCATGTCTGCACCAGTTGAGTTTTTGGCTGAGGAGAGGTCCCCTGTGACCTAATGTAAAAACAGGTGCAAATTGCTGCATCTGTTTAACTTGATGGGAATGTTTGTGTTTGCACATTTTTAAAGCAATCTGCTTTGTGAATCCGGTGCAGAAATAAAACAAATAGCAGAAGCAAAATAGCTGCAAAAAATCTTTAATCTTTTGAGATAAAGTTATCATGTACACTAATTTTTGATAACTTCTTAACCTCTTAATAACTAACAAAATTAAAATAGTTTTCGTAAAAATTACAAATGTTTTTCATGTAGGAATCACATGTCTTGAATGTCTGGAACAAATAGCAAAAATTGCAACAGTGATCATTTGAGTTAAACTGTGTAATAATAACTACTTTGTTTGTTTGCTTTGGATAACTTGAAAATGCCAAAGGCACAGAAGGTCTGTCAAGGAGGCTTTCTGAAGACACCTGTCTGGCTGAGATATAACACAATCCAGCCAACTACAACTCCTCGGCTCTGGTAAGACATGCCGCCTGCAGATACAGGCCAATGATAGCATCTGATGCAATTTACTCCATGTCCAGGGTTGGTGGTTCAAAGTCTGTTGTAAAGCACAAGTTGCAGAGAAAATCTCCTCTGAATCTTTCAGCGGGAATTGAACTCTGAGCTTAAACAGCAAAGCCTGAAGATTGGATTTCTGGTTCATCTGTAAATGCAGATGGAAAAAAATTCATAGGATTTGTGCAGTGTGCAAATGACAACTGTCCAGGGGTCTGGGGACTAAATATTTGTGGTGGCTGGATAGAAAATACAATCATGCACAGTATTTGCATGAAACAAACTGTAAAATCATTATGTGACTATGAATAGGAAAGCAAATAAGGAATTTCTTTCAATGAGCTTCTTTCCATAAACAACAAGAAGATAGAAAATACAACCAGTGTGGGTGAATTTTCATTTAGAGGGCTATATTTCAACAGTTGAACATTTTCAAGGAAATTGATCTAAACATATCAATGTTGACCAGATTAGTCAGGGAACTTATAGAGTAATCTTGTTTGATTAGGTATCTAAAAAAATTCTGTTTGTGAGCTCCTGGTTTCATCTGAATGTTATTGCTTCCTGAAAATAGGTACAGCTATGGACTGCTTTGATAGTCCTACATAGCTTGATAGGAGGCTGAGGAGATAATTTAACTGTTCGAATCAGGTGCGTTGGAGCAGCATCATGTCTAAATCGAAGACCAGAATTGGCCACCTCTTCTCTAAATGATCATTTGAGCTCAACCGACTGGTCAGCCCCTAACTTATATTGACACATTAGATTACTAATTTTGCACAATAATAAACACTAAGCAGTTATATTTCAGATGCAGAATATCACAAATTGTGGCTGTTGGTCTGTAACTGAGCATTTTGGGAAATACATCTCTTTGTTGCCTTTCAAAGAGTCATATGAGGTTATTACTGTTTTCATGTCTACACACAGAAAACAAAGCTACTCAACATTTATTACAACTCCGGGCAGTTTTTATACACTTATGGTGGACTTGAATGTTAAATTATTTTGTTATTTTTAAATGAATAATTTAAACTATTATTTTTCCAGGGTGGAATGATTATAGAAGGTACAAATGCAATGATTTTTATAAACAAACTTAGGTGCATAAGTTGTAATTCAGTGTGGATTTTTTAAAATCAAAGTTATGCATAAGAGTTTAATTATATGTTACAAACAGACCAACTGACATTTAGTTAAATCTTGTCTTGACCACCCTCTTTTTGTAGCCATCAACAGGCTTCTGGCTTGTTGTTAGCCACTCTTCTTGCTAGAATTGGTTGAGGCCATTGGATGGTTTCTTTAGCAGGGTCCCAACTTTTTAGCCCCATCCACAAAATGCCAAAAGAATTGAGGTCCTTGCGGGGAAGTCATTTCAGAAGCCTAATGTTAACCGTCTTAAAAACAAACATTTTTAAGGATGATTTGTTTTGGATCATTGTTCCCCTTGTTATGACTAATTGTAATCGTATGCCTGTGGATTTAAGGTGAAGCTAAGGAATTTGAAGGTACCTCTCCTTCTTCTTCACCCACATTGTACAATGTTCTGGCAGTGAAAAAGTTCCACAGCATGATGCTACCACCACTATGCCTATTACTTGGTGTATTGTTCCGACATACAGGTCCTTCTCAAAATATTAGCATATTGTGATAAAGTTAATTATTTTCCATAATGTCATGATGAAAATTTAACATTCATATATTTTAGATTCATTGGACACTAACTGAAATATTTCAGGTCTTTTATTGTCTTAATACGGATGATTTTGGCATACAGCTCATGAAAACCCAAAATTCCTATCTCACAAAATTAGCATATCATTAAAAGGGTCTCTAAACGAGCTATGAACCTAATCATCTGAATCAATGAGTTAACTCTAAACACCTGCAAATGATTCCTGAGGCCTTTAAAACTCCCAGCTTGGCTCATCACTCAAAACCCCAATCATGGGTAAGACTGCCGACCTGACTGCTGTCCAGAAGGCCACTATTGACACCCTCAAGCAAGAGGGTAAGACACAGAAAGAAATTTCTGAACAAATAGGCTGTTCCCAGAGTGCTGTATCAAGGCACCTCAGTGGAAAGTCTGTGGGAAGGAAAAAGTGTGGCAGAAAACGCTGCACAACAAGAAGAAGTGACCGGACCCTGAAGAAGATTGTGGAGAAGAGCCGATTCCAGACCTTGGGGGACCTGCGGAAGCAATGGACTGAGTCTGGAGTAGAAACATCCAGAGCCACCGTGCACAGGCGTGTGCAGGAAATGGGCTACAGGTGCCGCATTCCCCAGGTCAAGCCACTTTTGAACCAGAAACAGCGGCAGAAGCGCCTGACCTGGGCTACAGAGAAGCAGCACCGGACTGTTGCTCAGTGGTCCAAAGTACTTTTTTCAGATGAAAGCAAATTCTGCATGTCATTCGGAAATCAAGGTGCCAGAGTCTGGAGGAAGACTGGGGAGAAGGAAATGCCAAAATGCCAGAAGTCCAGTGTCAAGTACCCACAGTCAGTGATGGTCTGGGGTGCCGTGTCAGCTGCTGGTGTTGGTCCACTGTGTTTTATCAAGGGCAGGGGTCAATGCAGCTAGCTATCAGGAGATTTTGGAGCACTTCATGCTTCCATCTGCTGAAAAGCTTTATGGAGATGAAGATTTTATTTTTCAGCACGACCTGGCACCTGCTCACAGTGCCAAAACCACTGGTAAATGGTTTACTGACCATGGTATCACTGTGCTCAATTGGCCTGCCAACTCTCCTGACCTGAACCCCATAGAGAACCTGTGGGATATTGTGAAGAGAACGTTGAGAGACTCAAGACCCAACACTCTGGATGAGCTAAAGGCCGCTATCGAAGCATCCTGGGCCTCCATAAGACCTCAGCAGTGCCACAGGCTGATTGCCTCCATGCCACAGCCGCATTGAAGCAGTCATTTCTGCCAAAGGATTCTCGACCAAGTATTGAGTGCATAACTGTACATGATTATTTGAAGGTTGACGTTTTTTGTATTAAAAACACTTTTCTTTTATTGGTCGGATGAAATATGCAAATTTTGTGAGATAGGAATTTTGGGTTTTTATGAGCTGTATGCCACAATCATCCGTATTAAGACAATAAAAGACCTGAAATATTTCAGTTAGTATGCAATGAATCTAAAATATATGAATGTTAAATTTCCATCATTACATTATGGAAAATAATTAACTTTATCACAATATGCTAATATTTTGAGAAGGACCTGTATTAACATTTTGGTCTTCGTGGCCAAATAGCTCTATCTTTGTCTCATCTGACTGTGTTATTTTTATTCAGAAGGCACTTCGCTTGTTCCTGTGGACAACTGCAAGCTTCAGCTAAGGTTGTGTGTTCAAGCAGTTTCTAGTTCATGGCAGGCTTTGGCTGTTTTGTTCCTGGGTTCTTTATGAACATCCTAACCATCTTCCTTTTACCTGAGGGTGATAGTTAAGTCTTGTTACAAGCCTTGGCAAAGTGCTGACACATGAATAACTTCTACTTAACTCTTCAAACTCGTGTCATTCTGATATTGTCCTTCCTAAGTCTTTACTGAGTTCTTGGGCTTTGCCAGTGTTCTAAGTATTGGTCAAATAATTAAGTTTTATATTGCTAACTGCATGCTAACTGCATAAGAAAAGTTCAGAGAACTCAGTCTTTTCAAGTTAAAGGTGTTTTAGAGCCTTTTCACCACTTTTTAAGAGATATAGTTGGACAAATGTATTTGGATTTTAGAAAATCAACAACAAATTAAAAAGTGCGACCCTAATTCTGTTTTTAAAAATCTTTGCAGTTGCAGTACTTTTATACTCAAAACAAACCTAAACCCTTTAAGCAACTAATGTGTTTATAGAGTGTGAATTAATGAAATGATACTCCTGCAACTAAGTATATGACAGAGTGGAAAACTGCCTCTTAAACACTGTTTTTATTAAGGTGCATTAATTTAGTGGCAGTCTCAGTTTCTGAAAATGAGAATAAATTACACTGACCTCCTTCTAAGTGAATTAACATGGGTGATTGTGGATGTAATTGCTAATTAGCATGACTCAGAGATTCTACAGTCTCACAGGTGGATCATTTTCACCCTCAGTGGGTTTCAAAAGCGAGCAGACCTTATGAACAAAGCCATTAGATTAACAGCGGCTTTCACAAAACATGAAAGCTTTCCAAGAGCTGAAATGCAAAGTGACAAATGATGTAGCACAATGAACCAAAATCTAATGTGTCTACAACTAACAGCCAAGGCTGTTCCTCCTCTGAATATTTAGCTTGCAAAACTACAGTAAACTACAGAGGTTGGTACCCAGGGTCAACATTAATATGACTGAGAAAGTAAAACTTGACCTCACAATAAGTTGACACATCTGTTTTATGTTATAAAGATTACATTTTTATGTCTAGATTGTATAGTTTCAGAGTAATAAAAACCAGAATAACCTGAAGGAAAAGCTATAGAGCATCATTCATTCACAGCTCTGAATAACTCCCCCTGTGGAAAAAAAACACTGCTCGTAAACATGTTTGTAGTCTGCTAAAAGTCTTTCAGTTTTCACAATTATTCTATTCAGTCTCATTTCTAACCCATTTTGTTGTCAGAACTCTTGAGATGTATCCATATTTTTATTGCCCAGTGATTTTTAGATTTGTTAGCCACATACATTAAAAAAAAAAGAATCTTTTGCATCTGCATCACATTTTGATGTTTGACTGATGAGGATAATTTTTTTTCCAGCAGACCAGCCTCTTTAGCAGTTCCTTTGCAAACTTCTGATGTTCCCAGTGAATCCCAACTTCAGAGTTTGCTAAAACTGAGATCATGAGTACCTAAATGTCCTAAAATGATATGGTGATATTAGATCTAATTAACGCAATTTGCCCTTTAACCCCAAACACTACAAGCTGGACTCTTCTTCCTGTTAGCTGTTCCAGAGGTTAAAATAAAAATTAAAAACACTCTTTTGTTTACCTAAATCAAAACCAAATGCATTGTTGTAGGAGTCTGTCTCTTGATTTTATTTTATTTTTTCTTCACCACCAGCTAAACAAAAGCAGCACTCGAATAGATGCCCCAGACCTTTTACGAAGTTATTAACCTTTCAGGAGGTGAGCTATGATTCAGAGGTGGCCACACTATCTCTGGAGGTTACATTATAACACATGCTTGCTGAGTCAGACAGAAAGAACCAAGAGGAAAGGTGGGACGAAAAGAGAGCAGGTGTTTCTGACAAATGAAAAACAACAGATGCTGAAAGAAAGTCTTGTTGTTTTGGTGTCTGAATGCTTAAAGACTTTAACTTTACTCACAGGTAAATGAAAACCAGTTTTGGTTGTCTCAATAAATAGCATTTACTGTGCCAGAACAAGACACTTGATGCAGGGCTGAAATGCAACATAAGACCGTGATATAAGACAGCTATTTCATATATAATATTAGTTAGCCATAGGGCATGTCTTTGTTTTTAACTACTCTGTTAACCACGGACAAGAAAACAGAATTAATCTTTTATTTTACCTTTTCAAGACTGTAGAGGCTTATTTGAGATGTTGATGTAAAAACACTATGTAGTTCTTTTGGCTTTCATAATACTTTAAATAAAACTCCTAATACATGTGTCATTGAACAGTCCAAGAAAGACACATTGTTTTATTATGACTGGACTGAAATACTAGATAATAAAGCCAGGTCATTCTGTACTCTATGAAGTGGATTTTTATGCTCCTTACAGTGCCTTGCAAACATTTTCATGCCGCTGAATGGATCAATGGATTTTGAAATGACCTTTGTGTGACACTCAAACACAAAATAGTAGATAATTATTTTTGAAATAAGGGCAGTACACATTAATAATTAACGTTTACATATAAACATGTCACATCTTAGCCTTTGGCTAATTTGTATCTGTTGTAGAAGGAATAAGAAACATGGTTATCCCAAATATTTAATCCCCTCAGAGGTTTGTCAGAAAACATTAGAAAGGAACCTAAAAGACAGGTCATAGACAAAGTTGTGGAGAAGTTAACAATGGTGTTAGGTTATAAACAACATCTCAATATCCCTTTTAAAATCTCTAGCATTGTTTAATCATCATAAAATGACACAACTGCAAGCCTGTCAAGATATGATTGACTAACTACACTGAAAAATTGGGCAAGAAAAGTATTAATCAGGATCTTTGATCTCAGAAGCAGCAACAGACTTGATACAGAGGTGGAGGTACACCCTTTAAACAACCCTAAACATACAGCCAGAGCTACAGTACAGGTCCTTCTCAAAATATTAGCATATTGTGATAAAGTTAATTATTTTCCATAATGTCATGATGAAAATTTAACATTCATATATTTTAGATTCATTGCACACTAACTGAAATATTTCAGGTCTTTTATTGTCTTAATACGGATGATTTTGGCATACAGCTCAAGAAAACCCAAAATTCCTATCTCACAAAATTAGCATATCATTAAAAGGGTCTCTAAACGAGCTATGAACCTAATCATCTGAATCAACGAGTTAACTCTAAACACCTGCAAAAGATTCCTGAGGCCTTTAAAACTCCCAGCCTGGTTCATCACTCAAAACCCCAATCATGGGTAAGACTGCCGACCTGACTGCTGTCCAGAAGGCCACTATTGACACCTTCAAGCAAGAGGGTAAGACACAGAAAGAAATTTCTGAACGAATAGGCTGTTCCCAGAGTGCTGTATCAAGGCACCTTAGTGGGAAGTCTCTGGGAAGGAAAAAGTGTGGCAGAAAACGCTGCACAACGAGAAGAGGTGACCGGACCCTGAGGAAGATTGTGGAAAAGGGCCGATTCCAGACCTTGGGGGACCTGCGGAAGCAGTGGACTGAGTCTGGAGTAGAAACATCCAGACCCACCGTGCACAGGCGTGTGCAGGAAATGGGCTACAGGTGCCACATTCCCCAGGTCAAGCCACTTTTGAACCAGAAACAGCGGCAGAAGCGCCTGACCTGGGCTACAGAGAAGCAGCACTGGACTGTTGCTCAGTGGTCCAAAGTACTTTTTTCGGATGAAAGCAAATTCTGCATTTCATTCGGAAATCAAGGTGCCAGAGTCTGGAGGAAGACTGGGGAGAAGGAATTGCCAAAATGCCAGAAGTCCAGTGTCAAGTACCCACAGTCAGTGATGGTCTGGGGTGCCGTGTCAGCTGCTGGTGTTGGTCCACTGTGTTTTATCAAGGGCAGGGTCAATGCAGCTAGCTATCAGGAGATGTTGGAGCACTTCATGCTTCCATCTGCTGAAAAGCTTTATGGAGATGAAGATTTCATTTTTCAGCACGACCTGGCACCTGCTCACAGTGCCAAAACCACTGGTAAATGGTTTACTGACCATGGTATCACTGAGCTCAATTGGCCTGCCAACTCTCCTGACCTGAACCCCATAGAGAATCTGTGGGATATTGCGAAGAGAACGTTGAGAGACTCAAGACCCAACACTCTGGATGAGCTAAAGGCCGCTATCGAAGCATCCTGGGCCTCCATAAGACCTCAGCAGTGCCACAGGCTGATTGCCTCCATGCCACGCCGCATTGAAGCAGTCATTTCTGCAAAAGGATTCCCGACCAAGTATTGAGTGCATAACTGTACATGATTATTTGAAGGTTGACGTTTTTTGTATTAAAAACACTTTTCTTTTATTGGTCGGATGAAATATGCTAATTTTGTGAAATAGGAATTTTGGGTTTTCATGAGCTGTATGCCAAAATCATCCGTATTAAGACAATAAAAGACCTGAAATATTTCAGTTAGTGTGCAATGAATCTAAAATATATGAATGTTAAATTTTCATCATGACATTATGGAAAATAATGAACTTTATCACAATATGCTAATATTTTGAGAAGGACCTGTAGAATGGTTTAGATCAGGCTGCCCAGGTCCAGTCCTTGATTTGATTCAGGTTTGTTGGAGAGGTGATGCTTCTAAAAGTTGCAGGACAGTAGTTCTCAAGGACTGTATCAGGGCACCCCCGGTTTAGATCACAGCACATTCATGAGAATCAGAATGGCCCAGTTCAAGCACAGACCTAAATCCAACATGGAATCAGGAGCAAGACTTCAAAATTTGCTGTTCACAGAAGCTCTCAATCTACTCTGACAAGGCTTGAGCTACTTTGCAAAGAAGAGTAGACTGTTTAACAAAGTATGCATGGCATGCTTGTCAGACATTAAATTATTAATATTTCAGAAAACCATGCATGATTTTACATTTACTTCACAATTATGCACTACTGTGTTAATGCTTAGTGGTTGTAACATGACAAAATGTAAAATAGTTTAATGGGTATGGATACAATTGCAAAGGACTGTATTCTGTTTTGCAGCAGTTTTTTTATTGGATTTTCCCATTTTTACAGTTTAACAATAGACAATGTCTGACCTTAATAACGTTCACTTTAAAATCAAATAATTCAATATCTTTCAGGAAGTGTATAGTAATCTTTTGGCATGTGGTTATATCACTTCACAGGGGTCCCCAAACTTTGCACTACGGTCCCAATCCGGACCCAGAGAGTTTTTTGTCCGGACCGCAAAGCATTTTCTCATTTACTATGTAGATATAGAGATTTTATTTCTGTCGGCTGCCGCATCTAACTTTTGAACAGGTGCGACAGGCAGCTATGTGGGTCAGTGACATTCTGGTCCACACTCCAACCCAGCTGGTGGCGGTAATGCACCACATCATTGTTTGCCAACTGCCAGAAAACGACAAAGAAAAGCAGAAGCAGACAGTAGAAGGACTTGGTGGTGCACAGATGAGTGAGTGAAAGAAGATGACTTTGTCAAAAATCCATTCAATCTATTCTACAATACTTCAACCAAAGCTATCCACTTGGTTGAGAGAGCTACACGGCTGATAGCACAGTTTCTTACAGCCCTACAGCGAACATACGAGTGTTCACTGTGAGTACTGTGGCTTTTAGGAAAACACAAAAGGCCTTTCACTGACTGGGAAATGATCAAAGAGTGCATGGAAGCTGTGGCAGAAACACGTTTAGATGGGAAAGAAAGACAACAACTTAAAGTCAAGGTCAAGCAAATTGCCCTTCATGCCACAAGCACAACATGGAGAGCAGAATTATTATACCAAGATGTACCAAGGTGTTAAAAAACAACAACTCTAGTGTTAATTAAATGTAAAATAAAAATGAAAGAAAATATTTTTTTCAGTTGATTTAAAATATTCCGAAACCAAAGCATTTGGATCATGGAGAAGGTGGACCTCCTGCTATTTTCGTTAGGGAACCCTGTCATATCAGATGTATTGAAACACTTTAAAGCACTTACAAATAAGTTACAACTAAAATTCATCCAGTAATGACAGAATCTTTTTTGATTTGCAGTGACATTGTAAGAGTCTTGAAATGGTGCAATGGCTTAACTTTTATACGGTCTTTAGTGGCTTGAGCTTTGGAGGTGTCGATTTAACACATTACTGTCATACGCTGAATAGAATCATTCATGTATTACATAACATGCATGTTAACATACAATTTGTTCTTGGGTTGCATGATTTAACTGTTGGTCTAAATCACTTATGTAGTCTTATAATTTAGGTGTTTAATTAATAAAGTGCAGGAAAGAACTTAAGAGCTTTTCTCAAGGTCTAGAAATGTTTTAATGTACAGGTCCTTCTCAAAATATTAGCATATTGTGATAAAGTTCATTATTTTCCATAATGTCATGATGAAAATTTAACATTCATATATTTTAGATTCATTGCACACTAACTGAAATATTTCAGGTCTTTTATTGTCTTAATACGGATGATTTTGGCATACAGCTCATGAAAACCCAAAATTCCTATCTCACAAAATTAGCATATTTCATCCGACCAATAAAAGAAAAGTGTTTTTAATACAAAAACGTCAACCTTCAAATAATCATGTACAGTTATGCACTCAATACTTGGTCGGGAATCCTTTGGCAGAAATGACTGCTTCAATGCGGCGTGGCATGGAGGCAATCAGCCTGTGGCACTGCTGAGGTCTTATGGAGGCCCAGGATGCTTCGATAGCGGCCTTTAGCTCATCCAGAGTATTGGGTCTTGAGTATCTCAACGTTCTCTTCACAATATCACACAGATTCTCTATGGGGTTCAGGTCAGGAGAGTTGGCAGGCCAATTGAGCACAGTGATACCATGGTCAGTAAACCATTTACCAGTGGTTTTGGCACTGTGAGCAGGTGCCAGGTCGTGCTGAAAAATGAAATCTTCATCTCCATAAAGCTTTTCAGCAGATGGAAGCATGAAGTGCTCCAAAATCTCCTGATAGCTAGCTGCATTGACCCTGCCCTTGATAAAACACAGTGGACCAACACCAGCAGCTGACACGGCACCCCAGACCATCACTGACTGTGGGTACTTGACACTGGACTTCTGGCATTTTGGCATTTCCTTCTCCCCAGTCTTCCTCCAGACTCTGGCACCTTGATTTCCAAATGACATGCAGAATTTGCTTTCATCCGAAAAAAGTACTTTGGACCACTGAGCAACAGTCCAGTGCTGCTTCTCTGTAGCCCAGGTCAGGCGCTTCTGCCGCTGTTTCTGGTTCAAAAGTGGCTTGACCTGGGGAATGTGGCACCTGTAGCCCATTTCCTGCACACGCCTGTGCACGGTGGGTCTGGATGTTTCTACTCCAGACTCAGTCCACTGCTTCCGCAGGTCCCCCAAGGTCTGGAATCGGCCCTTCTCCACAATCTTCCTCAGGGTCCGGTCACCTCTTCTCATTGTGCAGCGTTTTCTGCCACACTTTTTCCTTCCCACAGACTTCCCACTGAGGAGCCTTGATACAGCACTCTGGGAACAGCCTATTTGTTCAGAAATTTCTTTCTGTGTCTTACCCTCTTGCTTGAGGGTGTCAATAGTGGCCTTCTGGACAGCAGTCAGGTCGGCAGTCTTACCCATGATTGGGGTTTTGAGTGATGAACAAGGCTGGGAGTGTTTAAGGCCTCAGGAATCTTTTGCAGGTGTTTAGAGTTAACTCGTTGATTCAGATGATTAGGTTCATAGCTCGTTTAGAGACCCTTTTAATGATATGCTAATTTTGTGAGATAGGAATTTTGGGTTTTCTTGAGCTGTATGCCAAAATCATCCGTATTAAGACAATAAAAGACCTGAAATATTTCAGTTAGTGTGCAATGAATCTAAAATATATGAATGTTAAATTTTCATCATGACATTATGGAAAATAATGAACTTTATCACAATATGCTAATATTTTGAGAAGGACCAGTATATCAACATAGCAGTATATTCATTTTAAAAACAAAGTCTCAATACAACACAACAAGAACACTTACAGATGCAATGGTTTAAGCAACATTGGACAAATAAATAGCTTAAACAGACAATAGATCAAGGTAAACAGGTCCACAGTTCTTTCTCACATCAGTGTGAGCCTGCAATGGTTAATTAATCTACAGCAAAATACTATTTATTATTGTTTAACCTTCATGCATGGTTTCACAAATATATGAAAGAAGAACCTGACTCCTTTCTTTTGCTTCTATGTTGGCTGTATGTGAGTACCTGCTCTTGTGAAGCACAACAAAGGAGAGTTCCACATTAAATAAAAATGAGTAAAGTGAGGGAAGTTTCATTATTCATCTCACACTGGCATGCCCAACTCCCCAGCTACCCAAAGGGAACACTATGAAATTTCAATTGGCATCATTCTATATGTCGGGTTTTCATGTCAATATCGCAGACAGTCTTCAACAGCCTCCCAGCCTCCCTTCTGACTCCAACAAGAAACTTCAAAGGAGCACTTCTCTGAATCCCTCAGTCTTGCATTAAAAATGTTAACCTTGGAGACATGCTAACTACCAGATCGCGTATGTTGCCGAATTCCAATGAAGATTCTGATCAGTCAGGACAAGATAGAAGAAAGGACTTAACCATGCCCTCTGCCTGTCAGTCTGTCCATCTGTCCATCACTTTGCTTCTTCCCTTAACTCTTAACTTTCTTTCAATACAGAATTTCTCTTTAAAATAATAAACACTGCACACATTTACTGCAAAAATTCAGGAGAGACGTACAATAAGGGCTTTGCTTTGCATTATTCATAGTAATATACTGTGACTCATGAGCAAATGAGCAAAAAATACCCCTTTATTTGATGCAATTTTAATTCAAAATAATAATAAAAAAATATTTCACATAGAAAAACTGAACTGTTCTTGTGGGACTCTGGCGGCTGCTGCTCATTTAGACTCAGGTGTGGAACTCTAATGGTTTACAGCCAAGACTCCATCTGAGAGCCAATGTGCTTATAATGATGCCAAAGCATTAGAAGTAGGTACACTAGTTGAAATATATATGCAGATGCTGCATAACATTTTGGTAAGTTACACAGTGAATGGCGGGCTATCCTCCAGCAACATGTGAAAAGACGTGACATCCCACAAGACTAAGAGAAAGCTTTGTGATAAATACAGCCAGGATGTTCCCCACTGCAGCCTCATTTCACTGCACACAGGAGTCCCAGCTAATATTAACGGTAAGCCAAAGAGGGAATAGTCATGTCTTTCCTGTGATTAGAAGCTGCCTTCACAATGCCTGAGTGGAGTATAATCAGTGAAGACATCTACCTTGGATCTAATTATCATTGTGGTGCCCTAAGGGTTTTGAAAATTCTAATACGGTAACTAGAGCAGGCTGTATGGTCATTATTTAGAAAATTAATTAATTAAGAGGGAGAACAGTTTTCTGTCAAAGGAAGAAAGATTGAGGGTAACCACTGAAGCAACAGTAATATGGGTTAAAAAGTTTTGTTGTTTGGCTGAGCTGCAATAACCCTATCATATTAGAAATACTGATTTTACAGAAGATATTTCAGCTTAAAAAGGGAGGAAATGTATCTCCAGAGACCTTTGTGGATCAGCCAGATTTTGCCCCATCTGCTACAGCTGATCACAGGCAAAGTAGTTTTAAATAAAAATCTGCCTGAATGTCAGTCTGCCCTCATTTCATTTAAATTAAAGTCTTTCCAAAGACTGAAAAACATCATCTTTCCCCTCTTGCCCTCACTTAATATATGGAGAGGTTCAAATAATCCTTATAAAGTTCATCTCATGCAGCTGGGAATCTCAAGAAAAGCATTTATGCATAATGCGAGCAGTCCTTCTGATAGACCTGTAAGGAATAGATTATCATCATCCGTGCACATTTGGTACGCCTACACAGTCTCTCAATCGTCACATTTAGAGGGGGCATGAATGGGAAGGAAAATGTCATTAGTGAGAAAGGTAATCTGTTTCTTGAGAGGAATCAGAGATCATAATTGGATTTTCTTCAAGACTGCTCAAAGCTTTTCACAGTCTCAGACCGCTATCATATTAATGATTATAAGCCAACTGAGGTTGAGAGTGGGCTTAGTAAAAAATGGCCTCTTCCACAGGTGCTTGCAAATAACTTTAGATAGCAGTGACTGTGCTGTTATAAAAAAAAAAAAAAAAAAACTTCCACCCCAAAGGTTTACATTTATATGGATTCATAGAAGGTACATTCAGAAGTGAAAAATAATGGAATGAATAAAATAAGAAAGGCCTACTCTTCTACAAAGTAAAAAAAAAAAAAAGAAAGCTTTCATTCATAAGTACAAGAAAAGAATAAACCAGTTGGTAATTCCCTGGGGAGGGACAGAATATGTCTGAGATGTCAGTTTCAATTCAGCAGTTTTATGTATTTTGTAAATTGTCTTGCAAAGCCTTCTTTCCTTTGGACCGTTTTCACATGTTTGCAACATTTACAAATAAAAATCAGAAAAGAGTGGCACATGTATGCAAGGCAATAGTTTTTGCTGCAATTTTGACTGCAAGGCTTTTGGTGTATGTCTCTATCAGCTTCTATGTAAGATAGCTCAAACTAAGTCAGATTGGATGGAGAGTATCAGTGAACACACATTTACAAGTCTTGCTAAATATTCTCAGTTGAATTTAAGTCTCTACTTTGTGTTATTCTAATAGATGCATGTTAAACCTGTTGCCTGGACAACCAACATCAGGAAAGTCCAGGAGAGACTCCTGTTGATCTGAGTTAGCAAACAAGCACCTTTCAGGACCCCCTACAATTTGTTTAACAAGTGTGGAGGAAGTTCAAGACACCATAATACAGTTGCTTGTAGACAATGCAGGGAGCACTGTGAGCATCATGTTCTTAACACATTTCAGCCTGATTCCCAGGCACACAAGAAGACAAACTTGTATGCCCCCAGAAACACCTGGATCAATGACTACCTGACAAACAAACCAGGTTGAGTACCTTACCGGGTAGTTAGGAGTCATGGAGCACCACAGGGGACTTTAGTCTGACTTTTCTCTTTGTACACCTCAGACTTCCTGTACAAGTCTGAGAACTGTGATCTGCAGAACTACTCAGAGAACTCTGTAGTTGTCAGAGATGGACAAGAAGCTGAGTAGAGACAGCTGGTAGAGCACTTTGTAGCATGGTATTGAAACAGTCCTCTCATCTTGAATGTTAACAAAACAAGGAAGGTGATTGTAGGTTTCAAGAGAAGCAGGAGAGAAGATGTGGAGTTGGTGGAGGAGTTTAAATACCTTCGTGTAACCTAGAACATCTAGACTGGACTGGAGACATAACTGTACCGCTGTCTATAAGAAGGGATAAACAGTAGTTCCCTTATTGAGAAATGTTTGGTCCTTTGGTGTTTATAGTAAGACGATGTAGCAAGATGATGTAGATAAAGAATTACTATTAAAATTACAGTAATGTATTACAATAGGAATTTTAATATTACAGTACATTACTGTAAATAACAATGTCACTCATTTTTCATTGGACCATTTGATCACATCCAGAAGTATACAGCAGTGTGTGGTAATGTTGGAAATAAATCCAATGCAGCAGTAGAGAAGGTGAGTGTTCAAATTTATCGTTTTGTCCCAAAAAGTTGTTTTAAGCTGTTTCTAATCAGGAAAGTAAACCTTAAACCTTTATCTGTGCAGTCAGTTTATATGGAATGAGTCTACTCTGAAATGTGCTCCGCCATTTTCAGAGAAGCACAGCTCTGCTTACAGACCTGTCTGGCTGCTAAGCTCAGCTAACCAGGTGTTTGGAGTGGGTTTGTCCCTGCAACCGCAGCCTGACCTTGACAAGGCACTCGACCATTTTTCGCTCCCTGGTATCTGTTTATGCTGGCTGAAAGTGGTAATAAAGCGTTTAGTATTATTTGGTGAATAGGTAGGTGAGTACCAGAAGTACCAGAAAATAAAATATGTTTTTTCTCAGGAAATCTTAAAGGTTTTTTTAGGTTTATGTAGGGTATTATAAACTGTATCGCAACAGTTCTGCAAGACATTTATTTTAATAGAGTACCCTTTAATGATCAGATAACTTTTACTTTTATTGTACATAAATAATACACATTTCGCTAAAATAACCTTTTCAAGTAAACCTAATTTAGTGGGCTATAAACTCTATTATTTTCCATTTTTCATAGTTTTATGCAGACAGCTCTGCAGGAGAAGAGACCACAGTTCCAGGTCTGGGTGCAGTTTCCCAAAAGGTCCCAGATCCTTCTTACATGAGGGTAAAGAGGTCTTGCCAATGATTAGACAGTCAATATGTCAATTGAACAGGTAAATTGTTTTGGTTCTCAGTGGTATTATCTGCTTATTAGTGTTGGTGATCAACAGTGTTGGTATATTTTGTTTTTTTAAATTATTGTCCTGTTTTCTTGAGTAATAAAAAATATTTGCATTAGTGATAGACACACAGCAAACCTTTTGTATTTGATAAGTAGTATTTTTAACATTTTATTTTAAAGGAATTAAATGGATAATATAATAATTTAAATAATAAAGGATTCTATCATTAATCTACAAAATATCCCAATTCACATAATCAGTCAATCTACTGTTAAAATAACATACTAGAAAATAATATATCTAAAAATATAGGACATTTCAGTTTTTTTCTTTTAAATACAGCATTTTACTGTATTCTTAAGTTACAGTACTACACTGTTTGCTTGAATTACAGTGATGTTACTGTAAAAAATACAGTAACTGGCTGGCAACCCTGCTGCCAGTATTTACTGTAAATGTGGAAGTCAGTTTGTTACAATGTATGTCTGATGCTCCGCATTTCCTGTGACAGGAGCCGCATAGTTCCACATATCGGTCACTGCTCCAACCTTCTCCACCCTGTGTTGCAGCGCCCCCTATTTCCTCTTCCTCTCACTGCATGAGACTCTGTCATGGAGACACTTCCATTCCTGTCCGGGAGGACCTTTTCTGTGCAGCTTTCAGAACCAGAACCTCTGAGCACCAGAGTCTGCTCCTTGCTGCCTCTGGGCACCACAGCCCCGGCCTCTTATTGCTCCCGAGTCCCAGGATTACCTCAACGCTCCCAAGCCCCAACCTCTTCTACACCACCTGCTGCATCCCCAGTACCTCAAAGTGGTCTACAGCATAGGGCAGCTTCCACAGCAGGTATATCAGCAGCAATGGTTCCCACATCGTAGGAATATCTAGAGCTTCTCCAGAGTTCCAGCCAGGCCAAGCAACACTCTCCAGGGCTTTTTCAAGGGATCCAGTGGCCCCGGCACCACTCCAGTGCCATTCTCCATGGTTCCTCAGTGGGGTCCAGAGGCCCCAAAACCACTCTTCAAGGTGCCTCCATGGGTTCCAGCGTTTTCTGGGTCAGTCTCTAGACAGCCACCTGACAAGGCTCTCCAAGGCGTCTCCGTATCTCCTGATCAACCCCTTGACAAGGCTTTCTATGGGATCCCCATGCCTCCTGGTTGGCTTCCAAGCAAGGTTCTCCATTGGTTCTTCCAGTCTCCTGGCTGGACTCCATACCTTTGTCTCCGCTGCTGGCCTCCCGTCCCATCACTGCTGGCCTCCAGAACACCTGAGTTGCTGGTGTCCTGGTAACCTTTCACAACTCCAGCTTTTTGTTAACTTTTTATTGTTCCTTGCGGGATTCTTCCATTATTTTGTCAGTTACACTGCCTGTTAAACTACCCGTGCTTCATATCCTGCTCTTCCTGCAATTCCCCTGTAACGTCTCCTTATTATTAAAGAACTCTGCTTTTTCCACAGTCGGTTTCTCAGCTTAGGTCTTTTACTAACCTCAAGATGGCAGCTTGAGGCTTGAAGTTGTCCAGCCTGTCAGTTTAAGTGGATGACCATGTCTTGGTTTAAAAGCTGCCACACTCTACTTTTGGATGCTGGATTAAACAGTGCTTGTCTTCCACAGATTAATCCATTTAGATCTTTACTCACAAAAATATTAAAAACCATGTAGTCTTTCACTTTGTTGATCTATTTACATCCACAGACCCAAATGTATTTTAAAATAATGCAACTTTTCAGAGCTAATTGTAATTACAAAAAGAGCAGTGTCCTTGGCCCTGTTTCAGGAAGCACGGTTAACAAGCTCAGAGTAGAAAGCACATACCCTGAGTAGACCTACTCTACACCATTATACCCATGGTATCACAACCAGAGACAGAGAACCCAAATTCAGCCAAACACAAAGTGAAAAGTTAAAAGGTTTATTCAGAAACACAGGATCAGAGAGCGGGAGAACAGCAGTCAGCTTCCAGGAACTACTGAGAACAGAGAGACTAGTTAGTGGCTGAATAAAACTCAGGATTTGCAAGGAGTCAGATAAAGCCACTAACCTTCTCAGTCTGGGGATAAGGCACAGAAGTGATCCAGACAGTTAATGAGGAAGCATCCAACAGACTGAAGTCGGATTGCCGACTGATCCAAATCCTCCGGGGAATCAGCTGAAACTGTGACAGGAACACAGAGAGCTGTAATTGTCCTCTTGACAATAATTCCAGGCAGACTTGAGAGCCAGGTGGGCTCAGGCTGAATAAACCAGTGGCAAGGCTGATGCGTAAATCCAGGGACAGAAAACAGAGTTGAAATCCAGAAATCCAATCCGTCAGACAAGGAGCAGGCAGGCAAAATCTGTGAGGAAAGGCAAGGTCAGAGAACAAGATCAGTCAAGAAGGAATGCTGGATAACTACCCACAAATGTTTTCGAAAATCTGGCACCGTCTGCCTGTCAGATGGCTATATATAGCTGCAGACAGGTGAAGCAGATGAGTTGATTACATGAGAGCAGAGCAGGCAAACGGGCCAGAATCATAACAGTACCCCCTCCTCGAGGTCCGGCTCCAGACGGACGCCGAGGCTGATCAGGATGGAGGTGGTGGAAATCCCGGACGAGGGTTTTGTCCACGATGAATCGTGCAGGAATCCAGGACCTCTCCTCAGGACCATAGCCCTCCCAGTCCACCAGATAACGTATGCCACGTTCCTGCCGTCTGGACCGGATGATGCGCCGGACAGTGTAGACTGGGCCATCAGCAAGAAGCTGGGCGGGTGGAGGGGGCCCGGAGGTGTGCCCGAGATGGGACACCACATAGGGTTTGATCCGGGAGACACGTGGAAGGTAGGGTGAACTTTCATGGCACGAGGCAGACGTAAACGAACAGCCACAGGATTGATGATCTTGGATATGGGAAAGGGTCCCACAAAACGAGGTGCCAGCTTACGGGATACAGCCAGAAGCGGGAGGTCCTTAGTGGACAGCCAAACCTTCTGACCCACCTGGTAGCTTGGAGCAGGGACTCTCCGACAATTTGCTGTGTGTGCCTGCACCTCTGACATTCTGATCATAGACCTTCTTGCCTTCCTCCAGATGTGCTGATATCTTAGGGCAGCAGCCTGAGCAGAAGGAACCTCAGCTTCTTTCTCCTGGACTGTGAACAAGGGTGGCTGAAAACCAAACACAACTTGGAAAGGGGATAACCCCGTGGCACTAGCCAGGAGGGTGTTGACAGCATATTCAACCCAAGGTAAATTTAGAAACCATTTTGTTGCGTCTGACTCACAGTTCGTGCAGTTTGGTCTCCACCTCCTGTTTGGCCCTCCTGGTCTGTCCATCTTACTATGGTTGAAATCCTGAGGATGAACTAACTGTAATCCCCAGCAAGGAACAAAACTCTTTCCAGAAACGTGACACAAACTGGGGCCCTCTGTCTGAGACAATGTCTGTGGGTATGCCATGAAGGTGAAAAACCTCACGTGCCAGAACATCCCCCATTTCCTTGGCTGAAGGCAGCTTCTTGAGAGGAACTAGGTGAACAATCTTTGAAAATCTGTCAATGACAGTTAACAGAACTATGAAGCCATTAGAAATTGGCACACCTGTTACAAAGTCCATGGCTATGTGTGACCAGGGACGAGGAGGAATTGGTATGGGATGCAAGAGTCCAGCAGGAGGGCGACAAGAAGACTTGGCTTGGGAACATTGAGTACAGGCCGTGACGTAATCTGTGACATCTTTGACAAGAGATGGCCACCAAAACTTAGTATGGACCATCTGCAACGTCCTGCTGATACCAGGATGACAGAACAGATGTGAATTATGGCATGAATTAAGTACCTTGGGTACGAGGCGCTCCGGGACAAAACACCAATCAGGTGGGCATGAAGTTGGGATAGGGAGGTCTTTGGTGGCATCTCTAACCTCTAACTCCAACATGGTGACAGAGAATCTTACTGATTCCAGGAGAATAAATTCATCCTCCCCAGAGGCCTGTGACTCGGAGGGTTCCTGTATTCTGGACAGGACATCCGGTTTGTCATTTTTGACACCAGGTCCGAAAGACAGAGAGAAGTTGAATCTTACAAAAAATAAAGCCCACCTTGCCTGCCTGGGATTAATGCACTTCGCTGATCTCAGGTACTCCAGGTTCTTATGATCTGTCCATACAAGAAACGGTTCCTTAGCCCCCTCTAGCCAATGCCTCCACTCCTCGAGAGCCAACTTGACTGCCAACAGTTCTCGGTCCCCCACATCATAATCGCGCTCTGCTTGGGACAAAGTCCTAGAAAAGAAGGCACATGGGTAAATATGATCATCAGAACATCTTTGGCTTAGGACTGCTCCAACCCCAGTGTTTGAGGCGTCAACCTCCACTATGAACTGTTTATCAGGGTTAGGGGACCGTAGAACAGGAGCAGATGTAAATAAACCTTTGAGCTTGACAAAAGCTCTTTCGGCCAACTCGTTCCAGACAAACCTTGTCTTAGATGATGAGCATTAAGAGGGGCTGCTACGAGGCTATAATTCCTGATGAATCGTCTGTAAAAATTAGCAAACCCCAGAAACCTTTGAAGCTGTTTGCGGTTGGTAGGAGAAGGCCATTCCAAGACCGCCTTGACTTTGGAGGGGTCCACTATGACTTGGTCTGGAGAAATTATGAATCCAAGGAATGAAGTGGTAGTGGTGTGAAACTCACAATTTTCAGCTTTGAAAACTCTGTGTCCGCCCCTGAGTCAATGAACACTGACACCTGATGAGAAGTAGAAGACACTTGAATGGTTGCAGGAATGAACATGAGGAGACAGACAGTTGACTTCGGCTCAGTGGAGTTCTCCTCACCTCTACTGAGCCTGGGCTTTTAACGGACACTTTAAGGCAACATGACCCTGTCCACCACAATAAAAACACAAGTTATTCTTCCTTCATCGATCACTCTCCCCCGCAGAAATCTTTGAACGACCCAACTGCATGGGCTCCGGGTCACAATGGTGATCAGAAGGGGGTGGAAGACCCTTGGGTTCTAGGTGGGGAACAGGACTGTGAACTGAAGAAGGTTTAACCCCCCTATGAAGCCTGCCTTCATAGTGAAGGGAGGCAGGGTAGTCCCAGGTAGCCAGTTAATCCTTGATGTTCTCATTAAGACCTTATATGAAAGCATCTATTTTAGCATGCTCGTTCCAAGAACTGTCTGCCGCCAATAAATGAAAGTCAATGATATAAGATGTGACGCTTCTCTCTCCCTGTTTAATGGAGAGTAAACCTCTGGCAGTTTCACAACTAGGAAGAACTGGATCAAAAACCCTAATGAGCTCCTTGGAGAATACAGAATAAGAAGCACACGTGACCAAACCATTTTGCCACTCAGCAGTGCCCCATTGATTAGCCTTTCCAGAGAGCAGGGAAATGACAAACACCACCTTAGAGCACTCAGAAGGGAACGAAGATGGCTGAAGCTCAAAATGAATCTCACACTGAGTAAGAAAAGCATGGCACTGGTCAGGATCTCCCTTAAACAGCTCAGGAGGCGTGAGTCTAGGTTCTCTCAGGAACTCTGGGGGCAACAGGCTGTGAGGGCGCTGATGTGGAGGCAGGAAACATGGAGCGCAGCATAGAAATTATGTTCTCCATGCCGGAATCTAGACAGGCAATAGAGTGATCAACATTAGTGCGCCACTGCTGTGCTAGCGATGGGTCCTTCTTTTGGCCAGATTTTACTATCACGACCAGAGACAGAGAACCCAAATTCACCCAAACGCAAAGTGAAAACCACCACCTTAACGTGGTGGAGGGGTTTGAGTGCTCAAATGATCCTAGAGGCTATGTTGTCTGGGGCCTAAATGCCCCTGGTAGGGTCTCCCATGGCAAACAGGCTCTAGGTGATGGGTCAGACAAAGAGTGGTTCAAGAATCCCTCATGAAGAATAAAATATCGAGGCACGTGACGTCGCCCGGTACGGCGGAGCCGGGGTCCCACCCTGGAGCCAGGCCTGGGGTCAGGACTCGTCGGAGAGCGCCTGGTGGCCGGGTTGCTCCTCGTGGGACCCGGCCGGGCGAAGCCCGAACGAGAGACGCGAGGCCATCCCCCAGTGGGCCCACCACCAGCAGGGGGAACCGTGAGGGACTGGTGCAAAGAGGATTGGGTGGCGGACGAAGGTGGAGGCCTCAGCGGCCCGATCCCTGGATGCTTAGGCTGGCTCTAGGGACGTGGAATGTCACCTCGCTGGGGGGGAAGGAGCCTGAGCTTGTGCGGGAGGTCGAGAGATATCGACTAGAAATAGTCGGGCTTGCCTCCACGCACAGCGTGGGCTCTGGAACCCATCTCCTTGAGAGGGGTTGGACTCTGTTCTACTCTGGAGTGGCCCACGGGGAGAGGCGGCGGGCTGGTGTGGGTTTGCTTGTTACCCCCCAGCTCAGCCGTCTCGTGTTGGGGTTTACCCCAGTGGATGAGAGGGTCGTATCCCTGCGCCTTCGGGTTGGGGAGAGGTCTCTGACTATCATTTCAGCCTACGGGCCGAGTGGCAGTGTGGAGTACCCGGCCTTCTTGGCGTCCCTGTCGGGGGTGCTGGATGGTGCCCCTCCCGGGGACTCCATTATTCTGCTGGGGGACTTCAACGCCCACGTGGGGAATGACAGTGACACCTGGAGACGCGTGATCGGGAGGAATGGCCTCCCCGATCTGAATCCGAGTGGTGTTTTGTTATTGGACTTCTGTGCTAGTCACGGATTGTCCATAACGAACACCATGTTCAAACATAAGGGTGTCCATCAGTGGACTTGGCACCAGGACACCCTAGGCAGGAGGTCGATGATCGACATTGTTGTCGTATCATCAGACCTTCGGCCGCATGTTTTGGACACTCGGGTGAAGAGAGGGGCTGAGCTGTCCACCGATCATCACCTGGTGGTGAGTTGGATCCGCTGGAGGAGCAGAAAGTCGGACAGACTTGGCAGGCCCAAGCGCCTAGTGAGGGTCTGCTGGGAATGCCTGGCAGAGCCGTTGGCCAGGGATGTATTCAACTCCCACCTCCGGGAGAGCTTCGACCAGATCCCGGGGGATGTTGGAGACATAGAGTCCGAGTGGACCATGTTCTCCGCATCTATTGTCGATGCTGCTGCCCGTAGCTGTGGCCGTAAGGTCTGCGGTGCCTGTCGCGGCGGAAATCCCAGAACCCGGTGGTGGACACCGGCAGTAAGGGATGCTGTTAAGTTGAAGAAGGAGTTCTATCGGCTGTGGTTGGCTTGTGGAACTCCTGAGGTGGCTGACGGGTACCGTGAGGCCAAGCGTGCTGCGGCCCGGGCTGTGGCAGAGGCAAAAACTCGGACCTGGGAGGAGTTCGGTGAGGCCATGGAGAAGGACTACCGGTTGGCCTCGAAGCGATTCTGGCTTCCGTCCGTTGCCTCAGGAGGGGGAAGCAGTGCTTCGCCAACACTGTTTATAGTGGGGGCGGGAGACTGCTGACCTCGACTGAGGACATTATCGGGCGGTGGAAGGAGTACTTCGAGGATCTCCTCAATCCTGCCATCACGCATTCCGTGGTGGAAACAGAGGCTGGGGACTCGGGGTTTAACTCTTTCATCACCCAGGCTGAAGTCCCCGAGGTGGTTAAAAAGCTCAGGGGTGGCAAGGCTTCGGGGGTGGATGAGATCCGCCCTGAGTACCTCAAGTGTCTAGATGTTGTAGGGCTGTCATGGTTGACACGTCTCTTCAACATTGCGTGGCGGTCGGGGACAGTGCCTCTGGACTGGCAGACTGTGGTGGTGGTCCCCCTTTATAAGAAGGGTGACCGGAGGGTGTGTTCCAACTACAGGGGATCACACTCCTCAGCCTCCCTGGTAAGGCCTACGCCAGGGTATTGGAGAGGAGAGTCCGACCGATAGTCGAACCTCGGCTTCAGGAGGAGCAGTGTGGTTTTCGTCCCGGCCGTGGAACACTGGACCAGCTCTATACCCTCTACAGGGTGCTCGAGGGTTCATGGGAGTTTGCCCAACCGGTTCACATGTGTTTTGTGGACCTGGAGAAGGCATTCGACTGTGTCCCTCGTGATGCCCTGTGGGGGGTGCTCCAGGAGTATGGAATCGGGGTCCCTTTACTAGGGGCCATCCGGTCCCTGTACGAGCGGAGCAGGAGTTTGGTCCGCATTGCCGGCACTAAGTCGGACCTGTTCCCAGTGCATGTTGGACTCCGGCAGGGCTGCCCTTTGTCACCGGTCCTGTTCATAACTTTTATGGACAGGATTTCTAGACGCAGCCAAGGGCCGGAGGGGGTCGGGTTTGGGGACCAGTGGATTTCGTCTCTTCTTTTTGCAGATGACGTGGTCCTGCTGGCCCCCTCTAGCCAAGACCTACAGCATGCGCTGTGGCGGTTCGCAGCCGAGTGTGAAGCGGCTGGGATGAGGATCAGCTCCTCCAAGTCCGAGGCCATGGTACTCGACCGGAAAAGGGTGGCTTGTCCTCTTCAGGTTGGAGGGGAGTTCCTGCCTCAAATGGAGGAGTTCAAGTATCTCGGGGTCTTGTTCACGAGTGAGGGAAGAATGGAGCGGGAGATCGACAGACGGATCGGTGCGGCTGCCACAGTAATGGGGGCGCTGTGCCGGTCCGTTGTGGTGAAGAGAGAGCTGAGCTGAAAAGCAAAGCTCTCAATTTACTGGTCGGTCTACGTTCCTACCCTCACCTATGGCCATGAACTTTGGGTCATGACCGAAAGAACGAGATCCCGGATACAAGCGGCTGAAATGAGTTTCCTCCGTAGGGTGGCGGGGCACTCCCTTAGAGATAGGGTGAGGAGCTCGGCCATCCGGGAGGGGCTCGGAGTAGAGCCGCTGCTCCTCCACATCGAAAGGAGCCAGTTGAGGTGGCTCGGGCATCTATATCGGATGCCTCGGGAGGTGTTCCAGGCACATCCCACCGGCAGGAGGCCCAGGGGACGTCCCAGGACACGCTGGAGGGACTATGTCTCTCGGCCGGCCCGGGAACGCCTTGGGCTCCCCCTGGAGGAACTGGAGGAGGTGTCTGGAGAGAGGGACGTCTGGGCGTCTCTGTTGAGTCTGTTGCCCCCGCGACCGGGTCCCAGATAAGCGGAAGACGACGAGTACGAGTACGAGCAAATTGAAGAGTTAAAAGGTTCATTCAGAAACTCAGGATCAGAGAGCAGGAGAACAGCAGTCAGCTTCCAGGAACTACTGAGAACAGAGAGACTAGTTAGTGGCTGAATAAAACTCAGGATTTGCAAGGAGTCAGATAAAGCCACTAACCTTCTCAGTCTGGGGATGAGGCACAGAATCCAGAGGAGGAAGTGATCCAGACAGTTAACGAGGAAGCGTCCAACAGACTGAAGTCGTATTGCCGACTGATCCAAATCCTCTGGGGAATCAGCAGAAACTGTGACAGGAACACAGAGAGCTGTAATTGTCCTCTTGACAATAATTCCAGGCAGACTTGAGAGCCAGGTGGGCTCAGGCTGAATAAACCAGTGGCAAGGCTGAGGCGTAAACCCAGGGACAGAAACGGGGTCGAATTCCAGGGCAAAAGGCGTCAGACAAGGGGCAGGCAGAGGCAGAAAACCAGAGGCAGAAAACAGTCAAAATCCAGAAATCCAATCCGTCAGACAAGAAGCAGGCAGGCAAAATCCGTGAAGCAAGGCAAGGTCAAAGAACAAGATCAGTCAGGAAGGAACGCTGGATAACTACTCACAAATGTTTTCGAAAATCTGGCACTGTCTGCCTGTCAGATGGCTATATATAGCTGCAGCTCCACAGGTGTGTGGCATGACGGTGATTGCGCAGCAGCAGAAAGGTGAAGCAGATGAGTTGATTACATGAGTGAGAGCAGAGCAGGCAGACGGGCCAGAATCATAACACATGGTTTTTGGTTTCAGAACACGTGGCAATATTTGAGTTACTCATCTCTGAGTAAATAAGACACCCTTATCAATGGAAGGCAGAAAACACAATTCACCATAGGAATGGGAAAAAAATAAGAAGCCCAGAAGTGTGTATTTCTCATCGATGGAATTAGAAAAATTGATGACAGCATATGGAGCACATCAGCACATATTTGAGAAGAACAGCAATACTGTTGCTGCTGCAAAATAGTGAGTTAGCAAGGCAGAGACCATGATTTGACTATGATTTGACAGATAATTAAAGTTGAATCTTCGATAATATAATTATTCAGCATCCAAAAAGAATAATAAAGTGTGTGTGCTCAATAAATGTGTGTTTAGGTGCAACCCAGTAGGCACAAATGATGTGGTAACAAGTCAATATGAAATATAAAAATCCAGTTAAATCAGGTAAGGTCCAGAGATATAAAGTATTGTTCTATTTAACCTTTACCAAATGAATTATACAGCATTCACTGGCTATATTCAGCATATGCAATTAATGATATGTAAGAAGTTAAAGGTTAGCTCATGACTTAATGTGAAAAAAGAGCAGACATGCAACTGAAACTGAGGTATTTTTCTGTCCCTAAAGCTCCATGTGAAACAGCTAGTGTACTTACAAGACAACATTTGTAATCAGAAAGGAATATCTAAAATGCAGCTGCCGAAAACACAAGTTGAAATCCAGCTGCTGGAGCATCAGGTAAGCATGAGGTGCCCACAGAGGTGATTGATATTATTTGTTTGAACAAAATGTCAATAACTACTGGATTTTCACTTGCAGGCAATAAACTTGAAGAAACTTGATGAAATGAAAGGACTCGGTTGAAGTTCTGATTAATAAATCAGAAATTATTATAACAAATATGATAATATGTATACACAGTATACATATATTCATAGTCATGAAAATAAAGAAAACTCTTTGAATGAGAATGTGTCCAAACCTTTGGTCTGTACTGTATATATATATATATATATATATATATATATATATATATATATAACTAATCATAGGGAGGCCCAGCAGTCAGTGTAGACTCATGAAGATTATGTATCGTGCACAGACACAGGCCACTTGGCTTCCACATTGCTGATTATGTGGCTGCATCACAGTGGCTATGTTGCTATGTCAACTACATTTGTATTGATTAAGTTTATTTAATACAGAACAGAATAGAATAGAGAATCCTTCATTGTCCCATAGTGGGTAAATTCAGTTGTGTCAGCAACAAAGCAAAAGGCAATGAAAGCATCCAGGTTCATACTAAAACTATAGAAAAAGTTACCAGACTAAAGGCTATAAGAACCAATCAGGAAAAACAATCAGGCTGTAAAGTATTGGATAATAAAACTCAGGATAAATGACATTTATTGTTGAATATACTAGGTGGTTATCAACAAGGCATACTCTAATTAATTTAATCAGAGGTGCAGCATAATCAGTTGACATTGGTGACAGCATCAATGTAAAAAGCTGTGCAATAAAATAAAACAAAATGACTGACTGACATTATGAACATTATTTATTTAGTGAAGGAGCAGTGAATGTAACTGCCATGCATGCAGCCATTAAAGCCTTGAAACCCAGAATGTCATCAGATTGAAATACTACTTTTCTGCAATTCTGTGAAATTCTTCTTTTATTACTTGTCCGTTTTTTTCAGATTGCAAAGTTACTTATAAATGTCCAAGGGGCTCCTGTTAAAATAAAATGTAACTAACCCTAAGCCATTTGCGTCTGATGATAATACCCTGTGTGTCAGGTAAGGGCACAAACCAGTCTGCTAAGGAGGACAATCTAAATGCAGTGAATGTTTGTGATCCATGTCATTGTCACTGCTGTACTGTAGCAGTGTAAGTGCAACGATAACATTCCTGACAGCATGACATTCAGATGCCTTTGATTGATTTTCTACATCACCTGTGTTATACAAATAAAACGAGAACTGAGAATGTTATTGAGATAAATTATTGACTGTGGCGAAAAACGGTAACGCTCAAAAATATATATTCCTTCAGAAAATAATAAGACACATAATTGCAGTCTGATACACTGTCAGAGTATGCAGTATTATAAGAAGACAACATCGATCATGGGGATGCTGGATCATTAGTTCTTTAAGAATTGCTGTAATTGCTGACACGATACGCAGTATTACACCACTTTTTTTGCTTTATTTAATATTTTTTAAAATGTAAAAGAAAGTTTTAAAAATTTTTAAATTTTTCATGTTATCATCTTTTTGTTTCTTTTTTGGCTTTGATTTTGCAAAACAACGTGTAAATTGCTGTTCATAGGGAGGTGACACAGACACATTAAAATAAAAGATACAAAGTTCAATAAAAGTCAAATTTAAACATACCTTTATTCTTTATACTCAATTTATAGCCTGGTGGTTGTGTAAATATTACATCATGCAAATCATTTGAACAATCCTACACTTTTATGGCAAGAAGAAGGACACATCCTTACAGCAGTGGTGGCTTGTTAATAGGGGGAGCCAGGGTGCCAATCAACATCAAAATTGCTGGAAAAAAGTATAGACACAGTAAACATAAATCACAAAAATAAGTAATTACCTCAACTGTTCATTCATAAAATGTGTCTGACTTTTATTTTCAGCATTTCCATTCCATTTTGGGTTTATTTGAAGTTATTTTTTTGTGTGGGCCCAAATATACATATATACATATATATATATATATATATATATATATATATATATATGTTCCTAAACAGCATGAAATCCATGTGACTTCATGTTGGTCTCTAATTGGTTACCTAAAGATTCTCCTCTGGGCACAGCTCTCTGTTATTCTTGTGTCATTCTTCATCCAGTCTGATTATTTCAAAGTCACACTGCTGGCAGCTTAGACAAGCGGGCGTGAATGTCACGTAAACATACAGATGCAAATCTAAGAATAACTACGAGACAGCTGACAACGAGAGTAAATTTGGTCATTCATTTTCAAAATGATAATTTAACTAGGAAAAAAGCGGACAAAGGAATTTGGATTGGACAGACCAGACTTATAAATCCAGCAGCAGGCAAGTGACCATGAAGGGATTTATGTTTAATGGGATTTTATGTTTTTGTTATCCTTGACCTCTAGTGCTTTTCTTTGTCCCCTTGTCATTAAACATATTAAATAAGAATGGGACAGTTCTTTTAACTTCTCCCCTCTGCTTGACTTAAACAACACAGCATGATCTGGACAGTTTCAGAATGCATTTTGCCATGCATTTTTAATCTTTTAAATCTTGAACTGTTGTTTACAATTAATGTTTTTCTAATGTTGTTTTGAATTGCTTGAATGACTGTTATGTTTTATGTCAAACTCTCTTTTACTGTTGATATTTGATTGTTGATTTACAACATTCTACTGTGTCCTCTTTTAGTACAGATTGACCTGCCCCAAAACAAGTTTCATCATGAGGACAATAAAAGTATATTGAAATGAACTGAAAACATTAAATTCACATAATCTGTATTTCTATACTTTTTTCCTTACTTTTTTTTTGTCTTTTCTTATTGCAACATCTGTGTCATATTAATCATTACTCTCAGAGCAGTGGTGATGTGATATCAGCAACATCCATACTCAGGGTGCCAAAGTCTGGGCACCCCTCAAAAGTTATCTGTCTAATGCATCCCAAAGAAGGTTTTAAGTGCTTAGTTTTTTGTCCAGTCAGTGGGGAATGGGCATCCCCTTTTTTTGTGAACAGATGTAGGCAATGTAAACAACATAAAAACAAAACATGGTCATATACTACATCTGGCCAATGGAGCTGATTTGGCTATCTGGTTTCAAGTGCTAAATAAAAGGCAATTTCATAGTTTTATAGTGGAATAAGAAGGGCAGGTAAAAGTACTTTGACTGATCAAACCTGTGCCACATATTCAATTTAAAACACAGGTAATTTAAAACAGAGTTTGAGATATATGAAAGTTTCTTCTGTTTGTGAAATCACACTGGAATCATGGCATTACAACTTCATTGATTTCAGAAACCTTGAAAAACCTAAATATGTAGAACTGTATGTTCAGTTTTCCATTAATCATTTCATGTATCCATCAAACCATGTGGAAGAGATATGTTGGTCCAGGGCTCCATTCATGCAATAACAGTTACTGCCTCAGTCGATATGTCCCAGGGTTCTTTGCTTCTGGCTAGTTGGTCATATGTGTCAATCAGATTATCCTGGCTGGCAGTTCCCTTGTTCTTTTTCATGACTACAATGTATTAAGTTGCTTTGGATGTTTTAGAGACTAACTGTTCTGAATAACTACTGCAACCCTGCTTTCTATGTTGGTAACATACAAGAATGGAGCTTGAACAACTCTTTTTACAAGTATAATACATTTACATGAAATTCAGGAACAACAGTAATGGAATAGTAACTTAGCACACAATATGGACATAAAAAGAAAAAGAAAAACAACAACGCTGCAGTGATCTTTGATGTCCAAGAAGAGGTGAGCCTTTCACATTTCCTCAGATTTATCTCCTTGTCCTCTAATATCAAAAATATCCAGAACAGCCCTGTTGGTTCCGTACGCACATGTACTAAACAAACTCTGTGTTGTATTATACCTTAACACATGCAGAATGTTTATGAGTGGGACTAAGTTTACAGTACAACGTTCTGGAGCCCAACTTTTAAAAGTGACACGAAAACAAAACAGAGAATTCCCAGCTATTGTGAAACTCTGCAATTTGGGAACTTTAAGGTTCATGGTCGTGCAGCTACAGTGGAGAAAGAAAGGTGGACTGAACAAAAACTCTATATCAGGGCATCTCAGATGTGATAACACCCTAATATTGTATTGACAAGTCCCTCTAACAAAAGGGGATTACCCAACAGCTGTGATTTTGGTGCATTTAAGTACATCTTGTACACTGGATTATCCATGCATCCATCCATCCAGCCAGCCAGCCAGCCACCCACCCCTTGGTGGACCCTTTTATACCCCTATAAGTCAATATTTATTTAAAGGTAAGTTTTGTTGTCCTTCATTACTGTTCTTCTTGTATGTAGTACATTTGGGGTTTGATTTATTTAATAAATCTGCCAGGGCTATGAATAATTTGCGGTCTAACCATAGCTGTTCTCCATGAGGCGACACATTTTGTACAATTTGATTCTAATTTAGTTCTGAATCTCAACTGAACTGAGCTCTGTCTCCCAGTTCCATTCTTTACATGAATCTAAACAATGCTTTAACTTTTGTTTTCAATTTAATTCAACAGCCAAAAAATGTTGAAAATGTATTAATCAACTAAATAAAAAATGTTTTAAGCAGTTGTAAGAAAAGATGCATCTTTTGGAAAATGTGTTTGTATACTTTTAGTATGTGTGCTTTTAAACTGTGGTCAAACACACAGAAATGTCTGACTGTGTGGTTCAGGCTCATGAGGCACAATCAGCTTGTGTAAAATCGCCACAGGAAGAACCAGACAGGCTTTAAAACCTCCAAGGAATTCTTGCATTGTGTTGCATTTTTGTTGCATCAGTTTTTTCTTGCCCCTCTAGTGAGAGACTGCTTTTGCTGACCTATCATCACCACTAGTCTCAATAAAAAAAGATTGTCATTAACCATTTCAGTACCTCTGTAGTGACATTTAAACACTGGTTTTCTCACTGGATCTCTTGTGTTTGTTATCATAAAGTGAACTTGTTTACACCTGAGGGCAGTTAAGCATCCGGCTGATACTCTGAAAATCCATATTATCAAAATGTCTTCGTTCTTTTTGAAGACTACAATTTTTATTTATGTTAATCTATCAGGCAGAGCAGTAAATTATTCTATTCACACTGAAACACAACTGATGTCTAGGCTTCTTACCACGGTCAAATATAAAGTTCTCAGATGAAGACAAATTGATGAAACTGACACATTTATATAACCAGCTTTATCAAAAAGAAGTGTTTTTACAAAAATGTATTTTGTGTATATATTTTGAGAAAACAGCCAACTGAGATTAAATATTATATGACCTATCCTCTCTAAGATGAATCATGGTCAGTGCTGCATTGTATGTTTTACTGACCCACCCACTCTTATACCCCTTTTACAATATTGATATCTGACTTTTGCTTCAATTGTGTATTAAGATGCAGAGATTTAAAAAATAATGCTTTGGCATTTAAAACTTTTAAAACTGCAGCATATGTACAGTATAGTACACAATGTGGATGTTTGTTTGTGCTGATTTACTTACCCCCACATGCTAAAATCTTGAACTAATGACAAGCTGAAATTTCTTCAACATTAAATAATTAATTATTTTAAAACCAGGGGGAACTTAAGATGGTTAGCATATCCGTAAGTATGGAAATGAATAAAAAAGACATCGATTTCACAGAAATATTAACATACAATTTCCTGAGTAAACACTATGCAATTTACACCCTTTCATTCCAACACCCCAACATCCCTTACACTTTACAAATGGGGTGCATCCGTAGCGACACACATACCACAAAGACGTGATGGGATTTGATGTTCACAAAATGCACTGCATTTCCTCTTGTCAAGATTGATCCAATACATGTTTTTCAGTATGACAGCATACATGGCAAGATGAGAAACAGTCTTGCAGTAGGTTTAGACCTCCCAAGAATGCATTAAACTTTGCAAAGACAGCAGAAAGCTCAGATTTACATAAGCCCTTAAATTAACATGTGAGACACAGAGAAAACCTCCCTGGTTTCACCTTTCTTAGCTTTTAAACTCTCAGATTATTGTTGCTGGAAGTCTTGCTCAGGGGTGGATTTGTTGAGGCCATTTATATTCAAGGTTGATTACTTGTTGGACGTCATTTGCATTATCAGAGACTTAGCACTAATGAGACTCCTGGTTTTAGGCCTTAATTGGATTGCTTCGCCACAGTCCCTTATTGATATTTGCATGCCACAGTTCATCACGATAAGTAATGAGAAGATTATCCACTGGAGGTATCCAATTGCAAACTCCATCTGTGAAGCAGAGGAAGCCCTGTCCGCGCTGGGTGTTCCCATGAGAGGCTGACAAGGGACAATAGCAAGCAATGACGAGCATAAATGGCCACAAACAGTACAGTACAGATTGTGTGTTCTGTTAGACTAACTCCACATGTCAGCTCCTGTTTACTATTTTAAGTAGCAGTTGTTGTTTACCTACTCCCTGCTATTATAGTTTCTAAAATAAATAAATTACTACAGTGCAAGCCAACTAAAGCAAACATCTGTCAGGGAGTGAGGCAAGGGGATTCAGGACTGTAGCTAACTATGAAAAACATCACCTGAAAAGAAGTTGAGAGTTGGAATTGCAGAAGGCTTGAAAACCTTGATAGCTAATTGTTTGAACATAAGACCTACGCTCCATGACTAAGTGATGGAAAACACACACCAACCCATCAATCATGCACACAGGTGCCTTTTAGCATTATTAAAATTAATGTTTTGCCCTAAGCTACAAAAAAAAGAATAAACAGCCAACTAGAAATGTGTAAAATGCCTTGAAAAAATATTCATACCCCTTGAACGTCTTCACATTTTGTTCACATTACAGCAACAAATTTGTATGGGAACTTTATGTGATAAATCAACACAAAGTACTAGCAGTAATCTTAAAGGGGAGTGTGCATACATATTTAGCCCCTTATACTCTGATCGCTCTAAATTTAATCTAGGTCACCTTATTTACAAATAGCACAATACTGTGTGTAATGTACTAATTTGCAGATATAAGTGGAAAAACAAATTCTGTCTCTGGACAAGCAAAGCTGATAGAGAAATACCCTAAAAACCTTGCAGCTTAATCTGCAAGGCCATGTGGTTCTACTAAGTATTGACAGTGTTGTTAAAAAAATAGGCATGTTGCACTTAGAAACATTGTATACATTTTTCTTTTACTTTACAACTAAAGTTCTCTGCAGACGTATTTGTCGTTGTATGGATTTCTTCTGCTTTTACTTTTTGTCACAATTAAATGTTTTCAGATAACCAAATAAACCAGAGTATTGGGAATGCAGTATTATGTGTTTCACTGAGACATGGCTGCAGGATTGTATCCCTGACCCCAGCGTCTCTGCCAGGCTTTCTGACCATATGAGCAGAAAGATTTAAAGAGGAGTGGCACAATCTGAACAACAGATGATGTAATCCAGGACATGTTACTGTGAAGTGTCATCTCTGCAGTCCAGATATTGAACTGTTAGTACGTTTTCATCCATATTATTTACCCAGGAATTTCACCAGTGTTATTTTGGCAACACTATACGTTCCACCTTTAGCTGTTGCCAACATGGCATGTGATGCCATCAGCTCAGTTGTTGCTAAGCTACAGACACAACACCCCAATGCGTTCGTGGCAATATCTGGTGATTTTAACCATGCTTCACTCTCTGCTAGAAGATGTTGGATTTGTTTTATACAAATGTCAAGGACTCATACATTTCTAAAGCAAGATCTCCTCTAGGCAAATCAGATCACAATCTTGTTTTTCTTTGCCCGAAATATAAGCCCTTTGTTCAGAGGTGACCTGTAAAAAAAAAAAAGATTTGTAAACTGTGAGAAGATGGTCACAGGAAGCTGAAGAAGCCCTGCAAGAGACAGCAAGGAGGTGTACAAGAAGAAGTTGGAGAGCAAGCTCCAGCAAAACAATGTCAGAAATGTGGTCAGAAATGAAGAAAATCACAGGCTTCAAGCAGAAAGACGATCTGATCGATAGATGTCTGGACAGAGCCAATGAATTAAACACATTCTTCAATAGATTTAGTTCAGAAACAAGCTCAGCGTCCTCCTCTCCTGCTCACAGCCAAACAGACATCCCACCCTCCTTTGACCCACAGCTTTCCTGCTACACCTCAAATGTTTTATCTTTCACTTCAGCCATGGACCCTTCTACTTCTACATGTTTGCCTTCAGTATAATATAGAAGATGTTGATGTTCCCTTTGCCTGGGATTCAACAGCACCTCTGTAACTTTAGCCTGGCCCAGAAGAAGATTCCAGTGTTGTGGAAGAGCTCCTGTCTTGTTCTGGTATTAAAGAAAACTCACCCATCATTCCTCAATGACTATAGACCTGTTGCCCTGGCATCCCACATCATGAAGGTCCTAGAGAGACTCCTGTTGGCCCACCTGAGTAAGCAAACAATAAACTATCAGGACCCACTTCAGTTTGCTTATTGCTGTGGAGTTGGAGATGCCATCATACTTTAATGCGTTGTTCAGAAGACCTGAAATTTCAGCCAGACACAACTGATAAGTTTTAAAAGATTTATTGATCTTTCTGGAAGGCATTTGGCAAGAAACCACCAGTGTTAGCCACAGGAACCTCTGGAGACAGACAGACTGGTTGGTGGTTGAGCGAAGAAGGCACAGAAGTGAGGTCATGAACGGGGGAGGCATATTCAGGCATACGGATCCAAACATTAGGCAGAGAGGGTTGGTCAGGAGGCAGAAGCAAGGTCGTTTGTCCAGAAAGCAAAAGCCAATGAAGTGTCCGACGTGGGCAAGGCAGAGCGGGGAAATCTGTGAATAAAAATGAGATCAGATCAGGAAGACAGGCAAGGAAGGAACGCTGGATACTACTCACACAAAGGCTTTTGAAAATCTGGCACTGGTTGACTGGTAGAGAGCTGTATATAAAGGCAGGAGCACAGGTGGAGCAGATGAGGAGTAATTAGGGAGCTGGCTGGGAAGGAGCAGGTGAAACCAATCCTCCTAAAAGCTACCGCCCAGAGGAGGCAGACAGAGGTGATGCAGACAACCAGTGCAGAATTATAACACATTCACCTGCTTCAACAAACGCACTGTCATTTGGACAAAGCAGGTAGCTATGTGAGGATCATGTGCTTTGATTTCTCCAGTGCATTTAACACAATACAACATTATTTGCTTTGTCAGACACTCCAGAAAACTCAGGTGGAGGCCTCAACGATCTCTTGAATCAAAGACTACCTGACAAACAGACCACAGTTTGTGAGAATGAAGGGTTGTGTGTCTAACCAACAGCACAGCACAGCACTAATCAGCAGCACAGGAGCACTACGGGAGTCCGTATTCCCACCATTTCTTTTCACTCTGTACACCTCAGATGTCCAGTACAAGACAGACTCCTGTCATCTGCAAAAATACTAGGATGATTCTGCAGTTGTGGGGTGGATCAGTGATGGAGAACAAGCTGAGTACAGTGAACTGGTGGAATGCTTTGTGGCGTGGTGTGGAAACAATCATCTCATTTTGAACGTGACTAAAACAAAGGAGATGATTGTAGATTTAAAGAGAAACAAGAAAAGGTCAAACACTATTTCTATCATGGAAGAAGAGGTGGAGGTGGTGGAGGAATATAAATACCTAGGCATTCACCTGGACAACAGACTGGAATGGAGATGCAACTGTGAAGCCGTCTAAAAGAAGGGACAGAGCAGGCTGTACTTCTTGAGGAAGCTTAGGTCCTTTGGTGTTTGCAGCAAGATGCTGCATATCTTCTATAAGTCTGTTGTGGAGAGTGTGATCTCTTCTGCCATAAGAGCAGCATGAGAGCCAGGGGCTTAAAAACTCTCCACTAGCTAATAAAGAAGGCTGGCTCTTTTCTGGGGACTCATCTGGAACCTCTTGAGATCATTGTGAGAAGAAGGATGCTCCATAAAATGAAGAAGATTGTGGAAAACCCTGAGCATCCTCTTCATGAGACTGTTGTACATCCACAGAGTGTCTTGCAACATAGATAAAATAAAGCAACCACAAAAAGCTGTTTTAAAATCACAATTTCAATTATGAAGGAAAGATATTTAGCAATACTGACCTTGCTCTTTGCAAAAAAGTAATACACCCCTAAACCTTTAAATTAATGTTACCAACTTTGACTAAGAGAGCTGCCATCAAGCACTTGCGATAATGGGCAATGGGTTTTTTCATCAATGTGAAGGAATTTTGGCTCACTCTTCTTTGCTGAATTGTTTTTGTTCGGGCAAGTTTTT
The DNA here is from genome assembly GCF_021462225.1 of Girardinichthys multiradiatus. Classification (NCBI taxonomy): domain Eukaryota; kingdom Metazoa; phylum Chordata; class Actinopteri; order Cyprinodontiformes; family Goodeidae; genus Girardinichthys; species Girardinichthys multiradiatus. The sequence continues at coordinate 8,500,283 of NC_061812.1, read as the reverse complement.
AAACAGGAATGGGCTGTTTAAGGTCATACCACAACATCTTAACCAAATTTATGTATGGACATTGACTAGGCCACTTAAAAATCTTCCTCGTGTTTTTTTCTTTAAGTAATTTAGAGGTAGATTTCCGGGTGTACTCTAGAACATTGTCCTGCTGCAAAACCCAAGTTGGCTTGACCTAAGGACATATTCTTCAGAATTTTCTGATTGACAGCAAAATTCAGGGTTTAACTCAACTTTACAAAGAAAGGGGAGTAATTATTTTTTTACACAGGGCCAGGTTGGATTTCAATAGCTTTAATTACTTAAACTACCTCTTTTTATTTACTCAGGTCATCTTAGACTGATATTAAGATTTGTTAGATAATCTGGAAAAAGACATGGAACAAATAAGCATGAAAAATAAATCTGTCAGGGGTCTAATACTTTTCACAGCAATCAAAATACCACTTTGTCTTAGTTTATCACAAAATATTCCGGCTCAATACAGCACAAAGTTTTGCGGTGGTGAAAAAATTTGAAAAAGTTCAAATCAAATTAGTATATTTGTCATTTCTTTGTCCGACTGTGAACTAATATTTGACTCAACAATAGATAGAAATGCTAAAAAAAAACTTGTATAAAAATGTTAATTTATAATATGAAATAGCAAAATGTTCATGAAATATGTACAGATAGTGCTTGTGCTGTGGGCATTAGAGTATGAAAGCACTCTGGCTGGAATTTAAAGACTGAGCTATTTCTTGCCTTTTAGCTTTTAAATGAACCTGCATCCCCTGTAGTCAGCATTTTTCAGCACTGTTTACAATTCAATTCAATTCAATTCAAAAATACTTTATTAATCCCAAAGGGAAATTAAATGTTGTTGTAGCTCATATTATGAAGGTTTCCTCAAAGAGCCGTTGTAGATGCTGATGGCTGTAGGCAGGAAGGATCTCCTGTAGCGCTCCGACTTACAGCAGATCTGAAGAAGCCTCTGACTGAAGACACTCTGTTGTTGTAGGACAGTCTGATGAAGAGGATGCTCAGGGTTCTCCATAATGTTCTTCATTTTATGAACAATCCGTCTTTGCACAATGTTCTCCAGAGGTTCCAGAGGAGTCCCCAGAACAGAGCCAGCCTTTTTTTATCAGCTTGTTGAGCTTTTTTAAGTCCCTGGCTCTAATGCTGCTTCCCCAGCAGATGATGGTAGAAGAGATCACACTCTCCACAACAGACTTATAGAAGATATGCAGCATCTTGCTGCAAACACCAAAGGACCTAAGCTTCCTCAAGAAGTACAGTCTGCTCTGTCCCTTCTTGTAGATGGCTTCACAGTTGCATCTCCACTCTAGTCTGTTGTCCAGGTGAACATTGAGGTATTTATACTCCTCCACCACCTCCACTTATTCTCCCATGATATAAATAGTTTTTGACTTATTCCTGTTTCTCTTTAAATAATCATCTCCTTTGTTTTAGTCACGTTCAACATGAGATGATTGTTTCCACACCATGCCACAAAGCGGTCCACCACCTTCCTGTACTGAGCTTCTTGTCCATCTCTGATCCACCCCACGACTGCAGAATCATCCTAGTATTTTTGCAGATGACAGGAGTCTGTCTTGTACTGGAAGTCTGAGGTGTACAGAGTGAAAAGGAATGGTGAGAGTACAGTCCCCTGTGGTGCTCCTGTGCTGCTGACTACCTGGTTAGACTCACAACCCTTCAGTCTCACAAACTGTGGTCTGTTTGTCAGGTAGTCTTTAATCCAGGAGATTGTTGAGGCCTCCACCTTCTGGAGTTTCTGACAAAGCAAATCAGGTTGGATTGTATTAAATGTTCTGGAGAAATCAAAGAACATGATCCTCACAGTGCTGCTGGCTTTGTCCAGATGACAGTGGGCTTGTTGAAGCAGGTGTATGATGGCATCTTCAACTCCAACTCCACAGCGATAAGCAAACTGAAGGGGGTCCTAATGGTTTACTGTTTGCTTACTCAGGTGGGCCAACAGGTGTTTCTCTAGAACCTTCATGATGTGAGATGTCAGGGCAACAGGTCTATAGTCATTGAGGACTGATGGGTGAGTTTTCTTTGGTACCGGAATAAGACAGGAGGTCTTCCACAACACCGGAACCTTCTTCTGGGCCAGGCTAAGGTTGAAGAGGTGCTGCAGAATCCCACAGAGCTGCTCTGCACAGGCCTTCAGGACTCTAGGGCTGACATGATCTGGACCTGCAGCCTTATTCCTATTCAGTCTCTCCAGTTGTCTCTTCACCTGACTTCTTGAGACACACAGGTGGAAGGGGGAAGCAAAGGAAGCATCAGCATCTTCTGATATGGTTGAAGGCAAACATGTAGAAGCAGAAGGGTCTAGGGCTGAGGTGGAAGATACAAAATTTTAGGTGTTACTGGACAGCTGTGGGTCCTGTGGGTCAAAGGAAGATGGAATGTCTGTTTGGCTGTGAGCAGGAGAGGAGGATGCGAAGCTGGTTTCTGAACTGAACCTATTGAAGAATGTGTTCAGTTCATTGGCTCTGTCCAGACCTCCATCAGTCTGATCATCCTTCTGCTTGAAGCCTGTGATCTTCTTCATCCCTGTCCACACATCTCTGATATTATTTTGCTGGAGCTTGCTCTCCAGCTTCTTCTTGTACACTTCCTTGCTGTCTCTTATCTTGACTTTAAGTTGCTTCTGTAAACTCCTCAATAATTATCTGTCTCTCTCTCTGAAGGCTCTTTTTTTCTTGTTAAGCAGGTCCTTCAGGTCACTGGTGATCCAAGGTTTGTTATTGGGGAAGCATCTCACGGTTCTGATGGGGATGATGTTATCCACACAGAAGTTTATATAGTCAGTTACACACTCAGTCATGGCATTGATGTCCTCTCCATGTGGCTGGCACAGTGCGTCCCAGTCTGTAGCCTCAAAGCAACCTTGCAGGGCTTTTTCAGCTTCCTGTGACCATTTTCTCACAGTCCTCTTTATTACAGATTGCCTCTGAACAAGGGGCTTATATTTCGAGCAGAGAGAAACAAGATTGTGATATGATTTGCCTAGAGGAGGTCTTGCTGTAGAGATGTATAAGTCCTTGACATTTGCATAAAACAAATTCAATGTTTTGTTTTCTCTGGTAGAGCAGCTGACAAATTGTTGAAACGTTGGAAGTGTAGCAGAGAGTGAAGCATGGTTAAAATCACCAGAAATTACAAATGACATTTTTAAGCATGATGTAATTCATACCATCAATATTTTTATAGAAAAGTTTTAACTTTGCTGTAAACGTTTCATTAAAAGCTTGAACATAAATGAAAATACAGGAAACATAAGATTTGGCATAAAAGTGACTATAGAATGGTACATATTTAGGAATTATTGAACCATTTTGTTTGTTTTCCATTTACCCTCAAAATATCAATATGCATTCAGATGCATTCTAGGATTGAAACACCATGAAATTACTGCTTTCTTTATCTGAATCACATTTGCTTCTCCTGAATACTGGGACCTTGTTCTGTTCTAGATCCCTGCTATTTGTCAGTTCTATCCTTTTCTTAATTCAGTCTTGTCACCAAATTTAGTTCTGTCAGGTTATTGCCATCCTGCTTCTTCAGCATTATTGTTGTTGTTCTTGTTCATATGAATATATGTTAGTTTCTATAACCTGCGTGCCTCATGCTTGCCAGTATATGTACTCCTTGACCATGGGCTGCAACATTATTCCTTTTTCACGTTGCACAAAACTGGACAATTGTAAAGTTCATGACCTCTTGATATGCATTGCAAAACTTCATATGAAAATGTATTTCCTGTTTACACCCAGCATTCAAATAAATAAAACATACTTTGCAAGAACACCATTTTATTGTTTTAATATTTTTCCAAAATCAATTTTAGCAGTCAGGGTTTAATTCATTGGATTGATGGATGACATAACTCAGACTCCTATACAAATGCAAATCTGTCTTTTTAAATGAGCAGCCACTTTCATTTTGTTACATTTTTGAAATGTGTCTGTTTTCACAGAAAAGTGTCAAGGTATCTTGCTGCAATGTTCTCAAACCTCCCTGTCTTGTCAGACATTACAGGTCCTTCTCAAAATATTAGCATATTGTGATAAAGTTCATTATTTTCCATAATGTCATGATGAAAATTTAACATTCATATATTTTAGATTCATTGCACACTAACTGAAATATTTCAGGTCTTTTATTGTCTTAATACGGATGATTGTGGCATACAGCTCATGAAAACCCAAAATTCCTATCTCACAAAATTAGCATATTTCATCCGACCAATAAAAGAAAAGTGTTTTTAATACAAAAAACGTCAACCTTCAAATAATCATGTACAGTTATGCACTCAATACTTGGTTGGGAATCCTTTTGCAGAAATGACTGCTTCAATGCAGCGTGGCATGGAGGCAATCAGCCTGTGGCACTGCTGAGGTCTTATGGAGGCCCAGGATGCTTCGATAGCGGCCTTTAGCTCATCCAGAGTGTTGGGTCTTGAGTCTCTCAACGTTCTCTTCGCAATATCCCACAGATTCTCTATGGGGTTCAGGTCAGGAGAGTTGGCAGGCCAATTGAGCTCAGTGATACCATGGTCAGTAAACCATTTACCAGTGGTTTTGGCACTGTGAGCAGGTGCCAGGATGTGCTGAAAAATGAAATCTTCATCTCCATAAAGCTTTTCAGCAGATGGAAGCATGAAGTGCTCCAAAATCTCCTGATAGCTAGCTGCATTGACCCTGCCCTTGATAAAACACAGTGGACCAACACCAGCAGCTGACACGGCACCCCAGACCATCACTGACTGTGGGTACTTGACACTGGACTTCTGGCATTTTGGCATTTCCTTCTCCCCAGTCTTCCTCCAGACTCTGGCACCTTGATTTCCGAATGACATGCAGAATTTGCTTTCATCCGAAAAAAGTACTTTGGACCACTGAGTAACAGTCCAGTGCTGCTTCTCTGTAGCCCAGGTCTGGGGAATGCGGCACCTGTAGCCCATTTCCTGCACACGCCTGTGCACGGTGGCTCTGGATGTTTCTACTCCAGACTCAGTCCACTGCTTCCGCAGGTCCCCCAAGGTCTGGAATCGGCCCTTCTCCACAATCTTCCTCAGGGTCCGGTCACCTCTTCTCGTTGTGCAGCTTTTCTGCCACACTTTTTCCTTCCCACAGACTTCCCACTGAGGTGCCTTGATACAGCACTCTGGGAACAGCCTATTCGTTCAGAAATTTCTTTCTGTGTCTTACCCTCTTGCTTGTGGGTGTCAATAGTGGCCTTCTGGACAGTAGTCAGGTCGGCAGTCTTACCCAGGATTGGGGTTTTGAGTGATGAACCAGGCTGGGAGTTTTAAAGGCCTCAGGAATCTTTTGCAGGTGTTTAGAGTTAACTCGTTGATTCAGATGATTAGGTTCATAGCTCGTTTAGAGACCCTTTTAATGATATGCTAATTTTGTGAGATAGGAATTTTGGGTTTTCATGAGCTGTATGCCAAAATCATCCGTATTAAGACAATAAAATACCTGAAATATTTCAGTTAGTGTGCAATGAATCTAAAATATATGAATGTTAAATTTTCATCATGACATTATGGAAAATAATGAACTTTATCACAATATGCTAATATTTTGAGAAGGACCTGTATATGGCTACATAGCTTGAAACTGTAGAAGATTGGTCTTGTCTGACCTGAACTGGGAGATGTGAAGGAGCCTCACTGAATTTCTTACCACAAAGTGGGGTAAAGAAAAGCCACACTCACTCAGCATGGAGTGTATGACAGTGTCCCCCCGGGCAACTGTTGTTATTGCTCCCATCTGAGGCGTGACAGTCGCCTTAAACGAGTAGAAATGTTTTGTTTTAAAAACCTAATTGGTTTGGAAAATGTTTCCAGTAATCTGGATAGACGTTTTGTAGTGTTTACTTCTCTTTAAAGTGTTGAGAAGGGATGAAAACAGTGAAAGGCTCCCACTGTACTTGCTGATTTGATGTTGATCTTAGGGAGGTCACTGCAGCAAAAACCTGGCAGTGGGTTCCGATGCTTGGCCTCCTTGCTTTATCTAATCACTCAGAGATGGCTGGGCTTCCAGCATCCTGCCCTAAATCTACACCAGCTCTGGGCAAGGTTGAAGTAGAGGGTGCATCAGCTAAAAGCATATCCAGAGTCATATCCTCCAGATAATCTACAGTAACATCCAGATATCCAATGCACTTCTCTTCGTTTTCTTCCTGTTTCTGCTTTCATCTCACCCAGGTATGTTTTATATTTAAACAAAATGTTAACTATGGTGCACAGTAAATTCTTAGTGTATGAAACATGAGTGATTTGAGCAGTACAGCTGATTAGAGGGAAACATTACATGGAATATTTAGTAAAGATGTTCTTCTGCCAATGAATAATTCTAACTTGTTCTTCTTATTACCTTGTTTATAAAAGCACAAATTAACTTTTAGAAAAACCCAAACACAAATGCATGGAAATTAGAGGGGCACTGTAGAGAAGAATTCTCTTTTATATAAAACATGTTAGCATAATTTTTGCTGTGCAAACAAATTTTCTCTTGCTTTGAACTCAACATGATTTCTCCTAATAATATTAAGGGAGACTAAATTAAACAACTAAAAACAAATATAGAGGTCACACATTTATCACTGGAAAAACTAAAACAAAATACCAGAACCAGCAAGAATAACGATGATACAACTACATATTTGAGGTATATGCAAAAGTTCTTCTCACAATGAGCTATCTTGCTTTTTTCTATAACCCTGAAGGGGCTCAACCAGTTAAAACGTCAGATACCTCTGTTTTTGTCTTTTTGGCCGCAGGTCTATTGAGGCATCAAAGCAGCAAGGTATCTTCAGAGAGGAGAGTTCTTCTCAACAGGCTTCCTCTAAGGGTCTGACAGATGTTGAACGATTTTACAGCACTAATGAGAAGGAATGAATAAACCACATCTGATTGCTTTAAGAGTGGGGACTGGTGCCAAAAAGCATTTTTATGCACTTTAATGAAATGGAACAATGTAAATATTTTTGATATTACTTCCACTTCATAACATTGATGGTGATCTCATCAAGATGAACAATGTATATATTACATGATGAAAAACTTTTTATTTAAGTACAGATGTTTCAAAAAAGAAGTGTTCTTTAATGACCAAAGGTCTGCATGCTATATTGCATCACTATGCTGATGCAGCAAACCCACAAGGAAGAATAGACACACTGGGTTTTAAACCAGGCTCTTCACCTCCACTATTCATCATTAAGAAGAAGCCAATAGCAGAATCTTTTTTGGTCCCAAGACTGGATGAAGCTGCCTCTCAAGCTTCTGTTTGCACAGTCCAAAGGTGCATTTTATCTATCTTGCATCTTTCACAGATACAAATTACAAAATGCTTCACAAAGATGGAGCATAAAAAATATTACAAAATTGAAAAGACAAGAAAAATTTAATGATACAGATAATTGAGAACAAACATAAAACAAAAACAAAACAAAACATGTTTTGTTTCTAAATGTCTTCACAATAGTGAAGGCTTCAATGAGTTATGAGATAATACTTTTGCCCAAACAACACACTATGGCCGAGGAAATCCACCAGTGGTAGTAGATATTAATCCCAGAGCAATGTAGCTTTCATCATATTTGCGGCTTTTTGTTTTGGTCTAAGGTGACGGGCTTCCCCACACCACAAGGCTCTGCATCCAAATCCTCGTCGCTGTCCACGCCATGCTGCTAGCAGGTTGGCTAGCCAGGCTAGCAACAGATTCACTGCTGCTAACATCGTAGTCCAATGTATCTCTTGTATTTGATGAATTGTTTTCAATATTGTCACTGGCAGGAACATCTTCCACTGTGGGCTGACTGGTGGTAGCCATTGCTGTCTCTCGGAATTGGAATATTTTCTTTCTTAGCCAAATGTGCGAGAGTAATCTGCCTGTTTTCACACATTTTTTTCCGAATTTTCTCGTGTACCATTTATGTACTTCTAGAGTACGAGTACCGAACTTTGGGAGTGACTGCACTAGAGAATAGATTGCTTATCAATGTCTACTAAAAACAAGAAGAACTTGGGTGAAGATTGTCATATAAATGTAACGAAATCCAGTTCACTCAATGATTAGCATATTTTTAAATCTTATTGTTAGGATGTGTGATTTAATATATCTTTAAACATATTAGACTTTTAAAAAAACAGCAGTCTTTATTAAGCAAAAGAAAAGTTTGCTCATGAACACTGAGCAAAGCTTCAACACAATTTCATACAGTGTATGCTTTAAATAGACCCAAACTGGAACATATCTCCATCATTGTTGGTCTTTGCAGACAATTCTAATTTTTGTTGCAATTTGTGTGTCAGCGACGGTATCTGAAGTCAGTCTCTCCGGTGTGTTTAGCTGTGCTGCCTTATCCCCTATTCAATCTTTCCTTATGTTTTCCTTCTTGAAAATAAATGAAATGGTGCAGTCATCTGCAGAGGTGAGCAGAGCCCTGCTGACTGAGAAGAAGGCCTTCGGGCTTCTTCTAGCTTTTGCAGCATGTTGTCATGGCAGTTCAGTGAGACTGAGGGAGACCATTGCAGCTCAGTGCTGTAGTGAAATAACGGTAGGAAAAATGGTGTAGAGGGGATAGCTAACACAGAGTGCCAGTTATAGCGGTGTTGTGTTAATGTGCTCTATGAAAGACGGGGAAATAAGTCTCAAAGAAGTTGATTCATACAGAAAAACCATGCATTTATATACAACATTTCAGTCTGTTTTTGCAAACCAAAGGAATTCAATCTAGTTAATCAAAATTGACCTTGTATTGTATTGTTTCATGTTTGATGTAGAAAGAAATGTATACATTTCCAATTACTATTCCAGCATTTCTGATAATAATGCTAAACAGTAAGTATAATAATGCCTTATGACGCAGTTCAACTGCTCTGCCCTCAAGCTGAATTCAAGCTGCAAGATCAAAAAGTTTTTCAGAGTTTGCAAGGGTCTTATAGTTCAGCCTTCTTATATGGCTTTATTTGCTCAAAGGCTGCAAGTTTAAAGGGATAAGGAGCCAACCCAGGAGAGAGCAGTGAGGTCTTAATGAGTTACGTAACTTCCCTGGTGCTGCACATCCTCTGATGTATCAACAGCCCAAGATTTTGGAAGACTTAGATCTAATCTGCAGATAGAGGGAGATTTGAAGGTAGACAGGCTGGAATTCTTATTTGATGGCTTTCTTTTTCCAAGCTGAGAGAGATATCAGCTCTTTTAAAACAATGACATATGAAGCAACTTTTTTTCCAGATTTACCCTAAAGTTGTTTTTTTTTTTTTAAGAAAGGTGTACAATAATTTGTAGACGTTTGGAAACTCTAGACAAAGTGCTTATTTTGAACAAGTACTGTACAGCATTCTTTGTACTAGTACTATGTGCTCACACTTACAGTTTTTTAAGTACTTTTTCTCAGATCCTCATCATCTTTCTGTTAATTGTAAGGCTGTTCCGCCTATATATCTTATATATCTTCCTATGTTGGGTTCTTAGCCATGCTGCATTTTATGTAGCGTTTAAAAAAAAATTTCTTGTTAAGAAAGGAATTTCATTCTAATACCTGCCATATCAGTCATTTGAGTCCTAATACAAAGGAGAGGATTGTAGATTTTAAGAGAAACAGGATTATGTCAAAAATTATAAAGGAGGAGTATAAATACCTCGGTGTTCACCTGGACAACAGAATGGAGTGGAGATGCAATTGTGAAGGTGTCTACAAGGGATGTAGCAGACTGTACGTCTTGAGGAAGCTTAGGCCTTTCGGTGTTTGCAGCAAGATGCTGCATCTTTTCTCTAAGTCTCTTGTGGAGAGTGTGATCTCTTCATCTGTTGGGGTAGCAGCATTAGATTTTCTCACTAAATATTGGGTTTCTTATTCTCTCCATTCACATGGTGAACATTAGTTCATTATTCCCTTTACAAGACTGATGACTTAAGCTGATCAAGCCCTTAGGGCTGTTTCCACAGGGTGTGGAATATAATTGTTCCACAGTTGTTTTTGGTTAATGCACTGGATTACAAAAAAACCCCAAAAAACAGTTAAAGCCTGTAAATTTAGGCTGGCCTTGATTTTGCCGGAAAACCATCATTTTTAAGGACAGTAATAGTAGACCTGTGAAGCTTTTGAGTATCTTCCATCTTTTTAAGACAGAAGTTATACCTGTTTTGTAGTCACCAGTTGACTTTATTTTCAGATTAATAGAAAGTTGCCTCAGCCACCAGGTGTCAGACAATTATAATGGTCAAGATGACTTAAAGGTCTATAAAGGACAAAGATACAAAAGGCAGTGAGGTTTTACATTCAGCCATTTGCCCAGTACAGTTGTTAATAGCTTCAAATAACTGTACAACAATATCACAGCGCTTCGCAAAATTGGTTAGCTGGAAGTCCATGACCGTGTTTATCAGTTCTGCAGCAAATACTGTGACATAATAGTTAAAAAAAACATAATAGGGAGTAGAGAAAATTAAATGGATGAAAAATATGACTCAAAACAGAATATAAAGATTTCTACGCAGCACCTGGAGAGATTAAATTAAAATTTTCTTCACACCTACAGACTCCAAGTACACCACAAAATGTATTTAAAGGCTAAAAAAACTGGACTTTTCATGATATGTTCCATTTAAGAAAAGGACCACAGCTTTAAATTGTGTGTTCTGTTCCTATTTAAACTCCATGATCCGTTAGACTGGGAAGTGAGATAATTAAAACAATGGATTTGTTTAAGTGTTGTTTATGTTTTTAAATCTGTTGTTTATTTATTAACTCTAAGAAAAAATATTATGCATTTTGCTCAGGCCTGTGAGATGCCTTTAAGCAGTTTAAGCATCCCTCCGATACTGGTCCGGGTAATTTAAGAATCCTCAGTATGATATCAAATGAAAGTTAATAAAATCATTGTTTTTTATATGCTTGAAAATCTGACAGCTTTGACATGCAATAAAATAACACTACAATTTATCAGTAGTACAGTTGACTTGTGATGTTCTAGACGGTACAGTCTCTCCTGTTCTTTTTCTTAACACCGACAGATATTTAATCCTCACTGGATTTAGAAATACACAATTTGCAGTAACACTTAGTTAATGCCTGCTTGAGTAGATATGTGATGCTATTGCCAGTATAAAATATTTCAGATTTGCCCTCGCATTTATTAAAAGTGCCAACAGGTTTATGGGGAAGCTGTAGATACTTGGTCCACGAAATGAAGGTGAGCTTTTGCACTTTTTCCTTAAATCCGCAAGTGTTTATTTTTTCATTGTCAAGGGTGTCAGGGAATTGCTGTCTTCAAACTTAATAAATGATAACTTTGCTGAGTGTGTGCATGTGGTGTAAATGGTGGAGATAGGAGTCTATCTAAGATGGAGCAGATCTGTGAATAGCCACCAAGCTGAGGCATTCACCCCACGTTGGACCTGCCAGGGAAAATAAAGTTCACCAGATCACAGTTCACTCTTGCTCTGTATGTAATCAGTCAGTGGTGGGGCCTGTCTCTCAAGCCCCTGACAGCTGCCTTTGCCGTTAAATGTGCAGAGATCAGTGGTCATCAGAGCCCCTCGTGTGACAGCCTCTAAACGAGGACTTTAAATTAGTTCCACGGGTGGTGGAGCATTTAACTTGGGGTTGCTCTCCACAAACACATCGACACACACATGCAAGAAACTTCTATTTCCATCACCACCTCCAGTTCCTCTGCTTCTGCTGCCACTGCTGACCGCACTCTGTGATTACACATCATTATTGGCTCTCTGCACTTGATATTCCAGTCTTTCTGTCTCAGTGCTTTACTTTCCCCATGTTGCAGACAAGGCACTGTGGTACTAGGAGATGCATTGGTTTGTAAAGTATAAAAAATGTAATTTACTTTTCTTCATGTCATGTTATTTGTTTTTATGAGGCCAAATTATTGTCAAAAGTTTCAAAGCTATTGGTTCCATGACTTATGACCTTCACAGATGTTTTGGGGCCTGTCAAAAAGGTCTGTAGCATCAGCTTTGCAATTAATTGAGAACACAAATACCAAACGCTACAAAATTTACTTAAACGTTTTTTAAAATGTTGCAGCAATGACCTGATAATTTTGTCACTAAACCAAATCACCCTAATTTTTCTTTTAACAAATATATATGAACAATTATTACTAATATGTTTGCTGTCAAACAGAAGTAAAATTTAGCAGAAAAATATAAATTTTAATATAACGTATAAAATAGATATACTGTACATTTACGTATTTGGTACAAATACAAAAAACAATAAATTAACTAGAAAATGTGAACAATTTTAAATAACTCTGACAACTAGATGACTGCAGGGTTATGCCAAAGTGCTTCCAATATGATCCTTGGTATGTGTTGAATATGCATCAGCATGCATACACCACCTTGGCTGTGAAGTGGTAAAACTAAAGATATGCAATGCAGATGTTCTGCTCAAAGTGATGAAAGATTCATTTACCTCAGCATGCCAAATGATTGGAGTGGGTGGCATATCTGGGGAGCTGGTAGCATTTATGGATTAATCCAGCTAATGAGTATTTGAACACTTGGGCTACTGATAGACTATGCATAGAGCTCTGATGATCTGGTGATTCAATAAGAAAGCAATTGATTCTGACAGTAGAAAAAAGTAACGCATTCTGTCCCTTTGCAATAGTACACCTTACTTTGCTAGATATATCAAAACTGCTGAGTATAAATATCCAAAGAAACCTATGCCCACCAGCATCTAATTTGCTAGAAACTCAGTTTCTCTTGGTGCTCCTAAATGCATCACTAACAACCCTCCACCACCCATGAGGAGAATTCGTTCTGTAGGCATGCAGTATACCAGCTGAGGTAACACAGAGCATAATAAAAAAATAGGAAATGTATACAGCCTGTACAAGAAATACAGAGTTTTGGTGTCAGATATGTAACAGTAAAAGACAAATGACTTGTTTGTAAGGTGAAAGAACCTTGGATGAAGCATTTCACTTTAGGCACAACGTTATCTTGAACAAGACACATTTCAGCTTGCTGCCACCAAAGTTGCTGAGCCACCAGTAATGGCTAAAACTCTGACAAAAGCAGGAAGAAAGGTTGAATCCTCTGCCAATCATCTCCCCAGGCATCACTTTTAAAGACCCTATGCATGGAAAACACCGCTCTTCTGCTGTGCTTCGACCCTCCTCCACCCCTTCTCCACCATGGGCTCCCAACTCCTTCCATACCAAGGCCTATACCACCACCAGGATCGGATCCCAGGGGGGGAAGACATACCTAATCATAATCCTAAGATGTTTATTCAAACCTACTTCATCCTCAGCGTTTACGTCTCCCTCAGGGGTCCGAGCGCTAAAGAAATAATCTTTCATTAATACATTATTTAACTGTCTTCTTGTTGTTTCTCCTTTATGTGAGTCTTTCCAGGTTGAATTACTTTTATTCTAATCTCTCCACTGCTGTGTTGGTGTCTACTGCATGTTGGAGTTCATTTATAACAGTTATAATGCCTTAAATACTGATCATTTCATGAAATTTCCAGCTACATTGAACACCATTTATCCTAAACCTACAGAGCACAGTTTAATGACACGTTTCGTAAAAGAAACACCTGGTATTTTAACAGACTGCTGTTCTAAGGACTGCTCACAGTACAGTGTTTTGATGTGTGGGTTCTATGTTTTTGTCTGCGCTCCAAATACTGTGTCAACTATTGTGATTTAGCCATTACCTTTTTGTATTTGGCAGTTAGCAATGTTGAGCTCTGTTCAACCATTTTGTTTTCCTCAAATCATCAGTTATGGCTTGCTTTTGTTGATACAGTCAGCCTATAACCTGTTTTTTAAGTGAGCAGCCAAACTGCAAACTTTGTTGTGGAACTGAACTGGTTAAAATCACTTCCACTGTTTAATATGTTATTCAAAGTCCATTTCTTCAGGTTAACCTTCCAGTCTTTGAAAGATAAAGCTCCAGTTATGATTGTCTTGTCCAAATTAAAGTGTAAATGATGACATTTGCTCATCTGTTAATCAGTACTTGTTCGCATCAGACTATTTAGTTTTAATGTAGGAAGGGTGTTCTGGAGTTTATGAACCCAACTGCTGCAGAGCATCATGGGTTATAGGAAACAGGTGGATACTGTTGGTTAAAAACCTTTCAGTTAGACAGTCTAGCAAGACAAAAAAAGCACAAACACAGTACGACTGGCTCCCTGTCAGATTTCCTATTACTCCTTTCCTATTTCCAACGACTCTTTTAACCATTTAGATCTTCCAGTATTGCCTTATCTATTCCCAGATTACATTTTATGACTAAAGATTTGTCCTTCACATTCCAGCGTCCATTTTAAGGAACGTTCTGCAAAGCGAACTGCTCATGAAGTTGCTTAAACTTTACTGTTTACGAACATCTTTGTAGATGTCTTATGCATTCAGCAAACCTTTTATTATTGCATTCTTGTCATCATAGGCATTCAAAAATGGTTTCCTTAAAGGTTTAGACTTAAAAGAAAATATAGAAAAAGGTATGCTATTTTATTCTTGTTTTGTTATTTTACTCTTAATGCTGGCTGTAAGAAAATGTATGCTGTTCTTTAGTTTATCAAAAATATACACATTAGGAAGTATTTGTAATTAGAAATACTGTTTATGATTTCAGTCCCAAAACTTGTCAATGGGTAATTGTGTATTAATCCAATGTACTGTTTTGAGGTTTTGGCGATGTGTTAGTCACACATAACTGTACTGTCATCAGTTTATTTCTATCCCTGTGAGGAGAAATGTGGATATAGGAGTTGGGCCATATAAGGTTGCTGTATGAATGAAAATAAGTATTTAAGTGTCATGTACATCATGTGACCAGTCCATACAGGTTTATATTACACTATTGACAAGTAGCCACACATTAACAGTACCAAAAAAAAAAAAAATATTTTAAGCATGATAAAGTGCTGTTTGTCTCAGCATCCATGCATAAACATATTTCTTAAAAAGGCCAACTCAACCATATCACCAGCAAATCAGCATTTTTAAACTGGATTTTCACAAAGATAGACTTTCTCAGGTGATTATATAATGGACAATAAAACAACAAACAAAATTCATCTTCAACAACATTTTAATCACATAAAACACAAAAACATTGTTCCTCCAATTGTCATAGTTTTGTAAACCAACTTGACCCAGATGCAGGAAATGCTCAGGAGAAACAGGAAAGTTTATAATAAGTTTATTGAATACAGCAATACTGGTTGCACTGGTACATGGCGGGGCTATAAAGAAGAAGAAAACAGTAAGTAGGAGTGGAACTAAGAACAAAATAATGAATAAGTATTTCCTTGCTAGGCTGGGTGAGTTCTCCACCAGGAGGAGAGGGATTCAGGCAGACCGGAATGGGTACACAGTGCGGTGAGTACGAAGGCTCCAAACCTGGAGTGTGCAACAGCGAGTGGTAGTGCGGTGCCGGAGCTGGGTTGCTTGTGAGCGGTGGAGGGTGGACAGGTTCTGTGGAATCGGTGTGAGGCAGGAGGCACTTGGCGGCAGCCAGCAAAGTTAGTCCGGTAGAATGATAACGTGGCGTCTGTGAAGCTCAGGTACTCCAAAGGTCCGAGACAAAGTGTATCACGGTGGGGTTTTGGGGTGGACCGAAGCGCAGACAAGAGCTTGGAAGCAGCATCTTAAATAACCCTCATTTTATTTGAAGGATCAAAAACATAACAAAATCACTGCAGATACATTACAGAGCCGGAATCCTAAACAAACTTACTGACACTGCAGGAACAAGGCAAGGACGAGGGTAGGGAGCGTGAATGCAGAGGCAGAACAGTGTGTAAACAAACAGAGGAACCAGCAGGGAACAAAGAGCACAGACCAACTAATATACAGGGAGACGTGAGAGGAGAACAAAGGACAGATTATCAAAGACACAGAACAGGTGTGGCAAGGAGACAGGGAGGCTGAAGGGACAGGTGGAACTGATTAACCAATAAAGAGAAACATAGACCTAAACAGAACAGTAGACTAATATAAAATAACCAAAACATAAGAAATCTAGAATAACCGAGAGGTAAAGGAAACAGAGGAACTGGAAGGAACAGAAAAATAACAAGAACCTAAGGCCTAAGCAAAAGGAGACCATAAAGAAACCCTGACTACAAAAGTAAACACTGATAGAACAAACTGAGAATGAAGCAGAAGAAATGATGACTAGAATAAAAGTAAACAGTAACTAAAGCTAACCTATAAAAAGGAGGGACTAGAGAATAAAGATAAATAGAGGAAACAGAGCTAAGAGGGACAATGAATGTAAAGGGGACAAAAACTGAGTAATTAACAACTAAAAGAGGAAAACTAATGACAAGAGGAGAACAGACTGGGAGGCAAAAGGAAACCAGAATTGTCAGAACACAGAAAGCAATAAACATGAATACAAAACTTCAAAGAAGAACATCTAGCAAAACAAAACACAAACCCACAAACAAAGTCCAAAATGTCACATCCTGAAAAAGTGAGCTTAACAAAGCAGTAGGACAATCCAGCCTGGGTAATATCCAGGTAGTCTCGATCTGGCGTACAAGAAGACAAAGGCAGGTTAGCAAAAGTCAAACGAGAAAATACTTAATACATGAGATGGTTGGAGCTCTACCACTGAAGGCCAACACTCGAGCGGTGAGATGCTGGCTGCCTGGTGCTTAAATACACCGAAGCTCATCAGCGAAGATAGGGAACACCTGTATCCTCCACCAGCACTCCAGCACCTACTCAAAAACAAAACACCTACACACACACAATACCAAGCCGTGTGCCCACCATGACACCAATAGCCCTTTCTAATGCCCCCACCTAAACAACAAGGGGCAGAACACCCGCTCTCAACTGAGCACAGAGAGACCTTCTTCTCCTTTAGGTTACCTTTTAGCATGAGGCACCATCTGAAAATTATCTTTAAATTGAGCATAACTTCTTAGATTTGGTTTATTGAGCACATCAAGTTTCCACTGGTCTTCACATGTCTGAAACAAAATCTGCTTAAGTGTTGTAATGTTGCACTGAAGGTTATTAAAAATTATTGTTTTTTATTTTATTTTGGCTGTAAATTAGACAATTGTGTGTGTGAATATTAAGTGAAATTAGTAAAAAATTAACTTGAGTTTAAAAACCTTGCTTATTGCATCAAATGATTTATTTAAAATGATTTAATGTGTCACATTAAATCATTTTTTGTTGTGTCCAGTCACTTTTCTATTTATTTCTCTGGCTGCGGTTTGAGTTTGATTGATTTGACTGATTTGTGAGACCTGTGTTACTATTGAGTTGTTCCTGTCTGACTTCAGAAATGGGGAGGATGTTGGCATTTAATGTTTCCTTTTTGTTTTTCTTGTTTGTTTTGTATTCTCTGAAAGAAAAATAATGACCTTGGTGAGAGTAAAACAAAAATACCTGTGTTTCACAAATGCAATGTGAATGGTGCACAGAAGAAAATAAATCAAACAAAAAAAAGCTGATATTTTCACTCCCAATTTAAAAAAAATTATATCTTCTGTGACAAACCAACCAGGAAGGAATTTCCCCTCATCACGAATCGTGTGCAAATTTCTTTTAAATCTAACCCCATGTGATCTGCATAATCTTGGATTACATCACATAGAATTGCAAAAAGAGACAATCTATCTTCTTTAAAGGTTTTAATCCTTTATGAAATAGACTGGATTGTTTCTTTGGGTTAGGTTTTATGACCAGGGTTTAAGTCCTTTGAGTTTCAGTTCCAGCAGTGTGCAGCACCCTTTCTCTCCATGGCTCCCTTTCACTCTCCACCAGGGGATCCTTGATTTATAGATATCATTTGACCTGTTAAGGCAACAGTCTGCCAAAAGCCCAAGATTAAGTGCCAATGTCTGAGCTGACAGCGGTTCCTGCTGCTAATTTTACATGATCTATGGGGCTAATACCTGTTCTCCATTCACCCCTTTTTGTTCTGTAGGGGGTCAGTGAGAAACTGCCTATACTTTAAGCCATCAAGCTGATTTCAGAACATTTTGAGGCACCAAGCAAAGAAAAAACTGAACTTTTAGTCCTGAAAAAAATTACTTTCAAAGGGCAATATAACAGGTGTTCAATCCCACAGCTCTGGTTGAGAAATGCAGCAAAACTTTGTGAACACATGCTGTGTGTAATCGTAAACACTGAGCATCTGATTGGATAATACTAAGATTTTTTTATTTAAACCCTATCCTAGTATATAATTCAATAGGTTTTTGTTGTAAAATTGTTTAAAGTAGAATTCAAAACTGAATTTGAGGCCCAGTATCTAATTACAGGATCCAATTATGTGCAAGAAATTAGAAGGTTTTGGACTTTTTACTAATCTGCTCGAAAGGTTAGTTTAAGTGCCTGACAACATAGTTAAACAAACAAATTATAAGAATAATTCTTGGTAAAATGAACACATCAGAAATCATGGTGAGGTAAAAGTGGTGAAAGAGGACTTCATTAAAGCAATAGGCATCCTCTCTGGGAAGTGTAGATATGTCATACATGTGGCCAGATACATAGGACCTGAATACACAGAGAGATGTCCATAGTATTAATTTTACCAGAATTGTTTACACTCACCGGCTACTTTATTAGGTACACTTAAGTAGTATCGTATTTCACCCTCTATTACCTTAATCCTTTGTGGCATAGATTCAGCAAGGTGTTGAATCAGAAATTTATTTTTGTTCATAATTCACGAGCTAAACATCCAGAACTAAGTTCACAGCTCCAACATGAACTATTTCTAGTTCATTTATCATATTTTGTGGGTCATGTATAGGTCATCATTCAACAATTAGCATAATGATTGTGCCATCGCCTAGATCTTGTAACCTGCCTTACATCAGTTTTATTCTCTCCTGTTGTCTTTGCTTACATAAGCTATAGTTTATAGAGGCAGCATTTATAAAATAGTTCTTGTGATTATTGCTTTTTCAATCAGAAAGGAATGTGAGTCTGAAATTGTGAAAAAAAAAAAGCAGTCAGTTGAGACTATGTTTGTAATTACAGGCAGTTTTAACACTCACAACACTCTTTTCAAAATAATTCTGCAGCCATGAAATTCAAAATAAATTTAGGGAGCCCATATATAATTTTGGTCAAAAAAGACACACTACAATGAACCTCTTATATAGAATCCCAACTCTTTTAGCACATTAGCTGACAAAGTCTTCATGTAAATTAAAGACATCTGTGCTGTTATTCTGGTTATATTTACCTGTCAGTGAAAAATTTGAAGTAGCTTCCTCTGCTTGTCTCTGCTGTATCTCCAATCAATACACAATAAAATTGGGATGTGAAAGAAATCAGTTTAATCTATTTTTGATGATCAGAGTATGAGCCTCCAGTTTATATTCTTATGTCCAAAGCAAAGCTGAAGGCATTATAGTCAAGATTAAAGTGAGGGAGGATGCACACACTATCACTATCGAGTCCCCACAAAGACAGCAAAAACTGCCTATGTGACTGCAGCTGCTTAACTCTGCTTAAGTCTCTGCTGCTCATGTACACACACACACAGACACACACACACACACGTAAACACACACTAGTCCTAAACCTAACCATAAACGCACATAACCCATTTTTCCTTGTGCGAACCAGGCAAAATGTCTACACATTGATGGTGTTGCATCAGGGATTGATTCACACATAGACAAACACGCTCACACACACACAGACACACACGCACTCATGCACACACACACACACACACTCAGCTGTCAACCAGATCACCTTGATGAAAATGTTGCACCTCTATTCTTTAAACTCACCTGTAAACGACTTTACCAAGAAAGCCAACAAGGTCAACTTCCCCTAATAGTCGGGTGCACTTCCGCTGTGTGGAGTGAGTTTGCAGCTTTTCTTAACTTGCTGTTCTTTAAACGGTAATACAACCCTTCAAGTTCAAAGCTAGATGATTTTACCAACCTGTAACCTGTCAAGGGCGGATGTTGATTTTGTGTTCTTGTATAGGGGCATCTGTGTAAAGACAGCTGTGTTGTTCTGCCTGGACCATATACGGTAGGCCTATGACAAAGCAAGTTCAACATATCTGAGAGACGTTAAATAAAATTCAATTCAAAAACAATTCAGTGCAGCCTGTGATTATATTCTCAAGATATAAATTCATTTCATGTCTTCACATCTCTATAATGTTATAAAAATGTGTTATACTTATTTTTGTGATTATTTTGACTTTTAATCAAGACACAAAATGTAATGGTTTGGAGAGTATGATGCATTCTGAATTCATGCATGCTTCGAATTGCTGAGGATATTTTGGAGAGGATGGCATATTAATTAAGGAACGCAAAAAAACGTAAGGAACAAATCTTGGATTTATCAGTCTGTTTCAGGTAAATAAGGAACACTTTTGCTGATAAATCTCCCACAAAGATGCTTTGCAGAAAGTGAGATTTAATGGTGTAACTCTGTGAAAAGGAGAAAAATGTCTAACACAATCAAACACTACCAGTCTTTTTCTCTTTTTCCATTTTCTCTGGGTTTTGATCGGTAAAAAAAAAAACATTTTCACAATCTTGATCTTGAATCTGGAAACCTAACCTAGTCTGTGGCATGTCAGGTTTCCAGCACAGGGTACTATGGTGATGGAACCAGGTATAGAAATTAACCAGCCTCATAACACTGATAAATCAACTCATCAACTGAGCCTGAAGTCACCTTGATGAATCCTGCTTTGTAGTTCAGGCCCACGACCTCTGTGCTTCTTTATTCAGCAATTTACTCCAATCAGTATTGTTGCTGAGTCTCCCGCTTCCTCACAGCTTTAGCCAATCCATAATCAGTCACCTAGTTCCCATCCTGGTTCCCCAGGATATTCATGTTTTCACAGTTTCACTCAGCTGTGGACAAATGTCATAACCTCTCTCTTTGCTTTATGTACGATGTTGGCTTTGAGTTTGTTTAATAAACATGCCTGTCTCCCCCATTAATTTGATTCCTCATACCTCAAATTATGAAAAACATTCAGCACTTCAACAAAAATAAATAAAATTCATGCCTTGAAGTAGGAAGTAGCCTGTGCTCCAGGTTCATTGCTGCAAAATGCAACAATTGTGACATGTTTTACCAGAAAGCCCCATGTAGCACATGTAAAAAGATTGGATATGTGCTTTGAGCTGGTGCAAACTTCACTAATCTCCCAAAAATGAAAAAAATGATTACTCTGTAGTGTGTTGTTGTCATTCCCTTTGTGTTAAAGGTGTTTGCCACTCAAATAAATGTATTTCCAAAAACACTTCATTTCAGTTGATGCACCTTTCACTGCTGCATAAATATATGGCAATACAAGCATCTTCAAATTAATGAAAATTTTAGTTTGATTAAGCACCAGTCTCACACAACTAATTTGTCAATGTCTTCTTATAAAAAACTTTTATTTCAACCGCCCCAAAAGACCCAATGCATCTGAAAAAGATTAAAGAAAGCAACACACCGCAGTGTGTGTCACAGAATTTTACAAGGCAACGAGCAGAGAGAAAAATAGGAATGACATTATTCATTCTGTTGACATCCCATGATAATAGCACCTTAGACAAACACTGGTGCCTAATGTTAATGACTTCCTGTAAATCCATTAAAATCCTTTCACAACAACTGGGCTCTTTTATGAAAATCCAGAAGGCCTATCTCCAAGGAACATATTGGAGAAAAGCTGACACACTGTGGGACTACAGGGAGTGACTGCGAGGTGTTTAAGTAGCTCTGAATTATGCTGCCATATCCAATTTATAAAGATGGCTACAGAGAAGCTGATCCATCTCTGCCAAAACAATTCCCTTCAGCCTTCACACAGAGACACATTTTCTTTAGACCACTCCATATACAAAGATAATCAGAGCCAATGTCAAACATGTTATATTGGGTCAGAGTGGATGTGAAGTAAATGTAGCACTGTTTTTCTAAATAATGTAGGGATTTACATTTATCATCCCATTACTTAATAAAATGCCACCAAACCAGATGATGTTGATTCAGGGCATTTAACATTTCAGACACTAAATGTTTTCACGAAGAATTTGAAAATATGACATCGATCATTTTTGAAAAAAATGTATACGGAGCATACTGAGCTGAGGTTTCTTCAGGCAGTTGGGTAAAACTGCTTTGTCTACTTAATTAAAAGTTATCCTAATTAATAGTATCACCGAAGTCCCATTTAGTACAATAGAAAATAGTTTTTAAAATAATGAGTGCATAATCTTTTTACAAGTGGATGATGAAGCATCTGCCTCATGACATAACTACATAACTATTTACTTAATAACAACTACAAAGTGTTGGGACCCACAGCCATGGAAACAACATTAAAACTCTTGTACAAACCTTTCTGGAACTTTCAAAATAAATTGCATTTAACTGACTTCCAGCAACTGAGGAAAGGGGGGTAGCAGTGGACTTCCCATGATGCCACTGGCTGTATAAAAGCATCCCCTTTCCAATGGTTCGATCTCTTTCCACTGCTCCTCTGCGGGACCAGGATAGGGGAGGCCCAGCGCGCTAATGTCTCTTTGCTGGCAAACAGACATAAACTCTTCAACTGGACCAAGGGTGTCATACAATCCCGCGATCATATGCACAAGTTAAGTAGAAATAAATCACTGTCTGCGTATCCGGTGATTTTCATTGATGAACGGGATAATCAAGGTACAAGCATTGCTTGACTGTTCTCTCTGGGATCTGCAGAAGCGAACTGTTTCCAGAGAGTTTCCAGCACGACGGCGAGAGCAGCAGTTTCCCAAGGAAAGACAACGGAGACCGCATTATGGCAGTTAACGTGTAGTGTGGTTAGCGGACAGAACGGGCCGCCAAGCCACTGGTCCGGAGGTTAGCTGGCAGCTAACCGCTTTGTTCACGGAGCTCTCTTCAAACTTCGTCGTCACCCGGACAACTCCTCAGCATGGTTCATACGAGGTTAGGTTTGGGTGGAACAATAATAGAAAGATTTAGATAGAAATGATCTAAACGTTTTTCAGTTTATGAAGTTTGGTTTTGTTTGTGTTGAACTCAGCTATCTTGGTGCTAGCAGAATATCTGCTGCACACGTGTTCAGGTGGTGTTCTGTGTTTGTTTTTAAAGTTAAGACAAACTTTATTTAAAGGGTGATTTTAAAAAGAAGATTGATCATAACGCGCCGTCCGCACTTATGCATTTTAACCCTTTTATTAACCCAGGTATTTTAACAGTATGTGTTTGATTCTGGTGCTAAGCTATCAGCTTCTTTTGTTAGCTCAACTACTAACCGGTAAGAACACGTGCTTGCTACTAAAGAGTATTTAACAGAAAGGTTGTTAGTTTTCAAGCATGTGAATAATAGTTCCTAAACATAATTTTACTAAATTTGATTACTAATTAAATACCATTAAGCCACATTTCTCCAGAAAGATTTGGCTCTTTTCCAAAATACTCCCTTAATAATATTTATTTAAATATTATTTTAATAAATAAAGGCAGCTAAATAGACACCGTTGAGAATTGGTCATCCAGAAGGTTGGTTTTATTCAGCAGATCATTATTTAAAACATTATTTTATTAAAATAATATTTTATCGGATCTTGCATTGTGATTGGTTGTCTAAAGGTTTGCTGATTATTGCTTAAGTTGGTTCCAAGACTAACTTAACTTCACTTCCAGATTCTTCAAGATAATCCTTGGTTCTCAAACATAAATAACATTGCATGGTAATGTTGTATCACTCTTTTCGGTCATGATTTTCAACCATCTTTAAACAACTTGTTTATATTGTATGTAGCCCATTAGTCTTCATTATTCTTTAATTCTGCTTGGTAGTTTAGTTGGATTGTTTTAGCATAGTAAAGATTTTATTGATTGAAATATGTTTGACTTTGAGTTGACTTATTTTTGTTAATAAATTCTTGTATTTTAAGAAATTGTGTGAATTCATTCCATATATGTGCAGAGTTTATGCTGTTCAATAATGCCAGAGCTCGTCTCACACCTTTCTATTTTGTCCTAATACCATCGCCTTACTGGGCTGGTATTCACAGGACAACCCTTAACAGACCAAAATATTATTTGATAAAGTATTAAACTATTAATATTAAATATTAAATAATATTTTCTGATTAATAATCATAACAAAAGAAATGTGCATACTATATATAAGCAACTCACAAAAACATAAGAAATTCTAATGAACGCTTTGCTCATCAGAGAATGAATTGACAACCCTGAAATTCACACTCAAAACAACAATAATAAAAAAAAAACAACCTTGAGAAATCTATAAACTATGAGTTTATAGGTTTGTCAAAGGCCATTTCTGATTTCTGTAATCCAACTTTGTTCTTGAATTGACCAACATGTAATCAGACTTTAGGACAGTTTTGGAGATCAGTCAAACTCGCCAGCACCAGACAGCTACCACAGTAGAAAAAAAAATAGAGCGCCTCACTTCAGGACCAACTTGTTATTTCCGCTCTTATGGAACTGGCTTTGATTTTTGGGGAATGTGGTTCCAACACCCATCTTTTAGCTTCGATGATTGTTAAATTTCTGTACAAATATCTCGCCTTGAGGTCATTTCAAGGATGAAATGCATGAACTGGTGCTTTTTTCACAGGGAAACGTTGACAGAAGTTACACAATCTGGTTTCAGTGTATCTATTTCCATTGGGTGTATATATTGAATTCATGGCAGAACTGTACTGTTGCTTCCAGTTTAAATGGTAACTTAAATTACCTAATACGTTTCTCCCAAATATAATTTAGTTAGGACAGAACTAAGGTGAAAATAATTTACTTACTGAACAGTAAATGTCCTTAACAGAATTTACCAACCTTTTTCAAATATTATCTTTTGTTTCAAAACTTTCTTCTGGAGGTACATGACCCCCAAGCCCTTTAGCCACCTCTGAGTTCATAATCTTATATGCATCATACTCTGTTTCAACCGCTAGCTTGCACATTGGTATGTATGAGAGTGAAGGATATGAGAGAAGATGAGGATCCAAGCTTTTGGAACCAATATCTCTGCAATGGAGTCAGATTTCCACACAAAATCCAAATAGAGCCTTACTGGCTGGGGATCCCTTTGATATAAGAACAGGGCTAATCCCTTTTGCTCTCAGTGCTGCCATGTCTTCATCTTCCCAACCAGGTGCCCTTTCATTAACCTTTGACTCATACTGGCACTGTGTTTGAAGGGGTTGGTATTAAATAGGCTTATGGCAGATAGCTGCTGCAGCGGCAGCAAAAGGGCTTACTCTTGTTTCCCACAGGTCTTTTGAGGTGTTGAATTGTACAAAAGTAGCGTTATGTAACCCTAAGTTATCTTATGGGCCCAGTCTACACCGCACCACACCCTCTGTAGCAGGATGTCAACCTGTTTTATACACATAACAAGCTCCATGACAAGTCAGCTATACACCTTTGACAATTACCATGACCATGGCTTTTTATATTAAATGTTTTTACCTTGTTAGCCTTCTCTGACCATTAGCCTAACACAATGTTTTTTTGTATTTAAACTGCATTTCTCTGCCTTTGAAGTCTCTTGAAGTATATCTGAAGTTTAGTGTTATCTTTTGTTTGGAAATTTACCATAGATGCAGTTTTAAATTTCAAAAGTCATGAACAAATGTAAACATGGGATGAAAAGATAGTCACTGTTTTATGAGACACCTTGAGTAAGTAATAAAATATAAAAATATAGAATTTCGAACTTTTTCTGCTGCTGTCATATCCTAATATATAGGGATTACATTAAGCTCTAAATTTCCAGGTACAGAAAGGGATGCAAAGCTAATCTTACCTGAGTGAGTGCACTGCATGGTAGAGGTGGGACCGTTTATGGTTCCATGGATTGTTTCAGGTCACTCTATACGGTACATCAGATAATACTGATATTAGTTTTAGGGGGCAATTACTTTTTGCACAGGTTTGTTTGAATAACTGCTTTTATGTATTTACCCAGGTTATTTTTGTCTGATATAAAGATGTGTTTTACATATAGAATTTAGGTGACAAAAATGCAAAAACAGAAAAAATAATCTGAACGGGCACAGCTTCTCACAGCACAGTATAAATGCCACGGTATAAAATCTAATTTCTTTCATTTTAATTGCACTTGTTTTATATTACTTTCTCAAAAAAACAACAACACCCCAAGATACATAAAGAAACAAGGTCCATTTAAAGTTCAGACTGAAATATCTCAGGGTGTAATCTGTGTTTTTTATCAGCTTTGGCCTCCTTCTATCCCTAAATATTTAGAGATGACTGCATGCTTTTTTCATCTCTTCATCTTAGGTCAGTGTTCTTGAAGAAATTATTTATTGATAATACAGCCATTAGATTTAGAATATTCACTGTATGCTTCAAAGAAACTGTCAATCTGAATGTTTCTTACACTTTTATCGACTTATGTTTTACAACCAGCACTGTTATACAGATTTTAATACTGGAATACATACTAAATTCATTAATTGCTCACGGTGGGAATTTTCTCAATCAGGCTTTGGTAATTTCAATATTTTCATAAAACATTTTAATGTATGTAGGTTTTTTTTAAATTATTGATAAAGCAAAAGATTTGAATGCTGTTAAAATATTTCTTTCCACCTATGAATAATTACAAAGTTGCAGAGGAAGCTCATTTCAGCCTCACATATATAAATAAAAAGGTGCATTTGCAACATTTATATGCTGTTGTTTGGTACTCTATTAAATGCTCAACAGAGAAACAGCCTGGGGGAAGAAACTGTCTCTGTGGCGGCTGGTTTTAGGAAACAGTTTTCTGTAGCAACAGCCTGAAGGTAAAACTCTAAACAGTTTATGTGCAGGGTGTGTGGGGTCTGCAGAGATTTTTGCAGCTCTTTTTCTGACCTTAGACCTGTATAAGTCTTCTAGATCTGTATAAGTCCTGAAAAAAATGTGTCCTCTGCATTTAACCCATCCCTTTTAGGGAGCAGTGGGCTGCCATTGTGCGGCATCCGGGGAGCATTTTGGGGCTAAGGGTCTTGCTCAGGGACCCAGAGTGGTAATCTGTGGGATACAAACAGCTTATCATGAGGCCAGCACATACAATGAACCATTCACACACACTCATGTTTGCAACTACAACATTGTGTAACTTCAAAGTCAGTCAGAACATTATTAAATTCAGAAAACAAGGAATACTAGTGAGACTCCCAAAAAAAAAGAGAGCGAGAGAGAGAGAGATATTAATGATCTTCATCTTGTAAATGAAGACTGGCTGCATCAGATTGTGCAAAACTGCAGATTTTAATATTTTCTTTTGTTTCTTAAAAATGCAGCTGCTAAATGTGGTCACTGACATTTGTGAATCACAATTTGCGTTGATAGGCTTACAGATAAAGGACTTCCAAAATAAAAAGCTGACAGTTGCAGTTTTGCCAAGGAATGATGCTTTATTTCTGTTGGGAGCAACACGAAATATTCCCAAAAGTTGTTCTGTCATACAGTGTCTATTTAATATTTCCCTAGTGTAATTGATAGAAAATGTTGTGGGGTTCTACTTTTGTTCTGCTTCACAATAGTGGGGGACAAATATTTTGGGTCTGACTAATCATAAAATAGCCCTTTCAAACCACCAGTGTATGCAGCTGTTCCCATTTGACATGTATGATTTATCAGCATAAGTGATGGCCACAGCGAGATAAAGTAACATACAGTGCTGCAGTGTAGAAAACAAGAGACAAAATAATTTGCAGCTGTATCTGGAAGGCTCCACTCATAAAAAGAGGATGACTTTAAAAAGTGAACTGTATTTTTATCTCTTTAAAATCTTTCCCTTTGGCACAGAAATCCTCTCTATGCTCTTTCCCATCGTCTCTGCTTCACTGGGGCATATGATAGGAGCGGTTTCAGCAGTGTCCCAAGGTAGCCGATCTTTGAGAGATGACAGCCCACAAGTTCCATTTTTATTATGATTTATTCGAGCCAGCCAGTTTTCTGTAATAGAAATTCATTTCATTGAACGCCCCCTTTGCAGAGTCAGTTGGGTACCATACTGACCATCTGCAAAGGCTGGAAAGATGGAGACTGGGCCCATTTGGCAAAATGAAAGAAACACTTCTTAATGCAAATAGTCGCCAAGCAAGAAGATGTGAAAATGGTTCTAAAGCTCAGTATTCAAGTTTGTGCGCTAATGTACATCCAAATTATAAGTTGTATGGAGTGTTTCTTTAGGCATTGTCAGAGTCTGAGTCTGTGTGTTGTGTGTGTATTGTGTACCTGTTTATCTAACCATTCGGTGTTTCAGTTGGTGCTGGAGTTCTCAGGTGCGCAGCATGACAGGTGTTTTCCATCTGCTGATTGCTTGGAGGAGTACTTAAGTGGGAGGCTGCCAGCACTTTGATGCCAGAGTGCTTGCCTTAGTGGTAACAGGCTCAGCCACAACTAATTTTGTAAAGTAATCTTGCATATTGTTCCCACGCAGGTTTCTACCTGAGGCTTTGTTTACCTTGCTGAGGTTTGACTCTGTTCCAGAGTATCTCTGAGCTTCTGGATTATTAACTACTGAGTTAAGCAACTACCTTCTTTTGGATTTCTCTTACTTCCGTCTGAACCTTTCAGACACGGACCAAGCTGGCGGCTCCCCGTTTCCTTCGACTTCAGGACCTAGGCATCAGCACACCCTGCTTCTTCCTCCTTCTTGAACATCGGCACATGAGCTCCTTTTTGTTGGTACCAAGCGCACAACAGAGAAGACAACTGGACAATCCTCCTTCGTAAGTTAAGACTGAATCTCTCTACCCCTGGTGGTTCTAGCTACAACAATTTAGTAAGCCATTTCTCAGATCTAAGTAATCAATTGCTTCATATCATTCATTTGTTCTCTAATCCATTCTGCTTCCTTCCCTTACAGTTGGTGTTCCCGTCCCAGACTACTTTATTGACAATAAAAACAGTAAAACTTGTTCTTTGTCAGTCAGTCAGTCATTTTCTACCGCTTATTCCATAGTGGGTCGCGGGGTAGCTGGTGCCTATCTCCAGCCGTCTATGGGCGAGAGGCGGGGTCACCCCGGGACAGATCGCCAGTCCATCACAGGGCTTGTTCTTTGTATGTGGGTCAAATCTATACCGAAAATGACAGGCATAAGCACATTCCTGGCTATTTTGCAATTATAATCTTTGATTAGTTTTAATAATTTAATTTAGTTGCATATTGTTCTCTTAAAGCATCACATGTTGTGTTTCTATTTGATTCACTTTTACATGCCATGCACAATGTTTATTTCACAGCATATCTTGGGGCCCTTGCATTTGTCAGGTTAAATTTGCACCCATAATTCATTGTTTTTGTTTCCATGCATCATATCTGTGATGCTTTACAAATGTTTGTTTTTTATGCTCCCGAAGCACCTGGTGAGAACATATCAAAGCAAATTCAACATGTCTAGGCTTTATTTGTGAAACCTGGCTTGACAAACTCTAATACTGTACTTGGAGATAATAGGTGCTTGAATGCTGTGTTTAATATTACTTTAATTGAGGCTTTCTGCTATGGCATCCATGCTGGTTCAGTTAAAATAATTGTTTAAACTGTTACTTTATACTTCTTTCCCACAAAATACATCAAACATCCAACTAACTTCACAAGATCAAACTAAAATGAATGAAAAACATCCTGTTACCACAGTTGCTGGGACAGGGGTTGATCATTTAAGACTACAACATATCACTATAAAGTCATATTCAATAAATTAGAATATGCATTGAGATGAGGCTGGTTTGTCAGCCTGTGTATGTTTGTTGATTAAAAGTACCTTTTTAAAAATATTTATGCAAATATTAAACATTCTTTTCATTAAGCCCACATTTCTATTGTGTATTGGTCTGTCATATTCTTAAATGTTGTTTTTTTTTCATTAGCTGTAAACTAAAAATTACTAATTTATTTATAGCCTTGAGAAATGTGTTTCATAAACTCCAGATATTAAAGCCTATAGATTTTATACAAGTGTTTTAAATTTCTTTGCATTATCTTAATATAAGTTTAGGATTATATGTCAAGAGAAATTGATTACACTGATATTTGCTATATTCAGCTGTAACTTTGCTGTTCACTGACCAAGTTTAATAACGTCTTGACAACCGGTTGGTAAAAACCAACAGGGAGAAGCATTTCTCCCTCTGCACAATATATGTCATGGTCCCGCATCAACTAAGTTTAGCTATAAGTTCTATGTTCTTTCCTGATGATTAATCATGTTCTGTTTAGTATTTTTCTTGGGGTCTCTGTAGTGTTTATAGAGTTCTGTGTTCATTAGCCACCCCACTTCAGCTATTCCACATTCTAGATTCAACAGTTCTTTGCTCCATCAATCAATCCTTCTCAATATAAAACTTTTTTTTTCTGTCACTCATTATTAGACATTGTTATTATCACACATTATTAACTTGCCTACTTTGTGCCTGTTTATAGGCCTTTTAAATCCACAAATCCTAACAACATATGGATATTCTAATTTTGCTTTGTGAGTTAAAAATCCTTTTAACTTTTTCTGACACCCATTCACTGTTTACCATTAGTTTATACCCACAAAACTGAACTGAATACGAAAGAATACAAAAACTTTAAATAACTGAGTTTAACAAGATAAATCTTCATATTACTTACCTCCTTTCAGAAGACTCACCGCAATATCTGTTCCTGTGGGAAAATTTTATTCAGGATTTCATTGATTTTTCTTGTCAGACTCGACCACATTATTAATGATGGACGGAAATCGAACTGATGGTTCTACAGCCAGACTTTTTGCCATTGCACACTTGCAGTGAGTAAAATTTATGTGCCAGACAAACCCACACAGCGACTTACAATGAGTGCCAGCCGGAACTAAAAAGGATAGATGTTTGAAAATGTAATTACTTTAAATTTAACCCCTCTGTCATGGAGACAGCTGCTCTGTTCTCACCTCCCTCCAGTTCTTCTGCTCACACTTTTATCAGTCTGGGCTTTGAGCTTTTAGTGTTATTTCATGCAGTGTCATACCTCACCTCATCAAAAGTCACTAAGTGCTTAACTTCAAAGATAAAGTGTAAAGCATCTGAACTAACATCACAGAAATCATCTGGTTTATTACAGAGTTTGTTGAATTCAGTATTGAACACATCAGATTCAAAGTTTATTTCAAAAGCTCCATGAGAAATATTTAAACTGAGAAAATTATGACTTGTTTCAATTTTACCTGCTGAATACATTCAGAAGATCAGTATCTATATCTCAAACAGTTACAGGTTTACCAAAATATGTCTTTCCAAACAGCAATTGCTTTTTATTAATAAAACCTAGTTTGATTGTCCTGATTGTCCTTTTTTTTATTTTTTATTTTTTGCTCAGATTATTGATTTTGGTCCTTCTCACATTCTGCAGTTTTACAATAAAAAAGATCCAAAATATGTTGTGCTATGACCAACACAGTCATAGGGAAGACTACTGATTTGACAGCTGCCCAGCTGGACAGTCATTGACACTCTCCACAAGGCAGGTAAGCCATGAAAGGGCATTGCTAACAAAGCTGGCTGTTCGGCGTGATGTGCTGTACCCAAACTTTATAATGGAGGTTGAGTTGAAGAAAAAGCGAAGTAGAAAAATGTGTGGAAGCAACCTGGATAAATGCAGCTTAGACAAGATTAAGAACCACGGCCTATTTAGGAATTTACGAGCAATATTCACAAGAATACAGCAGAGTCAGAGGTTCACTGTGTGGTTTGGTTCATCAACTAAACAGAACAGGTCCAGACTGTAGCGAACAATCAGGTCTGCAGAGGATCATTAATTCAAATTCAATTCAAAAATAATGTATTATTCACAAAGGGAAATTAAATGTTGTTATAGCTCATATTATGCAGGTTTCATCAAAGAGCCGTTGTAGATGTTGATGGCTGTGGGCAGGAAGGATCTCCTGTAGTGGTTTGTCTTACAGCAGATCTAAATAAACCCTCTGACTGAAGACACTTGTTGTACAACAGTCTCATGAAGAGGATGCTCAACGTTCTCCATAATGTTCTTAACTTTATGAAGAATCCTTCTTTGCATAATCATCTCCAGAGGTTCTAGAGGAATCCCTGGAACAGAGCCAGCCTTTTTTAAGTCCCTGGCTCTGATGCTGCTTCCCCAGCAGATGATGGCAGAAGAGATCACACTCTCCACAACAGACATGCAGAAAATATGCATCATCTTACTGCAAACATTGAAGGACCTAAGCTTCCCCAAGAAGTACAGTCTGCTCTGTCCCTTCTTGTCGACAGCTTCACAGTTGCATCTCCACTCCAGTCCATTGTTCAGGTGAACACCTTCTCTTCTGTAAAAACACTGCATATATACAGGTCCTTCTCAAAATATTAGCATATTGTGATAAAGTTCATTATTTTCCATAATGTCATGATGAAAATTTAACATTCATATATTTTAGATTCATTGCACACTAACTGAAATATTTCAGGTCTTTTATTGTCTTAATACGGATGATTTTGGCAAACAGCTCATGAAAACCCAAAATTCCTATCTCACAAAATTAGCATATTTCATCCGACCAATAAAAGAAAAGTGTTTTTAATACAAAAAACGTCAACCTTCAAATAATCATGTACAGTTATGCACTCAATACTTGGTCGGGAATCCTTTGGCAGAAATGACTGCTTCAATGCGGCGTGGCATGGAGGCAATCAGCCTGTGGCACTGCTGAGGTCTTATGGAGGCCCAGGATGCTTCAATAGCAGCCTTTAGCTCATCCAGAGTGTTGGGTCTTGAGTCTCTCAACGTTCTCTTCACAATATCCCACAGATTCTTTATGGGGTTCAGGTCAGGAGAGTTGGCAGGCCAATTGAGCACAGTGATACCATGGTCAGTAAACCATTTACCAGTGGTTTTGGCACTGTGAGCAGGTACCAGGTCGTGCTGAAAAATGAAATCTTCATCTCCATAAAGCTTTTCAGCAGATGGAAGCATGAAGTGCTCCAAAATCTCCTGATAGCTAGCTGCATTGACCCTGCCCTTGATAAAACACAGTGGACCAACACCAGCAGCTGACACGGCACCCCAGACCATCACTGACTGTGGGTACTTGACACTGGACTTCTGGCATTTTGGCATTTCCTTCTCCCCAGTCTTCCTCCAGACTCTGGCACCTTGATTTCCGAATGACATGCAGAATTTGCTTTCATCTGAAAAAAGTACTTTGGACCACTGAGCAACAGTCCAGTGTTGCTTCTCTGTAGCCCAGGTCTGGGGAATGCGGCACCTGTAGCCCATTTCCTGCACACGCCTGTGCACGGTGGCTCTGGATGTTTCTACTCCAGACTCAGTCCATTGGTTCCGCAGGTCCCCCAAGGTCTGGAATCGGCCCTTCTCCACAATCTTCCTCAGGGTCCAGTCACCTCTTCTCGTTGTGCAGCGTTTTCTGCCACACTTTTTCCTTCCCACAGACTTCCCACTGAGGTGCCTTGATACAGCACTCTGGGAACAGCCTATTCGTTCAGAAATGTCTTTCTGTGTCTTACCCTCTTGCTTGAGGGTGTCAATAGTGGCCTTCTGGACAGCAGTCAGGTCGGCAGTCTTACCCATGATTGGGGTTTTGAGTGATGAACCAGGCTGGGAGTTTTAAAGGCCCCAGGAATCTTTTGCAGGTGTTTAGAGTTAACTTGTTGATTCAGATGATTAGGTTCATAGCTCGTTTAGAGACCCTTTTAATGATATGCTAATATTGTGAGATAGGAATTTTGGGTTTTCATGAGCTGTATGCCAAAATCATCCGTATTAAGACAATAAAAGACCTGAAATATTTCAGTTAGTGTGCAATGAATCTAAAATATATGAATGTTAAATTTTCATCATGACATTATGGAAAATAATGAACTTTATCACAATATGCTAATATTTTGAGAAGGACCAGTACATATTTACAAGAAAGAAACCCTTTTTATTTCCCAACCATTTTTATATATTTATATTTAAAATGTGTTCATTGGAGAATAATTCTTATTCTGATTTATTGAGATCTGCATCTTAATGAACTATGTTGACTTGCTACAAATATATTCCAGTTTTTAAACAAACTTTTATTACAATTTGCCAAGTATAATACGTGTAAATGACTCAATGCAATAGTCTGAAATATGGATATATAATCACCGATTTTGATTTAACTAAACACAGCCACTTAAGCAAAATAGCTGTAAGTCAAAGATGAAGATCAGAAACTCCTTGACATCTGCATGTAGGCAGCTTATCTAATTTATACATCCATCCTTTGCAGTATTACCAACTTCGCTGTTTGCCTACAGAATGTCTCAGGGGCCAATATTGAATAACACTACTCCTCTTTAGTAACTAACATAAACTATGCATCATTGTTTCTCATCAAGCAAGTTATTAAGCAGGCTCTGTCAGAATCCGTGGTGTGATCTTCCTGCAACTAACCAATTTTACCACCAGGTGCGGTTTTCGGGAGGTGCTGGAGCTGGACAGGTGCAGCTCATCAGGCTCATCAGCTGGGCAGTATATGAAGAGGCTGCGCCTGCACTTCGTTGCCTGAGCGTTTTGCCTTTGTGGTACAGCTGCTGGCCATCCTAGAAATCTGATTTTGTTGTTGACAGCTAAGTTTGATGTGCTTCATTTCTGTACTGATTTTACCCTGTCCTGACACTTCCAGGTGCATTACTACTGGATCCGACGGAGTTGACCAGAGACTTGGAGTGAATCAGTTTGAACCGATTCCCGGATTGAACCTTTGGGCTGACTCTTCTGTGAGCCTCCAGCTGAGCGAATCCTGTCCACCCTCCCAGCACCTCCTGTTTGGCCTGTCCCGACCACCACGGTGGGTGAAGCTGACCACTCTCTCTCACACCCCAGGATTTCTGACTGTCCTCCCTGGCAGATTTACCCGTGCTTACCTATAAGCTGCACAATCATTTTTGGTGCGTTTTCTGGGGTCCAGTTTATAACTCTGTTCTTCTCCCGCAGCCAGAGGATTCCACTCCCGTTTCCTGATTCCCAGGATTATTTGCTAAGAAAATAAATATTTGTCTAAACTTCTGTCTCTGGTTGTTCTCTGCATGTGGGTCAGGTCGGCAGTCATCATTATGACAGGCTCTGATGGAAGACAGACCTAAGGCACCAGTATTCAAGGTGTCGTCCTAGTCGGATGCAGTCTACAGAAGAAGCAGTCATCAGCAGCATTGCAAAACTTTATATAAAGGGTTGCAAACTTAAAGTCTACTTAAGAAGTTGAAAGCAACATCATAGACCCTGATTCTTATCCCACCAACTTTCTTCATTGCACAGAACACTGATACTTTACTGTTAATAGTTTCAGTATTTCAGTGTCTCCGTGATGAAGGAGAAGACTGTACATGCAGTATGGTACATTTTGTCGGTTGTCTATGAATCACCTCTTTGTTATGTAGGCTTTTGTTTTTCTGTAAACAGGGGACTTCGCTATTTCTGGATAGCAAAGTTTGTGAGGAAGGCTTATAAGAAAGTTTAAAGGTCTTCAATAGCTGCTGAGTGTTACTCATGACTGATAAGGCACCTGCTTGGATATGAAAGGTAGCACAAATGGTTAGATTTTCTTTTTTCTCTTTCAGATTTTAAGACAGTTTATTGGACCTTGTCAATTCTTAGTAAATCAAGCTGATAACTTTTTATTCTATTTAAAAGGTAAATGAAGCATTCCCATTACTTAGACTTAGAAAATGCATCATTTCTCGTTCCCAGAAGAGCTGCTCTGATGAGCACAAATTTGTAGTCAGTGTTCTGCAGGCCTTATAGGTAGTGTCAACACTCATGCAGTCTGAATTCAGTGACAGCAGTAGCAGCGAAACAGCACATGGGACATAGGCCACGAGCCTCTCTGTAAATGTCAAATGACAAAATGTGAACTGTAGGCACCATGGAGGGACAACGCTTTGAAGGATGACATGACAAAATGTACATCATCATAGTGTCACTGAGTTTATCCATAATTCAGCACTTGTGTGCATGTTTGTGCAAAAAGGATGCGTGTGCATATGTGCCAAGGGAAGGAGGCATATGTAGGAAGACAAACTGAAAGAAGAACAGCTTGGACATATTCCAGCATGACGATATTTTATACTAGGACTTGGAGCACTTCACTCTCTGATATGAGGGTGTGCGTTCATGTCTGCTTTGCCTGAGGAAGACAAATATTAAAGATGATTTTCTGTCCCTCACAAACTGATGTTTTTCTGATTGAGAAGTTCTGCCAGTGTGGTTGAGTGCTTGCTGTCATGTTCTTAACTGGGATGTCAGTCACCCTCTGTGTTTAAGTTCAATATTCCCATTTACTGTCACTCTAGCTCTAAGGATAAGCTAAAGATTTTGGAGCTTTGCTGCTGCCAAATACAGTACATTACAATATAAAGCACCTGCAGATTAGAAAAGAATATCATGCCATTATTTGGAGACGATTCAGTTGATGAATCCTCTAGGTGGGGACAAAAAGGATAGGCAAAGTAATTTGTAAGTGAATTCTTTTGAAAAGCTATCAATTGTAATTGCTCTGTTTGATTCTGAGTCTGTGTATTCAGCCTGAGAAGCTCTCACCCACATAAGCTCCAAACAAAATTATATGTTTAATATACCAATAATATACATCAATCTTCTAGACAGTTTATGCGGTTTAAGTGGCAGAGGGTAGGGGAAAAAAATGGTGGCGAAGTACATGAATAAAACATTGGCATTTGGAAAACATATAGATATGGTGGATGTGCTTTATGTAAATATGCAAAACAAATATCATCCAGGGCATATACATACATGGAATCTTCTTTAAGACCAGGCACTGCAATGATATGCTTTGAGAATGGAAATCTCATTAGTTTGATATCAAATAAAAGCAGTCATCTGGAGGGAAATGGCACCGAAAGTGCAGACACAGAGGGAAGAGTGAAATTTGTCTTTGAAGTCAGTGATATTTACAGAGAAAATTTAGAGCTATTTCAAGCTGTTTTCATACTCAAAAGTCAGCAGGTTGGTTTTCGAAAGAATCTGCTTCAGGGCTTTAGGGGGCCCACACTCATCCCAGGGTGTCAGTTGCTGATATTTTGTCAGCCCCCTTTGTATTGGTGACTCTGAAAGAGCCACTAGGTGTCCTGTTGCTTTAGTACCCCAACTTTGATTCTCCAAAAATGCTATATGAATGCAATATCACTCATTCCCACAGCTTCACATTGCTTTAAACAGTGAGTTCAATAGCGAAGCAAAGTGTTGGGCTTTGTCCCGCCCATCGGATGCTCAGCGTCTCTGGGGGTCTATGGGGCAGTGGGCTGGCCTCGGCTGTCCCAGACGCTCAGCTTCTGCATGATGATTGGATGATCTGTCTGAGGCTGAATCCCTTTTTGATTGACAGTGAAATGAGCGAATCAGCGATCTTGAAATTGAGCTTCCCCTCCTTGAAAGACCAGTTGTAGATGACTCTCTGTGGAAAACTGAAAACAAGGGAATTGATATAGTCAATACAAGATGTAACCTAGGTCTAAGTTACATCTTCAAAAATTTGAATATTGTAAAAAGTTCAATATTTTTTTATCACTCATTTAGAAATGAGTGAAATATTTCAAGCCACTATGTCTTGTAATTTTACTGATTATGGCTTAGAGATAATAAGTACACAAAAATCAGTGTCTCACAAAATTATGATAAAATAAATAAAGATTTATATTTTGAACAGAAATGTCAGGCTTCGAAACAGTATGTTCATTTCTATGAACTCAATGCTTGGTAAGCGTACTTTTGGAAGAATTACTGCATCAATGTGGCATGGCATGAAGGTAATCAGCCTGTGGTACTGCCCATGTGGGACAGACGCCCGGGTTGCTTTGTTAGTGACCTTCAAGTCATCATGAATTATTGGGTCTCCATAGACTCTCTATGGGATTCAGGTCCGGCAGGTTTTCTGGCCAATCAAGCACAGTAATACCATGGTCATTGGCAAGGTTAACTTGTATACCACATTTCAGCAACAACACAATTTGAAGTGTTTTACATAATGAAAAAATAAGAAAGGAAAACATTAAAAAAGTACATTTCAGTGGCATAATAAAGAAAAGTAAAGAAATATTGGGGTACAGACTGAAGTTATTGATGTTTCAGTTTATAATTTAAATGGAACAAAGGCAAATCTAAACAAATAGGTTTTTTAACTTGATTTGAAAGAACTCAGATTTTCAGCGTTTTTGCAGTTTTCTGGAAGTTTCCTCCATATAAGTGGAGCATTAGAACTAAATACCGCAGTCCCAGGGAGGTCGAGTAGCAGTCTTAGAGCTGTGTTTAAATTTGTATACAAGGCAAGCATGTTCTGCTCATATGCAGTTTATAATCTAACATCTCAAATGGTGATGAAAATAAATATATGTCTACACTTTGTCTCAGCTATATACAGTTTGCTGTCAATGTGGGTCGCTTTACCCAGAATTTATAAAGAAAATAATTGCTAAAACTTTTAAATCCATCCATGTGCTTTGGACTGTAACAACAACCATCAATCATACCTCATCATCCGAATACTCTTCCTTGGCTTGTTGTTCCTCAGCACTCACTTATTCTTCCTTTATCTAGTCCGGGTCTCTGTCCACACTTGCAATGGACCAATACCTGTCAACATTTTCGTCAGCCAATGTTGCTGTATGTAATATGAAAAATGTTAGTTTTTTCAAGCTTTGTCTGTTTTTCTGCTCTGTTTTGACAACTCCACTTCACCTTTCTACTGTCTGATCCTGCTTCTTGATCAAGCACAATTCATTTAATGGATGCTTAATGTGATGAAACGTAATAGGCCATTGTTACCGAACTCACGGGCAGACAAGTTCTGGTACCATAGCAGATGAAACGTTAACTTTTCCTCCAGGTCCAACTCATTGAGGGAACCACAGAAATAAAAGGGCAATCCCACTTGCCATGTTATAACTTTTATTGAACTCTTTATTCAAACCATAAAAGAAACAACAAAAAAAACTCTACAACAAAACAAAAATAGCAGAGCTGCACCGATAACTTTTTAACTCCTCTCTCTGTCTCATACATATATGAATACATTAATACAAACACACAAACAAGAGGGTTGCCAGGTCTCACATAATTCAGGCCAAATCTGTAACACAAAAAAAAGTGGGAAGCAGAAGTCGATCATGCATTGTGTCACGTTTTTTGTTATTGTTTGTATAGTAAATTATAATCATTTTATTTCAAACACACATTAATAATGCAAGGGCAATAGTAGGGGGGAGGGCAACCAGCAGGGCCCTTTACTGGTTGGGGGGCGCAGGCGGTTACCTACCTTTGCCTATATGGTAAGTCCATGCCTTTAGCCATGAGCCAAACAGCCAAACTGCAGTGAGAGCCATTATCCCAAAACTTTCCTAGGAATGGATAGCCTACCAAATTAAACCAAGCAGACATTCATGACTTATTAAGGAGGTAACAAAAGAACCCAAAACAATATCTAAAGCACAACAGGCCTCACTTGCCTCAGTAAAGGTCAGTGTTCATTGTTCAGTGAACGGCAATTATAACTAAATTTTGAGGTAAAAAAAATAAAAACACACACACAGGCCTATGTGACCTTAGGGAAAACATTCTGTAGGCTGGCAAGACAAAATTGAAACACTTTGAAAAATTACCAATGTGTTTCAGAAAAAGAGCACCATGCCAACAGACAAGCATAGAGGTAGTAGTGTGATGTTCTTCGGCTGCTATCTTTGGCAGCCTGAGAGCTTTTAAATTGGTCTATAATAATTTATATCTGCAGTTTTACAAATTTTTGGGACAATATTCTATAAAGATAAAAATGTGGCATACTGGTTTTGCTCTTATATCTGCAGCCGGGTATAGAAAGTAGAGAGATAAATTGCCTGGGCCTGCTGACTTTTTGGAATCCTTGTCCTTAGGGTCTTTTGAACATCCTAAACAGAGAAAGGAATGAAAAAAAAAAAGCTGTGGCTTAATCCAGGTTTGACAGATGGTGTTTAAGTATTATTTAAAGATGACAAGCCAAATAAAGATGAATAAAGATTCAATTCAATTCAATTAAAGATACTTTATTGATCCCTGAGGGGAAATTAGAATTCCAGTACAACATATTACCTCTTCGTCTTTCACATGTGTGGAATCAATAACAATATGAGAAGGAAGCTCATAGTCCAAAGAGTGTGCAGACAGAGATTTGACAGTTTGCCAAAATGGTTTTGGATGACTGGCAAATGTTATATTCATATTTTTCTTTTTTAAAAGCTGTGCAAAAAAATTGGAGTTGTCATAAAAGGTAACAGTCAGTCACTGAGCATGTTTTTTTTTCCAAATCAGTTGAAACGTACACCAAGCAACAATATAAAAGTAACGTGTAAAAACAAACAAAAAAAAAAAAAAAAAACATCAATGTAATGAAAATTAAAAAACAATTTAAAGTTCATAACTTATTATTCACATGAACTGATGACATGTCTGAGATTGGAGTTGTTTAAAGATGGTAGAAAGCCTCTTTGGTCTTTTATTCACTCTGACAAGCCATTTGAGTTACAGCAGGAGATATATCTTATGAATAATTAGAAGATTATTTGAAAACTGTGTTTGGTACATACAAATGTAATCTTTATTGGATATTAAGAGTTAGTTTGATTTGAAACGTGTGTGTAACAAAAGAGCAAATGCAGAATAAGTGTGTAAAGGGGCATACATATATATTTTAAAACACTATATGTTCTTTTTCTAAACTGTAAACACCAACAGGGGGCTGATTTACAGCTACTGAACATATTAAATGAACTGTTAAAACTGAGTTCAGTGTAAGTGGGTAACTAATGGAAACTCATGTTTTAGCATTCAGCTCTTGTTTACATCAGTGGAATCATTTATTGCAGAACGGTCTTTGGAGAGTGAACAACATTTATTGTTTTCTTCTTGTCTTGATGTACATTCATAATTACAAACTACATTTGCATGGTGATTTATATTTAATTGTCTCAGAACTTCATTCACAACAGAGCCTGTTGATGACAAAGCCATCTTAGTTTCACTTAATGAGGTAAACTATGACGGTTAATCTCTACAATAACATTTACATAACACAAGTTTACACTGATGAGCAGATTAAAACCAATGATTAAGTCACATAAAATAAGTGATTAACTGAAAAGAAAAGAATCATATGATTATGGGTCATTTGTCTTGTATGCACCTTAAACAACTAATCAAGAAAATTGAAAGTGATTGAGGCATCATTATTTGATCTTATTGCACACAAGTATCACATTGCACTCCATGGGAATGGCAGTGGTTTTTAGAATTCAATTTTATACATGTTATATAAAATTAATAAAGTTAATTTCTAAAATTATAAAAAAGGCTGGGTCGCCAATCTGCGATGGACTGGCGACCTGTCCAGGGTGTACCCAGCCTCTTGATCGTAGACTGCTGGAGAGAGGCACCAGCTCCCCCATGACCCACTATAGAATAAGCAGTATAGAAGATGAATAAATTAATAAATGAACATGTCCCTAATCTTTAGCTCAGGACAGGATTCTGGCTGGGCCACATGTTAGTAAAAAAGAAAAATTAAAAGAGTAATTTAAACATAGTATACGAGGGTATAAATACTTGTTTGAACTCAGTTTATGCAAAATTAAAATCTCACATCTAGTAAACTCTACAAATCACCATCACAGGCACTGGCACTTTTTGTCGCACTCTATTCCATATAGGTGTCATAAGCCATAAAAATACACATTTGAAACAATGTATGTTGTAAATCACACAATTTGACAATACATTTACAATAAGTTTTTTCAGGCAACAAATCAATGTTAAGAGCCACTTGGTAACTGAAAGAGCCATCTCTTTTTAGTGAACTGAGCTATAAGGTGATATTTTGAAACCAGCTATCTTGAAAGAGTTGGAATTTTCATCACTGGTTGAACTTCTGATGATCAATTGCTGTCAAAATTCATTTAAAAGTAATTGTCCTATAATTAAGTATTAAATAGGAATCTGTGAATCAGATACCAACTTTAGCTAATCTTGGTGTATGGCCATACTTTCTTACATTGCAAAGACTGTGCCCACCACCAGGAGACAACACCTCCACGTTAACTGCAGAAAACAAGCAATAGAACATGCATTGGAAGTGTAGCTGACATTTTTTTTTAAATTTTCATGTCAGTGCCAGTGCCAGATTTGCTCTATGGACATTTTTGTGACGTTCAACCTTTTGGATCCTTTCTATGCGTTTTTGTGTGTGGAGTATGTGTGTGCTAGTTTATCGCTTGAAATTGTGATGTTAAAAACGTGAAAAGAATAGTAACTTCACAGCACTCAGTGCCCAAAAACAGCAAGGGGCGGGTAATCTCTGCTCACCGGGGGCCAGAGCAACCCAAGGCAGACAGACACTGGGAAACCCCAAAGAGTAGCCATGCAAAAGTCATGTTGGCAGGTCAGCAGCAAAGCATAGATGCAGGAAACCACAGGCCAAAACACCACCCACTGCTCCCACAAAACACAGTCCACCCCAACTGGTCCACCCACCTTGACCCCACCAGTGCCCACAAGGTTGTCTCTGCACCAACAGTCCCCTCTGAGCCAGTGTGTGTGCAGAGGCAAGAACAAAACACACTTTCTTTGCACTGTTTAAACCTGTAAGAAGAATATGGGGTTTAATTATTTCCATATGAACCTTTGTCATATCACCAAGCAGGGAGAGTGATGGGCAGTTTGGGTTGGTGTATGAGAAGTCTTCACCCGCTCTTTATATTGTGCAAGCTGCAGATTTTTATTTTGGCTTATTTTAAACGTGTATATCCAAACTAATTCTAATAGCTAAAATTTGTGCCAGTAGATAGATCAAATATCACTTCTATTTACTGATAGAAAGTGAGATTGTATATTAATTATTTTACTCCCTAAAAGCTGCTGGACTTTAATGCTGCTCAGCCTGCTACACCTCTGACAAGAATGAAAATGATAGCTGCACCTATTTTCTTCTTTTTTCATTTGTTAAAAATACAAGTTTCTATTAAAGGTTCTCTATCCAATTTTTAGGCTACAGCTAATCACCATCATCACCACCAACGGGAGTTACATCACCTGAAATGACATAGAAAAAGCTTAAATCGGGATGTGTTGTCACAGTCTGTGATGAATTCAGGGGGCAACGCTGAATGTTGATCAAGGTGAACCATGGAGGAGGCCGTGCTTGTCAGGGACCCGCCAGCATCCCCAAGCAATCTCTGCTGTGAGGAGATGGAAAGAGCACCGATCTGAAATCCATCATGTGCCACCTATGAACAGAGCATTGATAGAGAGAAACTGCCGTCCCCCATGTAACAGCACAATATTTGAAAGCCTGTGTCTTTATTTCAGGAGTAATTAATTATTGCAGGATATCTTAAGTTGCAGAATAGATAAAATTTTCTGTTTAACAGACAAAGAAGGAATCTAACTATTTTGTAAAGTGTATGAGTTTGGTGAATACTTAACGTGTTTAATGACAACAGATTTGTTTTCTCTCATCTTTTTTGCAGAGA
This sequence comes from Girardinichthys multiradiatus, assembly GCF_021462225.1. NCBI lineage: Eukaryota > Metazoa > Chordata > Actinopteri > Cyprinodontiformes > Goodeidae > Girardinichthys > Girardinichthys multiradiatus. Next base: position 8,456,698 of record NC_061812.1, on the reverse strand, counting down.
TTATTAGTGCACAAGTTGTCTGTTTAGGTGAGCATGATTATTATGTTTCCTGGTCCATTTGGTTTGGAAAATCATTGTGGGTTATGATGATACAAGTAAGGGGTTTTAGGATGATCTTTAGAAATCAGAAATGATTGAAATACATCATTATTAGAAGAAGGAAGAAACAAATTAACCATCAATCATTTTTCTATACCCACTAATCTTTGATGGTCATCACAGGGTGTACCTATCTCCAATGTTCAATGGACAAGAAGCAGGCACATTTTGGACAGGTTCACGCTCCATCACAGGACATAAAAAAATCCATCCATTTATTGTCTATACCTGCTTATCGGGGTCATCAATGTCTATCTCCAGTGGGAAATGGGGGGTAAATCCTAGATAGGTCTCCCATCTATCAAGGGATATAATATAATTACCAATATAAAAAAAACGTTGATGGTGGTTGGGTTTGTGTTTTCTCATTACTCCACTGTTTAGGTGCTATTTTATACTTCGCTTTACAACATACAACATGCATACTTTAGAAGACAAAAGGTTCTAACTTATATCCAGATGTTTAGAAATATATAATCAAATCAGTCAAATTACCACCAATACAATTTAATCAGATAGAAACACAGATAGAACATCTTCACGACATCATGTCTAGGTCCATCCAACACCACCGAGTTGCACTTCAGACTGTCCAGGAGCTCACTGATGCCCTGATCAGGATCTGGGAGGAGACACCCTAGGACACCATTCGTCATCCCATAAGGAGTGCACCGCAATATTGTCAGGCATGCATACAAGCACGTTGGGGCTATATAAACTTTAGTACCATTTTCAGTTACTGCATTGACAGTTCAGCAAATTGGACTACCCTGCAGCATCAGTTTTTCAGTTTAAATTTTTCTATGACTTTGAATTAAGCCCTCTGTGGGTTGATAATTTTTATTTTAATCATATGATGTGGCATCCTTTTGTTCACATATAGAGCAGTATAAGATGCAATTGTCCTTGAGAAGAGAGATGGACGTTTTGTCAATCGGCCACATAGTCCTATCAGCACACAGCTGGTAGGGGAGTGCTGGGGAGGAGTCTCGTGTTTATATAACATCCAGGAGATATTTTGTCGATAGGAAGTTAGCAGAAGTTGCCAAGGCCACATTGGGGCGACAGATTTAGAAAAACAGTAAATGTTGTGGTTTAGACATTTGTGAATTTCCAACCACATTAAGAGTTTCACTGGCATGTCTCAATTGCGAATCCAAATAGCCAAATTTCTGGTACTTTTTGCAGATCTCGAGCGTACAACTTCTCCAAGATTATATCCTTTAACCTCTGAGTCCAACCGCTGCCAGACTGCGATTCTGTTCATGAATCGTGTCCAGCTTGCAATTCTGCTCTCTTAACATTTCAGTTAGAGTGTTGATCGCTCCACAGACTCCATCTAACATCGCAGGCAGCTTTGGAATGCTTTGAACAGCCGCCCACGTTTTGCGAATCACTCGATAAGCCAGGTAACCACTGTGATGTAATAACTTAAATTGCTTTTGTCCTTCTGAGGTGATGACCAAGTCTGAAATGACAATGGCTTCCACCTTCCTTTCTAATCTCATGTTCCCTAAAAGACTCTGCATAGAAAAGACCTTCGGAACTGTGGAATTATTTCCCACCACAGTACCAAATTTTTTAAGCATGCTTTTTCTTCATTTTAAAACAGATCTGTGTTTTTGTTTTGTTTTTGGTTTTTTTAGCATAAAGTTTGTCTAAAGCGTCTTATGAACTGGAGCAAAATATGATGTGGGGCAAATTGGGAGCTGTGAACTAGTGATTGCAATTTTTAAATCTGATTATTGTCCAAGCCAGAAATAATACACTCTTAGATCTGAAGATATTTAGCCAATCCTTCAATCTCTGCAGAAAGCTAACATCGTTGTTCAATGCATCAGTCTTCAACCTGTGGTTCCAGGACTCCTGAAGGCCATGAGCCATAGATTTTGGGTCCATAAAGTTATAATACTTAATTAAAGGTAGACTGATTACCTATTAAAAAACAGATCTAAGCCAATGATGAATTCCAGTCATTTTGATGGCTTTGAAATGCATTAATACTCAAAATTTCTACTCTGGGGAACACAGATTGGGGCTGAAGAGTTTTGTTTTGGAGCCAAGGCTAGGATTCTTTATAATGGAATAAAGACAAGTAAAATCCTTTATTTTAGGAAAACAAAAGAAATAAAGGCCCTCTTAACACTAAGAGGACGGGCGGCTCAAACTCTAGTCTCCTTGTTTGATTTCTTAGGGTTTATAGATGAAAAGAATACATAGGAGTACAAAGGTACACAAGATAATTTCCGATTACTAAAACATAAAATATTGGAACATTTATCAGCATTTGGACTATAAAAGATGGGTTCTAGAAATAATTTTCTCCACAACTCTCAAAATTTTAATAGCCAAATTAAGGAAAATTATGTCTGTTCTCCTTTTGAAACACTATGCGAAGAAAAAAAAAAAAATTCAGTTTGGAGTCAAGCTTCTTAGCTTCATTTCTGGTTAAGTTTAACACTGCATAAAATTTCAATGCCGGCTTAAAATACTTCTTTGTATTTAACCTGAGCAGAGAAATTCTTGAATAAAGCTGCAACCAACTTGAGCCAAACAAAAACAGAATTATAACAGTGACTCTCAGGATTGTAATTATTATTATTACGGAGTTGGAGTACAAAGAATTTGCAAAGGGTTTCAGCATCAGTAAATTTGGATTCATTTAAGAGAAAACTGTTGCTGTGCTTCTAAATAGTTTGAGATCTCTTTGGACTATGTGCATTCATCTTAAAACAGGATCCTGAAGATTGTCATAACAAAATTGATCAATTACAGCATTAAAAGATATGGCTGAGAAAAAATATTTCGAAAAACTTTTGTTAAAAATGTCTTTGAATTCTTGAAGCTTCAAAATTGGCCATTTGTTTGATGTTTTGTCTTTGTTTTGTTGGAATGAATGTTTGTTTATACAGGTCCTTCTCAAAATATTAGCATATTGTGATAAAGTTCATTATTTTCCATAATGTCATGATGAAAATTTAACATTCATATATTTTAGATTCATTGCACACGAACTGAAATATTTCAGGTCTTTTATTGTCTTAATACGGATGATTTTGGCATACAGCTCATGAAAACCCAAAATTCCTATCTCACAAAATTAGCATATTTCATCCGACCAATAAAAGAAAAGTGTTTTTAATACAAAAAACGTCAACCTTCAAATAATCATGTACAGTTATGCACTCAATACTTGGTCGGGAATCCTTTTGCAAAAATGACTGCTTCAATGCGGCGTGGCATGGAGGCAATCAGCCTGTGGCACTGCTGGGGTCTTATGGAGGCCCAGGATGCTTCGATAGCGGCCTTTAGCTCATCCAGAGTGTTGGGTCTTGAGTCTCTCAACGTTCTCTTCACAATATCCCACAGATTCTCTATGGGGTTCAGGTCAGGAGAGTTGGCAGGCCAATTGAGCACAGTGATACCATTTACCAGTGGTTTTGGCACTGTGAGCAGGTGCCAGGTCGTGCTGAAAAATGAAATCTTCATCTCCATAAAGCTTTTCAGCAGATGGAATCATGAAGTGCTCCAAAATCTCCTGATAGCTAGCTGCATTGACCCTGCCCTTGATAAAACACTGTGGACCAACACCAGCAACTGACACGGCACCCCAGACCATCACTGACTGTGGGTACTTGACACTGGACTTCTGGCATTTTGGCATTTCCTTCTCCCCAGTCTTCCTCCAGACTCTGGCACCTTGATTTCCGAATGACATGCAGAATTTGCTTTCATCCGAAAAAAGTACTTTGGACCACTGAGCAACAGTCCAGTGCTGCTTCTCTGTAGCCCAGGTCAGGCGCTTCTGCCGCTGTTTCTGGTTCAAAAGTGGCTTGACCTGGGGAATGCGGCACTTGTAGCCCATTTCCTGCACACGCCTGTGCACGGTGGCTCTGGATGTTTCTACTCCAGACTCAGTCCACTGCTTCCGCAGGTCCCCCAAGGTCTGGAATCGGCCCTTCTCCACAATCTTCCTGAGGGTCCGGTCACCTCTTCTCGTTGTGCAGCGTTTTCTGCCACACTTTTTCCTTCCCACAGACTTCCCATTGAGGTGCCTTGATACAGCATTCTGGGAACGGCCTATTCGTTCAGAAATTTCTTTCTGTGTCTTACCCTCTTGCTTGAGGGTGTCAATAGTGGCCTTCTGGACAGCAGTCAGGTCGGCAGTCTTACCCATGATTGGGGTTTTGAGTGATGAACCAGGCTGGGAGTTTTAAAGGCCACAGGAATCTTTTGCAGGTGTTTAGAGTTAACTCGTTGATTCAGATGATTAGGTTCATAGCTCGTTTAGAGACCCTTTTAATGATATGCTAATTTTGTGAGATAGGAATTTTGGGTTTTCATGAGCTGTATGCCAAAATCATCTGTATTAAGACAATAAAAGACCTGAAATATTTCAGTTAGTGTGCAATGAATCTAAAATATATGAATGTTAAATTTTCATCATGACATTATGGAAAATAATGAACTTTATCACAATATGCTAATATTTTGAGAAGGACCTGCATGTTGCATGACACAATAATCCATGTTTAGAATAGTCAGTCAGTCAGTCATTTTCTACTGCTTATTCCATAGTGGGTCGCCGGGGAGCTGGTGCCTATCTCCAGCAGTCTATGGGCGAGAGGCGGAGTACACCCTGGACAGATCGCCAGTCCATCGCAGGATGATCTAATACTCATCTTCACACAAGACAAATCAGGATGATATGTGACTTAATTTTAAGTGAGACATTGATGAACTGCACAACAACTGAAGTTTGTGTTTTGTTGTTAATGGAACTGAGTTCCAGTTAAAAACAACTGGATTTTATTTATGTTGCTTTGGGTAAATTCATAGTGACACATAGTTATGTCAGAATTAATTTCTTTGGTTCTCTGTAATGTTGCTGGTTACTAGAACTTTTTTTTTTCAAACTTTTTGGTGGATTGTCACATGGGTTGGACCCTGTGCCAGAAGAGGGGAATGTCAGAATAAAGAATTAAAGTAACATTGTGTTACAAAAGGTTTAGCACTCATGGGAAAAAGGGTAGCTAAAAGTCTGAAAGTATGGTGTTGATGGTTTTGTTAAATTTTACATCTCCAACGATTAGACCACTTTTGAAATTCTTTTTGGGTATTCTGAAACTATAGAAATAATGAAATAATCAGGCCTTCCTCAAACAACATATGTCACATTTTTAATATTCAGAATATTTAGCTGATGGTCACTGCTACTATACCAGGTGAAGTCAGAAGATTAATTCTTTTTGATTCTGCTAGATATTTTGATGAAGTTCCATGTAATTAAGCACCTAGGGTAATAATGAACCACTGCATTTACATAGCAAACTCCAGAAGGAAGACATAGGCATCATTTTGTTGGTGTTGTGGAAACACAGAAACATTTGTTTGTTTCTTGCGCTGTTGAAGGCCATAGAATGGTTGTGATTCCTCTGTAGATGGAAGAGATACGTTTTTGGGCTATGAACACACTATGCATGTCACCCACAGAGTGATGAAGACTTGGAACGTGAGAATGGGACTTTGAAATTAAAATTAGCCAAGTGTTGTGAAGGCTCTGCCTATTGCTCTCTCTTACATGAGATTGAGACAAAGGACACGCGCAAACCTCAGTCCTTTTGAAGTGCTGTTTGGCAGGTCTCCTAATTTGGGCATGGGGATATTGCCAAGATCACCGCCTTCCACATCTTTGTGTGAAGAGAGGATGTTGTCTTACTGTCAAAACCTCTCCACTGTGCTTTCTCAAGTTTCACAGATGGTGAAGGCTGCATTACCAGAAACAGCCACTTCCACCCTCCACTCCTTTGTTCCTGGCGACTGGATTCTGATCAGAGAATTTAGGAGAAAACACTTGAAGTCCAGACGCTGGAACGGCCCATATCAGATCCTACTGGTCATCCAAAATGCTGACATGGACACAAGTCATCTTTCAACTGGATCATCTAAAGGTGTGAGGACAGTGGACCACCACAAGACAAAGAACTGTAAGTTGATCACCAAGTGATTGAAGAGGTGGTTGAAGAACACTGTTCTTACAAGGGCACAATAATCCCTTGGGCAGTGCAACAATATTTCAGAATCTACTTAAGGCCATCGCCTTGCTTGAAAGTTAGAAATCATAAGGTCATTTGCCTCACTGCGCACACACCACAGTGAGAGACACATAGGAAACATACAGGGAAGACCTCTGCACATTTGCACATAACCTTTCTCTGGATGATGGACTGGTGACGTCTGCAACAGAGTGACGGTCAAACATGTGCCACGATGCTTATTCTCCTCAATTCCTTAATTTCTTAACATTTGGTGGCTACTAGGTGCTCCTTTGCCTGGACAGCAAGGGTCAGCCTAATTCTTTTCTCCCATTTAGACAGCAAAACTGACTCTGAGGAGGAAATCACGGATGCTTTTATCTAACTTTCATGTGTATTGCTTGATATCTATCATTATGGTATTATTACAAATTTGAAATTTGTTAATTTCCACCATTGTTTAGTTGGACTATGGAAGCCTAACTTCCAGCAGGCTAGAGTTCCTGTTTCTAAACATATTTCTGAAGGGGGTTCCTTATGGCCCTGATGACTCAGCTTCAATAACTCATGATGGTGATTTTGATGATTTTCCCACTGTTCAATCTACATTTATTCAAATGATAATTTCTTTCCTGTTTAACAAACATTAGATTTACCATTTTGGTTGTTTCTTGATTCTAATGATGCTTCTGTAGTAATGAACACACAGTGTTGTTGATTTGGGTATAATGTTTTTTATTGCATTTGTTTTTGTTGTTTTTTTTATTTTTTATTTCTGGTCATTCCTTTACCACGTTGGTGCCCGCCTTGGCAGAGGAGTCGTGTGAGTATTTTCCCGCCTGATTGTTTGTTGATACACAAATGTGTTTTAATTTCCGTCGGACAAGCTTTTCGCTCACACAGAGAATGACTGTTTTTTATTTCTTCCTTTTATTATTTAATTCAGTTTCTTCCTTTTTTTAGTATCATTCTTTTTTTTTATTTTGTTTCCTTTAAATTGGTGTTGATCATACATGAAACGTGTTTCATGTGTGATCAAAAAGTGTGGAATTGTGATGTAATAACTTAAATTGCTTTTGTCCTTCTGGGGTGATGACCAAGTCTGAAATGACAATGGCTTCCACCTTCCTTTCTGCCCCCCCTGGTTGGTCATCCCAAGGCATTTACAAGCTGAAGGGGAAATGTGCCTGAACAAAAGGTGTTTTGTTTTTCTTCCTGTCCCTGGAACACCTGCTGGTCCAACAAACAATTTGTTGCAGAGGAGCCGAGATGTCTGGGTGAAAGTTAGGTTGATTCTCACCTCTGCTCTTCCTAGAGGGGGTGCCAGGTCACATGGGGTTTTGCCAAACTGATATAAGGAAGTGACAGCCTTTGTCTCATCGGATTTGGTCTTGGCTCTGCTCAGTAACACCTCTGATGCAGAAAGACCTGTCTCCCTTAAGGCTAAATTAATAAAGCTGATTGAATGGTTGTCATCGTTCTTTTTCTTTAGGAAATACAATTTTTCTACAACACCACCAACTCCAAAAAGCAGAAATCCTGTTATCAAAAGTCCAAATATGTACCGGTTTTCTACGTCCGCGACCTACATCGTAGTCAGGTACACAATCTTCCACTGCTGCCAAGAATCCATTGTGTATCCAGAGAAGAATGACTCATCTGAACAAGAGGGTCTCATTTACCCTGTCTTCCCGTCGAAAAAATTTGATCAATTACATTGAGAGTCCAGCTGACCAAATCCATAATTTACAAGTTTTGAGGATATGCAAAGCGAGGCTCTGAGAAAAATACAGACAAAAGCAGAAGCAGGGATCAGCAGGGATCACCCATTCCATATCAGTATGGATATCTAGCATGATTTCTTTTATGAGAACTGATGTGTTTTCAAAGTGTTCATTTAAGCTTTTTTAACAGACACATATACAAATATAATTTTTCATGAGGAATGAAGACACAGGCTGCACAGTGGAGCAGTATTGCTGCCTTGCTGTAATGATGTCCTGAGTTTAAAGCTTGGACTAGGGTCGTTTTACGTGTTCTCTTGCCATGGATGCGTGGGTTTTTCTTGGTTAACCTGGCTTCCTCACATAGTCTGAAAACATGACTGTTAGGTTAAGTGGGTTTCAAATTTCCTTTAGGTACGATTTGTGTGTGCATGCATTGTTGTTTGTCCTGTATGTCTCGGTGTTGTTGCCCTGTGATGTCCAAGGTGTACCCCTTCCTCTCGCCTAATGACCGCTGGAGGTCACCCATTCCACAGTATGGAAATAGTCAGTCTAAACAACTGCCAACATGCCCTGGTCTGCCCATAAATTCTTCTGTCTAACAATGGGTGCTTGAAGAAAATAAAAATAAACCTGGAGCAGAACTGGTCTCTGCAACATGACAAAAGCCCAAATATATACCAGTAAATACATCAAAGACTGGTTGAGAATTAAGAAATAGAAAGTCTATGACAAAGACAAAGCCCAGATCTACAGGGATTGGACAATGAAACTGAAACACCTGTCATTTTAGTGTGGGAGGGTTTATGTCTAAATTGGACCAGCCTGGTAGCCAGTCTTCATTGATTGCACATTGCACCAGTAAGAGCAGAGTGTGAAGGTTCAATTAGCACGGTAAGAGCACAGTTTTGCTCAAAATATTGAAATGCACACAACATTATGGGTGACATACCAGAGTTCAAAAGAGGACAAATTGTTGGTGCACGTCTTGCTGGCGTATCTGTGACCAAGACAGCAAGTCTTTGTGATGTATCAAGAGCCACGGTATCCAGGGTAATGTCAGCATACCACCAAGAAGGACGAACCACATCCAACACGCTTAACTGTGGACGCAACAGGAAGCTGTCTGAAAGGGATGTTCGGGTGCTAACCCGAATTGTATCCAAAGAACATAAAACCACGGCTGCCCAAATCACGGCAGAATTAAATGTGCACCTCAACTCTCCTGTTTCCACCAGAACTGTCCGTTGGGAGCTCCACAGGGTCAACATTCACGGCCGGGCTGCTATATCCAAACCTTTGGTCACTCATGCCAATGCCAAACGTCAGTTTCAATGGTGCAAGGAGCGCATATCTTGGGCTGTGGACAATGTGAAACATGTATTGTTCTCTGATGAGTCCACCTTTACTGTTTTCCCCACATCCGGGAGCGTTACGGTGTGGAGAAGCCCCAAAGAAGCGTACCACCCATATTGTTGCATGCCCAGAGTGAAGCATGGGGATGGATTAGTGATAGTTTGGGCTGCCATATCATGGCAATCCCTTGGCCTAATACTTGTGCTAGATGGGCGCGTCACTGCCAAGGACTACCGAACCATTCTTGAGGACCATGTGCATCCAATGGTTCAAACATTGTATCCTGAAGGCGGTGCCGTGTATCAGGATGACAATGCACCAATACACACAGCAAGACTGGTGAAAGATTGGTTTGATGAACATAAAAGTGAAGTTGAACATCTCCCATGGCCGGCACAGTCACCAGATCTAAATATTATTGAGCCACTTTGGGGTGTTTTGGAGGAGCGAGTCAGGAAACGTTTTCCTCCACCAGTATCACGTAGTGACCTGGCCACTATCCTGCAAGAAGAATGGCTTAAAATCCCTGTGACCACTGTCCAGGACTTGTATATGTCATTCCCAAGACGAATTGAAGCTGTATTGGCCACAAAATGAGGCCCTACACCATACTAATAAATTATTGTAGTCTAAAACCAGGTGTTTCAGTTTCATTGTCCAACCCCTGTATATATCATTAAGATGCTTAGGGGTGACTGGAAACAGGCTTTACATGCAAAAAGCCCCTCATACATCTCACAGAATGAAGTGAGGTGTGGGACAAGTCAATCGTTGTGTCAAAGAATGGTAGATGGTTAAACGAAGCATTTGACTGAAGTTATTTCATTTAAAGGGTGTATCATTGTCTAGTAGGAGGCAGGGGTTCCTTTATTCCCCTCATGTCTCGTGTTTAAGAGTAGAATAAGATACATTGTTCTTGGAAAAAAAAAAACATATGATTTCACTGTACTTTAACAAGTATCAAAAAATTACAGTTGACATTGGTACGTATGAAATAGTTGATTGGGTGTCTTAATGGTTTTGTATAGAAATTTAGGGATCTATAAATAAATACACAGCAGGTGACTGGTATTTTGAAAGGAAAAAAAAGACTGGTGTGTGATTTCACCTGAGAAAACCAAATAAGAAAAGCTCTAACACTGCATATGAATCAAAACAATAATAACCTGAAACACTAACATGCAATAAATAATTAGTGAACATGACAAAATTAACTCAAAAAGGTAGGAAGAAACCTCATAGTAAAACATCCATTTCTAATAACATGTCACTTCAAACATTTATTTTTGAATTATTTCATTGTCTTCATATCCCTTTGAGGTGCTCCATACATCTGGCTCTATATTATACAGACATGTCATTGAGTAATTCATAACATTCATTATGTACTGATGCAATTTTTAACTGAAGCACTTTAAGCCTTTAATGTGCCTACATGAATGCACAAACACACTTGGTGCTCGTCAATATTGCCAGGATTCAACATCAGATAAGTGGCCCAGTGCATATTCATTACATTTAAGAAATGTCATACATCATGCAGATGTAACAAAACTAGATCAAAGAAAGTAATTAACCACCAGGGGACAGTTTCTAGTGATGGAGGAGAGTTTGAGATTAAGGGAGTTCTGTGAGGACTGTGTTGAACATGGCTGCATAAAAGCAAAGCACTCGGCTCTGTAGCAGCTGCTCTAACATCCCCTGTGTGTTTGCATACATTATTCCATAAACCTGACTTGTTTTCAATGACTACATTATTTCCAGAGCTTAAGAGAAATGAAGAATAATATTCAAAGAGTACTAGCGATTCCTTGTGAATTATTGATTGAAATGATGCTAAATATCCTAAAAGAAATGGAAGGAAAAGGCTTTTCCTACTTGGGACTAGTTCTCAAGGTTAAGGCTGTCAATACAGTCAGTATTGTTTGGCAAAGGAGGGAGAGGAGCAGCACAGAAATAACACAGTCCAAACCATTGTCATGAGAGCCGTCTCCATTTCCCATGGGTTGCTGTGAGAGATAGAGATCTGAGAGGCAGGGCCTTGATAAAGATCATAGATTGATTGGGAAGTCTGCCTCAGGATTTAATTGAATTTTAACCAAGTCACAACATCTTAGATCTAAAAGATGACCCAAGCAACACTCCATTTTCATTCTCTGTTTCCATCAGGATATCTCTTGCCCTCCCCATATTTTTCCTTATGTATTGAAATTCACTGTGTCCATAAAATGAGTTTGAATGTCAACCGGAACTCCCTGCTGGCTGCAGCCTGCTGATTGATCTGCATCACTGGAAACTCAGGAAGCTCAATGATACATTTTCAAGCCATGTCATAGTCTCAACTCCAAGTCAATTTTAAAACATGACTTACTGAATTTTAAACATTTAAAAAAATAAGTAATCATTTACAACAACATAGTTTAGGTGTTTAAGTGAATTTAAAGATTAAATATATATATATATATATAGTTTGACAACAATAAGTAGCCTACTTTTCACTATGGGGAGGTTTGCAAAACAACAGTTTCTTTACAAAAGCCAGGAAAAGAATGGAACAACATTTTCAGTTATTACTGGCAACATTGCTTTGACATCATACCTACAGAGAACTGCATTGACTAAATCCAGACTCTGAAAAAGTGCAACTGAAACAAAATGTCCCATCCAACAATATTGAAGGAATCCCAAATCTTCTATTGGATTTAGATAGAATCTTTGTGACATTGCCTTTGGTGTCCTTCAGTCAATTCGAAACTAATTTGATAATTTAATGATGAGGAAGGCACATTTGTGGCCAAGTTTTAACCTTCTGTCTAATGTCTCGAGATGTTTCTTTATTATGCCCACATAATGTTCTTACCTCATGATGGTTTCAATTTTGTATAGTGCACCAGTAACTCATGCAGCAAAACACAACATAACATGATGCTCCCACCCCTATGCATCCAGTTGGGATGGTGTTGTCAGTGCAGACAAAGTATCTACTAATGCTCAACCAGTATATACTTTTGTCCCACTTTCAGAATTGTATTTCTCCAAAACCATGAGAGGTGACAACACAATCTCTTCAGATTATTGTAAAGGGTCATCTATACTATAACCACAATTAAAAGCAACAAACGCATATACTGTTTGAGCTTTAGTAGATACTTTGACCTGCTATTTCTCCAAAAATGTACAGTAAAATGATTAGATATTAATTTTTTTTACATAAAACATTTATGTGAAAGTTGTAAAAATTTCATTAATATAAATGTTCTGAAGGTTACTTTCCTGTTTTCCTCTTATTTTCTTAACCGTCGCCAGGATCGGGTCCTTTCTGCTCCTTTACCATAATCCTCCTTGTGTGCGTGAAGGTAAGTTTTAAGAGGGAGCTAGTGTCGGCTGGCGGGACCGTGTATCTCTGACTGTCGGCTCACTTGACCGCAGTTGTAACTGCGTAAGTTAACTTACGCAACAAAATCAAAGCTCATTGTAGACTCATAGTTCCAATCAGTGTGACTGATTATCAAAAAAAAAAAAAGCGTTTCACTTATCAAATGGGCAAGATTTGTCTGCTGTTAGCAAGCAAAGCTTCTCTTCCCGTTGTTTCATTCAACAGGCACTGTTACTTCTGTTGCAGGTTGCGTGACTTCCGTTGTGGCTCTTTTATTTGTGTTGCGGCTTTTGTATTTGACCTGACACCTCTGGGCCACTGTAGGGAACAAAACACAGGAAGAATCTAAGAAACAAAGCACAAAGGCATAACTAATATGGCAACACCTTAGGGAGTGTAACAAACACAGAGAAATGAACAGGATATGACAAGACCTTTAGAACATAATAAACAACATAGAGATGATGAGAAAACAAACACAAAGGAAAACCGAAACCTAGCACTGAAGGATTACTACACTCTCAATTTTATCTCAGGGAAATTGTTGTCTGCAGCAACCCAAGTTATCCAGTAATGCAAGGACATCAAAGCAAATTAGTCCTAAAATTAAGCTATGTGTAAAAAATTAAATGGTACATGAAATAAGTACTGAACGCTGAAAGAAGAGGATGGGCACAAATGCACAAAACGTCAAGGAACCCTTGGAAATCTGTCAATATTTAGAAAGGATTCATGCTGCCATGTGCAAATCATGCCAAAACGGAAGTATGCAGGTGGAAACATCATGGCCTGGGCTGTCTTATAGCATTTGGTACTGACAGACTTTATATCACTGAAAGAAGAATGAGTGGGAAAATGTATCCCTACATTCTTGATAAGAATCTAAAGATGAAATTGGTGTAAATTTCAAGCAAATCAATAGTCCCAAACACATTTTGATATCGTGTTTCGGCTGTCATTATGCTGTTTCAAATCTTAATTACCTGCTAAACACTGCCTGAGCCTCCTTGGACCAATCCAGCTTGGGTTCAAACGAGTCCTTTTGGTGCGATAAAGCCCCTGTTGTCTCCCAGCTGAGCTGTCAGGGTAGGACAAGGAGTCAGTGATTGATGCATTTCCCAAACTGGCGGATTGTTCCGCTGAGTTGCCTCATGCACCAATAATGACACATGATGGAAACCCCTGTCAGTGAGCCGTGATGGCAAATGAAGATGGATAGTGTCTTGGATGGAAAGTGATTTTGTTGAACAGGAAGTTAAGAATATTTTTGTAGTCATTATCTCGAACAATACTTGCCTGCAGTACAGCACTTTCTGGTACTAGGTATAATATTTTACACTTAATAAAATTTTGATTCTGTTCATGTTTTTTTAGGCACTGTTAATTTTCTACAACACATTCTGAGATTATTTCTTCCCTGAATTCACAAACAAGTTTGAGTATGAAATTACAGATAGGAGTCTATACATCTATAGGGACTTTTACTTTTGTTTGTATGCAGTCAAGACATCTGTTTCCATAGGATTTAAGGGGAAATGTGGCAAGCAGGTGTTGCTCACCAAATGCACTTGAGTAATATACAATAATATTGAGTAATAACAGGAAGTATAATAACTCAATTCAATCCAGTTTTATTTATATAGCGCCAATTCACAACACATGTTGTCTCCAGGCACTTCACAACAGTCAGGTACATACATTCCAATTAATCCTAACCATTGAACAGTGCAGTGAAAGTTATTTATTTATTCAAATTGGATAGAAGGTTTTTCTGTCTAAGGAAACCCAGCAGATTGCATCCAGTCAGTGACTTGCAGCATTCTCTCCTCCTGGATGAGCATGTAGAGACAGTGGACAGTCATTGGCGTTGGCTTTGCAGCAATCCCTCATACTGAGCATTCATGTAGTGACAGTGGAGAAGAAAAACTCCCTTTTAACAGGAAGAAACCTCCAGCAGAACCAGGCTCAGTGTGAGCGGCCATCTGCCACGACCAACTGGGGGTTAGAGAGAACAGAGCAGAGACACAAAGAGAACAAAGAAGCACTGATCCAGGAGTACGTTCTATGGGAAGGAAAAGTAAATGTTAATGGATGTAGCTCCTTTAGTTGTTTCACCTAGAAAGAAAGAACAGATAAACTCTGAGCCAGTTTTCGAGGTTAGAGTCTGAAAGAGAGCACATATAATTAGTTACAGTAAAAGCTCAGTCAATCATGTCTAGGAGAGAGAAAGGGTTAAACACTAAAAGACAGGGCCATGTGGATCATCGGTAGAGGGTGACGCTTGGACGATGCCCCCTCCAGAAAGGTGTCACAGGTAGACACAGAGCCAGGCCAGGTGTAGCTTCTAGGAAGAGAAAAGAGAGAACATAAAGTCAAAACTGAAATAACAGCAAATAATGCAAAATTGGAGAGTAGTGTGAGAATGTAGCAAAGAGGGTGAAAGTGGTCATTATGTCCTCCAGCAGCCTAAGTCTATAGCAGCATGACTACACAGATAGTTTCTGTTCAGATTATTTAGTTAAATGGCGCTTATTTACAACAATGTCGTCTCAAGGAACCCCACAAAGGGTCCCACTGGTGGTCATTGTTATACTAAAAACCACAAGGATTGGGATACCTCTCTCTGTCAGACTAATTATAACCATTGGAAAAGAGAGGGGGTCATACAGGTAGCAGAAATGGAGGGTGTGTTTGCACCTCAACCATAACTGAGCCTGTTTAGGCCAAACCTGACTCCCCCTTACTCCAACCAACAGGGAGGGAGGAAGGCTCCCTCCCTGACAACCTAAGCCACTCTAACTATAAGCTTTATCAAAAAGGAAAGTTTTAAGCCGAGCCTCAAAAGTAGACAGGGTGTCTGCCTCACGGACCAAAACCGGGAGCTGGTTCCACAGGTGAGGAGCCTGATAACTAAAGGATCTGCCTCCCATTCTACTTCTAGAGACTCTAGGAACCACCAGTAAACCTGCAGTCTGAGAACGAAGTGCTCTGTTAGGAACATATGGAACAATCAGATCTCTGATGTATGATGGAGCTAGATCATTAAGGGCTTTATATGTGAGGAGGAGAATTTTAAATTCTATTCTGGATTTAACAAGGAGCCAATGAAAGGAAGCTAAAATAGGAGAAATATGATCTCTCTTTTTAATTTTCATCGGAACTCTTGCTGCAGCATTTTAAATCAGCTGAAGGCTTTTAACTGTATTTTGTGGACATCCTGATAGTAGAGAATTATAATAGTACAGCCTTGAAGTAACAAATCCATGGACTAATTTTTCAGCGTCACTCCTGGATAGGATATTTCTAATTTTGGCAATGTTCCGGAGGTGAAAGAAGGAAATCCTAGAAACTCGTCTAATATGGGATTTAAATGACATGTCCTGGTCAAAAATAACACCAAGGTTTTTTACTTTATTACCGGAGGTCAATTTAATGCCATCCAGGTTAAGTGATTGACTAAGCAGTTTCTTTTTTTAAGACTCCAGTCAAAACACCACAACTTCTGTCTTGTCTAAATTTAGAAGCAAAAAATTTAAAGTCATCCAAGTTTTTATATCTTCAAGACATGCTTGTAGTCTATCTAACTGGTTGGGCTCATCAGGATTTATGGAGAAGTAAAGCTGAATATCATCAGCGTAACAGTGAAAATTTATCCTATGCTGCCTGATAATTTGACCTATTGGAAGCATATATATAGTGAATAGAATTGGCCCAAGTACTGAACCCTGTGGTACTCCACAATTAACCCTGGAGTTTAAAGATGATTTATCATTTACATGAACAAACTGGAATCTGTCAGACAGATTAGATTTAAACCAGCCTAGCACTGTTCCCCTGATCCCTACAGCATATTCCAGCCTTTTTTAAGAGAATATTATGGTCGACTGTATCAAATGCAGCACTGAGATCTAACAGAACCAGAACAGACATAAGTCCATTATCTGAGGCCATAAGAATATCATTAGTGACTTTCAGCAGAGCTGTTTCAGTGCTATGATGAGCTCTGAAGCCTGACTGAAACTCTTCAAACAGGTCATTGCTGTGCAAATGCTCACACATTTGATTAGCAACTATTTTCTCAAGAATTTTAGATAAGAATGGAAGATAGGATATAGGTCTGTAATTTTTCAAGTCATCTCGATCAAGCGAAGGTTTCTTAAGTAAAGGTTTAATTACAGCTACCTTGTGGTACATATCCATTTACTAAAGATAGATTAATCATATCTAAAATGGGGCTGGTAATCAAAGGGAACACTTCCTTAAATAATTTGGTTGGGATTGGGTCTAACACACAAGTCCGATTTCCTGAAAAAAGTTTTCATCTCAGCTGCATTAGCAACAGGAGTCACAGGGCGGGGATAGCGGAAAAGTGGCCAATCATAGGCAGGTAAATGTCTTTTTTTTTCTAAACAGCCAAATGTTTCACACGAGCGCGCAGGAGTAATCCATGCGCGAGCAGATTGATACACCGAGAGCACAGAAAGAAGCATCTCTGGCGCGCGTGTTGACTATGTGCCTGCAGCATAGAGTAGCGCTCGTGGTCATTGGATTGTGCGCGTGTGGGACTTCCAATGCGTGCATGGAACGTAATCCACGCTCTCCTGGAATTAAAATTAGCTGCTCGTAATCTTCTTTATTGCTCCTATCGGGTTTTAGCGTGAATTTGACACCATACTAATATTTCTGATAACTCAGGAAGCTCCACGGGATCAAAACAGTCCAAACACAAATCAGGTTCTGCAGTTATTTCCAATGTTGTCTCACTTGCTGAGGATGAAGTAATCCTCTTCGGGAGTATGTCAAAGATTTTATTTTTAATAGAATCTATTTTATTTAAGAAGAATCCCATAAAGTCATGACTGCTAAGAGCTAAGGGAATGGATGGCTCAACAGAGCTATGACTCTGTGTAAGTTTAGCAACTGTACTAAAGAGAAACATAGGATTATTCTTGTTCTCTTCTATTAATGATGAGAAATAAGCTGTTCTGGCTTGGCGAAGTGTCTTTTTATACAACAGTAGGCTATTTTTCCAGATTAAGTAGGAATCCTCTAGGTGTGTAGAGCACCATTTTCTCTCAAATTTTCTAACATTGTGCTTTGAAGTATGCAGCTCTGAATTAAACCAAGGAGCCTGCCTCCTATGAATGATTGCCTTCTTTTTCAAGGGGGCTGCATTGTCTAATGCATCACGCAATGATGAAGAAACACTATGAACAAAAGAATCAATTTGTGAAGGGGCAGAAACAGAATTATTGCCCTCCACTGTGCTTTTCAAGTATAATAACCTCTATAAAAGCTGGATATTTGGAGTAAACAAGTTTGTTGATACAATGCAACAGATGAAACATATCTGCATCTCAGAGAAGGGCTTTTTGCTGCAGTTGATGTATCTGTAAATTCACCTTTGAACTGCTTAGAGAAATCACAAAAACCCACAGAGATCCATTTTAGACTCTACATGCCCCATTTTGCATGTTAATTACAGTCTAGCCATAAAAAGACCAAATGATTTGATAGTTTGGAAGGGTTGCCAGGAGAAAGCTTCTGCTCTGTAAAAAGATTTTGGTTACATGTCTTAAGTCTAAGAAGTTGGATCTGAAAGAACCAAAAGACCTCCAGGAGAATGAATTTTGTACAGCTGAGACTAAAGTAGAGTGTGGTCATTATGCACAGTGTCATGTTTGGCAAAAACCACTCAAACCTTATCAGAACATATAACCTGATGCCAAGCATGTTGGCGAATGGGGGGGGGGGGTGATTTGGTCTTTTTTGCAGCTGCAACACCTTGTAATTATTAAGTCAGCCATGACCTCCTTTGTATACCAATGTAATATAGAGTCAAATATGATAGCTAAAGGATGACCAAAAGTGGGTTATCAGCAAGGCAATGACAATTTGCACAAGCAACTCTTTAACAGAAAAGTATTAAGGTGTTATAATAGTGGAGTCAATGTCCTGACCTCATACTGACTGAAATCGTGTAGTGGGACAGTAGGACAGCTGTGTATATGCCTGCACACCTCAATGAAATCAAGCAATGCAAAAAAGAGTGGACCAAAGGTAATCTTATTGTATCTAAGTGACTAATTTTCATGCAGAAAAGGGCTTCTTCTAGTTATTACTGATAAAAATGGTAGTACAAGCTGTTGTTAGTTTTTGAAATAACTGCATTGACAGTAATAAGCAGATTATTTTCCCCATGACCGCATAGGTTTAATACACCTATCACATAAAAATATGTTAATTTTGGCTGAAATAATCATGTTTTTTTCTGAAAAACCGTGAGACTGTGGTGCTAATCATTGCAAAAGTAACAACTTCACAAACCACAGCAAACAGTGGTGAGTGAGATCAAATAAACTATTTTTAAAACGTTTTACCCTGCTGTGTTATCTGAACACATATGACACATTTCACTGTGCAACTGCCCTTGGTTCACACTTTCAAAATGAATCACTGTGTTGCTACAGCAAAAAGAGTGAAACAGTTGCCATGTGTACAGTGTGTTCTTGAGCTGGTGTTGTCATTGCAAAGGTGAGCTAACACCCCACGCCTCCTTCCCCTGGCTTACAGTCTTAGTCTCTTCACTTCAGCTGGGTGCTTTTAATTTGTCAAAACTGTTTACTAGCTTGCCTCCACAGCTATTACTGGTGTGTCATGAGGGAGAAGATGTGTAATGAAAAGCATACAAATGGCAGGAAAAAAAAACATTGAGAAGAGAGAGAGGTTGGGTATATAATGTAGAGGGATCTTTCATGTAAAAGGAGGCCGGCATTGATTTATTATTCCATCTTTTCCAAAGAATCAATTATGCTAAAATGCTAATCAGGGACATTATGAATTTCTCTATTTGTTATGAATAACTCAAATATTTATTGGGTGTCGGTCGACATCTCAAATTACTTCGTTGTTAGTGGAATGCATAACCTGCAGAGCGTAATGAGGCGATGTCTGGTGTCCTCTTTTTACAGACCAGCCTTTTCTTATTCTGGCGGTGACTTTCCTGCATATTGTGCAGTACCAATAAAAGGGTGAAACCTTCTGTCCTCGGATGATATAAAATACAATCACCTCTGGTAATCAACAACACAGATAATACAAATCCAGTGGCATGAAGCAGCACTTAGATGAGAGATGTGCAGCAGGGAAAAGGCATCCAGGAGGAAGACATGTCAACGGCCAGAGTAATGAGGCCACACAGACACAAGGATGACAAGGACATGAATGGCTAGATGTCGTTATTTAACTCCCACAGAGCAGACTACCACATAGTAAGCTCACAATCCTGTCACACTGGTCATCGTGGAGTAATGATTTTTCACCTGTTAAATACAAGCCAATGAGAGGCTTTATACTTGTATCCATCTGGTAGTGTCATATTTTCACCTAGCATGGAAGTCAAGTCTTAAGCACAAAACACATGCCAGTGAACCTGTGATGATGCTAACTAAAACTGTTTTATAAATGTTTATTAGAAGTACATGTAGCAACTACAAATTCAGCACAGATGCTCTGTTAGGTAATAAAAGTGCTACATGGAAAAAATGGCACAGAATTCTAGGAAAGGAGGTCCATGTAATGACTGTAACTAAAAGGGATCAGCATCAAGGGGTAAAGTATTAAAAATTGTCTGGGAAATGCTTAAAATCCCTGGTTTTAATTGTAATTGCTTAGTTATTGAGCCAAGAAAAAATGAATATGAATATTTCTAAAATGCCCCTATATAACCAAATTATTTATTTATTAATATATAAATATGTAGTGTTGTCGCTTTCTTATACTGTCTCTAAAAGATTAATATCATCTGGTGACATTTACCTTTTATTACCGGTGAACTATCATGTTTTGTTGTGTGGTAGTGGGAGGACTACTTTAATGCCATTGCACTGATTGGACCAGATCTTTACCATCGTGGAATTGCTGAGGGATTCATGGGAGATTGGTTATCTGCTCCACATTTGCAAAGGTGTCCTGGGAGGTATTTTGTAAGGTTCCTGGTGGAGCATCTGAAGCGTGGGTTGCTTTTAACAGTAAGTGTCCTTGTATACCCAAATTTAAAGTTGTCTCTACAATCTCACTACAAAGTCAAGCTTGTTCCCAGTGAGTGTTAGACTCTACAAGGACTACACCCTTCCTGTTTGTGATCTTCATGGAAAGAATCTCAAGGTGTAATTATGGAAAGGAGAATGTTTGGTTCAGGAATCTTTTACAGATGATGCGGTTCTGTTAGCAGCTTCAAGCTGTGGCCTTCAGATATCCCCATCTCATGTCCTATTGAAAAAACTAATTTCTTGGTTGAATAAATAAATCTAAATCTGCCAGGGGCATGGATAAATTAGGTCTTAACTGTATTCATCCACAAAGTTTTAATAGTACCAAAAAAGCTTCCAATAAAGAGTTAAAGACCAAGCTGGTAACATATTTACAGTGCTGTAAAATTGGGGCTTACATGGAGTCTTTCGGGACTGACTCAGTTTTGCACCCAACCACAATTAGCGACGAGTTCCAACTGAATTGAAGTTTTCAGCCATTGTAAATTGGCAAAATGTTTCTGTCTTATACTGGATAGTATATTAAAGAAAATAGGATTCCATTTCTACAGTACATCAGTCGAAACTTGTTTTTCTTCCCAGTTAACTAGCTGTACAATTAGCAGTATTTTTGTAAATATTTATTTATCTGATTTCCATGTGTCTCAATCTGTACGTCATGTCTGTCCTGTTACAAGATCAAGGACTTACCCAGACACCAAGAGTGGGACATGCAGAACTGCCAAACTACAATTTGAGGAGAATTCAGTGATGTACAGCAATGACGCTTTAGTGTTAATTAGACAGTGGTGAGAATGCTTGATCCAGTGCTCTAACAGCCAACCGCAGCCTGGTAATCAGGTCACACAGATTGATATGATAATCCCAGGGGCACAGCATGAAAGAAAAGGCTAACTCTGCATTGGCAGGGTGCGAGACACGGATGTGAGCGGCAGATATCCCTCTGAAGTTAAAATCCTCTACAGGCCTTGGAGGGCAACTTGAGTACCGAGAAGAGAGAGAGAAAGGAGTTGGAAGAAAAGGAGAGAAAACTCATTTCTCTCATATAGATAATAATCTTGTGGAATTTCACTCAGCTGTGAGAAAAGGGCTTCAAATATAAAAAAAGAAGATAGATGTGACTTGGTGTATGTGACAAAGGATTAAGTAACATTACTGCATCCTGTCTTAACCACAGTCAATGTGGCAGAACATGAAGTAAAAAAACATCAGATGATGCCAAAATCAGTGCAGATTTTTGGTAGAACGAACCAAGATAACAATTTATAGTTTAGATGAAGAAAATCTGTCTGTTACTGATGCAAGCACTGATTTTATTGTGCTTCAAGTTAACCATTTCTTATTTCTTGATTTTGTGTGAATTTGTTTTGCCCATCTGCTCTTGTTGTGATCAGAATTAAAATCTTGTTTCCCAAATATACATATTAAATAGTTTTCAGTGATTAGTAATTCTGCAGTCAGAAAACATGAATCAGTCACATATTACACTAAACACACATATGTTTGCATGACATTCATAAGATAATCCTGTCTGAAGAATACTTCAAAAATGTAGTTATTAAATGAGCATAAAATGATTAAACAACATTTTGAAAGAGTAGAATTTCTCCATGTTTTGCATTAATGTTGGGTATTACAAACTGTTGCATTGAGAGTTTTATGTCAGTCAGTCATTTTCTATACTGCTTCTTCCATAGTGGGTCCCAGGGAAGCTGGTGCCTATCTCCAGCAGTCTATGGGCGGTAGGTGGGGTACACCCTGGACAGGTCGGCAATCCATTGCAGGGCAACACACAAACAACCATGCACACACTCATTCACACACCTAAGGGCAATTTAGAGAGACCAATTAACCGAACAGGCATGTCTTTGGACTAATGGAGGAAGCTGGAGTACTCGGAGAGAACCCATGCATGCACGGGGAGAACATGCAAACTCCAGGCAGAAAGGCCTTTGCAGGGAGTCCAACCCAGGACCTTCTTGCTGCAAGGCATCAGTGGTACCAACTGCGCCACTGTGCAGCCCGAGTTTAATGTCATCAAGTTTTTCTTTTCCTAAAGTGTAAACATTCATCTGACATTCTTTCATCACGACATTTTGAGAGACAAACATCGAGGCACGCATTTAAAAAGATATGCCGCCCTATCTAAATGGTAGCAAATGACAGGTTCTTTCTGGCTTTACTCTTGACATCCATAAAGTTCATATGATAAGAGTCAGTATTTCCCACATATCAAAGACATTCTGCATGTCTGCATCAGTCACTTCAGTTACCAGACAAGTCAGTCATTAGAAGTTCACCTTTTCTATCATCTGCAACCACATACCACAAAGGCCTTGATTTTCCTGAAGTGACATTTAGGTCCTGAATGAGGTGAGCTGCATCAACAGTGCGTGTTTCATGAGGGTACTTACTACTATTCTGCTGTCATGGAATTGTTAAGAAACTCAATTTGTTGTCAGGAAAGGTTTGAAGCAAAGAAAAAGAAAAACCTCATTTTAGAATTAGATGTGATATTAAAGAAAAGTTAGCCAACACTGAAGTTTTATATTTTGAAATTCTAATATTTTAACCCACATTTGATAACAACAAGATCTATGAGTGCTTTATTGGAAACTCATGCATTTCAGCATTTATTGTTTTATCTCCTTACAAGTATTCCACTCACACACCAAACCTCTTTAATCCCTCAGATTGATTATACCATTTAAATTACTCCTTCTTAGAAGACCATAAAAAGTCAGTCCAATTACAGACTATTTCTGTAGGTTGTCATGAGTCCCTTTTCTATGCACCAAAGCAATTTTCCAAACCCAAAAAAGGCATCTGCTCTACGTTTGCACAATGGCAAAAATGGAACCATTAAAATTAGGTGCAAGATTAAATGTGTTGAATAACCATCATGTCATCACCATTACTGCTCCCAACAACCTCAAACTCAATAAGCTGCTTATATCCATGCCATTTTTGAACGATTTTTCTTCAATTTCTTGTAAATATTCTGTAGTTTTTTTTTAGATGCACATTTTGTACATTTTTTTAAATTATCCTACTCAGTTGCACATCTCTTTGAATCTGAGCTTGCTATTTGTATGATAATTATTTTCTTATGCTGTAAATTTGCTCTTACTGTACAGTCTCTTATTCATTTTATTTTTTGACCGACAGTTGTATTTTTAACCGGTTTTAACATTTTCAGGTGGTTTCAGGTCCTTGGGTGGCTTTGTATTTCATTTGTAAGTGTGTGTTCTGTTATGATTCTGGCACGTCTGCTCTACCCTGTCTCCCTGGCTGCAATCAGCAGATTAGATGCACCTGGTGGCTGCTGCAGTGTAGTGCAATCTGTGGAATGCCAAGCACCTGTGTCTTCCCTGATATATACTGACTCTGACAAGCAGATGGTGCCAGATTTTTGAAAGCCATCGTGTGAGTAGATATCCAGCGTTCCTTCCTGTCTGATCAGTTCTTGTACTTGCCTTGTCTTTTTGATTTATGCCTCTGCCTGCTCCCTGTCGGACTATTTGGATTTTGGTTGTCGACCTTGTTTCCTGCATCTGGTTTATGCCCCTTGCCTGACGTCTCTTGTTCCAATCATTGACCCTGTTTCTGTCCTTGGATTATTGAGCCAGCCTAGCCCTCGGATTATTCAGCCTGGAGTCACTTCTTACCTGTGCTGTGGAGATCACCGCCTGCCGCCCACTGAGGTTTCCCCTCTGGGTTTCAAGTTCCACTCAAGACAAAAGCAGATTAGTGGCTTTTCCGATCCCTGCAAAATTTGGAGACTACAAGTCACTAATCCCTCTTTCTGCGTCAGTGATTCCTGGAAGCTGTGAGGAGTGTTACCTGTGTGACGTTTTCCTGTGGCTGAATAAACCTTTTAAACTTTCAGTACTGTGTCTGGCTGAATCTTGGGTCTGCCTTTTTCTGATTCATAGCATGTTCTTGTACTTGCTGCTGAGTGAGAACCATTTTTCATATTTTACCAGCAAAGTGGAGACATTGTTGCAGTGAGAACATTTTCCTGGTTCTCACTTTTATAAATGCTGATGTTCGGATAGGGGTTAGGTTAAGGACTAAGGTGTGAACTGAGTTTAGGTTAGGGTTTGCACTGGTAATGACTATGGTTAGGGGTATGGTCAGGGTTAGGCCAGAAATGGTCAATCAAAAGTCCTCATAAAGAAGTAAGTTTTCATTTGTGTGTGTGTGTGTTTTATTCACTTCTCAGTTCTTTATTATTGGTTAAAAGATCTTGTCATTTTAGTTTATTTCTCTGAATTCATCATTGCTAAAAACATGTGATATTAATTACTCCTTTTGTGTTTAGTTTTGTAGTTTATTCTTGTGTTCTGATGTTTGTGTATTTGGATGTATTTCTCTTAGATCAGTGTTAGTCTATTTCTCCTTGGTTTGCAGTTTTTCGTGTCCAGTTTAGCTTCCTTTGTGTTAATTATTCATCTTCCCTCAGTCTGCCTGTTTGCTCTTCTCCACAGCTGTTCCTAATCCCCTGATTAACTCACCTGCATTCAACATCATTCTCCACTATCCCCTTAATATATAAGCTTAATGGTATTCAATGTTCTTTGCTGGTTGCACAGTGACATTGCCTGTGCTCCATGTCCAGCTCTTTCTGGTTGTCCTTGTATGTTTTTTTATTGTTTATCATCAACGAACTCTGTTTTTGCTACAGTCCATCTCTGTACTTGGGTCCTTTACTAACAACAAACAAGCCACTCATTTTAAAGAATAGAGTAGTAGTAAGAGTGTTGAATACCATTTAATCTGTTTCAATGTTTTGGTCTCAGTACCAGTTTACTAAAATTCTAAGAAAGGTTTACCAGTTTTGTTTTATTGGAGCTCGAAATCCATTCTGCCATCAGTTATTATATATTTTTTTACCTCTTGCAATACAATTAATTATCATTTATCACTATGGAGACAAAAAAAAAAGAACAAAAAAAACACCACAAGGAATCACAGAGAGAAATGCTTGAAATAATTGGAAGTTTGATTATTTTCACAGCAGAAGTTGATGTTTGCTATATTATAATGTAGGTCAGCAGAAAATAACAGTCGTTCAAATAATTGGTTCTGGACAGATATGTAAGAGGTATTCTGTTTCATAACTGTATATTTTTACAGCGCTGTTACAATAAAGGCCTCCTTTATTGATAAAACAGAAGATATTGACATTACCTGGAAAAAATAGCAATTTTATATAAACATTATTTTGAATCAGTTAAATTTTATATAATCTACATTATGCAGTAAAATTACTTAACAGTAAGATTTTTTAAGCAAAAGATATTTTTCAGGGTGTAGTCTGTCTTAAAATATTGTAAATGAAACGACTGGAAGTTTTTCAATTTAAACTCCAATTGTGTGTAGGAGTTCATTATTTAAGCTTCAAATTTGTCTCACAGTTTATAATAAAATCTGAGTATAGTTGGTAGATATGTCAACATAGAAACAGGCATACTGGGGACATAGTGCATTCAGTTTTCTGCATATCATTTCAGAGGCTAATGGACACTCATTAGGGGAAAGAGACATACAGCTGCGACTAAAGCACAATGTCCAACACAATAATAGAAACAAATGAATAAGAGAGAGACACACAGATAGAGAAGGAGGCATTATCAGAGCATTTCAGACAGCATGTAACGAACGAAACAGCTTAGCTTCAGAGAAGGCTGCCTTGACCTTTTCAGTATTCATCACCAGATTGCATCTCCAAGCTCCTAAACCAATCAGCACTGTAGAATTTCCAGGTCAGCGTATCCTCCTTGAAGCAAAAGGTCAGCACAGAGGAACCAGAGTCCATCATAACTTGGAAGACGGTGCATGGCGAAGAGGTTTATCTACCTGGCAAATGACATATTACCTCACTGCAGCTTAGGTCCACTTTAGTCAGTGACAGAAATACTTTGGCTGACTGCAGGAAAAGTGGCTTTTCATCAAAGAAAAGTGCTGCTTCAGGGTATGTCAACCTCAAATCAAAAAGGGATGATAAACATGGTGCAAACTGCAAAAAAGTACCTTGTTATTTGGATCGACTCCCAAAAGGCTCATTATGTTACTTGCACAACTTATAATATATAAATATACTGAATCGGGTTCAAAGGGGGATATAAGCTATTTCTGGCTCTTTTGTTCTATAGCTGCTAATTTTCAGTATAGGACTGTTGTGAGTTGCTGTCCATAAAATAATATGGTAATATGTTAGATATATTGATATGTAAATTGGAAGACACACCATAAGATAAAATCAAAATAAGAAGTAAGGATTAATCAAGGAATTGCTTTTTCTGCACTTGCCTTTTCTGACATTTGCCTGCAATTGCCATGTAATGCAAAGTGTAAACTTTGTCTGTGATTGTCAAGTAGACTGTTATCAAAAAAACAGAGAAAAAAAAAAAGTTCAAGCTTATACTAAGACCACCCAAGGGGCAGGAATAGAAAAATCCTGTCACGAGTCAATTGCTCACATTATTGAAGCACACCAGAAGCGATGAACAGGTTATGCCTTAAGAACACAAAGCCAAAATGGCAATGACAATTCAATTTAAAAAGAACCATAATGAAAAAGGAGGATATTTGATGAGGATTTAAGTTTTACTTATCACTTGACAGCGTGTTTAATTACCAGGACATTAGTCGGGGATAGAACACAGTTCTGAAAAAAAAAATAATTCAAGAAAACGACTGTTCTTTTTTCTATCTCCCAGACATGTACAATTGAGTCAGTTAAAGACGAAGTCTTTATCACTGTAATGGTAGTTTTGAAGCTGACTGAGAAGCTAAAACTAGAACTAAAACTTTTTCCCTTCAGCACCTTACAAGAATATTTAAACCCTGGAAACCTTTTTACTTTTTTCACATTACAATAAAAAAATATGGAAAAGGAGCAAGAAGAAAGCGATTATTGAAAGAACAACACAGGTCAAGTAGGGACATAGCAGACATGGCAAAGGTGGTCAAGCACTTCACAAACTGGCTTGTATGGAAGAGTGACAATACAAAAAGTAGAACATGTTCTTAGGTTTGCCCCCAGGAATCAGTAAGTAGGGGACACAGCTAAAATGTAATACAAGGAGCACTGGTCAAATAAAATGTCCTCATTGTGATATCCCGATTTGTAAGCCGCCTTGGATAAATGTATCTGCCAAATGTATTTGGCAAACATCTAAAATGAAATTTGAACTAGTTGGCTTTTCTGTGTGGAGGCAAATAGGCACCTCACATCACTCTAAACATACTATTCCCACTGTGTAACATGGTGGTGGCAGTATCATGTTGTGTGGATAGTCTTTTTTTTTTATCAAGGACAGGGAAGCTGGTAAGAATTGATGGGGAAATAGAAAACAATGCAATACCGGCATAAACTTTTCTGAACATTAAAAACAATTTGAAACTGAGTTGGAGGTTGATCTTCATCTGTTTTACAATGGTGTCAAACTATAGTCCTAGAGGGCTGATGTCCTGAGACTTTTAGATGTGTCCCTGGTCCAATACACTGGCATCAAATGGCTAAATTTCCAACTCAGTATGCACTCAATTTCTCCAGAGTCCTGCTAATTACCTAATTATTTGATTCAGGTGTGTTGAAGCAGAGACACATCTAAAAGTTGCAGGACTTCGGCCTTCGAAGACTGGAGTTTGAAACCTGTGCTGTATTAGAAAGACCTAATCAAAGTCAAGACCTTAATGCAACTGAGAGTCTGTGACAGGAATAAAACATTTCTGTTAACAGATGCTCAATATCTGGCAAAGCCTGAGCTATTTTGCAAAGAGGAAAGAACAGAAATGTCAGTCTTTTCAAGAGTAAAGATGGCATAGTCATATCCTAAAAGACTTGCAGATCTAACAGCAGAGAACAGCAGATTCTACAAACTATTTACTCGGGAGCAGGTGAATGTTTATTTGGAAAAAAAATATTGTTGAAAGTCATCTATTGGTCCCTTCCCTTACTTTGTGTTGGTTTGTCATAACATCCCACTAAGGTACAATGAAGTTCATGGTTGTAACATGACAAAATGTGCAAAAGTTCCAGGGATGTGAAAACTTTTGGGAGGTACTGCAGAACCTTGATATTGAAAGAAAGCTTCACACATGAATGTACCATAAGTGTAGAGTGAGGATGGTTATCAGTTGTTTTGCATGGAGGCTAGGTGTCAGGACTTTGCTCTTTCATGTCCTTGCTACACAGAAGTGACTCGAATCATGATAGTGTTTAGGATGATAACTTACAGCAAAGGTTCAACCTTTGCCAAAGACAACTTAATGCATTTTTCCTTCTCTATGGCACTGATGGTCAAGAATGGCTTCTAATACACTGCTTGTGGGTATTTAATCACACGATCAATTTTACCAGTGACAAAGGCTCCTTAGCCACTCTTGGCAAGACCATTTCTGCCTGCAATCTCCACCACATTTCCCCTGTCAATGGAACAGGAGAATTGGTGAAGAAAGGACGGAGGTGAGGTAAGCGGAGAAAAAGTAGACGAGAGGAGTGGAGATAGAGAAAGACGAGGGGGAGGCGGCGGGGGTGTTTAATCTACTGATTCAATTCCTGCCAATGCCCGTCACTCTCCCTCTCTGTCAGGAGGGCAAATGGAGCATGCAGCCCAAAACACCCAGACCAAATCACATTTTCTCCCAAATTCTCACTCTCTTTTGCTGTCTCTCTTGCATCTCTATATCTATCTCTCACTCCATCTCTCACTCTCCACCACTCTTCATATCTCCCTGTTGCATTTTCCTCTGTTTTTGTCACCCACTCACAGACTGATTTCTGCATTACTCCACACGTGCCAAGAAAACAAAACTTTGGAGACAAGTACACACAATAGTGCTTAAACATTTTAAAGCCTTAAAAATTATCTGCATTTCTGCCTAAATAAATGTATAATTCCTTGCTGGCTTCTAGTGCCAGATAGTCTTAAATATGCTGTTTTGTCAACTACTGAAACCTTATAGGGCTCCTCCACTTATAAGCAGCAAAATGTTAATATTCAGTGTGTTTTTTTGCATCTTAGAAAAGAAACTTTACTCTGCACGTTTGATTTTGCGAGTGGATAATGACAATTTTTAAAGTGAGTAAAGATTTAATGATGAATGCATATTGAGGGAAATGCTGGACTTTTGTTATTTTAGGTTAGGGCCCGTTAAATTCCTGACATCCCCTCACAGAGTTTTGAATTCTGCAGTGTAATTTATGGGGCCTCTATTATACAATTCATACCTCTTTATCTTGAACTTCTTGATTTTGAATATAGGTTCTTCTTTAAGAAAATTTTAAAACATTTAAAAATCACCTTCACAGGATTAATTTATAAACCCACAAGTTTTAGTTTGATTACCTCAATCCCTTTTGAGTCTCCCACACATTTCAAGACAACCTGAAAAATGAGACAGACCTGAGCATAAAAACTTGTGAAAGTTATCACCTCCTCAATCTATTTATTACATTAATAAAAATAGAATAGGTGACGGAGCTTCTGTAGTCAAATAAATGTTTCAAGTACGGAAGCGATTTATTAATCAACAAATGTACATCATGGCAACTTGGACCAAAAATACAATTCAGGAAAAAAGAAAACGTTTACAAATGTCATGGCTGGCTGAAAGGGAACAATCATATGCTGGAGAACACCTACAGATACATAAAAACAAATATGATCCAAAAAATTGTTCTGAGTTGTCAAGAAATTGGCAGAAAATTAATAAGCTCTAATTTGCTGAATCTGAAGGATGGGGAGGGGGGAATTGTTTAGACACAACTGTTGGAATAATTGAATATAGATTTATCTTATATTTTCCCCCAGTCTTTAACTTGACTATTTGATCTCATAACCTTTCATGATGTTTGTGTGAGTAAAGGATGTGTGAGTTTGTCTGCAGGCAAAGGTCATAAATGGTGCTGAACTAGCAGAGAAGGAAGCAGTCCAGTTGAGGAGGTCATAAAGATGAAGGCTGATTACACTCAACAAAAGTCACAACTGACCCTACAAGTTGGAGGAGACTGTGGGAAATGTGTTGTTAATGTATAAAGCTGTTTATGACCTGTTTACGATGCAGTTGTTGTTTTCCCCCATCCTTTAGAGAACAATGTTTTTGTAAACTAGGGACCCCCGAAAGACAATAAAAAGAGGAAGCGGTCGGATAGGCTTCAGAGCGGTGCGAGATCTGTAACTGAGCACATCTTGAACATTTCTCCTCGCAAAGCGAGTAAAAGAAACTAATAGTTTGTCTCTCTTTTCTTTTTGTGTTGTTATAAATATTGTTAGGTTGGTTAAACCTGACATTAATTTGGTCTTTTGAGAGCCGGATTCCAACTACGCCTGATGATTCCAGCGGGTCGGTAGACTCCAGGAAAAGACCGTGCGCACGGCTGTTTTCATCAGGAAGACACACAGACCCTTTCCGGGACTGGATTTCGGCCCGCCCGCTGGAGTCTGATGGCTGACGGAACTCTGAGAGAGAGAGGAGAGGCCAAAGTGGTGAGTTGAATCTGGATTTAAAACAAAAGTGTGACGAATGACTGGGGGTCATTGCGTGAAATAAGAAACAAGCCCTGTAAACCTAGGCACTAACAGGTAACAGCAGTGCGCCGGAGTCCTGCTTAAAGTATTAGTGAAAATACAGAAAATTCTGAGGTTATAGGGGACGACAGAGTCCTCTTAAGTATTAAGAAAGTAATACTAAAATTCCGTGTTTCCAGAACGGCGGAGTCCGCGTTTAAGTATTTTAAACAACAAAAAATACTAAGTAAAATCCGCGTTTAAATGTGTGTATGTGAGAAATAAATGGAGGATTTAAACCACTAGGTTTTACCTCATACCAAAAACAGTAGGATTGTAAGTGACTAACGTTTGTGGATGCAAAGGCAAGAATTCTCCACTCGAAAGAGTTGAAGTGAGAATTACCACAAAAGGAGATTTTTCTGTCACCCTACTGAGCAGAAAAATCCAGTATTTAGAATACCCTAGGTATTTATATGCTGGACCAAATTTAAATAAATAAAATGGGAAAAGGGTGATTTAAATACACTAAAATGAATAATAATGTAAAGATTGGAAATTTATGGAAGCACAGGATCAAATTAAAATATTAAAATTAAATATTTAGATAAATGGATAACCACATATTATTATGATGGTCGTTTAAACTCTAAAAAATTAGGTGATCTATAGGATGCAATAATTAAAAGTACATTAAAAGTAAACGTGATTTAAGAAAAATGGACAAAGAAGGTTATGAGGATGTAGATTATTGCTTAAAAATAACTAAAAAGAGAGAGATGTGATGCAGGAGACAAGAATGGACATTTTTGTGGAAAGCAGAAAAGGTCAGAGGGCTAAGAAGTAATTTTTGATGGACTTGCAAAGTGGAATAGCAGGACAGAAGAAAGGGAGTAAAAGAGTAAGTGGAAAGTTTTTGTTTTGTACCAAAGATCTGATGAGGTTTGACAGGATAAGATGGGCTAAAATGAGTCCCTTTGGTGAATAAATCCATCCCCACCATGGCTGTACCTCATGTATGTTTTATTTGTGTTTATTTTTTATTATTATTGTTTTGAGATGCTGAAGGCTGTTGATACAGCGTGCCACGGAGGTTCATGGCATGACATGGTTTTTTTTTCTGTGTACCCTTAGAAAATATTTTACTCTTTTTAATAGCCAGAGTGAAACAAAAAGAGGAATAACCTTTTGAAGAATATAGGATTAGACTGACAAAAGTGTTTAAAATACATAGTGGTCTACAATAAGCAAGGAGCCTATTAACAGCAGTTAAAAAAATGCACTACATGCTGGTTCCAGGGATGCAATTAATATCTGGTTAAGGAGATATTTTATAGGGTTCCCCACAGCAAATCTAGAAGACTATGTAAATCATGCCCTCCATGCCGAAAACGTTATGAAGGATAAAAAAAAAAGGAAATAAATAAATAAATAATTAAATAGGCAACACCTTTTTTCAGCAAGAAGAAGAAGAAGAAGTTATTATCAAAACAACAGAGGAAGAGAAAGATTTAGAGGCAGAGGACAAAACCGCAGGGGTCAGAGTGGAGTGAGCAGAGGAGATTACAGACAAATAACATCAGGGTGTTGATGTTAAAAAAGGAGTAGGACCATTTTATTACCACTATTAACTGGATGTTCTGAATAAGCCACCCCTAGACGTAGGGACAGCTTTACTAACAGAAGGAAGAAATGTCATTACTCAACTACAAGATCAGATGACACAAGATGATCTACATATTACCATGTGGTATAAAAATACTCCTGGACAGGATAAAATTTATGAAGAAGTTTTAAATAAAGTAACCCCTATAAAAGTCATGGTAAGTTATGTCTATACAGATAGGAAGAGTACGTCAGTTGCTGAAGTAGTGTTAGAGGAAAACACTAGGAAGCTCTGCAACATGTGGTCACCTCCACAAATATCTTTATTCAAGAATAAAGAACTTAAGTGGCATGATATGAGTAGAATAGTGCAGAGGGGAAAACATGTCACAGACTGGTTTGTAACAATAATGAATACAGAACCTAGTGCATCCACAGGATTAATTAGAAAATTATTATTTTGGACAGTGACAGTGCAGGAAGGGATACATTTGCATACAAAACAACAATGAGAAATATTCCTTACTGAACAGGAGAAACAGTTTTTGAATGAAGTCCCTGATAAGTTATGGTCAAAAGACCCTACTGATGTGGGTTTAGTAAAGGAGCATTACCTGTTCAAATTAGAGCAAAAACAGAATACAGGCCCAGAGTAAAACAATACCCTTTGACATATGATGCTCGTGAAGGAATAAAACCAGTAATAAAGGATTTAATAACTGCAGGGGTGATAATAAAATGTGAGGATTCACCATGTAACAACCCCATTTTTCCAGTTACAAAAACAAGCTCCATCAACAGGAAAGATAGGCAGTTCTGGTTTGCATTTACCTTTGAGGGACAAAGATATACTTATACCAGACTACCTCAAGCCTACTGTGAAAGTCCAACTATATACTTTCAGGAAATGAGTGCAAGTATGGCCAAGTTTGACCCTCTAGGAGTTAGTCAGGGTTGATTATATGTTGATGATGTGCTACTAGCCTCTCCTGATGAAGAGACTTGTAAAAATGATACAATAGCATTATTAAAACATTTAGCAGAAGAGGGACACGAAGTACGTAAAAAGAAACTTCACTTGTGTAAAAATGAGGTTAAATATTTAGGTTATAATTTTAGCGCAGGGGGATGCACAATTGTAGAAGAAAGAAAGTCTGCAATATTACAAGTTCTAAAACCAGTAACAAAAAAGTAAATGATGTCCTTCCTTGGACTAACTAATTATTGTAGAAACTGGGTGCCAAATTATGCAGAAATAGTAGCTCCATTAAACAAACCAATGTATGAGGAAGAGCTGAAAATGATGTCTGAACTGAAATGGAGTGTAGAAGCTGAAGAAGCATTTAACAACATAAAACAAGTTCTAGTTTCCAGTACTGCTTTAGCATTACCAGATTATACAGGTCCTTCTCAAAATATTAGCATATTGTGATAAAGTTAATTATTTTCCATAATGTCATGATGAAAATTTAACATTCATATATTTTAGATTCATTGCACACTAACTGAAATATTTCAGGTCTTTTATTGTCTTAATACGGATGATTTTGGCATACAGCTCATGAAAACCCTAAATTCCTATCTCACAAAATTAGCATATCATTAAAAGGGTCTCTAAACGAGCTATGAACCTAATCATCTGAATCAACGAGTTAACTCTAAACACCTGCAAAAGATTCCTGAGGCCTTTAAAACTCCCAGCCTGGTTCATCACTCAAAACCCCAATCATGGGTAAGACTGCCGACCTGACTGCTGTCCAGAAGGCCACTATTGACACCCTCAAGCAAGAGGGTAAGACACAGAAATAAATTTCTGAACGAATAGGCTGTTCCCAGAGTGCTGTATCAAGGCACCTCAGTGGGAAGTCTGTGGGAAGAAAAAAGTGTGGCAGAAAACGCTGCACAACGAGAAGAGGTGACCGGACCCTGAGGAAGATTGTGGCGAAGGGCCGATTCCAGACCTTGGGGGACCTGCGGAAGCAGTGGACTGAGTCTGGAGTAGAAACATCCAGAGCCACCGTGCACAGGCGTGTGCAGGAAATGGGCTACAGGTGCCGCATTCCCCAGGTCAAGCCACTTTTGAACCAGAAACAGCGGCAGAAGCGCCTGACCTGGGCTACAGAGAAGCAGCACTGGACTGTTGCTCAGTGGTCCAAAGTACTTTTTTCAGATGAAAGCAAATTCTGCATGTCATTCGGAAATCAAGGTGCCAGAGTCTGGAGGAAGACTGGGGAGAAGGAAATGCCAAAATGCCAGAAGTCCAGTGTCAAGTACCCACAGTCAGTGATGGTCTGGGGTGCCGTGTCAGCTGCTGGTGTTGGTCCACTGTGTTTTATCAAGGGCAGGGTCAATGCAGCTAGCTATCAGGAGATTTTGGAGCACTTCATGCTTCCATCTGCTGAAAAGCTTTATGGAGATGAAGATTTCATTTTTCAGCACGACCTGGCACCTGCTCACAGTGCCAAAACCACTGGTAAATGGTATCACTGTGCTCAATTGGCCTGCCAACTCTCCTGACCTGAACCCCATAGAGAATCTGTGGGATATTGTGAAGAGAACGTTGAGAGACTCAAGACCCAACACTCTGGATGAGCTAAAGGCCGCTATCGAAGCATCCTGGGCCTCCATAAGTGCCACAGGCTGATTGCCTCCATGCCACGCCACATTGAAGCAGTCATTTCTGCAAAAGGATTCCCGACCAAGTATTGAGTGCATAACTGTACATGATTATTTGAAGGTTGACGTTTTTTGTATTAAAAACACTTTTCTTTTATTGGTCGGATGAAATATGCTAATTTTGTGAGATAGGAATTTTGGGTTTTCATGAGCTGTATGCCACAATCATCCGTATTAAGACAATAAAAGACCTGAAATATTTCAGTTAGTGTGCAATGAATCTAAAATATATGAATGTTAAATTTTCATCATGACATTATGGAAAATAATGAATTTTATCACAATATGCTAATATTTTGAGAAGGACCTGTAGTAAACCGTTTGTTCAGATGGTAGATTGCAAGGGACATTTTATGACTTCAGTTTTGATTCAACAACATGGAGATTAAATGAAAATAATAGCCTATTTCTCTTCAAAACTAGATAGTGTTGCGTGTGTGCAACCATATTATGTGAGAGTTGTAATTGCAGCCTAAAATGACAGTTGTAGTGCTACAATAGTGTTAATTCACCTTTTAACCTTAAGAGTTTCCCATGCAATGTCAGCATTAATACTACAGAATTAGGAAAAAAAAGAAGAAAGAAAAAATTAGAAGTGATTTGCAGGATCACGAAATAGTTTATGTGAATGATTTCTCTAAAAAGATGAGAGGGAGAAGACACAAACAGGATATGCATTGGTGACAATGGATATAGTGTTAGAAAAGATGCAACAACAAAGCTCACTACAGGAGATAGCAATGTGGAAAAAACATGGAGCTGAATTAAAAGATGAAAACTATATTTGACCAGATAATAAACCTGTCCTACCAAAGAACCTATAAATGGAAGCAATATTTGAGCCATTGTGTTTCACAATGTCTCAACAGGGGGGAATAGTAGGACAGATATATTAATATTATATAACATATTGATTAAATTCTAAAAATTCTTATTAAAAACAATTTTTGTAAAACATGTTTAGCATGTGTAAAACATTATCCACAAAGGAATTTAAGACAACGAAGGGGACAATTTTCAAAACTAAGATACCCTTTTCAAACAATTCATATGGATTTTATTGAGTTAAACTACAGTGAAGGGAAAACGTTTTGTTTAGTCATTATAGATGCATTTTCTAAACAGATAGAACTATTTTTAACTAAACATTACAAGTACCTCAGGGCTAACACCCTATGAAATGTTATTTGGAAGACCATACAGATTACCACAGTTCAAAAATAAGTGGGAGTTAGATGAAGAAGCTAACTTAGTTGATTATATGAGGAGTATGTTAGAAAAGCAACAGAAATAAATTTAAACTAATGAGAAATGTTCTATTTCCCAGCAGGAAAACTAACTTGTGAAACCAGGAGACTGGGTGTTAATATGGAGTGTAAAGAAGAAGCATTGGTATTCACCTAAGTGGGAGGATCCATATTAGGTATTATTAACCACTGCCAGGGCAGTAAAATAACTGAGAGATCAACCTGGATTCACCTTACACATTGTAAAAAGATCATTTCGGTTGAAAGCTCCGTCAGGGGAAGTGATTTATAGACTGATAATAGGGTGGACCCAGACATTTAGAGGCTGGAGAGACCCGAAAGTCAGTGAAGACAATTAAGACACTGGGACCATTTAGAGGAGTGAAAATTTCAGCCAAAATGATTTCTAGATGGATGAACAATGCTTTCCGATGCTGGGTGGTTATATATTTTTTTCCTTATATTGATTTTAATTTTTCTGGTATTTCTGGAAACCAGTCAAGATGAATTAGAATGTAACAACATCTGTTATAAGTTATATAAAACAGCACCTGCTATAAATCGAGGTAGGAAAGATAACCTAACTATGTGCACTAAACAAACTTCTTATACTTATGGTATTCAAGTGTGCGTGAAATCTAATACCACAACTGTGGTGCTGATCCCATTCATTAGCTTGACCAAACGAGGAAGGAAACGACAGGATTATAGAAGTTATAAATGGTACTTAACTAATGATAGAAGAGACACCTCATGGTCCATGATGGTAGCTGATGAAGGAAACAATTGGACACCAGAGTGGTGCACCACTGCTTATGCTAGTTATTAAAAGAAGTTGTTTAAGCTCCATAAAGTGGATTATGCAATCCAGGTAACAGAGCGAAGAGAGTGAAAATTATGTTAGGAAAGTTAACCACAGATGACTAAGTTCCAGGTTATTACTGGAGTATCAGGAACAAATAATAACTGGTTATTGATGGTAGAGCAAGCGGCTAACATGACTAAAAGAGATTGTGTTGTATGTATGGGCCTTTATTATAAATAATTCCAGCTGTGATACCACAACTCTGTGTGATGGAAGTAATGAATCAAACTAATCCTAATGAAATGTGTCAGCATAAGGATTCTGTTTTTCCTGTAATTAGAGCAGATAAGGATAAATCAGTTTTCCATAAGCGAGTCACCACTGGAAACTATACATGTATAAATATGACAGAGAGAGGTAATAAATTGGGAAATCTCATTGCAGTATGGTGTATTACAATTGTAAAAGTAAATAAGTGTTTTAAACTAGTCTCCAGAGGAGACATTTGGTGGTGGTTGTTTGATTGATTACCTTCAAAAGTAACAGGACTCTGTGCTTAATTACTTTATGGTTATATCCTATGTTAGTAGATGAAGAAACAGATGGACTATTTAGTGTTAAATCCACATGATTGGCGTGATAGGAAGTGCAGAGAAGTAGCTTGGCAGACTGAGGGAGACTACATACATAGATGCTATAGATGAATATAAATTAACTGATCAAGTAGCTGCAAGATTTGAATCAAGTATCTGTTGGTGGTGTACGATGAACAAAAACGTAGACAGGATCAATTATATCCATTATAATGTACAAAAACTAGGAAATTGGACACAAAGCGGATTTGAAGCTGTCCATGACCGATTGGCTTCAACTTCCCTGATGGCATTCCAGAATAGAATTGCTTTGGACATGTTGTTAGCAGAAAGAGGAGGAGTTTGTGCCATTGTTGGAGAAAAATGTTGCACATTCGCACCTAACAACACTGCTGCTGGCTGATAGCAGCCAAATGAAAGTCATAGAAGGTTTGAGATCTCTAAATGGCAAAATGAAAGAGCATTATGGAGTAGACGCCTCGATGTGGGACTCCTGGCTGGATATGTTTGGGAAGTATAAAATTTTAGTATCATCAGTAATAATTTCCTTTGCAGTGTTTGCTGCAATTTTGACATTGTGTGGATATTGTTGAATTCCCTGCTTTTGTACTCTGTTAACCATCTTATCACCACAGCTATTTCTCCTATGGAAAACAGAGTTACACAACTCTATCCGTTATTTAAACATCAGGATGATGAAGATGACGAGGATGGGACTGACCACTTTTCTGACCTGTATGCAGATCCATTTCTATATGATTCTGTGATTTAAATGTCAGTAAGTACCTCTGAGTATAATTGTCTTTGTACTCATGAAAATAATCTTACAGTTAAAAAATCTGACAGAAGTGGCTGTTAAGTGATATGAGAATATGAGCAGATATAAGATATACAGGGGGAAATGTTGGAATAATTGAATATGGATGTATCTTATATTTTCTCCTATTCTTTAACTTGACTATTTGATCTCATAACCTTTCATGATGTTTGTGTGAGTAAAGGATGTGTGAGTTTGTCTGCAGGCAAAGGTCATAAATGGTGCTGAACTAGCAGAGAAGGAAGCTGTCCAGTTGAGGAGATCATAAAGATGAAGGCTGATTACACTCAACAAAAGGCACAACTGACCCTACAAGTTGGAGGAGACTGTGGGAAATGTGTTGTTAATGTATAAAGCTGTTTATGACCTGTTTACGATGCAGTTGTTGTTTTCCTCCATCCTTTAGAGAACAATGTTTTTGTAAACTAGGGACCCCCGAAAGACAATAAAAAGAGGAAGCGGTCGGATAGGCTTCAGAGCGGTGCGAGATCTGTAACTGAGCAAATCTTGACCGTTTCTCCTCGCAAAGCGAGTAAAATACCTAATACTTTGTCTCTCTTTTCTTTTTGTGTTGTTATAAGTATTGTTAGGTTGGTTAAACCTGACAACAACGTTAATGACGGAATATTTATTTTAAATCCAAACAGTCATTTGGGGACTGTAATTTGACTATGGAGGGACTTTGTGTCTCTTTTGCAGGGATTGTGGCAAGGTTCACTCTAAGCTCATGTGACAGACATGAAAGGGTCTCCAGAAGCTGTGGTGAACATTATGCTTCCTGCAATATTGTTCAGCGTGATTGGTGTGGTGGCAGGTCAGTGTTGGTCTGGGGAGGCATCTCCATGGAGAGACACATAGACCTTTGCAGAATAAATGATGGCACCCTGATTGCCATTAAATATCAGGATGAAATCCTTAGACCCTTTGTTGGACCCTTTGGTGGTGCAGTGGGTTCTATTTGAATTGCTGCAGTGACATTTCAGCAAATTGGACTAGCCTGCCACATCAGTTTCTCAGTTTAAGTTTCTCTGTGACTTCGATTGAAGCCCTCTGTGGGTTGATCATTTTCATGAAATGATGTGGCATTCTGTTTGTTCCTTACCCATTCCATATCATTATGAGCATCCAGCCGCTTTTTTTCCAATTGACGCCCAAAGTGTTTTCAAATTAGGAAATGTTGTCAAAATTAGTTCTAGTTGGAGACAACATTGGTACTGGACTTGATATGGATGTGCTGACTGCCACTCTGATCTTTTGGGTTTTTTCAGTGAAGAAGTTAGCAAATTCATTGTAGGCCCTGGTCGAGTGGAGTTTAGATACTACAGTAACAGGAGGGTTTGTTAACCAGTTGACCGTGGTAAATAAGGCATAAGCATTATTAATGTTTTTGTTGATGATCTCAGAGAAGAAAGATTCTCTTGCACTTTTCAGTTGTAAGTTATATCTGTGGAGTCTCTCTTTATAGATGTTATAGTGAACCTGGAGTCCAGGCTTTCGCCACCTGCGTTCAGCTTTTTGACACTCATTTTTTCACTTCTGACTGGTGGAGCACTTCTCCACAGAGACTTTTTCTTCCCAGTAATGACCTTCACTTTAAATGGAGGAGTGATGTCCAAGATTTTTGAATGATAGTTATCTACCAGCTCATCTACAGTGTTACAGGGCAAAGAGGAGGAAGAATAAAACTGGTTAGGTTTCAGCAGCACCATAGCAGCACCTTTAAAGATGCGTTTTCTTATAATGTCTTTTTGGCTAACTGAGTCATTGAAGATGATGATTTCAAAAATAACAGAAAAGTGGTCAGATAGGGAAACATCAGTTACAGACACCATGTTCAGACCCTTAGTGATGAAAAGTCCAAAATATGTCCCTGTTTGTGCATTTGCTGTTTAACATGTTGAGTCAAACCAACATTTCTAAGAGTGTCACATAGATCTATTGCACTTCTGTCTTCAGGATTGTCCATGTTAATGTTGTAAGTCTCCCACAATAATTAAACAGTCATAATCAACACATATCACAGATAAAAGCTTTTTAAAATGACTGAAAAATTTGTTTTAGACGTAGACCACCTTTTCTTTGCTGTCTGTTCTCACAAAGAAAATTGTAGTTCGGAGGTGTCGACACTA
This sequence comes from Girardinichthys multiradiatus, assembly GCF_021462225.1. Lineage (NCBI taxonomy): Eukaryota > Metazoa > Chordata > Actinopteri > Cyprinodontiformes > Goodeidae > Girardinichthys > Girardinichthys multiradiatus. Next base: position 8,415,665 of record NC_061812.1, on the reverse strand, counting down.
TCAGAATGGGTGCTTCATAAAATTCATGTAACCATGTTTCTGTTATAAACATAACATCAAGAATATGGTCAGTAATGAAGTCATTGATTAAAAAGGGGTTTCCTGACAGAGATCTAATGTTCAATAATGCTAGTTTATATGACTTAGTGGCTGATATTAACCCTGTGTCTGGTTGTACCTGACAGATTATGGCTTTTAAGTTGGATTGTTTATTACTGTCTCTTATCCTTTTAGTTTTGTTCTTTCTGTCACGTATAAGCACATATTTTACAACTATCTCCCAGACCCTTTCACTTTTGTCACATGAGATCAGAGTGAACCTGCTCTCACCTGTGAAAAGAACAAGCCACCAGTGTCCAACCTGCCAATTTCGGTGATCTTTGATAAATGCCAGTCAACCTCTATGGTGCTGGGGAGTGAGCACAGGGCCTACTAGAGGACATCTGCTCCTCAGGCCACCCTCATGAAGTGCATTTGTAATGGTTTGGTCGGGGACATTCACGCCAATGGCCCTGCTGGAGTTAGCTTTGTAAGGCTCTGGCAGTACTGTCCCTCCTTGCACAAATGAGCAGATACTGGTCCTGCTCAAAGGTTAAGGACCTTCGACAGCCCTGTCCAGCTCTCCTCGAATAACTGCCTGTCTCCAGGAATCTCCGCCATTCTTTTGAGACTGGAGATGCAGCAAACCTTCTGGCGATAGCGCGTATAGATGTGCTCTCCTGGTGGATTTGGACCATTTGTGCAACCTGTGTAGTGTCCAGATATCGCTTCATGCTACCAGTAGTGACATTGTCCCTGGTCAAATGCAAAACTACTAAAAAGCAGTCAAAAAAATGAGGAGTGAAACAAATGTCTCCACCTGTAAAAACCATTCCTGCTTTTGGAGTGGTCTCATTGTTGTCCCTCTGCACATTTTGACAGCTGACACTGTATCCCCCCCACTACTTACCTGACGAGATCAATATTTCAGATTGTTTAGCTGACTTGATATTATACTCCAATTACAAAATATTCCTTTAAAAATACAAAATAATCAATGACATTTCTTGCACATTTTCACCTTCTTTAATCTGTTTACTTTTTAAGGGAAGTAATTAAAAAGGTGAAAATGCATTTTTTGAAAAACACAGAGCTGGGTTCTATCGACTGTATATAAACTGGTCAAAACAATTAATTCAATTCAATTCAATTTCATAAAGTATTTTTGAATTGAATTGAATTAATTTTTTTGACCAGTTTATATACAGTCGATAGAACCCAGCTCTGTGTTTTTCAAAAAATGCATTTTCACCTTTTTAATTACTTCCCTTAAAAAGTAAACAGATTAAAGAAGGTGAAAATGTGCAAGAAATGTCATTGATTATTTTGTATTTTTATACTTGCCTTTTCAACTTTTTACTGAAGCTATGTTTCATTTCATTTATGTTGCTTTAAGTGTTGAATTGCTGTAAGACAAAAAAGAGACACAAGGTTTGATGACTAACTGGACACACCCTGAAGGGTGCACTGTGTGTCTATTTCTTGTCAAATCTTTAAGTAATTGTGTTACTCATAAATCCTCCAAATGAGTCATGGTACCCACAAATCTAAGACCAAACACTGAGACTGTAATTAGTAAAATGTGTCACACAATAACATCTTTTTCTTCATACGGCTAGAGATAAGGTAGCTTTATTCATCCTCCTACCAGCTTACTGAGTTGACACATTAGTAGACATGCCTTATGTTCTGTCTTTTTCTCTGTCCTCCTTTCATCTGTACAGACCCTACGGCTGAGAAAGCTGCTGTGCTGGTATAAGCTTTGTCACCCCCACAAAGGGCCCCTGGCTGCCCAGCCAGCTCTCTCTTCAGTCCTCTCATTTATACCCAGCATAATTAAGAGCTGCGACCTTAAAAAAGCAGATGGGTCTTGTAGAACCTGCTCCCAGAGGATTTCACAATGGAGATGCCAAAGCAGCAGAGGGAGTGAAGTCAGATACAACCATGCACGCTTTCAGTAAGAGGGACTTTTTTTTCCAGAGGAAATCCAGAATTTTACGAGATCCAACATGCAAGCAAAGTAAGGCTGCATTTTTTTTTATTATGCAAATTTTTCAAGAATTCATGTCTTGTTAGTGATTAAATACCAATTTGTGCATGCCAGCAGAGGTACAACGAAACCTTACCTCAAAGCTTCACTAACAAATACTCTGAGTAGACATTGCAAATTAGAGCTTAGTGAGAAGACTTTCACTGGGGATGGAATTTAGACGACATGCGTGAACAATTTAACAACCATAACAATTAATTCATATACAACATTTTGTATAAATCAGGACTGCAGGGTTTCTAATAAATGATTTTCTCTTTGCTGAGAGGGAAAAAGAGAAAAACGATGAGCAACAAGGAATGTGAATGTACCATTTTAACAATTTGTCACATCACAAGCACAAATTTTATTGAGAATTTAAGTGATTGACCAACTCAAAGTACTCCATGGCTGTGAAATAGCAGGAAAGTTTAATGATACATCTGCAAAGTTATAGAGACATGGTGGTTGACAAAAACTGACAAGCTTGGCAAGGAGAGCATTTGAAGAAACAACCAAGAAGTCTATGGAGAAGCTGCAGAGATTTACAACTGAGGTGGAATAATAAAATTGTAATATTGACGGGACAACTATTAATGGCATACTCCACCAATCTGTTCTTTATGGGGTGGCAAGAACAAAGCTACAGTTTTGTTACTTATTCTTTTTTTAGAGAAAATGAGAAACCTGTGGAAGAAAGTGCTCTGGGTTTTTGGGGACTGCAAAAGAAAAATGAGTCTTTGGAGTCTTTAATGTTATGCATACTTCTAAGGGTTGTAATTGCTTCAAAAGGTGTTTTTGAAAGTGGAAAACAGCAGATTTCCACAAACATTATACAAAATGTGGAACAGTTCAAGAGGTATACAGCATTTTGCAGTTTACACTGGATTTTTGCATATTTATGTTTAACATGAAGATTTTAGAACCACAAGTCCAATACGTTACGTTCTAATGGGGGACAAATAATAACGATATTTGATTCATGTGTTTGTCCAACACACCTAAATCCAATGCCTGAGAAATGTATTACAATTTATTGTTTTGGTTTTTTTTCTTGTTCAATATCTGTTTAATATAATGCAACAATACAATTTTAAATGGGTTTCGATTATTGTCTATGATCCAAATCAAAATTGTCAAGGCACAAAGTTCTTATTTATTAAAAATATTCAATTAATAAAATTCAGGTCAATTATTTTAGAGCTGTATTTCTCACTTCAATTGTTGACCCTTTTTAAAGCCCTGATAAGCCCATAGGAAGCTTGAACTACATATCAGCAGTCTGTGACCTTCTTTATTATGCATTTTATCAACAAGAGGGCAGACAACAAATGCAAAAATATAAGTATATATATATATATATATATATATATATATATAGAGAGAGAGAGAGAGAGAGAGAGAGAGAGAGAGTCAGGGGAAGAGATTAAAGAAGTGACCCTTATTTCCCACAGGAACTCTTACATCCCATTTCTCTTCAACCCCCTAAATCCCACTTGAATACACTATCTTTGCTGAGATGGCAACCTGGAGGATTGGATGTAAAAATCCCAGTGAGAGATGAAGGGATGCTGGCACCTTAGAGTTTCTATCACCTTGATGGGAGGCAGTTTTCTTTAAGCAGGCCCACAACATCTATGAGATTTCTCAAGGACAGGGAGAGGATGGTGGAGATGTAAGGAGACTGATAGATTTAGACAATTCAGTGACTTTGGAAATCTGAACACACAGAAAAAAAAACGGGAATGCCCCACATAATTCAAACAAAGCATTGGTTAAAGCAGTGCTTTTCAACTCTGGTCCTCACACTGCCCTGCATGTTTTAGATATTTTGTTGCATTAAAAAACCTGATTAAGATGATTGCAATTTAGCAAAAGCTTGTTAATCAGTCATCAATTGAAATAAGGTGTGCTAAAGCAGGGAAACATTTAAAACATATAGGGCAGTGTGCCTTTAGGCCCAGAGTTGAATAACCTTGGGTTAGAGACTGCTAGACAGCCTACACCATAACATGAGGGGATAAGTGACTTTAAATGGATATTCATTATTAAATAATTTTATAAAAACGACAGGAAAACGTCAGGTTATTGATACTGCTGATATGACAGGTTACCAGAAAATAAAATAAAACTAATGTACTCCTCTCTTAAGTTATTTTCTAGAATTGGTTTAAAATCAGCAACAAGTATATTTACTTAGTCATTCATTACAAGTATGGTACTAAACTTTCTCTTTAATACTTGTAAAGTTGAAATTTATAGCATCTGCAGAACAAGTCTTTGTCAGGATATGTCAGTGTTAGGTTTTCAAGTTTGTGTTTTTTTTATTTCCTTTTTCTCAGCATGTGCCAGTATTTTCTTTTTTAGGCCGCATGCTTTTCTGTTCATTCATGTTTATTAGATTCCGTCTGTTAAGTTATTTGTGTTTAGTTTTGTTGCTTCCTGGGTTCTGGTGTTAGAGGTGTTAGTTACATTTCCTTTTAGATCTGGTTTCCCTCCTGTTTGTGTTCTTTAGTTAGTTACATTATTTACTTGCTTCAGTTCATTTAGATGTGTTTTGGTTAACTCCTTGTACTCCCTGCTCTACTGTGTTAATTAGTCACTCACCCTTAGTACTCCTGCATCCCTGGTCCCCAGCTGTCTCACATTCTCCTGATTAGCTCCTCTCCCTGTTCATTGCTATATTAGCTTCCTGGTTTCATTGTTCCTCACTGGTTCCTCCTGTTTACAACCCTGATTGCTACACTGAATTCTTCCCTGTTGCTACCTGGCTCCATGTCTGTATTCATGTTCCTGTTCTGGCTTACTCACATAAGTTATTATTATTATTATTAATATTAAAAGAAGAAACCTTTCTACTCACCATGCGACTCATGACCGTCAGTCTGCACATTGGTCTACACAAACCACAACGTTTTCTAACCGTCTTGCTCTATGCTGAACCGGATATCTGCCTAAAAAAAATTTGATTTCCTTCTCTGTTGTGCTCAATTTTATCTGCTTTCTTCGAATCACTACTATAAATTTGTCATTTCTGCTTATTATGACCTACTGTAGTAACAAAGAGGCCAACTTTTCTTTAGGTTTGCAGTGTTAGAATTAAGATTATTGATTAATTAATATTCATCAAGAATTCTAATTAAAAATCATAATTTGAGAAAATCAATTTCTTAACTAAAAATCCTCATTTATGAATTGAAACCAGAGATGTCTTCTGGTGTTGTAATTGTGGCTCAACGCCTTTGATAATTACAACCGTTAAATACTCAGTAATAATTAATAACTATTACTAGATGTCACGTTTAATCAACCGTTTCTGCTGAAACGTGGGGAACTTTAATCTTATTTTGACTGACAAATCACTCTTGCACAAAATAAACACAAACGACTTCTCTTTATCTACGTGAATATTTATTAAATCAACAACCTGATCCACCTCGCTATGCCGATTCAATAATCTTCACCTAATCAAACATGCAAAGTTCTACACAGAAGGGTAAAAAAATATCTAACTAAACAGATAAAACAAAACAGCAGTGGGTGTGTATGGAATCAAACCAGCAGTTATGGCAAACAATGATAATGTGACGCGGAGCGGTGTTTTGGAAAGCGGCCCGCCAGAAAGTGTAGCTCAGCGGGACATGGGCGGTCATAAAACCCCCAAGCAAAGTTGTAAACTCAGCCCACACAAAGGATCATAAACCTTTTTGGCAGCAAACCAGTAAAACATGAAGTTGAAGACAAAGAAAATGGTTGATTTTCACCATAAGGTTATTATAGCAATCCAGTTTAACAACCACTTGTGCTCAGGTGTTAGCACAATAAAACACAACTTGTGAAACTCGGCGGCTGCCGAAATTCAACAGCTGTCAAGTTTCGAAAAAAAGGTTGCATGCACATACAATTCAGAACACATTAGACTATAAGCGGCGATTCTACATCGCACTAAAGCATCCTCTACCCTGCCCAAACTATTCCTAATAAAAAAATTAAAATGAAAGGATTTTACTTGTCGTTGTCTCCTCTGGGGGGGGTGAAGAGTCCCACACGTCCGCGGATACTCAGCAAAGCAGTCCGTTTTCTTCCCTGGTGGCCTCCGTGGCAGAAAGGTAGAAAAATTATGACGGACCGTCACTAGTTGGCTGGTACAAAAACAAGGAGGAAAAATTGCGTCTCCTTGAAAACTCCATGTTTTTTTTTGGTTACGTGTTAAACTCACATCTTCGATCGGTAAAGTTGAAAACTTACCAGCCTTCTTATGCCTGTAAGCTTAATTTGCTTAGTTTTCTCGTTGGCCAATAAAAGAGAATGAATAAAATCCATGTGGGACTTTTTCTCCAGAGGGATGCTGCTTTAGTTGCGTGGTAACTGCGTCTAGGTCCCAAGCTGAAAGCACCTCCTTAAAGGGGCCACCTTCCTAAATAGCCTCCTGTGACATCAGACTTGGGACGTCCCCATCTTATTAGCCGCGGTGCCCGCTGAGATTTGTAGGCACAGACTATCCTGCGGTACAAAATGGCCGATGACGTTGGAAAGGCATAGTGGCGTCCAGTAATGTGCAAATGGTCCAATATTCAGCAAACAAGTGGTCCAACAGCAGAAAACAACAGATTTGTAAATCTTGTACTATATGGTCTGATGGTGAAAAAAAATATTTTTTAAATGCTTTCACAGTAAAAATAAGATTATGTTACCATAAGCTGACTGGATAAATCTCATTTGGACTCATCAAACTAAACAAAAATCAGATTTTACTGCAAAAAACACCTGAAACCTGTTCGGTTAATTTGTTTTCGTTTTAATTTTGTATATTTTTAAGAAGAGTATGTTGATGAAAAGAAATCGAAAAAGGAGACATGATGTTGTGTGTGATGTTAGTCTTTTAAGACACTTTCAGCCAGTCTTTCGGGACCCAGCTGTGCTGTTAGGTCATTATCTTCTTAAGATGGCCTAAGCATCACCCAGTACAGCAGTTGTTAGTTTACCATCAGGGCTAGAGGGGGATGTCAGAGGCTAGTGGAACTGTTGAGCTGGAAGTCCCCCACTTCACGGCTTGTTGCTCCCACCTCTGTGACCAACAGCGCAGGGCACATGGCTCCAAGCAAGGGCAAGGAGAGCTCTGTGTGTTTGTGGTGTATGTTTGTGTGGTGTTAACAACGGTGCTGTTGCACAAGTTACGCAGCACACACATGTCGTGCATCTGTCTTCTCTAATTAATTTCTTTGTAGCAGAATTAATGAAATACCCCAAAGGTGGATTACATCATGGCAGTACTTAAACATAAAAGCTTTTCATTCTCCCCTAAAACAAAATCCCTGTTATATCTTTTACCTCTTTGGCTATGCAAATGAAAACCCAAATAAGCACAAAGACATTTTCAAATGCATTCATCAAAACTACGGTGTATCAGGCCAGATGTGTAATTCATGACACACACCTGTTTACTCGACAGCTCTCCCTCCCTCAGTCTCTCTTTGCTTTGTATTCTGCCATCTTTCTTTGCCATGCTATAATTATTCATTACAACGGCCTTCAATCCACTGTGACAGAGCATTATGATGAAGTGGGCTTTGTTTGACTTTGCACAGCTGAAAAGTCTGTATAGAGAAAAATGTTTGCTATAGTTTAGCAATTTTTTGTTGTTGTTTAGACATGCCAGGATACTAGGACACTAACATTAGTTCAAACTAATGAAAAAGGTTCAATTACTGCGAAAGGTTATGTTCTACAGGAAAGAAAGCTTAGTCATTTTTCTATACTCAACAGCTTTGGCAGTGATACGAATGGTGTGCTAACTGGTTTCAACATTTTAATTTACAGTTCTGTATTTTATGCTTTATTGTAAGGTAGACTGAAGAGCAATTCAACAGTTGAAATGTTTTGTCACATCTTTCAGGGAACCCCTCAAACAGTACTGAGATATTGCATGTTTTTTTAGCCAAAAGCTATAAAAAAAAAATCAAATTGTTGCACCAGTTACTACTGCCTTTCATACTTTTGGTATTTTTTACAGTGTTTCAAGCAGGCTTAACACTGCTTCAAACATTGGATTTGTTCCTTTTATCCTTGCATGATTCATTGATCTGATTTGGCTTTATAAAAAGCCAGGTCAGATCTATGTCAGGCACAATGACAATGAAAATGTTTAAAATATGCTTGCCTAGCTATAAGTGATAACACATAGGTTTGGCAATCTTACATTTCTTAGGATGAAAAGCTGATTCATAATTGCAGCGTGTTTATTTTGTGAAGAGGTTTTCAAAAGATAAATAACTGTGGATGAAGTGTTTTGATTTTAACATTTAGAAGAAAACTGTCCCTTATCACCTATTTGCAATATATCTGATAAATTAAGGGGATAGCCATTCAACCCAGTTGACAATAAAAAAATTTAAGTTGTTCATTGAAACACAATACAGAAACCATTATATTAAAATGCACAACCAACTACACTCTCACACCGTTGAAAAAGCCTCCACGGCATCCACATTCTCAACAAGTATGTTCACTGCGAGCTTCATTCAGCAGCACCATGATCCCCTGGAAAGCGAATATGTGCAGTAATGAGTGTAGAGGGCATAGTTCAGGACATGTAGGCGGTTGATCTGTATTCTCAATGAGCAGCTCGGTCTCAGGACCCCTCTCCTGGGTCACACAGATCAGACACGGCCTGCTGCTGCAGTTGCTGCATTGCAAACCAAGGCTCTGGCACCTACACTGGGGGAACAGCAGCAAGGTGGAGTATGGACATAACGTTCTAAGGGCTTAATCTAAAGTTCTTTTTTAAAGACTGATTTTTCATCAGTGCCTTAAATTTCTCATCAGGGTAGTTTGCTTGGGAAGACAAAGCAAGGGAGGATAAAGAAGGCTAAAATCATGCCAGCTGCGTCAGCACAATGTTACACTAAATGGGTCAAATGAGACAGGGCTGATTACTGGCAGGTACTAAGGTGAGTGTGGGTGTTTTATTTCTTTTCCCCAACTGTGGGGCTACCTAAAAGTATATTCATGCTAGCTGCTGTTTCTACCTCAGTCACGAGGAGTCTAAATACTTAACTTAATAGGACTCTTGAGATTTTCTTACAGCACCACACATAATACAACATACTCAGATGAACACATTTTATGTTTCAGATTTGCATCAGAAAAAATATGATGACTTTTATTGCTTATTTTATGTCTCCTATCGGTGCGATTTGTAGGGAGTCAGTTTGGAGACCTGCTTTTTTGTTAGCTTGATGTTTATACAGTACCTTTATTTTATATATATATGTATATATATATATATATATATGCATACAGGGGTTGGACAATGAAACTGAAACACCTGTCATTTTAGTGTGGGAGGTTTCATGGCTAAATTGGACCAGCCTGGTAGCCAGTTTTCATTGCTTGCTCATTGCACCAGTAGGAGCAGAGTGTGAAGGTTCAATTAGCAGGGTAAGAGCACAGTTTTGCTCAAAATATTGAAATGCACACAACATTATGGGTGACACACCAGAGTTCAAAAGAAGACAAATTGTTGGTGCACGTCTTGCTGGCGCATCTGTGACTAAGACAGCAAGTCTTTGTGATGTATCAAGAGCCACGGTATCCGGGTAATGTCAGCATACCACCAAGAAGGACGAACCACATCCAACAGGGTTAACTGTGGATGCAAGAGGAAGCTGTCTGAAAGGGATGTTCGGGTGCTAACCCGGATTGTATCGAAAAAACATAAAACCACGGCTGCCCAAATCACGGCAGAATTAAATGTGCACCTCAACTCTCCTGTTTCCACCAGAACTGTCTGTCGGGAGCTCCACAGGGTCAATATACATGGCCGGGCTGCTATAGCCAAACCTTTGGTTACTCGTACCAATGCCAAACGTCGGTTTCAATGTTGCAAGAAGCGCAAATCTTGGGCTGTTGACAATGTGAAACATGTATTGTTCTCTGATGAGTCCACCTTTACTGTTTTCCCTACATCCGGGAGAGTTACGGTGTGGAGAAGCCCCAAAGAAGCGTACCAACCAGACTGTTGCATGCCCAGAGTGAAACATGGGGGTGGATCAGTGATGGTTTTGGCTACCATATCATGGCATTCCCTTGGCCTAATACTTGTGCTAGATGGGCTGCCAAGGACTACCGAACCATTCTTGAGGACCATGTGCATCCAATGGTTCAAACATTGTATCCTGAAGGCAGTGCTGTGTATCAGGATGACAATGCACCAATACACACAGGAAGACTGGTGAAAGATTGGTTTGATGAACATAAAAGTGAAGTTGAACATCTCCCATGGTCTGCACAGTCACCAGATCTAAATATTATTGAGCCACTTTGGGGTGTTTTGGAGGAGCAAGTCAGGAAACGTTTTCCTCCACCAGTATCACGTAGTGACCTGGCCACTATCCTGCAAAAAGAATGGCTTAAAATCCCTGTGACCACTGTGCAGGACTTGTATATGTCATTCCCAAGACAAATTGACGCTGTATTGGCCGCAAAAGGAGGGCCTACGTCATACTAATAAATTATTGTGGTCTAAAACCAGGTGTTTCACTCTCATTGTCCAACCCCTGTGTGTGTGTGTGTGTGTGTGTGTGTGTGTGTGTGTGTGTGTTGTGTGTGTTGTGTGTATATATATATATATATATATATATACACACAACACACACACACAGGGATAGGACAATGAGAGTGAAACGTGAAACACCTGGTATATGTGTATATATATATATGTATATATATACACATATACCAGGTGTTTCACTCTCATTGCGTTTTACCTCAGCGTAATTTATGTTGCCTAGCAACAGTGATAGCATGAAGGACAGAGCTGTGAAGCCGAACAAATGGAGCCCTAATGGCTTATTTTCTTGTTTTATAATCTTGTTCATTATTCAGCCATTTAAATTGTTAAAGTTTTGTGTTCATAGATAAAAAAAAAATGTGTAAATCTTTTTGTAAAAATTTAACAATTTAAACACTAACATATTAACTTTAGGAACAACGTTTAAATCAGTTTATTTGTGGAGCATAAAAATAAAAGAACCAAACATTAACATTAGATATCATCTGACTGAATTATATCTGTGTTTAACTTCCATCCATCGGGGAAACCCAGCAGGAGCTTGAAAACAACGTGCCGGAAGTAAGCGGTTCTCTCGGGGTTCATCGCACTTCAACCCCCGAACACGTCGGAGCACGTGTGGAATTAAGCGAAATCTTTATAAACCGAGCAGATATTTCAAGTTCACACAGCTACATTCTAGTCTAAAAACAAGTTCATTTTATTTCACAGAAAGCGCAATATGTCCAACTTTGTTCACAGCTTTCGCAATGAATCATGGGATAGGATGGCCCACGAAGGATACACCGGACCCATCCGGACGCATTTGTCGGCCCTATTTGGAGGAGCCTGCGAAGCTGTAGACTTCATTGCCTCACAATGACGTAGTCGGCCAACAAATGCGTCCTTCAAAGAATGCAGCCCCTCAATTTGGAAACAGCAATAGTGAATGACATCCGTGAATCGGCGAATCTGTGTTTGATTAATCTGTGCCTTCAAGGACCCGGATGTGTGACACAAAAATTTTTATTTTAGAACTGAAATTGAATTTTAGAATTGAAAGTAAAAGTAGTGAAACTGAGTTTTCAGTTCAACAAAATACATTTTCAGAGCAAATTAATTCAGTTTCAAAACATTAAATTGAGTTTCAATTAAGTGGAATTCATTTTCAAACCAATGCATTTAATTTCAAATTACACAAATACAGATTCAGTCTGAGAAATTCAAATTCAGTTTCTGATGGCACAAGTTTCTTCCCATACAAAACTCTGTAAAACCACATATTGCCATGTCTTTTTGTGGTATGTCTCTACCAGGTTTCCACATCTAGAGTATGACTGTTTTGTTCATTCTTCTGCAATTTATTTCAAAATAGTTCAAGCTCTGGCATGTTAATCAGAGAGCACCAGCCTTTTTAAAGTCCTGCCACTGATTTCTTTTTTTTTTTTTTTGGATTTAGGTCTGGACTTTGAACAGGCTGTTCTAACACATGCATCTGCATTGATCTAAACCATTCCATTGTAGCTCTGGCTATTTTAGACTCATTGTCCTTTTAGCTCTCCTCCTCTCTCGAGGCTTCAGTAGCTTCTAAAAGATATTCTTCATGAGTATATTGTATGTTCTCTAAAAAAACCTCATAGGCCTGCAAAATACAACTGAGATTAAATTACACACAGGTGGACTTTATTTACTAATTAGGTGACTTCTGAAGGCATTTTGTTTCATTGGATTTATTTAGATGTATCAGACTAAAAGGGAATATAAATGCACACCACACTAAGATTTTTATTTTGGGAAAATTTAGATTTTGTTTTCTTTCTATCTCATCATAATGCTGTACTTTGAGTCACATGAATCACGTGAAATCTCAATAAAGTACACTGAAGTTGGTGGTTGTAATGTGACAAAATACAAAAAAGTTTGAGGAAGTAAAAGCTTTTGCGAGATGCTGTTTCTTCTGTGATTGTTTTTCACCAAATGCACAGCCAGCCCAGCCTCTATTTCCCTCCATTTATCTATGTTAGCAGAGACTGTTTCTGTTGTCTTTGGCTTTATGAGCCAATGAACCATGAAAGCATCACATTTACTCACTTGAATAAAACATGTCCCAGGGTAAGACTACTTAATAAATATAAACTTGTGTTCTGTGGACCCTTTTGAGTAAAATGTTGATGTTGCACATAGAGAGAGAGATGATACAACTTTAGCAACTCTGTCATATGTTAAACAACTCTTCTCTAGTCATTAAACACATAACATGTATGGTTAGTTTTATGTTTTTCCATGAATTAATGATTAGAGAATAGGATAATGTAGTTACTGAAGATCAGAGCCTGATTCTTGGCACACCCTGCATAAATCCCTGCAGCTATAGTTGAGCATTATGACATTCTTAAAGGTCCTCTGCCAACTTACGGTAACTATGAGTTTGCCTCTGGAGTGGGATGTTCTACAGTATTTATTCAGATTTTTTTATGTTTTTGGTTTGCATTCACTGCTCCTAATACAAACACCTTGGTTGCCCATACCTCCCAGAACTCTTATTGTTATACGTTTAAAATTGTTTCGTCATCCATTTGCCTCAGATGTTTTATTTTAATTTGGTGCAGTACTTTCATTGCTTCAGTCATCTGTCTCATCTCATGGCTAAAAGCAGCCTACCGAGCTCGCTCCTGATATAGTGCATCACAGCACTTCCCAGTTTTCTCACCTTACCCATAGTGCACTGTGAAAGCCTGTACATCACACCAGGGTGTGATGATGGCCCACTCAGTTGCACAAGTTGCATTCCAGACTTCATTGGTCTAGCATACATAAAATGGATACCACCAACTGTCTACCCAAGAGAGAAAAAGCCATAATACATCCATCACTGATCTCACCCTAAAAGGTGAAGTGATGCTGAGAAAATGCGGACAACATCCTGCAAACACAGAGAAAGGTTAAGATGGTGTCAAGTCAAAGCTATGATTATGAACTGACACAATTCTGAAATGGCTTTAATTTATCAACACGTCTAGATTGCCAAAAACAACTGAAGTATGTTTTGCGTTCCCAATTCCCTCAATCTATCTCACCATTGAGGTGAATTGAATCTCTGTGCAAAGACACAATTCTATAAGAAAAACAATCATTTCAATTGTTTAACGTAAAAATTAAAGCCTTTTCAACACAAGAGCTTCTCTAAAAATAGTGGCTGTTGATGCACATAGATACCAGAATCCAGAAAGCATGTGGCAGATAAAAACAATTAATGAGTGATATCACTTAATCAGTACAGTAGTCCAAGAAAGTAATTCTACAGTCATAAGCAAGATTAACACCACATGATCCTTTTTTTATCCACTAGGTGTTGAGAGGGACTTTATAACATCTCCTGTCTCTTGTGATCAAACCTCTCCAGACTCAAGATAACTCTCACTCAATTAGCATTTGATCTTGTCAATGTGTAGCATTATCTTCAATGGTCACACATGTCTAGCTTTCAAAAGAACTGTGTGCAAAACTGGGAGCTGGTCCACAGGAGGAGCCTGAAAACTAAAGGATCTGCCTCCCATTCTACTTCTAGAGACTCTAGGAACCACCAGTAAACCTGCAGTCTGAGAACAAAGTGCTCTGTTAGGAATATATGGAACAATCAGACCCCTAATGTATGATGGAGCTAGATCATTTAGGGCTTTATATGTGAGGAGGGTAATTTTCAATTCTATTCTGGATTTAACAGTGAGCCAATGAAGGGAAGCTAAAACAGGAGAAATATGCAGCATTTTGGATCAGCTGAAGGCTTTTAATTGCATTTTGCGGACATTCTAATAGAAAAAAATTACAATAGTCCAGCCTTGAAGTAACAAACGCATGGACTAGTTTTTCAGCATCACTCCTGGACAGGATATTTCTAATTATGGAAATGTTCCGGAGGTGAATTAAGGAAATCATGGAAACTTGTTTAATATGGGATTTAAATGACATGTCCTGGTCAAAAATAACACCAAGGTTTTTTTACTTTATTACCGGAGGTCAATTTAATGCCATCCAGGTTAAGTGATTGACTAAGCAGTTTCTTTTTCAAAAACTCTGGTCCAAAGATGACAACTTCTGTCTTGTCTGAATTTAGAAGCAGAAAATTGGAAGTAATCCAAGTTTTTATGTCTTCAAGACATGCCTGTAGTCTATCTAACTGGTTGGGCCCACCAGGATGTATGGATAAATAAAGCTGAGTATCATTACCATAACAGGGAAAGTTTATCCCATGCTGCCTGACAATTTTACCTATTGGAAGAACATATATTGTAAAGAGAATTGGCCCGAGCACTGAACCCTGTGGTACTCCACACTTAACCCTAGGGGGTTTAAATATGATTGAGCATTTACATGAACAAACTGGAATCTGTCAGACAAATAAGATTTAAACCAGCCTAGCGCTGTTCCCCTGTTCCCTACAGCATATTCCAGCCTTTCTAAGAGAATATTGTGATTGACTGTATCAAATACAGCCCTGAGATCTAACAGGACAAGTACAGACACAAGTCCATTATCTAAGGCTAGGAGAATATCATTAGTGACTTTCAGCAGAGCTGTTTCAGTGCTATGATGAGCTCTGAAACCTGTCTGAAACTCTTTAAACAAATCATTGCTGCGTAAATGCTCACACATTTGATTAGCAACTATTTTCTCAAGAATTTTAGGTAAGAATGGAAGATTGTATATAGGTCTGTAATTTATTAAATCTTCTCGATCAAGTGAAGGTTTCTTAATTAAGGGTTTAATTACAGCTACCTTTTTTAAATTTGTTTTTATTAAAAAAAAATAATAAGAATAAGAATAATAATTACAGCTACCTTGAAGGCCTGTGGTATGTATCCATTTACTATGGATTGATTAATCATATCTAAAATGGGGTTGGTAATTAAAGGGAACACTTCCTTAAATAATTTGGTTGGTATTGGGTCTAACATACAAGTTGAAGCTTTAGACGAAGCTAATATTTTTGATAACTCAGGAAGCTCCACAGGATCAAAACAGTCCAAACACAGATCAGTTTCTACAGTTACGTCCAATGCTGTCTCACTTGGTGAGGATGAAGCAATCATGTTCGGGAGTATGCCAATGATTTTGTTTTTAATAGAATCGATTTTATTTCAAAAGAATCCCATAAAGATTGCTGAGAGCTAAGGGAATGGATGGCTCAAAAGAGCTATGACTCTAAGTAACTGCACTAAAGAGAAACCCAGGATTATTCTTATTCTCTTGTGTGAATGATGAAAAATAAGCTGTTCTAGCTTGGCAAAGTGTCTTTTAATACAACAGTAGACTATTTTTCCAGATTAAGTAGAAGTCCTCAAGGTGTGTAGATAACATTTTCTCTCCAATTGTCTAACATTGTGCTTTAAGGTAGCGCAGCTCAGAATTAAATCAGGCAGCCAGCATCCTATGAATACATACCTTCTTTTTCAAGGAGGCTTCATTGTCAAATGCACCACACAATTAGGAAGTAGCACTATGAACAAGAGAAACGATTTGCAAAGAGAAGAAACAAAATTATTGCCTTCCACTGTGTTTTCTGTGATAATGAGGACATTAAAAATGGAACAGATTATTTAAAGGCTGTTTAAATGTCTGATATTGATCTACTATAATTAAAATTAATTTCAGGTGTGGAGTACTCAGTTAACTTAATCTCAAAGGTTATTAAAAAGGGTCAGACAGGACAAGGTTATGAGGAAATACAGGGGTTGGACAATGAAAATGAAACACCTGCCATTTTAGTGTGGGAGGTTTCAAGGCTAAATTGGAGGAAGCTGTCTGAAAGGGATGTTCAGGTGCTAACCCGGATTGTATCGAAAAAACATAAAACCACGGCTGCCCAAATCACGGCAGAATTAAATGTGCACCTCAACTCTCCTGTTTCCACCAGAACTGTCCATCGGGAGCTCCACAGGGTCAATATACATGGCCGGGCTGCTATAGCCAAACCTTTGGTCACTCATGCCAATGCCAAATATCGGTTTCAATGGTGCAAGGAGCGCAAATCTTGGGTTGTTGACAATGTGAAACATGTATTGTTCTCTGATGAGTCCACCTTTACTGTTTTCCCCACATCCGGGAGAGTTACAGTGTGGAGAAGCCCCAAAGAAGCGTACCAACCAGACTGTTGCATGCCCAGAGTGAAACATGGGGGTGGATTAGTGATGGTTTGGGCTGCCATATCATGGCAATCCCTTGGCCTAATACTTGTGCTAGATGGGCTGCCAAGGACTACCGAACCATTCTTGAGGACCATGTGCATCCAATGGTTCAAACATTGTATCCTGAAGGCAGTGCCGTGTATCAGGATGACAATGCACCAATACACACAGTAAGACTGGAGAAAGATTGGTTTGATGAACATAAAAATGAAGTTGAACATCTCCCATGGCCTGCACAGTCACCAGATCTAAATATTATTGAGCCACTTTGGGGTGTTTTGGAGGAGCGAGTCAGGAAACGCTTTCCTCCACCAAATTGACGCTGTATTGGCCCCAAAAGGAGGCCCTACACCATATTAATAAATTATTGTGGTCTAAAACCAGGTGTTTCAGTTTCATCGTCCAACCCCTGTATTTCTTTACACTCAATGCCATATGTCAGCTGGGTAGGTTTGCTAATGTTTTGAGCAAAGCCAATTGAATCTAAGATAGCATTAAAGGATATATTTAGGCAATTACTTTCAGTGTCAACATGAACGTTAAAATCCCCCAATACAATGAACTAATCTGTATTTAACACTAAAGCACATTCGAAGTTTGAGAACTGATCTAAAAGTTGAGAATAAGGTTCTGGTGGACGGTACAAAACAACAAACAGAAGTGGTTTTAATGCTTTGCAATTTGATTGAGGAAAACAAAGGATTAAATATTCAAAATAGTTGTAGCTTTTAACTGATCTGGGACTAATCAATAAATCAGACTGAAAGATTGTTGGTACTAGCCCTCCTTGCCCAGTATTTCTAGGTATGAGAAATGTTCGCCAATTATTAATGTAGACCACATCATTTTCAGGACACCACCTAGACAGCCAGCTGTTGAATGACGGCATGCAGCTATCGTCACTGGTCAGATCAGAGAGGGGACCAGAGAAAATTACAGAGTCCGACATCGTTTTGGCAAACTGAAGCAACACTAACTTTGGTGAACTCCAATTGGCGGAACCGAGTGTCATTACCGACAGCGTGACTAACAATCTCATTCTATTTAGGCCGATCCTTAGCCAGCAGTTTCAGGTAGGTTATGATGTCGCCCGTGTTGACCGCTGGCAAACATTTGACTATGGTCGCTGGTGTCTCTAGTGCCACATTTCTCACTATGGAGCTGCCAATTACCAGAGATGGCTTCTCAGCGGGTGTGTTGCTGAGCAGGGAAAATCAAATAGAAATGCAGACAGGTGGGTGGTGACCCGTGGGCTGGGATCTAGGACTATGCTTTCTACGCACCATCACCCAGCTGGCCTGAGGTCCGGGCTGTGCGTGCTCTGCTGAAGAACTGCTATGGGGAGCTACCCATGGTGGCTCCATGGTGACTAAGGGGCCTCGGATTGGCATATTTATGACTATCTTAGTAATTTATAAAGAAAAATGCTTAACTAGGAAGGGAAATACAATTATGCCCAAATGTTTAAAAGATGTAAGAACAAAATGTTTGACTAGGAGCAAGACCTGTAATTATCTACAACAGTTCAAAATCTTCATATAAGAATGACTTTTGTCTTATCCTTTACACCTTTTGTCTTTATTTTCACCTTTACTGGTATTAAAGCTGGCAGTTCCAGGAAACTGTTGCAATGTCCCAGTCAACATGAAAAAGACACCTGAAACTAAAGACAACCATGAACAGAAGCAACACTGGACAGAACAGTAGGCCAGGGTTTCATTCATGTCTCTGTTTCATGATTTATTTGGTTCATGCCCCCCAGGGGTGTATTCGATCCCCACTCCTCTTCTCTCTGTACACAAATGACTGCACCTCATCGGACTCGTCCGTGAAACTCCGTAAGTTTGCAGACGACACCACTGTCATTGGACTGATCCAGGACGGTGATGAGTCTGCATACAGACAGCAGGTGGATCGGCTGGTACACTGGTGCGGTCAGAACTACCTTGAACTGAACCCACTCAAGACTGTGGAAATGGTGGTGGACTTTCGGAGAACACCACCCCCATACACCCCCCTCACCATCCTCAACAACACTGTATCGGCCGTAGACCACTTCAGGTTCTTAGGAACTGATAGGTATTATTTAATCAACTCAGAGGTAAGGAAAGACACCGAGTCAGTTTTACTTGCAAGGGTAGCTGTGCACTACAGACTACGAATTATTAGCCCCCTCTCTCTTTATTTATACATGCTTGGTCACACACAGTTCAAACATCATTCAGAGTGGGGGTGTGTGTGTGTGTGTGGGGTCAGAAAGGTTAGGGTTCATGTGTCTTGATTTTAGAGAAAGGAGTGAGGATTGGTGCCAGTCCCTAGATGTTGCTGATAATAGCATAACTCACCCTTCTCTCTTATCTCTTTGTCTATGACATGTGGGGGAAGAAAGCACTTAGAGCAGACACAAGTGATAAACAATATAAAAAGTCGTAAAACCCTAACAGTTCCCCCCTGTTTTATCACGAATAAGTCATGAGTAAATACATGTAAAATGAAACACTCTGTGTAAGCACAAACCAACAGGACAGAAAACAGATTATTTTGTGGGAAACACTTACACGGTCCCTCCGCCAGGCGACCACCAATCATGGCAGAGTAAAACAATAATAAAGCAAAGAAACAAAATGTAAGAATAAAAAGTAAAATAATTAAAACAAGCCTTGTTCATATCATCATTGCACTTTTTCTCATTTCACTTAAACAGCAACTTTTTTCAATTTTCTGCTATAAGGTCATTTTATGAAGTACAATTATGAATACACTCAGGCATGGAAGACATATTCATTTACAACATGTCATCATAATCATCTGCTTTTGGGTTTAGTGTGGTGTCAACATTTACACACAGTATTTAAAGAGTATATGGGTGTTATTACCACTTAAAAGAGTTTGTGCTTTATGACCCTAGACCGTCCTCGGGTTCTGAGGTGAGAAGGTTACCTAGGAACAACATCTGCTCTTCCAAAGGCATCACCCTAAAAAGTGGCCTTAACCATTAAACTTCTGATAATGGCTTTTACAGCTTCCACCACTAAAAGATGTTCAGGGGAGTGAGGTAAACCAAAGGTCATACACTTTGGAACACTTAATAAAATAATTTCCATTACAACTCCTTCCTTCTGACACTGAAAGCAAACAGTTTTTTCCTCAAAGAAAACCAATTATAACAACGGCGGAAATGAACACATTTCAAATTTGTGCCATAATGATAGATATCAATCAATAAACATGAAAGTTAGATAAAAGCATCCAAGATTTCCTCCTCAGAGTCAGTTTCGCTGTCAAAGTGGGAGAAAAGAATTTGGCTGACTCTCGCCGTCCAGGCAAAGGATCCCCTAGTAGCCACCAAATATTAAGAAATTAAGGAGAATAAGCATCATGGCGCATGTTTGACCGTCTCTCTGTTGCAGACGTCGCCAGTCTATCATCCAGAGAAAGGTTATGTGCAAATGTGTAGAGGTCTTCTATGTGTGTCTCACTGTGGTGTGTGTGCAGTGAGGCAAATGACCTTATGATTTCTAACTTTCAAGCAATGCGATGGCCTTAAGTAGATTCTGAAATAACGTTGCACTGACCAAGGGATTATTGTGCCCTTGTAAGAGCAGTGTTCTTCAACCACCTCTTCAATCACTCGCCAGTGATCAGCTTACAGTTCTTTGTCTTGTGGTGGTCCGCTGTCCTCACACCTTTCAAGCCGTGGATGATCCAGTTGGAAGATGACTTGTGTCCTGGAAGCCAGATGAAGCTGGATGAGCTGGAGCTTTCCTGCAGCTTTCCTGGGTGTCTAGTAGGATCTGATATGGGCCATTCCAGCCCTGGACTTCCTGTGTTTTCTCCTAAATTCTCTGAGCAGAATCCAGTCGCCAAGAATAAAGGACCGGAGGGTGGAAGTGGCTGTTTCTGGTAATGCAGCCGTCACCGTCTGTGAAACTTGAGAAAACACAGTGGACAGGTTTTGACAGTAACAACATCCTACCTTCACACAAAGATGTAGAAAAAAATTGATCTTGGAAATATCTCCATGTTACTTTATTCTGACATTCCCCCCTGTTGGCGCAGGGTCCAACCCCTGCGACAATCCAGCAAAAGGTTTAAACAAGAATGTTCTAGTAACCAAGATCACATTAGATAGAACCAAAGAAATGAATTCTGACATAACTATGTGTCACTATGAATTTAACAAAAGCAGCATAAAGAAAATCCAGATGTTTTTAACTGTAACTCAGTTCCATTAACAACAAAACACAAACTTCAGTCGTTGTACAGTTCATCAATATTTCACTTAGAAATAAGTCACATATCATCCTGATTTATCTTGTATGAAGAAAAGTTTTAGATTAATGGACATCTAATGTAATTCAGATGCATAAACCCTACAAATTCAAATCTAATAAATAATTCCAACCAAGTATGAAATCATGACTCTGATTCTTTATCAGAAATATATTCCTTACTTTTGGCATATCTTGAACTGCCAGTTAGCTTAATGGCACGAGGGAAAACTTTCAATCTAATAAATCATCAATGATTATATATGCAAAACTAATTCTTCAAACTAGTTTAAACTATTTCATTAACCTTTTAATAGTAAAACACATAAAGCTAAAAGTCATCCTACATCCAAAAAAACATGTTATTAAGGCAACAATCACTACAAGCATTTTGATTCTATTGTCTCTTAAACAGTGTTAAAACTCAGGAAGGGAGGTGCTGAGCGTTACCATGACAGCAAAGGCATGAACCAACCTGGTAGGTGGGCGGAGTCAGGCAGAACTAACCTCTGATTGGCAGCCAATGGGCGGACCCACAGTTTCTTCATCCCATCCCATATTAGTGTAACTTAAACTGCAAAGCTATTAAAATGCACCTACCTCAGAAACAAGCTGCTTCTTAACTCTCCTGAAAACTCAAAGTTTTAATCAATCTGGGATTTAGAAACATTATTCTAAACATGGATTATTGTTTCATGCAACATGTAATCAAACATTCAGTCCAACAAAGAAAGACAAAACATCAAAGACAGACAAATGGCCAAATTTGAAGCTTCAGGAATTAAAAGAAATTTTTAACTATCTCTTTTCAGAATATGTTTTCTCAACCATATCTTTTAATACTATAATTGATCAATTTTGTTATGACAATCTTCAGGATCCTTTTTAAGATGAGTGCACAAACTATTTAGAAGCACAGCAACAGTTTTCTCTTAAATGAATCCAAATTTACTGATGCTGAAACCTTTTGCTAATTCTTTGTACTGTAACTCTGTAATAATAATAACTACAATCCTGAGAGTTATAGTTATAATTCTCTTTTTGTTTGGCTCAATTTGATCACAGCCGTATTGCAGAATTCCAGGTTAAATGCAAAGAAGTATTTTAATTCAATTCAATTCAAATTCAAAGATACTTTATTGATCCCCGAGGGAAAATTAGAAAAGTCGGCATTGACATTTTTATGGTATACCCAAACAAAACAAAAACTGCAGTGTTTGACTTAATCAGAAATTAAGATAAGAAGCTTGACTCCAAACTGGACTTTTTCCCACATAGTGTTTCAAAAAAGAACAAACATCATTTTCTTTAATTTGGGCTATTTAAATTTTGAGAGTTGGGGAAAACTTATCTCTTAGTAATCTGAAATCACCTTGTGAACCTTTGTACTCATATGTATTCCTTTAATCTTTAAACCATAAGAAATCAAACAAGGAGACTGGAGTTTGAGCCGACCATCCTCTTACTGTTAAGAGGGCCTTTATTTCTTTTCTTTTCCTAAAATGAAGGATTTTACTTGTCTTGATTCTGTTATAAAAATCCTAACCTTGGTTCCAAAACAAAACTCTTCAACCCCAATCTGTGTTCCCCAGAGTAGAAATTTTGAGTATTATTGCATTTCAAAGCCACCAAATGACTGGAACTCATCATTGGCTTAGATCTGTTTTAATAGGTAATCGGTCTACCTTTAATTAAATATTATAATTTTATGGACCCAAAATCTATGGCTCATGGGCTTCAGGAGTCCAGGAACCACAAGTTGAGTACTACTGCATTAAACAATGGTGTTAACTTTTTGCAGAGATTGAAAGATTGGCTAAATATATTATTTCTGCTTGGACAATAATCAGATTTAAAATTATGAGTTCACAGCTCCTAATTTACCTCAGATCATATTTGCTTCTAACCCAATTCATAAGAAGCTTCAGACAAACATTATGCTAAAAAGCCAAAAACAAAACAAAAACCAGATCTGTTTTAAAATAAAGAAAAAGCATGCTTAAAAAACTTGTTACTGTGGTGGAAAATAACTCCATGGTTCTGAAGGCCTTTTCATGCAGAGTCTTTTAGGAAACATGAGATTAGTTTAATTTTTTTTTGTGTGGTACCACTGTCCAATCAGAATCTTTCTAAATAATCCAATTTTTCATTCTCATTTTAAAGGTTTGTTTTACCAAGGAAAATGTTTTTAACAAAACCAATTACTCTCAAAGTTTCAAAAGTTTTTAGCTGGTGATATCTTAGAAAACAAGTGTTTTAATATTCCTATGCAACACAGAACTGATCAGGTTTCCTTTCCTTCCCCAAAGGGAGAAAAAAGGAAACTGCAGAACCAAACCTTTCATAGTTTTTGTCAGGACCTGATATAAGGTACAGTGTAAATCAACACGCTGCATGAATCAGAAGAGGGAAGAAAAACCTAATATAACCTCTTCCCAGCAGCTGCTGTGAAAAACAATGAATTTGTACTTTACATAAGCGTCAGTTAACATTTGCGGACAAAACTGCACCAAACTGTAAGTACTGTGTCAGAAACTGTATGAAGACCATCTGCAGTAGAACTAAGCCTGTTTTAATGAGGTCTCTACCCATTAGATTTATGGAATACAAACTCTGACAACAGAAAATAATACCTGAAGGAAAAACCCATCAGGTTTTACGCATGCGCTGGGTTTTTTAAAAATGCTCCTTCATGAGATCTGTCTTGAGAATAACATAGAAACACATGGTTACTGCTGAGTTTTGGAGATGTTGTAACTTCCTCTGCTTTTAATAACTTTTAATAACTAGAATAATTGACCCTGAATATTCCACGACAAAAGAGAACTTGTTTCTCTAAAAGAATTAACTGGAAAGTATCAAATGAGTTAAGTTATCACCCTTTTAAAGATACTTTTCTAACCCTAAAATAATATTTTAACCCGCTATATCTGTCAACGTCAAGCAAGCGTGTCACATGAGCAGCGGTTAATAAGCGCTCTTCAATGCAGAAAATAGGAAAAGATTTATGCAAATGTGTGTGTGTTTGTACGTTACCCCCATCAGTTTCTAAATCGCTCCAGAGTCAGACTGTCATGGCACACAGTCCTCTATCAGTCCAAAAAACAACCAGGCCCTTCCCAGGTTTGTTGGTGAGACATTGAATCATTCTTTGTCCACTTTAACTTCTCCAGGAGGGAGAAAGAAGAAACTTTGCTCCGGTTTCTCTTCTACCCGCATAAGATGCTTTCAATATAAATCCAGTGTATCACTCTTCTGGCTCTTGCAAACAGCATGGATCTTTGTCCATCTCAGTGGGTTCGGGCCAGACTTCTTCTGAGTTTCGTTTTTTTTTTTTTCCTTGTAGAAAGTCACACTGCGATTTTCAACATGCAGGAAGGCAGATCTCTCTCTTTCAGGCCGTGCTGGAGAAACATCTCTGGTGTAGTAGCCATGGAGAAGGGCAGGTTTCTAAAATCCAGACTCAAAAACGCAGATGTTTAACTCAAATCCCATATATGTGTGTATTTGTGTGTGAGAGAGGCAGAAGAAAAAGTTTAGTATATGTTCAGATTTTGCACAAATAAATATTATCAGTCAGTCAGTCAGTTGTCCACCTGCCTGTCACTTCCTTCCACAACATGCATTATACTCCTTTCTAAAACAACTTTCTTTTCGACTCTCTAATGTCCCTTTTCACTTTTTTACCTTCTTTTCCGACTGATCGCAATATTTAAGACAAACGAAACTTCCTTCAGGAAAGTTTTAACTTTTTTTTTTACTCATTTATACTCAAACTTCCACACTGTAAAAAACCAATGTTATCTTCCAAGTTAAAGCACATTTAACACAATCATCCCCACTTTGATGTTTATGAGATGATGGTTAATGTGTAATAAAAATAGGAAGAACAATAATATAGCACTCACACAGTTAATATTTTAACATATTTATGTCCCTTCAGCAATATGTATGGTCGACCTAGCTCAGTTTATGAGATCTCTTTATTATTTAACACTTAATTTCATTCCTTTCCGGCGGAATGTTACCAACCAAATTATACAGTTCACTTTACGGCGCCTAGTCGTCTCTGATCTCCTTGCGGCGAGATCCTACCTACATTTATCACTATTTCCTTGCGGCGAAATAACACCTTTCCAATGCAGTGTCCTTACGGCGACACACTACCAAACGACTTTTAAGTACTTTTCTTCTTTCATTTCTATAGCGCTCACTCTTATCTCACATACTGTATTTTAAAACTGTCTCACCTCTGAGTTGACTTTCAGGTGACTCTGTCGGATCTCCCGGACCCGCCCGGCATCGAGCAAGACAATAATCCACCGGCCAGATGCGAACGTCACACACCGGGACTTTCAGCCACCAGGCCTAGATGCGGCTGTGCGGCAGCGCTTAACTCGACGTCAGGCTGTTCCCGGAGATCCGCCAGTCACTGCAAAGAAAGATAAAATCAGTTTAGTTCTTATAATATCCGGCTCCGAAGGACCAAATTAATGATAGGTATTATTTAATCAACTCAGAGGTAAGGAAAGACACAGAGTCAGTTTTACTTGCAAGGGTAGCTGTGCACTACAGACTACGAAGTATTAGCCCCCTCTCTCTTTATTTATACATGCTTGGTCACACACAGTTCAAACATCATTCAGAGTGGGGGTGTGTGTGTGTGTGTGTGTGTGTGGGGTCAGAAAGGTTAGGGTTCATGTGTCTTGATTTTAGAGAAAGGAGTGAGGATTGGTGCCAGTCCCTAGATGTTGCTGATAATAGCATAACTCACCCTTCTCTCTTATCTCTTTGTCTATGACATGTGGGGGAAGAAAGCACTTAGAGCAGACACAAGTGATAAATAATATAAAAAGTCGTAAAACCCTAACAGGAACCACCATCTCTGAGGACCTGAGATGGTCTTCGCACATAGACACTGTTCGAAAGAAGGCCCAGCAGAGACTGTACTTCCTGAGGCAACTCAAGACGTTCAACATTCCACAGGAGCTGTTGGTCATCTTCTACACTGCCATCATTCAGTCTGTCCTGTCTTCATCCATCTCAGTGGGGTTTGGCTCATCCACAAAACAGGACAGGTCCAGACTGCAACGAATAATCAGGTCTGCAGAGAGAATAATCAGAGCTGACCTTCCCTCCATCCAGGACTTCTACAGGTCTAGGGTCAAGAAAAGAGCTGCCAAAATATCTGCAGACCCCACACACCCTGCACATAAACTGTTTAGAGTTTTACCTTCAGGCTGCCGCTACAGAGCACTGTTCACTAAAACCAGCCGCCACAAAGACAGTTTCTTCCCCCAGGCTGTTTCTCTGATGAACATTCAATAGAGTACAGAACAACAGCATACAGATGTTGCAAATGCACCTTTTCTATTAGATATGTGTATATTGTACATTGTAAATTGTAAATTTGTATATTCTGTAATGCAAAAACAGAACAAAAGAACAAAGTGTACCGGAGTCAAATTCCTTGTTTGTATGCACGAACTTGGCAATAAAGCTGATTCTGATTCTGATTCCTTTAGGTTTAGTTCCGTAGTATTTCTGTTCCCTGTATATTCTAGTTTATTCTACTTAGATTAGTGATTGTCTTTTCCCCTTGGTTTAGTGTGTTCTTGTGTCTTAGTTTACCTCATCTGTGTTAATTTGTTTCCCTCCCTTAGTCTCCCTGCATATCGTCTACTTCAGCTGCTCCATATTGCCTCCTGATTGACACATCAGCATCCAATGTCATTTTCCACACCTCTCTCAGCATACAAGCAATCTGGTTTTTATTGTTCTCCACTGGAACCTTTTCACTGTGCACTGTTTCCATGCCTGTTTTCTCTACCTGTGTTCCTCGTCCTGTCCTCCTACTGTTCTCCTGCAGGCAAGGCAGGACAAGTTTATTTGTATAGCACATTTCAGCAACAAGAAAGTTCAAAGTGCTTTACATGATGAAAAAGTACATTGCAGAGACAAAATAAACATAAAAAGTACATTGCAGTGGCATGATAAACGAAAGTCAAGAAAAGCTGGACTACAGACTGAAATGAATGAATGCACTCGATGTTTTTAGGCACATACAGGGGTTGGACAATGAAACTGAAACACCTGGTTTTAGACCACAATAATTTATTAGTATGGTGTAGGGCCTCCTTTTGCGGCCAATACAGCGTCAATTTGTCTTGGGAATGACATATACAAGTCTTGCACAGTGGTCAGAGGGATTTTAAGCCCTTCTTCTTGCAGGTAGTGGCCAGGTCACTACGTCTTGCTGTGTGTATTGGTGCATTGTCATCCTGATACACGGCACCCCCTTCTGGATACAATGTTTGAACCATTGGATGCACATGGTCCTCAAGAATGGTTCGGTAGTCCTTGGCAGTGACGCGCCCATCTAGCACAAGTATTGGGCCAAGGGAATGCCATGATATGGCAGCCCAAACCATCACTGATCCACCCCCATGCTTCACTCTGGGCATGCAACAGTCTGGGTGGTACGCTTCTTTGGGGCTTCTCCACACCGTAACTCTCCCGGATGTGGGGAAAACAGTAAAGGTGGACTCATCAAAGAACAATACATGTTTCACATTGTCAATAGCCCAAGATTTGCGCTTCTTGCACCATTGAAACCGACGTTTGGCATTGGCATGAGTGACCAAAGGTTTGGCTATAGCAGCCCGGCCGTGTATGTTGACCCTGTGGAGCTCCCGACGGACAGTTCTGGTGGAAACAGGAGAGTTGAGGTGCACATTTAATTCTGCCGTGATTTGGGCAGCCGTGGTTTTATGTTTTTTCGATACAATCCGGGTTAGCACCCGAACATCCCTTTCAGACATCTTCCTCTTGCGTTCACAGTTAATCCTGTTGGATGTGGTTCGTCCTTCTTGGTGGAATGCTGACATTACCCTGGATACCGTGGCTCTTGATACATCACAAAGACTTGCTGTCTTGGTCACAGATGCACCAGCAAGACGTGCACCAACAATTTGCCTTCTTTTGAACTCTGGTATGTCACCCATAATGTTGTGTGCATTTCAATATTTTGAGCAAAACTGTGCTCTTACCCTGCTAATTGAACCTTCACACTCTGCTCTTACTGGTGCAATGTGCAATCAATGAAGACTGGCTACCAGGCTGGTCCAATTTAGCTATGAAACCTCCCACACTAAAATGACAGGTGTTTCAGTTTCATTGTCCAACCCCTGTATTTCTTTAACAGAAAATCCAATGTTTCTCCCTGGGGAGGAGGCAACTCCTTAAAACTTTTCTGACCCATTATGTGCCTGAATAATGGGTAAGGTTTCTATTTTTATCATCAATAAATCCTCACTATGCTCATCCTACGCTATACTGTCTACGCTTTGGTCTGATTTCAAAACCACAACACACGACAAACATAGGAAGCTAGTTAGAATAAAATAAAAATAAAATCTGGACCTGTGGACCTTCGGCTGCCCTGTAAGTGTCCTGCCCTGCTTCTTGCTTAGTCTCTTTGTGCATTCATCTAGTCAGTGAACAGTAGAATGTACCACTATGTACAGGAACGTCTACAGACCATGAGTTTTTACTGGCATCAAATGATTATAACAGTAACAGACTGATATATATTTTTTTCGAAACAGAGGGAATGCCACAGGTGGTTGCTAGGCTGGTATCTGAAGTAAGCAGTCTAAATTAGCAGTAAACTACACAGTAGTCTGTTACACAGCTTCTCCCTTTATTCTAATGTCTGCTTGCTTACCTATGTAGTATTGCTGAGGAAACATGAGAACAAGCATCCTTATCAAATCATAATATCTACATTGTCTTGTTCTGTTTAAAAAATCAGGTCTGTATTATTTCTGTAATGAACAAAAGATATGGTTGCCAGAATTAGCAACTAAAAGCTTAAGGAACATTTAAGGGGGGCATCAGTCCCGCTGGGGTAGACGTAAGAGTATCCAAGCTGTATTGTTTACTCATTGCCTTTATCATCAGATTGCATCTCTAAAGTTTAGCAGTTAAAAATATAGTCTCTACCTATCGTTTATATGGCAGACAGCAATGGCTTACTATTAATCCTACTATTATTCAAAAAGCATTTTAGATAAAAACTTTTTAAATCAACAGTGAACTCAAGTGTTTTTGAGGCTTTTGGGCAATCAGAAGATGGAAAACATGTCTTCAGTGGAATAGTGTCTGAGTCTTTGCACAGCAGAATAGGAAACTGGAGTGGCATAACAGCCTGCTTGTAGATAAGACAGGTATGAAAACCCTTTATAGGTTCAATAAGTTCCAGCTTTTTGCTGTTTTTTCAAAGTCTGAGTTTAGAAATTCTCTACTTGAGTGAGAGATCCAGGAGTGTGTTTTACCACTACTGCAGGACACTGGTAATGCCATATTTAGAATGTGGCTGATTTGCAAAACTGAAGAAAACTGTCAAACTATTAACCCTACAGACTGAAAACAAAAGTGCATGCAGTTATTATTTTCTTCTTTTTTGAGATCATTATTTGGAATAATAAAGCTAGTTTTATTTTATTATCTGAAGAACTTGATCTCTTGTTTAGATGAGATAACATGTTATCCCAAGAAATGTTTTCATACGCTCAAGACATTATTATGTTGTATGGTATTATTGTGTTACACCCAGTTTAATCAATTATTATTAATGTCACAACAGCATTGGAATTATTTGTTTGCCTTTTTATTGGCTGATATCGTGCATCCCTGGTCTTACCCATAATTTAGTTGTGGGAGAGCACCAGGCCAAACAACACAACATCAACAACAGCAACAACAACCAGTGGCAAAAGAATGACTGCTGAGATGGAGACCAGGATCGAAGGCATTGATCTGCACCCTACTATCTCATCCCTGTTTTTACCCTCTGTCAAACAGATGCCGAGGGGAGATGGATTGTGTCTGCTGAAACAGTGGATTAATGGCAGTCGGAGAGCAGGATATAGGGCTTCTGGCTCCACCTTAGACCCAGCCATGTGGTGTCCTCCTCTGACCGGAAGGGGTGCATGTTCACGAATACACAAATATAAACATACATTTGCTACTATCACTCCACAATACTTGTAGTAGGCATCAAGATGGATGTTCAGGATGTTCACCTCTCTGTCACCTTTGTTGAGACCTCCTCCAATGTGAATTGAGTAGCCGGAGTAAATAAATATGTATGTATGCCCTGATGATGTACAGAAACTCAACATGGAGCGTGTGAACTGCCAATTGCACTGAGTTAATGACAGAAACATAGCCCTTTGTTCAGTTTCCATTGACTTACCGTGAGCTAAATTAATTTCTGGTTTTCAATTACAGTATTTATCAAACATGGAGATGCATTCCATAAACACAGATTACATTACTCTAATTGAGAAAAAAAAAAAGCCTAAATCATTTCTGATATCACATCAACGCTAATGGCAAAATAAATGGCAGGAGCTTGTTTATCTATGCCAGTAATAACTCAATTAACTGTAACAGGAACACAATAAACATTAAAGCAGCTGCATTTGATTGGTACTCCAAGTAAACATTCAAGGTCACAGTCCAAGAGCTTCTCTGCTTGTGAAAAGTGTTATGGATTCACCTTCTGGCTGCAGGGTCCAGAGTGTTGTAAGGAAAAACTTTGTATGCTTACAGCATCCATCTCTCGCTCTGAGCACATCTTGCCAGTGAAACATCTTTGACAATTTCTCAATGCTACACAAGGGCTAGAGGTGGTTTCTTAAAAAGAAAAGATGCTTAGCAAGACACCAGGGTCTGCCCCCATCTTAGATTAATGAGTACTCAAATGCATGCAGATAGCGCAGGAATTAACAATCTCATCTCTCTCTTTGGCAACCTTTTCCCTCCCCCAACTTTCCCTTCCTTTGCCAAAACTGTTGTATATTTAAAGAAACTACATTCAATTTAATTCAATTCAATTCAGTTTTATTTATATAGCGCCAATTCACAACACATGTCGTCTCAAGGCCCTTCACAAAAGTCAAGTACATACATTCCAATTAGTCCTAATCATTGAACAGTGCAGTCAGATTCAGTTATTTATTCAAATTGGTCAAAACGTTTTTCTATCTAAGGAAACCCAGCAGATTGCATCGAGTCAGTGACTTGCAGCATTCCCTCCTCCCGGATGAGCATGTAGAGACAGTGGACAGTCACTGGCGTTGACTTTGCAGCAATCCCTCATACTGAGCATGCATGTAGTGACAGCGGAGAAGAAAAACTCCCTTTTAACAGGAAGAAACCTCCAGCAGAACCAGGGTCAGTGTGAGCGGCCATCTGCCACGACCGAATGGGGCTTTGAGAGAACAGAGCAGAGATAAAAAAAGAATACAGAAGCACTGATCCAGGAGTACGTTCTATGGGAAGGAAAAGTAAATGTTAATGGATGTAGCTCCTTTAGTCGTTTCACCTAGAAAGAAAGAACAGATAAACTCTGAGCCAGTTTTCAAGGTTAGAGTCTGAAAGAGAGCATATACAGTTAGTCACAGTAAAAGCTCAGTCAGTAGCTATGTCTAGGAGAGAGAAAGGGTTAAACACTAAAAGACAGGGCCAAGTGGATCATCGGTAGATGGTGATCATTAAGTTGTTGCCAGCAGAAGCTTGGATAATGCCCCCCTCCAGAAAGGTGTCACAGGTAGACACAGAGCCAGGCCAGGTGTAGCTTCTAGGAAGAGAAAAGAAGGAACAAAGTTAAAAGCTGAAATAACAGCAAATAATGCAAAATTGGAGAGTAGTGTGAGAATGTAGCGAAGAGGGTGAAAGCGGTCATTATGTCTTCCAGCAGCCTAAGCCTATAGCAGCATAACTACACAGATAGTTTCAGTTCAGATTATTTAGTTAAACGGCGCTTATTTACAACAATGTCGTCTCAAGGAACCCCACAAAGGGTCCCACTGATGGTCATTGTTATACTAAAAACCACAAGGATTGGGATACTTCCCTCTGTCAGACTGACCATAACCATTGGAAAAGAGAAGGGGTCTGTAGTAGAAATGGAGGGTGTGTTTGCACCTCAACCATAACTGAGCCGGTTTAGGCTAAACCTGACTCCCCCTTACTCCATCCAACATATTAGGGAGGAAGGCTCCCTCCCTAATATGTGCTTCCTTTTTATCACCACTTAGTCCTTTGTCACTGAGAAAACAGGAAAGTGACTCACTGGTCCACTAATGAAAGAAAATCTTTGCTGATGTGTGGTGAAAAAAACAAAAAACATTGCAAGGTTTGTTGTTTGTACATATGAAAATTAAGGAGGTGTGAAAACCTTTACACATTATTCACAAATGAAAGTTATACGTAACAGGTTTAATCTATTTGGTAGAGGTATGACCAAAAACAATGCAACATATCAAATATGTCAGCTGTTTATATGTAGATTATAGCACTCTTATAAGAAAACAATACATAATGTAAAGAGGATGGCTGCTCTGATTCCTGTTTAATTGTGAATGACAGTTTGTGATTCACAGATACAGAAATAGGATGGTAGCAGATTTCACAAGTACATGAGGTGCGAGGATCACAGAGTCTGTGACTTTAACCTCAGGCTATTTTAACTTCAGCATCTACTGTAAGAAGAAAAACACTGGAAATATCCTGTAATCATTACTGTCAATAAATATCTTTAAAAATGGCTGAAACACAAACAGTTAAACTCAAAAATTTAATTTCCAAGCATATGATTAAAACGCTTTCAATGTAAACCAGACAATTCAGCTAAACCAACATGAATAAACAGATAATGTTTTAAGAAATAATCTTATATTCTTAGCTGTCTTACAGAGTGAGTGAGGTTAAAATTACAATTATGGAATATGGAGGCTATTCCACAGCTAATACCTGCTCTAGACATAGTTCAATATTTACAGCTCTATGCTATAAACTGACAAAAACTGTAATACAAAAAATCACCAAATGTCCTCAATTAGATTTGCCTCGAACAAAACAAGTTTTGCAGCCAGCTGGTAATAGTGAACAATCTATAAATGAATCAGTCCAAACTACAAATAATTTGGCTAGCTGTTTTGTAGCGCACTCTTAAAACTCTGTATATTTCAGTCCATTCACAAGAGAAGGAACCCTGCATTTAAACCTTGTGTCCTTTAAAGCTTAAAAAGGCCAGTGTGGGTGTTTAAATGTCTTTCATGTCAAACAATAATATTTTCATATGACTAGTACTGAAAAATTAATGGTGTCCTGGGGTCTTTCAAATAGTTAGAAAAAGATGTTTCCAAAGTACAACATTCTAACATTAAAGTCAAAAATTAAATTTAGTTCCATTAATAAAATATTTTTTTGATTCAAAAGAGGAAATAAATATTGTTGTAACTCACATTATGCATTTTGTTTCTTCAGAGTTGTTGTAGATGATGGCTGTGGGCAGAAAGGATCTCCTGTAGCGGTCAGTCTCACAGCAGATCTGAAAAACCTCAGACTAAAACATTTTGTTGTTGCATGGCAATCTCATGAAGAGTATGCTCAGTGTTGTCCGTGATATGCTTTTTTTTTATGAAGAATCCTTATTTGCATAGTCATCTCCAGAGGCTCAAAAGCAGTCCTCAGAACAGAGTCAGCCTTCCTTATCAGCTTGTTGAGTTTTTTAAGTCACTGGCTCTGATGCTGCTACCCCAACAGATAATAGGAGAAGAAATTGCACAGTCCCATTGTGTAGATGACTTCACTGTCACATCTCCAGCCCAGTCTGTTGTCTAAGTGAGCACCGAGGTATTTATACTCCACCACCTATACTTTTTCTACCATGATGGAAATATTGTTTGTTCTATTCCTCTTTCTCTTGAAATTCACAATAATCTCCTTTGTTTTGTTTACATTCATGCTGTTTGCTCAATAAAAGGGGGATCTTAGAAAGCATTACATTTCTTACAATTTCCTCCATTTTTTTTGCTTTGCACACCTGCCCTATTTTCAGAAATCAGACTGCAGAATCTTTATGCATAGAACTAAGTGCACAATGAATATTCTGTAGTGCAACTTTGCACTAAAACAAAACAGACAGAACTCCCAGCTATCACTAAATGCTGTTACTTGGGAACATTAACATTTCTCATGCAGCTATGTGTAGCGAGAAATGTGGACTGAACCAAAACCTTGTGTCTGCCACAAACGTTTCAACATCAGTAAGCTACAAGCTAGTGCTGTGCTTAAATGAATTACTCATCAAAAACAATGTCAAGCTGGATGTAAACATCACACGTACTAGATAAAAATCTGACAGTCAAAAATGCTGCACAGAAATGTGACAATACAAAGTTACTGTCATGAGGAGTCCCTCTGAGGAGATTTCCAACATCTCATACACTGGATTGTCTAAATATCAAAACTTCAAAGTCACTGAAACCTTTTTGTTCTCAAATATGTGCACACTCTTATTAAAATTGATAAATGTTTACAATTTTCAAGTGGTTTTATTGTTGTATAATCCATCCATCCATCCATCCATCCATCCATCCATCCATCCATCAATTGCCAATACCAGCCTATTCTTTATTGATTCAAAAAAATAAAGCCTCCAGGCAGTTCAATGGTAGTCACTTTTTATTTGTTTGTGTTGCTGCCCTGTTTTGTGTAAAGTCAGCAGAAGACAGTTTTTTTCCTTGTTTTTGTCTTCTGGCTTATAATTACCACCAGCTTCCAGTATTTCTTGTAATTTACAATTTGCATAACACAAACAACTCTTGTCTTTAAGAATGCAACGCTATTTGCCCTGGCTATAATTTACATAAATATGCACAGAAATACACAGACTTTCCTTAAATGCATACATAATACCCCATTTATTATGTTCAAATTACTGTTTATTACTTGAAGTTATTGTAGAAGCAGAATTGTCTTTGTATCTAGTTTCTGAATTGGAAAGACATGCAAACTCAAGGGGAATTTACAAAGCAGAACATATTAAAAATGTTGCAACACTTTTGCTCCTAATTTTTGGCTAAATTGCAGTGCTGGATTTACAAAGTAGATGGCATTGAATACATGCACAGACATAATCAGCTCCAGCAGATGAGCGCAATTTGCTCCTATTTTTCCTCAGATCACAGTTCTTTCACCACAAACACTGCAGGTGAAGAAGTATTCAAAGAGAAGGAAAGAAATATTTTACTTTATCGTTATCAATTTTAATTTAAACAGAACTCAAGAACCTGAACTGATAAGGCTTTCCTCAAAATGTTTAGGATTTTTCCTAATCAGTATGTGATTAAGATCATTTTGAAAGACAGATGATTCTTTTGCTGATTCTTCAGTAATGAAAAAGAGTATGAGTGAATTGTTGAAGTGCAACATATATAAAAATATATGATACAATAAAACATTTCTACAACGTTTATCTTTGACACGGTGTTGTGCCAAAAAACTCGTTCACAAGCAGAGCTGACACTTTAGAGAACTGTAAACCGAACAAAGCTGTTTTTTAAGTGAGGAACGTGAGGAGAACTCAGCATATATAGACTTCACTTAACGGTGTTCTGTTTGGGAGTGAATGAAAATTTATACTGTTTTTTGGGGGGCAAACCATGGTTCTTTCAGAGAGAAAATGATGCAACATTTCCCCTCAAAGCATGTGTTCAGTGTCTGCTGACTGTCTATGCACGGGCAGCAGATATCCAGTTCAGTTTTGTGAGGACCTATAATGAACATTTGCAAATGCATCTCCTGTCCCTTTAGTAGTACTTTGCTTTCTATGTAAGAAGATTAACTGAAGGCTTAAGTTCCAATCCTTAAAACTATTGGGTTACGCTGTTTATGGGTGGGAGATGAAGCGCAAGCAAATTGGAGCTCTAAACCTAGTTAAAAACAATGCTGCTTTGAGACATGAGCACACATTATGGTATACCTAGCAACCTTCATTGGACATTTGCCACAGAACAAACAACCAAAACCAAAATACCCAAAGATAAACACTACAAATTATCAACAAAGTTTAATGAACATACTTCTATTGAACCTAACTTTGTTACACATAAAACATATAAAGTAAAAAAAAATTGATTAGGCATTTAATCTTTCATCTCTTTTGACTCATATATATTTTGGCATTTACTTATCAAAAACATTATTTATTTTAAACATAAACAATGTTTCAGTAAGCTGGAAATAAAATGTAAAACATTATACCATTTTGAAAAGACTGATGGAAACCCTTTTAGTAAGATTTCTTTAAAGATTTTGTTTCAATACAAGATTTTATTTTAACAATTGTATTACATCAGGTATATTGTGGTGCAAAACTTTACAGTTTCAAACTCAAAGCAGTTAAACAAATCTAAATCATTCACTTTTTGAGGAAAGGTTAAAATTCTACGCGATGTTTACTGTCAACACTAAAAATGCCAAACGAAATCTATAATTCTTCTTTTGAATTTTTTTAACTCCAAATGTTTGGCTCCCTGATGTCCAGCAATATGGCAGTTCAAAATGGAGAGTTTACGAATGTTGTTTACAATGGTCTTTCAGTTTTTTAGGATATTGTACATGGGATCAAAATTTAAGGAAACATGTTCAAATTCACAGAAGTGGTCTTAGGATACAAGGTAGTCAACATCTGATGTAAATTTTTACAACACCACCAAGTTTGCTGACATTGAAAAGATTTGTGTGAATTCCACAACTTCCTTTCTATGAGTTAAACAACAAAAGGTATAGGAAAAACGTGTATTTCACTGCCATTTTAACCCAACAGTGTATCCATAAGTGAAGGATAATTCCACTCCTCTCAGTAACCCAAACATGTTGCACTGATTCATTCAACTTTTTGACAGAAGTTATATATTGTGAGTTTATGCAACCTTACCAACCTACTTAGACCAATTTAACCTGAGTTTCCAATGAAGATCTATTTTATCTGTTTGGACTAAATGTTCTGTGGTTAATTGGCTATCAAACAACATAACGACTTTGTAATTTGTTTTTGCGCAATCTACTTCACAAGATATTTATCTCATGAGTTAGATCACCTAGCAGATGTAGCTTACCCTTTTTTGCCAAGCAAATAGTTAACCTCAGCTTG
The DNA here is from genome assembly GCF_021462225.1 of Girardinichthys multiradiatus. NCBI lineage: Eukaryota > Metazoa > Chordata > Actinopteri > Cyprinodontiformes > Goodeidae > Girardinichthys > Girardinichthys multiradiatus. The sequence goes on along the minus strand of NC_061812.1, from coordinate 8,378,578 downwards.
TCAAAAAGCTCCACCTGTAAAGTGATTACTGGAGGCTTGTGACCAAGATGTGCCAGTGACGGGAGAAAGCTGCAGTAAGGTGTGGAGGGATGTGTGGTGGAACTGGAATTGGGACTTAAACGAATTGCAGACGAGGCAGAAGGGTCTACTGGTGCCTGATGGATCGTTTTCTGTGAACAGGTGAGTGGACTGGAGTACTTTTTCCACTGTCTCCAATTGTCCCATTTATCTGTGTCACAGAGAAATACAGATGTGAGTGAATAAGAGGAGTTCCTTTTGAAGAAAGTTTATGTAAAAGGTTTAACTAGGTGATGATCACTTCAATGTACATTTGCAGAAGATAAAATAAAGTTTTTATAAACAGTTTATCTTTGATTGTGAACCCTCATTTGTCATGATGACAACAGTGCATTTTTACTAGATGAATTCTTCAGAAATATGCCTAGATATTTCTGAAATGTTGCTCTTCAGTAAAGACAGAGAAAGCCAACACACGGTGTTCTCCCTCATCTGGTTTAATTTGTATATATACAAATGAAGCTACTTTTATTTACTTCATAGCATGACTTGCAGAACACTTAAAAATTAAAAAGGACTGTAAAAGCCTGCATTATCTCATCAGAGAAACTGCTCACAATCATTCCCCTCTGTGATCTGTCGAGTGCTGGAGCAATCTGTAGCCATGCCAGAAACTTTCCTTGTCCTTCAGATTTGTTTCTTCTATTTAAGTCTTGTTGTCAATTGTTTTAAAAATCAACTAAAACCTTTGAAACAAGAGGTGTCACTCTGTACTCTTTATTTTTATGCACTTTTTCAAATGCACTTTTTGAACAAAAGGTGCATTTGAAAAGTTCATAAAATACATATCTGCTTTGAAAACAATAGCAAGGTTATTTCTTATTTCTTTGCAGGATATATCTTTATGATGTGTAGCTATTCTGGCTCTGAAATACATTACCTCTTTAGTTAATTCCAAGCTCTTTAATAAGCAATGCACTGGCTAGTAGTTAACAGCAATGTTCTCAAATTTTACTCTTTCTTTAGAGGTAAATGCTATAAAGCTCCCATCTGCAAAAGGCTGATTTTTAGTACACTAATGAAATAACAAGACTTGGACTTTAAATATATATCTCACTGATAAGTATTTCTTTATGTGTGTTAAAGGTTTTCTACAGACACCAAAATGTCTAAGAAGATAAATGGAAAGGTTAACAAACTTCAAAAAAGGAAAATATGTGGTTGCTCATCCTAAAAGAGGCCAACGCACAAAGTAATGACCTTCCTCTGATTCTCTCCTCTGTCTTTCCAGCTCAGAACTCTCCTCCCCCTGATCCCTGGCACACATCAGCAGATTTGTCCCTCGCAAGCCTCCTGTCACACAAAATAAATTGCCTTGGCTGTGAATGGGTCAAAACAACACAAAGATGTCATTATTCCACTGCAATTGATCATATCTTGGGAAACACAAGTCAATAGTTTCCATACTTGCAAGTCTCCAGCCCCTCAGAGATTCTTCCATGAGAGCTCCTTCACATCGTTCATCGTCCCAGTGACCATACCTATTTGCAATTGTTAGAAGTTAAGCCTAACATTGCGATGTGCACAAATATTATAATATTATGTATATATATATATATATATATATATATATATGTGTGTGTGTGTGTGTGTGTGTGTGTGTGTGTGTGTGTGTGTGTGTTGATTAAAATATGATATTAGGAATGTATATTTAATTTTAGAGTTGTTTGATTTCAAACCCTCACAACTTGCTTTCATCCATCCTATTTTCAACACTTGCTTAGTCCTACCCATTGTCACTGGGGGCTAGTGCTTATCTCCAGTGGCCTATGCTTGTGAGGTAGGCTACATCCTGGACAGGTAGCCAGACCATCACAGAGCCAGCAAGCAAGACAAATAACTGTGCATGTGCACATTAGCACCTAAGGGCAGTTTACAGTCTCCACTTAACAAGGGATGTTAGCGGAAAGGAAAACTCCCCTTTTACAAGACAAAAACCTCCAGCAGAACCAGGCTTTGCCATGACTGACAGTAGGTTTGAGAAGACAGATCATATGAGCAAAAAATAAATAAATAAATAGAAGCACTGATCCAGGAGTACTTGTGTTGCACTCTATGTTGAAAAAAAGTAAAAAGCTAATGGAAGTAGGAGCTCTGTTAGTGGCTTCATCTAGGAGAGAAACACAACAAAGCAGATAAGAAAGACAAATGTTGTCAACCAGAGCAAAAGTAGATAAAAAACATGTTGGAACATCAACCTTGGAGCCTTATATGGGATATACAATCATAGTTGCATCTTTATTATTCAAAGAACAACCTAAAAAATGGCCTCTGATTATTTATACACTGCATATTGAGTTGCTTCATTAGATAGACCGGGATGTCATTCACTGATAAGTGTTTAGCTTGGACAATAGTTATCAGTGTAAAGATGAAAGATGTTACGATGTTACAATGTTACAAACTGAAACTTGAAATCATACATATTGTTCTTTGTGAAGTGCTGTCAATCCAAATACAAATTAGGTGAGTAGTTTCCTCTAATGGGCTTTAGTGGACACAGGAAAAGAAGCAAGCATTAATAGTTTTGTTATAATCTTCAGCCACATTTGTCTTTATTCTGTGTCTGCTGGTAAGTGATGGAAACTGACCCACTGATTGCAGGAATTATCCTGTTTCACTTTGGTTGCATATTCAAAACACATTTGTTAATGCCACAAGTTAAGATTTGTCCAATCATTGGTGCAGCCACCGAGAGTGCAACAGGTACAGCAGATGTGCAGGGACATGTCTATGAGTGTGTGATTACTCAAACATATGATTCATTTCACCATCAAAACAAACCACTTTACTGCAGCTTACATTTACCAGAAGGAACTCAGCTACAGTCCAGTATTTATACAACAGAGAATTTAGATAAAACATGGATACATTGTGATGATGTTTATCACAAAATTTAATTCAGCAAGTGAGCTTTCTAAATTTCCCTATTAAAATCATTCTGTACCAAGATAACTATAAACAGCAAAGTAAACTGTGGTTCAATGCATGGAGCAAGGTGAGCTCTTGAAAATATGTCTGAGACTCACTTAAGTAACAGAGTGGGTGTTTAAGAGTGCTTTCAAGGGTTCTTACCCAAAGAATCAAAGTGAAGAACAAGAAATTACTGTGGCACCTTTCTCTGTGTCTATTTACATGATCAACACCTGGAGAAAAGATAAAACTTAGTTTATTTCATAAGATACGAGTTTGCTTGGGAGAATGGACTCAAACATTATTTAAAAATGCAACCAATGCAGGCAAATCAATATTTGTTTAAAGTCAGAAATTTCACTTTTTAGTATGCTCAAATCTGGTATTTAAACTTCATGCAATACCACACAACTGCTGATCTCACATAAACTTACTGTACAATTTGTTTATTGTTCCAAATATGCAATATGAGCGATGTGTCCTTGTAATTCACCTTAAGCCACATAACACTGTTTCATATATGGATGATACCTGAAGTAGCTCAGAAAAATGTCCATCAGGGCTGATAGAGGCACTGGTGCATTACAAAACAAAAAGACCAAAAAAAAAGTCAAGCTACAGATATTCCTTAAGGCTGACCATTGGTGTGCAATGTTCCCCGTGCAGTGAAGAGGCAGTTAAGCTTTTTGTCAGGCCCACAATTACACATTGGACAGAACATGCAAAAATCTGCTGGGCAAGCATCCCAATCCTTTGTTATCAAACTACAGCTGTATTTAATATGTAGCTCCTTTTTTAATGTTCAATTTTATTTTCTGCTTCTGTGCGAATTCATAGTTAACCAGAGGAGAAAGAGAGGGATTGCTACCAGCATGCATCTCAACAAAACCAGACACACGAAATAATCATGATAGAGGTTTATGCACATTATTACATTATTTAATCCCCAATAAATATGGCAATTAATTATTCACACCTGCAAACAGACACAAAACATATTCACATACTACACTGTTTCAGTCATCACCAGTCCTTAATGTAATCATTTGCTCCACTCTGTGCTTTCTTTTTGCATAAAATACTAACCAACTCTTGGCAAGAGACACTCACTCACCATCTCACATGCACACACTAAATTAATGAGTTACCTAAAAGAGCACATGAATAGAGCTTTTGTGGGTCTAATGGGAAATTAAAAACGGCTAATAAGCAAGAATCTGCCAAACTAATGCAGATCAGGGCTGAGGTTGTTTTTTTTCCTGTAACGTGCTAGAAACTTGACAAAAGACTGCCAGCGTAAAGAGAAACCAACATGAAGAGTTCCATGATGATCTCGTTGGCAAAAGCCCTAGTAAGAGATAACAAATGCAAAACAAATTCGGAAGTAAAACAGCACACAGAATGAAACCACACTCGGTTAAAACACAAAAACATATTATTATTGGAACAGTACTTATAAAAGATCTGTTGGTTCTAAATATGTCATTTCAATTTTATACTAAAGTGTGTGTAAATGTTATTCATAAGTCTGTTTGATCCATAATGTTGCCGAGTATAGTATGCTCACAAATCTCTTAGCACAGATCATTCTAACACTCCCACTTCTGAACCTTTCCTTAATTTATTTAAATTTAAAGAATTCACTAGATGCTACAGGGGTTGGACAATGACACTGAAACACCTGGTTTTAGACCACAATAATTTATTAGTATGGTGTAGGGCCTCCTTTTGCGGTAAATAAAGCGTCAATTCGTCTTGGGAATGACATATACAAGTCCTGCACAGTGGTCAAAGGGATTTTAAGCCATTCTTCTTGCAGGATAGTGGCCAGGTCACTACGTGATACTGGTGGAGGAAAACGTTTCCTGACTCGCTCCACCAAAACACCCCAAAGTGGCTCAATAATATTTAGATCTGGTGACTGTGGTTCGGTAGTCTTTGGTAGTGATGCACCCATCTAGCACAAGTATTGGGCCAAGGGAATGGCAGCCCAAACCATCACTGATCCACCCCCATGATTCACTCTGGTCATACAACAGTCTGGGTGGTACGCTTCTTTGGGGCTTCTCCACACCGTAACTCTCCCGGATGTGGGGAAAACAGTAAAGGTGGACTCATCAGAGAACAATACATGTTTCACATTGTCCACAGCCCAAGATTTGCGCTCCTTGCACCATTGAAACCGACGTTTGGCATTGGCATGAGTGACCAAAGGTTTGGCTATAGCAGCCCGGCCGTGTATATTGACCCTGTGGCGCTCCAGACGGACAGTTCTAATGGAAACAGGAGAGTTGAGGTACACATTTAATTCTGCCGTGATTTGGGCAGCCGGGGTGTTATGTGTTTTGGATACAATCCAGGTTAGCACCGGAACAATCCTTTCAGACAGCTTCCTCTTGCGTCCACAGTTAATAGTCGGTGCTCCACGAAGGGCTTGACCTGAGAAACGTGGAACGTGGGGTGAATCCTCATGGAATTGGGTAATCTCAGCCGTATAGCGACAGGGTTGATGATCTTGGAAATTGGGAAAGGTCCAACAAATCGGGGTGCCAATTTCCGGGATTCTACCCTTAATGGAAGGTCCTTGGCGGAGAGCCAAACTTTCTGCCCCACGTGGTACTTAGGGGCAGGGGTCCGTCTCCGGTTGGCCATTCTTGACTGAACCAGTGACATTCTGATCATCGACCTCCTGGCCTTTCTCCATATTCTTTGGCACCTTAGGGTAGCCGCTTGGGCGGACGGAACATTAGCCTCTCTCTCCTGAACCGAAAACATGGGTGGCTGGAAACCAAACACAACATGAAAAGGGGACAAACCAGTGGCACTTGATTGCATAGAGTTCATGGCGTATTCAAACCAGGGCAAATTTTGTGACCACTTGGTCGGGTCTGACTCACGTAAGATGCAAAGTTTGGTTTCCACTTCTTGGTTTGCCCTCTCAGTTTGACCATCAGACTGAGGATGAAAACCTGAAGAGAGACTGATAGAAATTCCCAACAAGGAACAGAACTCCTTCCAAAAACGTGACACAAACTGGGGTCCTCTATCAGAAACAATGTCAATAGGAATCCATGTAGCCTGAAAACGTCTTTGGTCAGTATCTCACCCATCTCCTTTGCAGACAGGAGCTTCTCCAGGGGCACCAGATGAACCATCTTAGAAAATCTGTCAATTATGGTCAGTAGAACAGAGTGACCATTTGACACCGGTAAACCTGTTACAAAGTCCATAGCAATGTGTGACCATGGGCGAGGGGGAATGGGCAATGGGTGCAACAACCCCGCATGGGGGCGACGAGAAGACTTGGCCTTGGCAACATCAGAATCAGAATCAGAATCAGAAAAGCTTTATTGCCAAGTACATTTTTGGACATACAAGGAATTTGTTTTGGCGTAGTCAGTGCAATACAATACAAATTAAACAGTATAAACATTTCTACAATATAATATAAAGATATGTGCACAGTTTTAAGTGAGTGAGAGTAAATATAGAGCAGTATAAGATGCAAGAGCAATACAACAGTGCAGATGATCAGTGTGCAAGTATGGCAGTGCAAGTAAAGCAGGAGTCCAAGCTGAGCGTTAATGTAACGCATCGAGTTACAGTTTACAAGTGTCCTGTCAGCAAAAAGAAAAAAAGGGGGGGGAGGGGGAGTGTCAGTGTGGTTTCCGGGCTTTGTTAACAAGGCTGGTGGCAGATGGAAAAAAACTGTTCTTGTGGCATGAGGTTTTGGTCCGGATGGACCGCAGCCTCTTGCCAGAGGGGAGAGTTTCAAAGAGTCTGTGACCGGGGTGGGAGGGATCAGCCAGAATCTTCCCTGCCCGCTTCAGGGTCCTGGAGGTGTACAGTTCCTGGAGCGACAGTAGACTGCAGCCAATCACCTTCTCAGCAGACCGAATGACACGCTGCAGCCTGCCCTTATCCTTGGCTGTAGCAGCGGCGTACCAGATGGTGATGTAGGAGGTGAGGATGGACTCAATGATGGCTGTGTAGAAGTGCACCATCATAGTCTTTGGCAGGTTGAATTTCTTCAGCTGCCGCAGGAAGAACATCCTCTGCTGGGCTTTCTTGATGAGAGAGCTGATGTTTGGCTCCCACTTGAGATCCTGGGAGATGATGGTTCCCAGGAAGCGGAAAGATTCCACAGTGTCAATTGTGGAGTCACAGAGGGTGATGGGGCAGGTGGGGCTGGGTTCTGCCTGAAGTCCACAACCATCTCCACTGTCTTTAGAGCATTGAACTCAAGGTTGTTCTGGCTGCACCAGTCCAACAGATGGTCCACCTCCCATCTGTACGCGGACTCGTCACCATCAGAGATGACATTGAGTGCCAGGCCAAGTCTTTGACATCCTTAACCAGCGATGGCCACCAAAACTGAGTTTGAACTGTCTGAATCGTTCTGCTGATTCCAGGATGACAAACGAGACGAGAGCAGCTGTTTTGCTGATTTCAGGTACTCTAAGTTCTTATAGTCAGTCCACACCATAAACGGCTCCTTGGTCCCCTTCCAGCCAATGTCTCCACTCTGTCAATGCCAACTTGACAGCCAGCAAGTCTCTGTCTCCCATGTCGTAATTCCGCTCAGCCTGTGACAGAGTCCTTGAGAAGAAGGCACATGGGTGAACACGATCATCTTCACCTCTTTGGCTTAATACGGCTCTGACCCCAGTGCTTGAAGCATCCACCTCCATGATAAACTGTCTCTCTGGATCAGGAGACCGTAACACTGGAGCTGACGCGAAGAGTTCCTTCAACCTATTGAAGGCCTTCTCTGCATCCTTATTCCACAAACATTTCGCATTGGAAGAGGTAAGAGCATTTCGGGGAGTAGCAACCAGGCTGTAATTTCTAGTAAACCTTTGAAGCTGGTTGCGATCAGTTGGAACAGGCCATTCCAATACGGCCTTTACTTTGGAGGGGTCAACAAGCACTTGGTCTGGGGAAATGATGAAGCCCAAAAAGGAAGTGGTAGTTATGTGAAACTCACATTTTTCTGCCTTGATGAACAACTGGTTTTGGAGAAGACGCATGAGAACAGCTCTGACATGTTTTCTGTGGGTTTCCAGATCTTGAGAATAAATCAGTATGTCATCAAGATAAACAAATACAAATTGACCCACCATGTCTCTTAGAACGTCATTGACCAATGACTGAAAAACTGCAGGAGCGTTAGTAAGTCCAAATGGCATGACCTTGTATTCATAATGGCCCGTAGGCATGTTGAAAGCCGTTTTCCACTCATCTCCTTCTCTGATTCGGAACAGATGATATGCATTCCTTAGATCCAGCTTAGAACATATCTTGGCTCCCTGGATCTGATCAAAAGCTGTGTTCATGAGTGGTAAGGGATGTCTATTTTTAACTGTTATCTCATTAGGGCCTCTGTAATCACTGCATGGTCTCAATGAACCATCCTTCTTCCCAACAAAAAAGAAACTAGCACCTGCAGGAGAGGAAGAAGGTTGAATGTGCCCTGCCTTTAATGCCTCATCAACATAATTCTTCATGGTCCTGTGCTCTGGACCAGACAATGAATAGATTCTGCCTTTAGGGGGTGATGTGCCAGGAAACAAATCAATAGCACAATCATACGGTCTGTGGGGTTGCAGAGCTGTGGCCTTGATCTTATTAAATACTTCCTTTAAATCATGGTATTCTTGCAGTACCTTGGATAAATCCGGATAGGTCTCCTCAACCTCATTCTCCACATTGACCTCCATAGCAGCAGACAAAAGACAGTCAGCGGAACATGACTCAGACCAACCCAAAACTTCTTTTTTCTTCCAGTCAATGTGAGGGTTGTGTTTCTGCAACCAGGAGGCCCCTAGGACTACAGGAAGTTCAGGTGAATTAATGATCATGAAAGTTACTTTTTCTTGATGATTACCTCCAACTGTTAAGGTAATCTTCTCCGTCCTGAGGTGTGAATTGTTCATGCTGTGACCATCCAATGCTAGCACGTTTCTTGTGTCAGCTGACGGAATACGTTTTATGCCGTTCTTATTTGCGAACGTTTCATCCATGAATTCAGTGTCTGCTCCTGAATCAATAAACACGGACCCCTGGAGAGACATGGAAGAGGTTTGAAAACGAGCAGGAAACAAGAAGGAGGAGGCAGTTTGTTGACTTCAGCTCATTAGAGACCTCCCTTCCTCTGCTGAGCCTGTCCTTTTAATGGACACCTGAGTGCTAAATCTCCCTTCTCTCCACAATAAAAACGGAGCTTGAATCTTCTCCGACGATCTTCCTCCTCAGGGGTAATCTTGGTTCTGCCCAACTGCATGGGCTCACAATTCTCATTTTCCTCAGTGAGAGGTGACCGGCTCCTTCTCTCATGCCGGTGTGCAGAACCCTGAGTTAATGATGAGCGACCCTCCTCATGTCGCTTCTCCCTCCTTCTCTCTGCCAGCCGAATATCAATGCGAGCAGCCAAGTCCTCGAGTTGTTTCAGGGAAGAGGGGTAGTCACAGGTCGCTAACTCATCCTTAATGTCTGCGTATAGTCCTTTCATGAATGCATCCATTTGTGCTGCCTCATTCCAACAGCTCTCTGCGGCCAACAAATGAAAGTCAATTATATAGGACGAGACAGGCTGATCACCCTGTTTGAGGGACTGTAATCCTCTTGCGGCTTCACGACTTGGAATAACAGGGTCAAAAACTCAAATGAGTTCCTTGGAAAAAGTTTCAGTAGAAGTTACAAGATACAGACCTGTTTTGCCATTCAGCAGTCCCCCACTGTTTAGCCTTTCCTGCCAGCAGAGATATAACAAAAGCCACCTTGGAACGTTCAGTGGGAAAGGATGACGGCTGAACCTCAAAATTAATTTCACACTGAGTTAGGAAAGCTCGACACTGGTCTGGGTCTCCCCTGAACATCTCAGGCAGAGATAGGGGTGGCTCTCTTACCTCCGCTGTTGTCCGTGTCACTTGGGCGTAGTTTCTTTGTGACGGTGGCGGCTCGGAGACAAGATTGCCAGAACGTAATGTGGAAATTATTTCTTCCAAGCTGGAACCCGACCAGGAAAGGGTCTCATCAACGTGGGTGTGCCACTGTTGCGCTGGCGATGGGTCCATTTTTGGCCAGATTTTTCTATTACGAATCAGAAACAGGCGGACCCAAGATTCAGCCAGACACAGTACTGAAAGTTTAAAAGGTTTATTCAGCCACAGGAAAACATCACTCAGGTAAAACTCCACACAGCTTCCAGGAATAACTGGGGCAGAAAGAGGGATTAGTGACTTGTAGTTTCTCCAGATATTGCAGGGATCAGAAACGTCACTAACCTGCTTTTGTCTTGAGTAGAACTTGAAACCCAGAGGGGAAACCTCAGTGGGTGGCAGGCAGTGATCTCCACAGCACAGGTAAAATGTGACTTCAGGCTGAATAATCCAAGGGCAAGGCTGGCTCAATAATCCGAGGACAGAAACAGGGTCAATGATCGGAACAAGAGACGTCAGGCAAGGGGCAGGCAGAGGCATAAACCAGATGCAAGAAACAGGGTCGACAACCAAAATCCAAACAGTCCTACAGGGAGCAGGCAGAGAGGCAAAAATCCAAGAGGCAAGGCAAGGTCAAGAAACAATGATCAGACAGGATGGATATCTACTCACACGATGGCTTTCAAAAATCTGGCACCGTCTGCTTGTCAGAGTCAGTATATATCAGGGAAGACACAGGTTCTTGGCATTCCACAGATTACACTACACTGCAGCAGTGACCAGGTGCATCTCATCTGCTGATTGCAGCCAGGGAGACAGGGTAGAGCAGACGTGCCAGAATCATAATAGACTTGCTGTCTTGGTCACAGTTGCGCCAGCAAGACATGCACCAACAATTTGTCCTCTTTTGAACTCTGGTATGTCACCCATATTTTGAGCAAAACTGTGCTCTTACCCTGCTAATTGAACCTTCACACTCTGCTCTTACTGGTGCAATGTGCAATCAATGAAGACTGGCTACCAGGCTGGTCCAATTTAGCCATGAAACCTCCCACACTAAAATGACAGGTGTTTCAGTTTCATTGTCGAACCCCTATACATGTGTGAGCAAGACTCGTCAGATGTATGTGCCTTTTGTTTAGTGACAGCTGCAAATATGCTATCTTATTGTTTAAGGGATGAACATAGGCAAGAAAAAAACAGCAAAGGTGTAATAGAGGTTGGCCATGCAGCTTCTTCTATAATACCAAGATGTGTATAATTTTCTGTACAATGTCAAAGTTTTATATGTAAAACACAAAAACCTGCATCATAGCACATGGGCCTAACAGAAACCTGACTTCCACTGATTCCAGTATAAAAATAACAAATTATCTTACTTACGCAAAACATTTTATGGCACCACAAAGAGCAGTTTTTTTTCTTTTTTTCAGACTACACATCTGGCATGTTCATCTTCAACTGCAATGTAAAAACCATAACATTTATAACACAAAACAGAAAGTCACTGCATAACCTAAATTCCACAGCTTTGCATCTATCTAAGAAACAGTTACTCAATCTCAAAAAAAGTAATTGAAATTGTAATTAACATGCAAAGAGAGTGGTCCCTTTGTTTTTGGTGCTCAGCAGGGGGTTATATTCCTGTATCTATTGCCCATGCATGTAGGGGTGCCTGTCCTGTTGTGTACTAATAATTGTGTTAGCATTCCCCCTCTTTATTACCTATCAAAAACCCTGTATAAATCTTCGTGATTTATACTTCATAATTACAACTACTATTGAACTTGCGGAGCCATTTTGCTTTTATACCTCTCCTCCTGCATTCCAGGTGCAACATAATAAGCCTTCAGGAAGTTTGTATCATTTTTGGCAACTTCCATATGACTTTTATTTATTTATTTTTAAACAAAACCAGTGTTACAGCTGTTCAGCAAGAGTCAAAATTATATTATACAACCAAAAATGCAAAAAATAGCAATGTAACCTGACCTATAAAGAAACTGTACCTTTGTTTTTACTGTTTGTAACAAATTAAATTATAGTAATGTTTCTTCATTCAGGCTTTCCTTCCACTAATCAGCCTTCAGTTACCACAAAGGAATAACTTACTGGTTGTGAACATGAAGACCTAACTAAAGCAATTTTTACAATGCTTCTATGTTGGCTAGTTTCTATAATCTTTCATGTTTTCTCTATGAACATGCCACCACATATTAACTGACAATCTGGTGTTACATACTTTGACAATATGCTAGTAATGTCCTGGGAAGACAATGAGGTAACAAAGTAGATTTGGTAATAAAAAAAACCTGATGATAGAACATCATTTATATAGATTTTAAAAGCACTTTATTAATGCTGTCAAATTAATCACAAAGTTAAAAGAAAACTTTTGATATGATATGCGGAAAAAATAGGGGCACAATAGGGGTCAAAATGGAGAAAAGATAAGTCCGATTTGTTATAGTAACACATAAGTATAATATAATGAGTGCATTTTAAACCTGCTATTCAATTTATTTCAATGCAATATTTCAAAGAGGCTCCCTGGGGTTTATGTCAGGCCAGTTTGTTGACTATTTAAGGACAGTGATACCTTTATCAATAAACCAGGTATTGCTACTATTGGGAGCACTGTTGGAAATTAAATCAGTATCTCCATAAAGCTTGTGAGCAGCGGGAAGCATGAGGTGCTGATTTTGGACTTGAACACTGTGGACTAACAACAGCAGATAACGTAGATCCACAAATCATAAACTGACCTAATCAAAATGTTTAGTTCATACTACAGGACTTTACCCATCTGTCCAACTATGTCATCATTATTTTTTGCCTACTCTAAATGTCATGATTTACAAATTAACAGTATATAGAGTTTTCAAATCACTACCCTGGAAAAAGTTATGGCAATTTTTTAAACTTAGAGCTAGTGACTCATACCTCAAACTACCTTTGGAGCTGTACAATTTTTGCAGGGATGACAGTAAAATCAGAATAAAGGTAATTTAAGTCAGTTTTACTGAAGCTCAGGCCTGTCATTGCAAGAGTTCAACCTCTGTAGAGAGGGTGCACGCTCCAAAAGGTAGCTCTTAGGTGCTCTTCAGTAAAACATTCAATGTTGCATGGCAAGATCTCTGACAAGCATGAAAGTCTATTTGTCATCATGTGTATTCTTAATATCTTATGTCAAATGATTTAAAGGAGTTGACTTATTCAAATGTGATGGCATTAACACCCTTTGAAACCCTCTTTAGCACCTCCTTCAACTTCACCCCTTCTATCAGCCAACTGTTTAATCTGAAACTCAAGCCTCAAGTTGCAAAAGTCACTCTACATCTTGTCAGGACAATATTTTTGCTGCCTTTTTTTCCCAGCGGCGATGACCTTCTCATGTCTCTCTGATCTGTGCTGCAAAAGGCAGTCACGCGTATCTTTATCCATTCCAACTCTCCTCAGCTTTGGCCTAGGATGTCCAGGGTGATTCTGTGGTTTTCTTTGCACAACCAGATAGATTTATCAGTCCAAAAGGAAGATTCTAGAAAAGGCAATGAAGGTTTAGACACCTGGCAGAGTCACAGCTGTTCTTTTATTTCATGTTACGTAACTGAAACTGCCAATTTTCTTTGATCTTAATGAATGATAATTTTAGGGTGTGTTTGTGTGTGCATATAGTGATCAAGTTTGCATCTCATGACAATGCTTTCATCAGGAATACATGTGCCAGCATGCAAACTGTGAATAACAGTCATAGGTGCAGAAAACAAGTAATATTCACTAAAATGGCTTGAGGAGTAAAAAATGCCCCTTCCTGTTTTTATTTATTGGCTTTTTTTCATTTTTGGTGGAAATATTTGTTGAATCTGATGCATGAATTAAATCAGAACTAAAATTGCCTGTGCATCTGCCTGTGATAAAGCAATGTGGCAAATGTCTTTCCCACATGTCTTCATCACCCTCCATCTCTGTGGAACATTTTATATAACTCATTTCCATTGAGCTACAGCAGCAAAATAGAGTGGCATTTGTACTTGAAAATGACAGCTAAAGGTACGTGAACAGTGTGCCTTGCTTCTGGTGGGCCAGCCTTCACACCCCTCTGGATCCCTCCACATATGGAGAGGTTTGCCTCAGGTAGGAGGAGACCAAACCAAGGATATGAAACAGGGATGACCACGCTCCCATCGGAGAACAACACAGGAACTCAGGCATTGTGAGATCTGTGATACAATAGATAATTAGTCAGGAACATCTGTTAGAGGAAGTTCCGCTGTACCTCCTGAGCCATAGATCTTATAGCACACTTTGGCTTACAGTGGTGAGGAAGTTGTTTACTCTTTTTTTATTACACTGATAAACCACTTGTATTTATCATTGATATCTTCCTTTGTTTAGACATGTGGTGAAAACATGACTAAACATTAAACTTGGTGAAACAGAAATAAATATTTAAACAAGTCTTAGCTTAGTGACGCGTGTTCACTTTTATATATAAATTTAGTCATTTGAATTGTAAAAATGTCCAGAATAAATTATACATAAAAAAAGCAAACCAATGGTTTCCCATGTTAGTGCTGTATGAACATTTCCCATAAATGCTTCTATGACTGGATACTATATATATAATAGTTTTAAGAGCAGTGGCTGTTGAACTAATCAGAACAACAACCATTTCTGGGAAAGTATATTTTAACAAAGCAGATGATTTAATAGTAGGTGAAGTAGAGTAATAAAAAACCAACAGACTCAACAGTTATAAGAGTCATGTGTAAGTTAATCGTTAATGAAAAGGGGATGTTCAAAATAATAACAGTTTGGAGTTCAGTCAGTGAGGCCATAAATCTGATGAAAATTGTTAGGGTTTGGTTAGTTGTTACTTACTTAAGGATACAGAAATCAAATGGTCGCTATAGTGCAATGGTCAATGGTCAATGGTCGCTATAGTGCATCCCTCGGAAAATCTAAATAGTGGGTTGTTGCAGACATCATTCAGATGAATAGTGTGCTATGTTTAAATGGTTTATTTGAAAGGGAAAACAATTAAAGAACTACAGAAAATGATAGGCTGCTCTTGTTAGATTTATATTACGAATCAGAAACAGGCGGACCCAAGATTCAGCCAGACACAGTACTGAAAATTTAAAAGGTTTATTCAGCCACAGGAAAACGTCACTGAGGTAAAACTCCACACAGCTTCCAGGAATAACTGGGGCAGAAAGAGGGATTAGTGACTTGTAGTCTCTCCAGATTTTGCAGGGATCAGAAAAGTCACTAACCTGCTTTTGTCTTGAGTAGAACTTGAAACCCAGAGGGGAAACCTCAGTGGGCGGCAGGCAGTGATCTCCACAGCACAGGTAAGATGTGACTTCAGGCTGAATAATCCAAGGGCAAGGCTGGCTCAATAATCCGAGGACAGAAACAGGGTCAATGATCGGAACAAGAGACGTCAGGCAAAGGGCAGGCAGAGGCATAAACCAGATGCAGGAAACAGGGTCAAAACCAAAATCCAAACAGTCCGACAGGGAGCAGGCAGAGAGGCAAAAATCCAAGAGGCAAGGCAAGGTCAAGAACAATGATCAGACAGGAAGGAACGCTGGATATCTACTCACACGATGGCTTTCAAAAATCTGGCACCGTCTGCTTGTCAGAGACAGTATATATCAGGGAAGGCGCAGGTTCTTGGCATTCCACAGATTGCACTACACTGCAGCAGTGACCAGGTGCATCTCATCTGCTGATTGCAGCCAGGGAGACAGGGTAGAGCAGACGTGCCAGAATCATAACAATTTATGATTATTGATTAATTAATCTTTATCAATAATTATAATTAAAAATCATAATTTGACTAAATTTATTTCTTAACCAAAATCCTCATTTATGAATCGGGACCAGAGATGTCTTCTGGTGTTGTAATTGTGGCTCAACGCCTTTGATAATTACGACCGTTAAATACTCAGTAATAATTAATAACTATTACTAGAGATGTCACTGTTTAATCAACCGTTTCTGCCGAAACTTGTGGAACTTCAACCTTATCTTGACTGACGAATCACTCTTGCACAAGATAAACACAAAACTCCTTCTGTTTATCTATGTGAACATTTATTAAATCACAGCCCTGATACAATCCGCTCTTCCAATTTAATAATCTTCACCTACTCAAACATGCAAAGTTCTACGCAAAAGGGGTAAAATATCTAACTAAACAAAATAAAGCAAACAGCAGTTATGGCAAAAATGATAATATGACAAAAGGGATGTGGTGGTGAGTGGAGGGTGGGAGCAGAGCTCAAACTGCAACTCAGTCATAAAACATCCCCCAACTTTGCGCGGTGTGAGCACACAAAGCGTTATAAAACTTTTGGCGGCAAGCTAGTAGGCAGTAAAATTGAAGACAAAGAAAATGGTGAATTTCACCATGAGGTTATTATAACAGTTCAGTTTCACAGCGCACCTGCGCACAGGTGTTTGCACGGTAAAGACACACTTGCGAGACATGGCGGTCTCCGAAAGTACCAACAATGGCATGCACATACACTCAGAACACATTAGACTCTGAATGGTGACTCTAATCGCACTAAAAATCTCCTCTACCCTGCCCAGCTATTGCTAATAAAGAAATAAAAAAAATAATAATAAAAGGATGTGTTTTACTTTGTTGAAGCCTTCCTTCTGAGCGGAGTTGACAGAGAGTGGGTTGGAAGTTGGAAGTTAATGTGCGTCCACAGTTAACTTCAGGAAAAGCAGTCAATCTTTGTCCTCTGGCCTCCTTGGCGAAATGGAAAAATATGATCTGACCGTTACAGTCGACTAGAACACAAAACAAGGTGGCGATTTGTCTCCTTGAAACTCTGTGGTTTTTTTTAGTTACGTGTTAAGCTCACGTCTTCAATCGGCAAAGTGAAATTTCAGGCCTTCTCATTCCAGAAACCTCAGTTATGAATTTTGCGTTGGCCAACAAAGGAGAATAAATGAAATCCACTCGGGACTCTTCTCCAGATGATGCTTCAGTTGTGTGGTTACTGCGTCACTGTCTCCAGCTGAAGGCGAGCCCTCAAAATGGTGCCTTCCTATATAGTGTCCTGTGACGTCAGACTTGGGACGCCCCGTCATATAAGACGCGGTGCCCGCTGGGATTTACAGGAACAGGCTATCCTGCGGTTCAAAATGGCCAATGACGTTGAAAAGGGCATAGTGGTGTCCAGCAATGTGCAAATGGTCCAATATTCAGCAAACAAATGGTCCAACACTCTGCATTTTGGTTATAAACCCATGTAAGTGACATCAGTGGGACAGTCAAAAAGCAATTCAGGACAGCACTACAGTTGTGAGGTCAGCTAAATGCCAACATCAATACACTAAGATCATTAAAAGCTTGCACTAAATTGTGATCTAATGTTCAGTTTAAGTGGCATTTAATTTAACTTTATAACAACCAATACACTACCACAAGTTTCTCTTTGTAGATATATAGTTTTCAGTCTGAAAGATTTATGCAATTTCATTCAGCTTGTTATAGCTTAGTAAATTAGTTCACAGATTTGTGTGGAAAGCCTCACCTGTGGTGCTCAAGAATGTTCCCTCTGTACTTTGTAACTGCACCTGTGCCAACTATGTATTCCTGTTGGCACATGATAACCATCTTTGCAAGGCAATATGTTTGATTCAGTGCTCTGTATCCACCAATTTGTCTAATTGTTGCAGCTAAGGGTGTTCTGGAGCTCAGAATGCCAATTTAAAATAAACCAGTCTGCTGTGAGGTGCAGGTGTAAAATGCACAACCTCGGGATTTATTATTATGTCTAGGCACAGGAAAATAACTGAAACGTTTTATGAAAATCATTGTTCTAAACATATTTATTATATAGAAATTATCTGCCCCAGAAAGAGTGTGAGAACCTAGCCAAAAGTGCTTTTTTTGTAATTGCAATGAGGTTTCTAAGCTGCTTAAAAGATGGGTCAAACCTACTGCAATATAATATCTTTTTGCTAATGGTAAGGGAACAATTACTGATAATAACTTCACAGAACCTCTCTTCAAATATGCTGAACTATCCCTTTAAAATGTACCAGACAGGACAGAGTAGCACTTCTTAAGTACAGTCAAATTCTCACACCAATAAGCAGAAAAGGGTGAAATATCAACAATATATTGCAACCTTTTAATTTATTTAATATCTGGCCTAGTTATCAACTGTAGGTCCTCAAACATCAGGCACAAGGTCATCTTGACAAGTTAAGAGGAAGGAAACCTATCTTGCTGGGCTTTTGAGTTGTGAATGCCATTAGATTGATGGGCCATTTAGCCTTTAAACAGTTAAATAAAGATACTCTAATTGTATCATCATTATTAACTCCTCTGAAATGTTGCTCTCCTATCTGTTGCAATTTGACTCAACTATTTACAATTGTCGGAAAATAAAGTAACCAAATGAATGCAGAGTTATGTATTGAAAATGGTTCCAAGGTGGAAGAAATTTCAATGTGGAATCCATCAGAATTTCATTTCATGTGTCTGCCTCTTCCTGTCTGCCCATACAGATAGACATCAATTCATCGCGAACCTCACTCCTATTAACACATTCGCCAGCTGCCAGGAGAGGAAGTTAAAATTTTCACCTTTCCATCAACTCTCCTTGCCTGTTGACACCCACTCAAACTCCCACTTCTTCTCCCCCTGTTCCTTTGCTTCGACTGCTCCACAAGGTCCACATGAGATCATTTCCTTTTCAAATTACAGCAGACCCTTTCACTGACCCAGGGCCATTCAGATAATGCAGTGTGGGAGCTGAGAGCGTCTCTGATGAGAGAGAAGAGCAAATGCACTGGGCAGCACTAATGTCTTGTCAACATTATACTTGGAGACTTTATCTATTGGAGCATCACTGAGCAGGTGGTTAAGTCAGATTCTTCAAAATTCTACAACACGTAGGTCAGAAAGAAAACAGTCTGATTGGTTGATCCTTACTTCACAGAGAACTAGCTGTTAGTGTATGTTGAAGTACAGTATGTGTTGCTGTGAACAGTCAGAATAAAAGCTTTTCATAGGGAGCCCTGACAGAATGTGTGAATGATTTGCCAAAGCAGCTTGCTGGCTGTGTTGTGATTCATAAGCTAATCGTCTCTTAGTCCAGTCAGGCATGACAAACACAGAGAGGAGGTCGTGTCAGGTACATGGAGAAAGGCTTTGATATTAGAATTCAAGGCACCAACGTCTTGCTTTGAGCAGGATTATCCCATTATGCCTCAGGTCACAGCAGTGCACACACACAAAGATGCACAGCTCACCTCATAATAAACTGCCCTAAATTGAGTAAATAAACACAAACAGCCATCAGAAAAAACATCACGCTGCACCAAAACTGAATTAGAATGACCAGTTTAAGTGAAAAAAGTAACCCAAGTATTAAAAAAGAACCTCCAGATTAGATTAAATAAAAACAGCAGAGTTTTTCCAAAACATACTTGTATAGTTCATCTGGCTGTTGGCAAGATTGAGCAGTTTTTCATTACATTCTGTCAGCTTTCATTATGAAATGAGAAAATCTCATTTTGCACGGTGTATCTGACAGTTTTTCAGGCTAATTTATCCTGTCAAAAAGAAGATGCCCAGGCAGACCCAACAGATGGTATTTGTGTACGTGAGCATTTATTTTTTTCGCTGTTGTTTTTAAATTTGTATTTATTTTAGAATATAAAAGCCACTTTTTTACATATCTGATTACTGGCGTTGGTGCTTTAGAGAGGAATAAAACAGACTGTAATTTTTTACAGTCCTTGAAATCAGACTAGCTATTTCAATAATTAATTATATATAGAAACCTGGACCTCTAAGATGAGCTTGAGCTAATATTTTGGTCTATTATTGGCCTTCCAATAAAAATGGGATTGGTGAGTCATTGTCAGTCCCTTCTAGAGAGATGTGTACCCATCCCTGACCCCTGCAAGAAAATACCATTTTACTAATATTATTTTCTGCTTGAGATAGTCAACCAGGGGATTCATTCTGGGGGGGAGTCATGGGAGGATTTTAATCAACAGTTCTGGAGGCATCAGTCTGTAAAAAGTGCAATGAAACCAGCTATAAGCTAATAACCCACACACCATAGCACACTTTAAAGAATTCTATTAGCAGTGGATACATTGGAAGAGTTTATTATGCGGGATGATTTAAATGCAATTTTCTTTTTATTAAGGAAAAAATAAGGAAAATGTTTATATTATTTATATATATATATACATATATATATATATATATAATGAAAACTGCTGTATTTAGGGGACGATTAAGTAAAAACCAAGTTGGCTGTATCCATTTATCCACATAGAGAAAGTATGGATTTAGCGTATAAGTAATAGTCCAAAAATAGTCCAAAAAAATCAGTCAGTCATGATTATTGTATCTTTTCGGCAACAACAATGGTGGTATGGTATTTCACAAGTTAATTCAGAAGATTTATCTGCCAATACAGGTACATCCCAAAAGTCTGAACATTGCGTAAAAGTGCAATATTTTTTGCCAGTCATTTCAGAAAGTGAAACGGTTATTTTATAGAGATTAATTTCACATAGAGTAGTTGAAATACTGGAATGTGCTGTTGCCAATCAACTCAAAACCCACCTTACTTCCAATGACTTGTATGAACAATTTCAGTCTGGCTTCCGTTCAAGTCACAGCACAGACACTGCTCTCCTCAAAGTCACCAATGATCTTCTCCTTTCCTCAGATTCTGGTCATCTCAGCATTCTCCTCCTCTTAGATCTCACCGCAGCCTATGATACATCAATCATACCATTCCTTTCTCCCGACTAGAATCCTTCCTCAACATCACTGGTACCGCCCTCTATTGGCTAAAGTCATATCTCAAAAACCGGCAACAATTCATCAGCATCAAGAACTGTACCTCCTCCACTGATCCTCTATCATGAGCCGTCCCCCAGGGTCCGGTGCTTGGCCCTGTACTCTTTATCCTGTATATGCTACCCCTTGGTTCCATCATTCGCAGCCACGGTCTTCACTTGCACTGCTATGCTGATGATGTCCAACTTTACATCTCCACCAAATCCATCACAACTTGAACTCACTCCACTCTGACCAGCTACCTCACTGAGATAAAATCATGGATGTACTCAAACTATTTCAAACTCAACTGTGACAAGTCTGACATCATCATCATCGGTCCCAAAGCCCTCACCAAAACCACTACCCACCAATCTCACCATTGACAACACCACTTTGTCTCCTTCCACTCACATGTGCAACCTTGAAGTAATCTTCGACAGCAAACTCTCCTTTGAACACCACAGCAACCATATCACAAGAACTGCCTTTTTCATCTAAAAAATATTGCTTGTCTCCGCCCATCACTCCCCTTTTTGGCTGCTGAAATTCTCATGAATGCCTTCATTACCTCCAGACTCTGTTACTGTAACAGTATTCTTTATGGTTCACCATCCAAATCCTCCATAAACTCCAGCTCCATTGGATCCCTGTCCCTCAGCGCATTCATTTCAAAGTCCTCCTTCTCAACCACAAAGCCCTCCATAACCCAGCCCCATGCTACCTCACCAACCTGCTCCAGCATCACACTCCTTCCTGCAGCCTCCGCTCCTCTGATGCCAACCTCCTGTCTCCACCACTCAGAACCAAGCACCGGACCTGGGGTGACAGAACCTCTTCCCAAACACATCTGTGACTGTACAGACACCTTTTCAGAACAGCTTTTAATGTATGATTAATGTCCTGTTTTATGCTTGTGTTTTTTGTAATGTCAAGTGCTATCTACTGTATTCACTTGTTTTTTTTTTCCTCCTTTATTTGTATGATGTTCTTAACTGCTCTTTTTGTAATTTTCCTTGATTCTTGTAAAGTGTCTGAGTTTTTGGAAAAGTGCTATACAAATAAAATGTATTATTATTATTATTATTATTATTATTATTATAAAATATTTCAAGCTTTTATTCCTTGTAATTTTGATGATTATGGCTTACAGGTAAAGAATACCCAAATTTCATTGTCTCAGAAAAATTGTATATCACATTAGACCAACCAAAAAAGGATGTTTCAATAAGAAATGTCAGGCTTCTGAACAGTATGCTCATTTCTATGCACTCAATACTTGGTTGTGTCTCCTTTTACATGAATTACTGCATCAATGCGCCGTGGCATAGAGGTGATCAACCTGTGGCACTGCATAGGTGTAATGGATACCCAGATTGCTTCCATAGCTGTCCCCAGGTAATCTGCCTTGTTGGGTCTGGTGTCTCTCGTCTTCCTCTTGACAACAACCCATGGAATTTCTATGGTGCTCAGGTCAGAGGAGTTTGCTAGCCAATCAAGAACAGGTCATTGAACCAGCTTTGCCTTTGGCAGTGTGGGCAGGTGCCAAGTCCTGCTGGAAAATAAAATCAGCATCTCCATACAGCTTGTCAGCAGAGGGAAGCATGAAGTGCTAGAATTTCCTGGTAGATGGCTGCATTGACAGTGGAGTTCAGGAAACCCAGTGGACTAGCACTAGCGGATGACATGGCAACCCAAACCATCACTTACTGTGAAAACTTAACACTCAACTTCAAACAACGTGGATTCTGTGCCTCTCCACTCTTCCTCCAGACTCTGCGACCTTGAAATGCAGAATTTACTTTAATCTGAAAGCAGGACTTTGGACCATTGAGCAACAGTCCAGTTCCTTTTCTCCTTAGCCCAGGAAAGACGTTTCTGATGTTGCCTCTGGTTCAGGAGCCTTGACACAAGGAATGAAACATTTGTAGCCCTTGTTTAGTATTCGTCTGTGTGTGGTGGCTCTTGATGCAATGATTCCTCAGCTTCAATTCACTCCTTTTGAATAGATTTTGCTTGGCAGTTCTCTGAAGGGTGCAGTTATCCCTGTGGCTGGTGCAACGTTTCTTGCCACACTTCTTCCTTCCACTCAATTTTCTGTTAAAATGCTTGGATACAGAACACTGTGAACAAGCAGCTTCTTCAGCAATGAGCATTTGTGACTGACCCTCCTTGTGAAGGGAGGGACCAGGGAGTAAAAGGAGTGAACTGATGACTGTCTTCTAGACATCTGTCCAGTCAGCAGTCTTCCCCATGATTGTGTAGCCTAGACCCAAAGTGATAGACCATTTAAAGCCTCAGGAAACCTTCGTGGGTGCTTTGAGTTAATTAGCTGATTAGGTTGTTACACCGTTAGTGTCAAATAATGAACTTTTTCACAGTATTCTAAGGCTTGGAAGACTATGTGTAATGAAACTCTATAATATTAGTTTCACTTTTTGAGATGACTGGCAAAAAATATTGCACTTTTAAGGAATATTAAAATTTTATGGGATGTACCTGTATTGGCAGATAAATCTTCTGAGTTAACTGTTAAATACAAATACCACCAACGTTGTTGAAAAAAAGATACAATGATTCAATTCAGTTTATTTATATAGCGCCAATTCCCAACACATGTTGTCTCAAGGCACTTCACAAACGTCAGGTACATCCATTCCAATTAATCCTAATCATTGAACAGTGCAATCAGATTCAGTTATTTATTCAAATTGGATAAAAAGCTTTTCTATCTAAGGAAACCTAGCAGATTGCATCGAGTCAGAGATTTGTAGCATTCACTCCTCCTGGATGAGCAAGTAGAGACAGTGGACAGTCACTGGCGTTGACTTTGCAGCAATCCCTCATACTGAGCATGCATGTAGCAACAGCGGAGAGGAAAAACTCCCTTTTAACAAAAAGAAACCTTCAGCAGAACCAGGCTCAGTGTGAGCGGCCATCTGCCACGACCGACTGGGGGTTTGAGAGAACAGAGCAGAGACACAAAGAATACAGAAGCACTGATCCAGGAGTACTTTCTATGGTAAGGAAAAGTAAATGTTAATGGATGTAGCTCCTTTAGTCGTTTCACCTAGAAAGAAAGACCAGATAAACTCTGAGCCAGTTTTCAAGGATATTGTCTGAAAGAGAGCACATATAATTAGTTACAGTAAAAGCTCAGTCAATTGCTATATCTAGGAGAGAGAAAGGGTCAAACACTGAAAGACAGGGCCAAGTGGATCATCTGTAGAGGGTGAGCATTAAGTTGTCGCCAGCAGAAGCTTGGACGATGCCCCTCTCCAGAAAGGTGTCACAGGTAGACACAGAGTCAGGCCAGGTGTAGCTTCTAGGAAGTGAAAAGAGAGAGAACATAAGGTTAAAACTGAAATAACAGCAACTAATGCAAATTGGAGAGTAGTGTGAGAATGTAGCAAAGAGGTTGAAAGTGGTCATTATGTCCTCCAGCAGCCTAAGCCTATAGCAGCATAACTACAGAGATAGTTTCAGTTTCAGTTTATTTATTTATATAGCGCTTATTTACAACAATGTCGTCTCAAGGTACCCCACAAAGGCTCCAGAAAGGTGCGGGGCCGCCAGGGAGGCCAGACCAAACCACCAAGTGCCAGTGCCCAACCACCCCAGAACCGATCACGTGTAGGGACACAAAGTAAAATAATAAACTGATAAAATTTGTCCATCTAGAGCCCACTGATGGCCATTGTAATACTAAAAACCACAAGGATTGGGATACCTCTTTCTGTCAGACTGATTATTACCATTGGAAAAGAGAGGGGGTCACAGAAGTAGCAGAAATGGAGGGTGTGTTTGCACCTCAACCATAACTGAGCTGGTTTAGGCTAAACCTGACTCCCCCTTACTCCATCCAACAAGGAGGGTGGAAGGCGGAGGTAAAAAATAAGGAAGATAGCGTAAGCCACTATCTATAAGCTTTATCAAAAAGGAACGTTTTAAGCCTAGCCTTAAAAGTAGACAGGGTGTCTGCCTCACAAACTAAAACTGGGAGCTGGTTCCACAGGAGAGGAGCCTGATAACTAAAGGATCTGCCTCCCATTCTACTTCTAGAGGCTCTAGGAACCACCAGTAAACCTGCAGTCTGAGAACAAAGTGCTCTGTTAGGAACATATAGAACAATCAGATCTCTGATGTATGATGGAGCTAGATCATTAAGGGCTTTATATGTGAGGAGAATTTTAAATTCTATTCTGGATTTAACAGGGAGCCAATGAAGGGAAGCTAAAATAGGAGAAATATGATCTCTCTTTTTAATTTATAATCAGAACTCTTGCTGCAGCATTTTGAATCAGCTGAAGGCTTTTAACTACATTTTGTGGACATCCTGATAGTAAAGAATTACAATAGCCCAGCCTTGAAGTAACAAATGCAATGACTAGTTTTTTAGCGTCACTCCTGGACAGGATATTTCTAATTTTGGCAATGTTCCGGAGATGAAAGAAGGAAATCCTAGAAACCTGTTTAATATGGGATTTAAATGACATGTCCTGGTCAAAAATAACACCAAGGTTTTTTACTTTATTACCGGAGGTCAATTTAATGCTATCCAGGTTAAGTGATTGACTAAGCAGTATCTTTTTTAAAACTCCGATCCAAAGACGACAACTTCTGTCTTGTCTGAATTTAGAAGCAAAAAATTTAAAGTCCTCCAAGTTTTTATGTCTTCAAGACATGCTTGTAGTCTATCTAAATCATGACTGACTGATTTTTATGGACTATTATTTATAAGCTTGCAAATTTGTGGACACATTTATTTCTGCTTGACAGCTGGCATGATGTGTTCCATCATGATTATATTCATGCTTAAAAACCATATTGTCATTGAACTGGCAAATAAGTGAATATTTGGTTGACAGTTTTTAGCTGTAGATCACATAACCTCTTGAAGTTTATTGTTGAACCAGTTTTAAAAGGCAACTTAAGTTTTCCAGTAAATGTGAACAATAAACATTTGGTGCTTAAAAAGTGGGTTCTTTAACCATTATTGTATAATTGTGCTTATGTTAAATCATCTGGGGAATGTAAATGCGTGTATGAAATTCCTTGGTAGAGATAAACCACATTATATTTACTATTTTCCAGTAACAGGGTATCTAATTCATTTACCACCATAGTAATTGCCAACTATTTTACATGAGAGAGAGATATGACCTTGCACACAAAAAATGAGGTTTAAACAGAAGTAAAAGCCATAAAATGACAGCTTACATTTGGGCTTTTTCTCACATATTTTCTACAAATCTGTGGCATCCAGTCCAGCATTACTTTCTGTTTGTACGGCTTCTTCTTTAATCCAATACAAACATAATCGACTTGAAGTCAATTTCACATTAAAATGAAAATGTAAGAAATGAATGAGGTATAATGGAAGTTGTTTTCCAAAGCCCTGAATTAATCATGTTGATTTCAGTCCAACAGCAGCAACCTTGTAAGCAGACCTGGCAAGAGGATTGCAGGTGACTTACATACTGTCTGTGATCTGTGACCTCTGTCCAATTCCTCAACTGTTGGAGAATTGCAAGTACAAGTTAGAGAAGTACAAAGATATTGTCAAACCTCAGATCCACTCTGATTTTGAAGTGCACAATGTGGAAAACCCATTCATCTTTTTTGAAGGTCTTTATGGCAGAGCAACAGAACCCAGAGGAGCTCCTGTATGAAAAGATCTTTCATTATTAATAGAATATTAGCCCACATTAAGGTGGATGACTGAAGGATTTGTTTCAACACTGCAGGGGCTGCAAAGTGCGCAGAGGTTAATTCTCTGATCCAAGGGTAGATTTGTATCATTGTTTGTAGATAGATGGGTTTTTTCCAGGGGACAGGAATCATGTCTTCCGTTGCTGCTCCTCAGAGCACTGTGGTAGATTGCCTGGTCTGATTAATCTTAATGAATTATGCTAATAGCCTTTATCTCAAATGATTTAGCAATGTTTCTGTATTGTTTTATTAATGCACTTTTGAATTACTCTGCATAATCACGTAGCCTTTCCTTAGCCATTTGCTGTTTGTAATTCATCGCCAGCTCTTTATTAAATCCATGGTGGTCTCCGGTGAATTGAAAGCAGGAATGAGAAATTAGTCATTACTGTAATTTAATGATTTCTAACCAAACAAGACACAACCTGGATTGCTAAGCATAGCAACCTTTCTCATTTCTCTCCGTCAGCATCAGTCCCATGGGTCAGATCTTTGGGAGCAAACCTTCTATGTTTTTGCTTAATTAATTATGTTTAGTATAAGAAACATTCTAGTGGATGCACTGTTTCAATTAAAGGCAAAATTTGTTGGATGTTTAGACACCATTATAATGAAATTAAGCTCTTATTCTTCTTCACTTGTCTTTTTGCTGAAGGAATACATTTCCCAGATTGTCCTTTATACATAGAAGGGCTGATGACCTTTATCTAGCAATAAAAAAATGACAACTACAGTATAAATTTACATTTTGAAACTGTATTTTATTATCATATCTGCACAAGGGCTTGCCCCTTTTATAGTGTGATTTCCTGTCCCTAAAGTGGTTGTAACATGCAGCTGAAATATAAATAAAACCCCAACTGTTTCGTTCCTCCTAACCTGCTCAGCTTCCAGAGAAGGGAAGGGAGCCTCATGTTGATATCGGTAATGATAGTAACCACATTATATGTGTCAGAATGGACAGACATTTTATTTGCCCTTGGATCCCACTGATTCAGCTGGATTGCAAGGCCACCACGGCTAAATAATCCCTTTCCATTCATCCATTATCTCCCACCCTCCATCACACAGCACAGCTTACCTTCATTGGAGGGTTTGTTTAGTTTAATGCCACACTGTAATAATACATTAAATGACATTGATCAGAACTTTGAAAGGATCTTGAAATTGGGATCGTTAGGTATGAATTTGGATAACACAGATATTTAGTTTGGGGGAAACAATTTAAAAGGAGTGGGATTCTTTTACTTTTCATTCACACTAAAATGTTTCAGAGCATCAAAAAATGTATATAAAAAAAAGATAATTTGAGTACCAATAAAGCAGTTTTCAAAGGGTCATTTCATTTTTTAAGGTAGGAAGCTATCCAAACCAACCTGGTCCATATAAGAAAAAGTAATTAAATCCTGATTAACTGTGATTAAAAACATTATTTTGGAAAGCTGAATTTAATTTTACTAGACACACCCACACACCTCGGGACCACAACAAATCATTCACTGATCTAAAGAAATTTAAAATCAGATCTGAAATATAGTCAATGAGGTCAATCAGTCCAGGGATACAAAGTAATTTCTGAGCATTTGAAACCTCAGTGAACCACAATAATATACATTATCCACAACTGGAGAAAAACTTGGAACAATTGTTAATCTTCCCTGTAGTGGTCACCCTAACCAAATGACTCCAAGAATCAATAACTCATCTAGGAGTTCACACAACAACCCACACCAACTTATGACAAGAATTCAGCTATAGGAATGACACTGAACATACATACGATTAATGTGAGAGCGCCTATAGGTCAGAATCCCTGCTGACCAAAAGGAACAGAATATGTCTCACTTTTGCCAAAAAAAAACATTTTGATGATCCCCAAGACCTCTGTAAAAATCTTTAGCAGATTTGATAAAAAGAGGAACTTTTTAAAAGATGTCTGTCTGGTCACATCTGTCATAAAACTAATACAGCATTTCAGAAAAAGAACATCAATCGGATTGACAAACATGGTGATGGGAGAACAATTGTTTGGGGCAGCTTAGCTGCTTCAAAACCTAGATTACTTACTGTAATTGACAGAACTATAAATTCTCTTTTTATCACAAAATTCCAAAAGATAATGTCTGGTCATAACTTCATGACCATCAAGCTCAAGTGCACATGGGTTGTAGCTGGACAATAATCCTAATCACACTACCAAGCTCACCTCTGAATGACTAAAAAAAAGAAAAAAAAACACAGTGAAGAATTTGGAGTGGCCTAGTCAAAGTCTCGGCTTAAATCCATTTGAGATCCCGAGACATTAACTTCAGCAATTCCTCAAAAACCCTCCATAATATCTGAACTGAAACAAAACAATTCAAAACTCACTGCCAGTTATTACAACTATTACCCGTTATTAAGGCAATTACTATCAAGGCAATTACTGTAAGGCAATTACAGTAGTTGCCTTAATAGGCAATTACTGTAATTGCCTATTAAGGCAATTACATAGGGCCAGGGAGGCTGGGACAGCTTTTGTCCCTTAATACATAAAATCATAATTTAAAAACTCCATTTTAAATTTACTCAGGTCATGTTTGTGTGATATTAAATTTGGAAGATGAACATTTCTGTTGATCTGAAACATTTAATTATTCATTATTAAATGTTTATTATTTAACATTTAATTGACATTGATGATTTAAAACATTTAAAAAGGAAGAACAGAAAAAAATGTGGGCAGGTACTTTTTGACAATATTGCATACATTTATCCATGAACTACATCTAAGACGTCTTTTTTACTGAAGTCTGATCATGTGAGGCAAACTGGCAGGGTGTGTGTTCTCTTTTGTACTTCTGTCCATGGCCTATTTTTGTATTTGCTGATTCTCACATTTCCGTTCCACCATGAGATCAAACCTGGTTAGCTTTTAGTGATTCTCCCTCTCGTTTTATTTGCTAGAACATTTGCTTAACATGCTGAGCTACTCAAATTCACCAATACAACACAGACCGCAATTATTCTAAAGAGCAATAGTCATTGAGTTAGATTTATTGAGATAATATTCACATTTGTAATGATTAGCAGTCACCAGACTTTGAAAGTAACAGATACCGTTAAAGCATTTTTGGATTAACTCAGCTACGTTGACCTTTCATTACTTTTTTATTTCTGTGTGTTCATTGTGAGTGTCTTTCAAAAGTGGACTTAACATCCTAATAAACTAAAAAAGAAGAAAGGCCAGACTTTTTCAAACCAACCAAAGGAAACAGAGGTGAAATCTCCTCCATAAGGCTAAGAAGAATCGAAATGCTTATGACCTCACAAGAGCCTCCACAGAGCTATGCATCAAGAGTCCCAGGGATGCTTGTGGCAAGAACATGACACAAAAGTTTTACATCACAGGTTTTTAGGGTAAGTTTTTCACTGTCTTATCCAGTCTTCAAGGTAATAAATATCATCATGGTTGGGTGTTCAAATCCGTTGCATTAGAAGTATAATACAAAGAGAGATTTGGTGGGCAGCAGAGTTGAGAGAAAGCTACTGTTGATGCTAGACAAAAAGTAAAGAATCCGTTTGTCATTGTAGTCTCATGTGAATTTCCTAATTCGTTTATTCTTTTCGTTCACTGGAATGTCCAAGACTAATGTCCATGTTGGTCCCTGGTTTCTGCCAGTCTATAAATCCCATGGTATCCAAAATGTCCTACTGTGTTGGCCAAAGAAACATCTTGGTTCCAAATATCTTTATTCTGGAAAAATACGACTATCGGGTAACCTGGAGACAAAGAGAGAGAAAAATATGTCAGTGTATGATATAAGGCTTTCGTAGATACAGAAAAGTCAGTTTCTTCTTTTTACAGCGGTCCATCAAACCTTCTGAAAGCTGAATAGTGACCTAAGAACATTGTTTGGAAGTTTAGCCAACATGATATAAACCATGAGTTCAGGTCCAAAACTTCTTGATGGCAGAATCACTTGTATTCCACAAGATTTACATGTCCACAGAATTATTTGATGGTCTGTAAAAATTGCATTAACTCTTATCTTTGCACTTTGCTCTGGTGTTGTCATTTAAAAAAACATATCTAATATGTTATTACCTTGAGGTTTTTAAACTATGAATGTAAAAATTTAAGAATTTTTGTTATATAAGGGTTAAGCCATCTGATATTTGACTTCTGAGACAGTATAAAGGATATTACAGCTATTGTGAATTTTAAATATCTTTTATCATAATTTTTTTATTTTATTTATTTTTCTTATTATCTTTTTAATTCTTCACTTTTTATTCTCTTTAATTATTTAATTACCTTTATCCCACTGCAATGTAATTTTCCTATTACCGTATTTTCCCGACTATAAGCCGCTACTTTTTTCCCGTGCTCTGAACCATGCGGCTTGTAATGCGGTGCAGCTTTTGTGTGGATTCTTCTTCACCCGCCAGGGGGCGCTTTAGAGGAAAAACGTGACAAAAACGAGACAGGTGGGACACTGAGCAATACTGACATCGACACAGAATGTGACGAAGCTCTTCTGAGGCTGTTCAACTCCGACACTGAAGATGACTTCAGTGGTTTCATTGCGTGATTAATAAACCAATCAATAACTTTTCTGATTTCTTTGATCAGTACTTTCACTTTTATGCAACAGGCACCATTCGGAAACTAATCAGTTCAGTTATGTTCAGTTAAACTATGTAATCAGTTCAGTCAATATCAGCAGCTTTTAGCCCGGTGCGGCTTATATATGTACATTTCCATTTTAAAAAAAACCAACTTTGTGGGTGTGGCTTATATTGAGTCGGGAAAATACGGTATGTCTCTTTTTCTTTTTTTCATGTACAGCACTTTGAATTGTCTTGCTACGGAAATGTGCTATATTAATAAACTTGCCTTGCCTTGCCATGTGATTTGAGGTCGGATGTTGTATTTAATAAGAAACAAATGATTAATCTGCGCCACATATTTGTAAACTTATGATGGGCATTTATTTTTATCTTTTGTAGATTTCCGATGAAAGTAGTCGTTTGCATAGTTTTAGCCAAAAGCTGCCTCAGGACAGGTAATGGAGTCAACCTTATGGACTGAAGCAACATGTCCATAATGCTTCAGTGAAATGCAGTAATGTCTCAACTAAAATACAAAGTAAAACATGTAATAGAATCTAGGTGAGCTATAAAATCTAGACTTTATTCTCCAAGTAGTCACCCCATGAAATAAATCTCTTTTTCTTCATTGTCAAACTAATTTTATTTAATTAGTTAAATAAAATACTACCAACCTAGACTGCAAAAAATAGGGGCTAAGTCATGAGAGTCATTTCTAAACACAGACGATACAATCTAGACTTAGCTTAGGTTAGCCTCTTACTTCAGCATACTCCTCTGTTTAAAGCTCAGCAGACTAAGACTTTAGCAGCAAGGACTGTTTCTATATTGTCATATGAAACAGCTTTTTTGTTTTTTTCATGTGGAGGGGTCTATTGAACTGCAGACATGTATACATTAACCATATAATTCATTACTGCACTGTCTTTATTTTTCTTATTTTCTTTCTGCTTTACAAAACCCGCTTGCAACAAGACTTTACCTGAGTGTTGTTTTTAACACATTTAATTGAAATAAAGTTTTGAATGTTGGCCTAACAGAGTGTGCTTCTTTAATGTAAAGTTTCAGTTATACTTGATCCTGGTTAGCAAAATGTCCAAAACGATAAAAATCTTCTGTAGCCTAAATGTTGTTATATTATTGTCTTTAAGGGTTTTGCTTTTCCATAAAGGAAATTGCAATGAAGTCATGGCTGTAGTTTTACAGTAAAGATTTCAATAAATTCAAAGTATTTTTTACTTTTTTTTGTTTGCTCAATAACGTACATGGTTCAAAACAGATGTATTTCCACTAGCCTTCACTGTGCTGCCTACTTGTTACATATAAACTACTAATCAAAATTTGGAGACGGCTTCTCATTCAGTTTGTCTTTATTTTTATTACTATTACTATCTCGAGGAACTCCATCAACACTGTTAGAAAACCATTTCAAGTGACTACCTCATGAAACTCACTAAGACAATGCCAAGCTTGTGCAAACCAGTAATCAAAGCAAAGGTGGGAAAATTTCTATAATATAAAATATAAAAGATGTTTTGAGTTATTTCACAAGTTTTTAGTTTGCTTCATAATTCTATATACTTCATTACATATCTACAATGCAGAGAGTACTGTTGGGACCCCAGCCATGGGGACACCCTAAGAAGCCTTCTGGAACTTTCAAAATAAATCGCATTAACCTACTTCCAGCATAGCCAGAAACGGGGTAACAGCGGACTTCCCGTGACGTCCCTGTCCGAATAAAAACTTTATTGCCTAAGTTAGTTCCAAGACTAACTTAATTTCACTTCCAGATTTTTCAAGATAATCCTTGGTTCTCAAACATAAATAACATTGCATGTTAATGTTGCATCACTTTATTGGTCATGGTTTTCAAACATCTTTGATCAACTTGTTCATATTGAACAAAGCCCATTAGTCTTCCTTATTCTTTAATCCTGCTTGGTAGTTTAGTTGGATTGTTTTAGTATGGTAAAGAGTTTGTTGAATTGAAATATGTTTGACTTTGAGTTGACTTATTTTTGTTAATAAATTCTTGTATTTTAAGAAATTGTGTGAGGCTTCCGTGTGTGTGCAGAGTTCATGCTGTTCAATAATGCCAGAGCTTGGCTCATCCCTTTCAATTTTGTCCTAATACCACCGCCTTATTGGGCTGGTATTCACAAGACAACTCTTAACAGACCGAAATATTATTTAATAAAATATTAAAATATTAATATTAAATAATATATTCATATTCATAATTACAACAGTACTGAAAATAAGAAAAAGCCATTCAGTGACAAAGGTGTGTGCAAACCTTTGACTGGTAGTGTATGTATAACGTCAAAACTTTTTAAAGAGTTATCTTTGCGCACATAAATGCTGGTAAACTAATATATTCAGCTCACCTTAATATTGTGGGTTTGCTAATAAAAGTATTAAAGCAAGCTCTTGATCTGAAGCTGTTCAACCATCAGCAACAGTCTCTCTGTCAAATGTGTGACAAGTTCAAGGTATGCATATTCCCTGCTGGTATGTTTATTATTCAAACATCTGTGGTGTTGCACAATATAAATGGCAGACAGAAGTCAGCTCTAATAGAATCTCCTTCATGGTCAGTGACTTATAGAAACAAGGAATAATATTATTGATGACATGAATATGGGATACTGCAGTGTCGGTGTATGTTTTCATAAATACAAATAATAATTAAATAAGTATTTTTTTCATCTTTCACTTTAAGAAAGACTAAGAAATAAATAGTGATGTCTACGTTGTTCCCTATGACTTTATGACATGCCCTTTGTAAGGAGAAGCTTCAAAGCATTAACACAAACACCAACAGGTAAAGAAGGTATTCCTGGGAGAGTGTTTGCACATTATAGTTGTTCATTACGCGGTTGCTGCGATGTCACCAATTGAATCAGCATGCCATTGCCACAAGTAATCAGTACTCTGAGTAATGCAAATCCAAATTTCTACAAAAGAATGATTTTTATGCTGTTTACAGCTGCAGCTGATGACACTGTGCTTGCTGTTTGGGGAGACACAATTTAATTTTCACTTTCATGCGACAATCCTCAGGCATCATGGTGTGAGAGAGGATATGGAAATAATTTGATCTCACAGCAGTTATAGTAGCAGCCAGCTGAAATGTTGTAAACAAGCCAGAAATCTTGATCACAGAAATTCATTTACTCAGTTTGCTTTAATCCTGATCTGAACATTTTGTATGATAAGAATGTTGTCATTAAAAAAAAAAAACAACATATTTACCTAAAAAAAGTTGGATAAGAAACCATTTGCATTTTTTGAGATTTAAAGGGGATTCCTCACACAGGCAATGGAAAGAGATGTAAAAAAAGGTATAAAACAGAAGAATGTAAAATCAGGTCAACATTTGGACATAATTTGGTACACATGTAGAGTGATTTGAATGGAGCTGGTGCATCTAATGGTACCAACATTGCAAGTGGAGGATAGACCCCCAGATATAGAGAATGCCTCATACAGTAGACTCCTTAGATACAACTCCAGTTCTCGAGAGCCACTGCCCTGTAACTTTTAGATGCATCCATGTTCAAACACACCAGGATAAAATGAAAGCTTGTCATGTCCTGTCTCCTGTGCCATGTGACATTTATCTATAGACTCCAATACACAGCGCAGGATGACAGATGTACAACATCATAGCATAAAAAATACTCTGGTCTTAAGCCGTACATATGATGAGATGTAAACAATCTAAGATGAACAACAACATATCACATAATCATGTTATATGCTGGCATTTATTCTCTGGAGTAAATATGTGTCTTCCATTGTCTTCATACATTGAAAAAATAATAGTCAGATTTTTTTTCTATCTAGAATATTTTCTATTAACTCTGTATGGTATATTCCGGCTCTTCTTTTTCATAAAAAAATATTTAATTCTGTCTTTAAAGCTGGACTGGCAGATTTTTCATACACTTCATGTTGAGCAGGTATATGTCATATTTTCATCGTCTTATAAATCCATCCATCACTAATATTAACACATTCTCTACAAGCTTCATAACACCTGTCAAGTGGAAAGGATGTGTGGCTCTGTTGCCCTCTGTCCTCTGATTGATAGCAAGTGAAAAGCTGGAGGTGCTGGGGTTATAATTCTTAACATTACTAGCAGCAGGACTATAAAACTAGCTGCTCCTAGAACATGTACAGAGAGAAGGAACAAACAGAGTTTATCGAGCAGGGGCTAGAGGGTGTTAAGATCTCTGATTTATTGATGAGACTTCATAAAGGGAAAACCACACGACCATTTTTTATCAACAATGCCTTTGATGAACATCCAGAAAGACTGATTTGCATTATTGGATAAAGAAGATATTGAAAGTATTGACATGCATAACATCAATTTTGTGGGAGCTTTGTGGGAACACATTAGGGAGCTTCTATTCAACTATAAATATAAAAAAAAAACACAAAACTAAGTAAAGCCTTTGTTTAAACAGGCCAATGCAAGCAGATTCTTAAAAGATTCTTTTGAAAACCAAAATACCTTTTTGTATTTTTTATTCTTAGTTCTCAACAGAATGTCTTGACGTGTTGCGTAATTCCAGTAAAACTAAAGGTTAGAAAAAACAAAAATACATCACAGACTCATATTTGTTGCTCCCTTTTGTACTTTGACATGCATTCAACAGTTATTTATAATGGTTAAATTGGCAAAAGGGGAGATTAAATAATTAATTATGGGGTGTGATCACAGCTATGAAATTATCTAAAACTTGAATCAATCTACTAAAGCTTTTCACAGATCTAGCATTGAGTTCTAATGATAGCTGGCGATATTTAGACTTGATTGACAGTATGTATAATAATAAGCTCTTGTGTATACCAAAAGGGAACAAGTAATTCATTGTGAGTCAACGTTTTTTATGTTAATTGACCTTACAAATGATCTTTGATTAATTTATGCTTAAGGTAATCTTGATAGAGCTTAAGCTAAAACAGAATTTCAAAGAAAAGAACGATTTACTGTCTTGATACTTCTGTTTCTTTATGGTAAATAAAGACAAATGAAGGGTTCATTTGATGGAAGAGCAGCTGATTGATCTGCTAAAGTCTGTCCATCCATCCATCCATCCATCCAATAGGGTCATGTGGGAGCTGGTGCCTATCTCCAGCAGTCGAGTGGGTCACTAGTCCATCACAAGCCCAATTACTGGTAAGAATTGAGAGCCTATTTCCTTTACTTTAAATATTTTATGTTGAGATGCAGACAAATAGTAAGGAGAAAGGAGAAGCTTACATAATTTTTGGCTATGATTAAGACTGTGAAGTTGTTGTCTATGAAGTAGGTTGTGAGGTTGTGGAATGCAGCTTTATGAACTTCTGTTAAACATGACTTAAAGAGCATGTTCAGACTCTGCAGAAGGTGACTGCAGAGTAAGAAGTATAATGCAGAATAATTAAAATCTTTTGTCAGCAACAGATTGTGTATTTCTGGAATCATGACTATAGAGTAATGTGTATTAGCCCATATTAGTCCCTCAGAGATGTCAGCTGTTTTTCTTTTTTCAGCTGCTACTGCCAGATCTGCATGTGACATAATCCTCTTGTCAAGGTGTGCTGAGGCTGTGTAGGACCCACGTGCAGAGCACAGCCGAGGAGCATCATGGTGAGTTGAAAATGGTTTTAATGATGAATCTTCAAAGGCAGAACGTACATAGAGCACGGTGATGAGCAACAGGCAGGAAAATCACTAGGAAACTACGGGGTAGCAAGCAGGGTAGTAACAGAGTAGACATAAGGAGGAACCAGTGACAAACAATGAAAACCAGAAAGCATAAATACTGAGGGAGGTGGAGAGTAGACCAATGAACTTAGAGAGCTAATCAAGTAGAGGATCGGGTGCAGCTGGTGGAAGAGGGAATGCAGGCAATTGAAGGAGGTCGGTAAATAACTCTAATGAGCAGGGAGGTAACAGAAATATCTAAATAAACTGAAGCAAGTAAACATTGAGACTAACTAAAGAACATTAACAGGTGGAACCAGATCAATCAAGAAATATAAACTAATACATCTAACACAGGAATCCAGGGAAGTAACAAAAACTAAACAGCACAATAAAACTAATAAATCTGAATGAACAGAAATAAAGCAAGAGAAAAGCATGGCAGTATAAAGAAGGCAATAATAACTCAAACCAAAAACCTAACACAGGCAGACCATGACACCTCTTAGTTGCTGCCATGCAAAACAACAGACAACCAAATGCATTCAAGGTAATTTCTGCAGAATTCAGCCCTGTATCTCACCATACTATAATTTCTGCTTTCAACTTTTTTAAGATCTAAGATTTTTTTAAGAATTCATCAAAATGCATTTGCTTTAAACTACAGAAGCAAAGAAATCTGT
Organism: Girardinichthys multiradiatus; assembly: GCF_021462225.1. Classification (NCBI taxonomy): domain Eukaryota; kingdom Metazoa; phylum Chordata; class Actinopteri; order Cyprinodontiformes; family Goodeidae; genus Girardinichthys; species Girardinichthys multiradiatus. The sequence goes on along the minus strand of NC_061812.1, from coordinate 8,341,114 downwards.
AAAGAGGAAGTGTTTTTCAGTTTAATCCAATCCAATATGAGGTTGCTTTGTTTACCAAGCGTAAATGGTAAAATCTCACCTCATATGATTTTTTTGCTGTAAATTGTTTCTTGAGTTCTCATTGGTTGGAATTGGTATCTTTGTAAAATACTCCATAGAAACAGACACAACACCAGCATCACACTATAGAATCTGAGCACCATATTCAGACAGCCCTTCTGTTCATTCCTCAGAAGGATGTTAAATGTCCAGGAAGTTTAAGTACAGAGCCCTCTGGCAAACACAAGCCATCCCTCGCTGGCGCTCTGTGGGAGACAGTAAGGCCATGAGCATGGAGCAACCCCCGCCGACTCCCTAATCAATAAAAGAGTCGAGGTTCTGACGGGTTCTACTAGCCACCTGGACCCCTGCTCATTTGTGCCTCTGTTTCTGCTTTCTTGTGGCTGTAACAGGGCATGAATTATTAACCCGGCTAAAATAAAAAGCTCTGCTTCATCCAGGCCTCCTGAATTCATGAATAATGGATGAGGTAGCTCAACTACAGGCATTTGGTGAGTCAAACACTGGACTGTGATGGATGGAGAAGGGTCCTATGTGTTCCCCCCAACCACTCCCATTCCCTCACCTACCATCCACTTTTGGTCTAGCTCACCCACAAAAAACCTGAACACACATCCTGACAAGCCCTATTAATTTAGAGATGAAGTGTAGCTTGAGCCCTGCTGCATTCTGCCAGAAAATCCCATTCAATACGCATCATGGAAAATTTTGTTTTTCTTTCTCCTTGAGTGCCTTGTCTTGCTTCTCTTAGAAGGTAGTCATAGCAATAGCCTGACTTGATTTGATCAAAGCCTGATCAAATCTGATTTTTCTTCAAAGTTAAAAGTAAAACCTTGAAGACAAGATTGATTTACATGAAATAGCTCTGTGTTATAATGGTAAAGTCATGTGTACAATCACATTCTCTATTACAGAGGTGATGATTGTTGTTTTTCATAATGCTTCATAACTCCAAGTCCAATTTCTTACCTACCTCTCATTTACTTATATTCTATCTATTAATATATTTTTCTTCAACAGAGTATATTTCTGATCTTATCTCTTGAACCTTTTCTCTGTGTAAACAAACCCAACAGATTCTTTTAACCTTCAGTGTATTTTCTATTTGTTAAATTTAGCATCTGCTCGATATTGTAGCAGGACAAAAACAATGTTTTTGAGACTGAAAACAGTGAGACCATAATACATATAGTCAAATCTTTTATATTTCATAAACGTGTTTCTTTTAAATGATAAACTACCTTTTGATTAAGTTTCAGCATTCAGTCTTTTTTGGTCTTTCGACACCCTATATCTTGACTTTATAATATTTGCCCTTGCAAAAACGTTTCTAAATCTCTTGTCCACAGCTTTACTCATGACCCCATAGATTTTTTTTGTCACATTCACTTATGATCTCTGACTTGGCCTTATCAAAATTTCAAAATGTTTTCTGCTGAAACACTTTTTTTTTTATCTGCATGTATTCTTGGAGTGTAGAGCTAAAACATTTCAGTGAATGGGTGAGAGGCAAGGCACACCCTGGACAGTTTGATAGTCCATCACAGAGCAACCCAGAGACACACAGGAAAAACAACCACACACACACATCATGTTTTTGTTTTGGGAGGAAGTCGGATTACCCAGAGAGAGCCCATGCATGCAAGGGGAGAACATGCAAACCCTACGCAGAAAGACCCCAGGAGTTCTTTCTCTCATATTTTTCTTTTTCCAAATGGACTTTGATGCACGGGAACGGATTTCCCTCCTGCTTCTGAATTGCTCATAACCAAATCTTTGTGCCCCAACCAAATCAGTATCTTAAGTAAAATACAATAAAACAACCAGGAGAAATGGCTCAACAGCTAGATGAAGTTAACTCCTCTGTTTCTTGTGTTGTAACCCAATAGTATCAAGTCATACTTCATTGACTCACCTTTCTCCCATGCCTAATCTGCACTGCACTTATCTGAAGTTAATAAAACTCTGTTGGTGTTCTTAGCTTCAGGTATTTTGCTTTACTCATCTTCTTCAATTATTTTAGGGTCATATCTGTTAAAGCTTCTATTCTAGGCCTGTCATAATGGGTTTTCTTAGAGATATACAACCACGAGGACAAATACAGTGTTTTAACAGTTTATTTAGAAATAGGACTGGAGCTGGCGGACGTACACGGGGTCTCTCTGAAGGAGAAAGACAGAAGCTGGTAAACATGTGAATGTGTTCTTTAGATGCTGACGTACAGGGGTGGGGTTGGGCTGACAGGCTGTGAACAGTTTTCAAAGGATGAAGTGCTTAGTTTCTTCTCTTCCAGGAAACTCCACTATGGTTGGAGAGTTTTAATATTGGAGGGTGGACAGGCTGGTTTATGGGTTATTCTCAGGTGGCTCTTGAGAAGCTGGGCTTGGAGTTGGAAGCAGAGAGGGGGCTTGGGGCTGAGGTGTTGAGGCTGGAGTTCCCAAACACCTCTGAACATGACACAAGTGAAAACGGAGACCAGAAAGGTTCTATGACTTCCTTTAGCGAAGGGTGATCTGCAAGGCAGGGGGAGAAAAACAAGGAGATCCGAGAAACTGCTTGGAAGCAGGACTGCAGAGAAGCAGAGGTCTAGCTGTTACAACGCCAAGTGAGAAAACGAGCTGATGCCTCCTTCTGGGTTTCCACTCCATAAGTAGCCCAGCTGATTGCTCTCAGATGAGCAACACCTGTGCAGCAGCACCTGCCAGTCACGCCCTGCATAGAGAGAACACAGCACACAAAAACAAAGCCTGCATGCAGCCTGCACACAGCCTGTACTCAAACCACTGTGGATATGACAAGGCCATTAAATTGGGGAGATTTTGCTGGTTTCTAAACACCTGGAGAACACTGCAAATCTTTGTAGATTGTGCAAGGTATCTAAATAATACTGTTTCCTTAAAATGTGAACATAATTTAAAAAAAAAAAACAACCCCCCCTCGTAAAAGGGGCCCAAAAACGAGGTGCAAGTTTTTTGGAGCTCCCAAGGCTGAACAGAAATCTCACTAAACTTGCGAGAAATTAGGGACCTGTAGGTAACGTGGTTATTCAATAACCTAGCGGTTTCAGCTGCTGAGGGGAGTCTGGTTAATGCTAGAAGTTGACAGGCCTTGGAAAAATGATCTATGATAGACATGATAACAGTCTTGTTTCAAGAAGGAGGGAGGCCAGTGACAATGTCTAAAGCAATATGTGACCAGGGGTGACTCGGGACTGTTAGGGGCTGAAATAAGCCAGCAGGGGGCTTGTAAGAAGGTTTATTTCTGGCACAGGTAGTGCAGGCAGAAACAAAACTGACAACATCCTGGTTAAGAGTTGGCCACCAGAAATATCTGCGAATGAGGGCTATAGTGCGACTCGAACCAGGAGGCCCTGAAAACCTAGAGGAATGACCTCACTGGATGACCTGAGATCTGACAACTGGGGACATAAAGACAACCCCAGGGACCCCACCTGGATCAGGCTCACCTTGTTGGGCATTTCTAACCTGATCCTCCATGTCCCATGTTACAGCCCCCACAACACAGGACGGGCCGATGATTGGGTCAGGTTCTGAGTCATCTTCGGTTGGAAGCATCAGGCTTGACATTCTTGGAACCTGGGCGGTAAGTAATAGTGAAGTTAAACCGGGAGAAAAATTACCAACAAGACTGTCGTCGGTTAAGTCGCTTAGCCTTTTTGATGTATTCCAGATTCTTGTGATCGGTCCATATTACAATGGGTTGAGAGGCCCCTCAAACCAGTATCTCCATTCTTCTAAGGCCATCTTGATGGCCAAAAGTTCACAATCTCTCACATCGTAGTTCCTCTCTGCGGCAGAAAAATGTTTAGAGAAGAATGCACAAGGGTGGAGCTTACCATCCGTGGGTGATCGCTGGGAAAGTACTGCACCCACCCCAGTGTCCGAGGCATCCACCTCCATAATAAACTGCTCCTTGGGATCTGGATGTTTTAACACAGAAGCAGTAGAAAAACGTTGCTTTAGGTCATTGAACGCCTTGTCGGTTTCAGGAGACCAGACGAATAGTTGTTAACTGAAGGTGAGAGCTGGCAGGGGAGAAGCAAGGAGACTGTAGTCAGGAATGAAACAACGGTAAAAATTGGCAAATCCCTGGAACCGTTGCAGCTGTTTACAATCTGTGGGAATAGGTCAGTCCACAACAGCCGAGATCTTACTTGGGTCTGGATTCACCTGTCCTTCCTCAAAAATGAAGCCTAGGAAAGTCACAGAAGGAACATGAAATTCACATTTCTCAGCCTTGACAAATAAGCGATTCTCTAAGAATCTTTGTAGAACAGCTCAAACGTGTCTGGGATGTTCAGTAGAGTCCTTAGAAAAAAATAAGCATGTCATCCAGGTAGACAAAAACAAAAACATTGATGAAGTCCCTGTGGACGTCATTCACTATAGGGCCTGAAAAACAGCTGGGGCATTAGTCAAACCAAAAGGCATAACCAGATACTCAAAATGACCAATAGGTGTCTTGAAAGCCGTTTTCCATTCATCTCCTTCCCTTACTCGAACTAGGTGGTATGCATTCCACAGGTCCAGTTTTGTGAATATGGTGGCATCCTGGACAGGCTCGAATGCTGAAGTGAGCAAAGGAAGGGAATACTTATTCTTGATCGTGATGTCATTAAGGGCTCTGTAATCGATACAAGGTCTTAGAGATTCATCCTTTTTAGACCCAAAGAAAAATCCTGCCCCATAGGTGAAGAAGATGCCCAAATTATGCCAGCTTTAAGTGAGTCGTTTATGTATTTCTCCATGGAGTCATGCTCTGAACCTGACAGGCGAAAAAGCCAACCTGCGGGTAGTGGAGCACCAGGAAGTAGATCTATTGCACAGTCATATTGGTGATGGGGCGGTAGAGAAAGAGCTAGATCTTTGCTAAATACTTTCTCTAGGTCATGATACTCTGCTGGAACGTTTGTTAAATCTGGGGGTGTAAGGACGTCGGCCAGAGGGGAGGAAGTAGCAACGGCAGAACGAAGACAAGTAGCATGACACTTGATGCTCCAAGACTCTATGCGAGATTTTTCCAGTTATGTGTGGGTTATGATTCTTAAGCCAAGGGTGACCTAAAACAACCGGGGTTTCTTTAGTGGAGAACAGCAAGAAAGAAATGGTTTCGTGGTGGTTACCCAATGTAACTAGTTCCAGTGGCTGAGTCTTCTGTAAGACATAATTTAAAGATTTGCCATCTAGAGAATTGACATTTATAGGAGGTTCAAGATAACAGAAAGGAAGGTTAAATTTCTGGACCAGATCGGGACTAATTAGATTCAGTTCTGAACCTGAATCAATGAGAGCCATCAAAGGAATTTGTTCGTCTTTGCTACATAGAGTGGTTTGAAGCAGGAAACGGGGGTAGTTAGGTTGTTGAATCACGTCTGCCAGTTATTAAGGCGGCGCTGGCGGGCGCGATTCAACAACCTAACTACCTGACTCTTTTGGCCGAACCGGGCATTTTAGATGAAAAGCGCCTGTGGAACCACAATACAAGCACTGTCCTGTTCTAAATCTTCTCTCTCTTTTGTTGGGAGTGAGGCGAGTTCTCCCTATTTGCATGGGTTCAGGGGATGACTCAAAATTCTCAGGCTTGATGGGCGCTTGATTCTCAGGATCTTTAAAGGAAGAAAAACCCCTGACTCTAGTTGTCTCACGGATACGGTTATCAATGAGAATAGCAAGACTAATGAGACTCTCTAAAGAGTCAGTTTCATCCCTGTAAGTGAGTTCATCTTTTACATCTTCATTTAATGAATTTAAGAAAGCGCATTTCAAGGCCGAAGAGTTCCAGCCAGATTCTGCAGCTTAAGTTCGGAACTCAACTGCCATAACGGCCACAGACCTAGGACCCTGTTTAAGTGTCCATAATTTTTTAGCTGCCTCATCACCATGTTGATTGGGAAGAAAGGTTAGTCTGAACAAACTGATGAACTCCTGAAACAAGTAATAGTGAATTGAGGATTAATTTATAATAGCCTCTGCCCACCTTAAGACCTGATTCCTGAGTAACCCCATAATATAAGAAATCTTAGATACATCATCGGGGAAAGACTGAGGTGACCGGTGAAAAATCAGAGTACCTTGTAAGAGAAAACCCTTACTTTTTTCAAGATCACCTGTAAAAAGGTTCAGGAGGAGGAGGAATAATTTCTCAGAGGGGATAACTAACCTGGGCAGGAGTAGACACGACTTGAGCTGGGGGTAGAGGAGAAGAAACAGGATTAATTTGCGGTGCAGGAAGCCTAGATATAAATTCCTGAAACTGGTCACTCAGTGCTGACAGATTGTTGGATCTGACTACGCTGTTGGGCTAATGATCTTAGCATAGTATCGTGTTGACCTAACAGAACTCCCTGATGGGAAATAGCTCCTCGTAATTGTGTATCAGAGTCCATTTGGTCAGCTCGTTCTGTCATAATTATAATCATAATCAGCCTTATTGTCAAGTTCATACATACAAATAAGGAATTTGACTCCGGTACACTTTGCTCTCTGGTTTTTGCATTACAGAATATACATATATACAACATACAATATACAAATATACACATACAGTACAGACCAAAGGATTGGACACACCTTCTCATTCAAAGAGTTGTCTTTATTTTCATGACTATGAATATTGTAGCTTCACACTGAAGGCATCAAAACTATGAATTAACACGTGGAATTATATACTGAACAAAAAAGTGTGAAACAACTGAAAATATGTCTTATATTCTAGGTTCTTAAAAGTAGCCACCTTTTGCTTTGATTACTGCACCACACACTCTTGGCATTCTGTTGATGAGCTTCAAGAGGTAGTCACCTGAAATGGTTTTCCAACAGTCTTGAAGGAGTTCCCAGAGATGCTTAGCACTTGTTGGCCATTTTGCCTTCACTCTGCGGTCCAGCTCACCCCAAACCATCTCAATTGGGTTCAGGTCCGGTGACTGTGGAGGCCAGGTCATCTGGCGCAGCACCCCATCACTCTCCTTCTTGGTCAAATAGCTCTTACATAGCCTGGAGGTGTGTTTGGGGTCATTGTCCTGTTGAAAAATAATGATGATCCAACTAAACGCAAACCGGATGGAATAGCATGCCGCTGCAAGATGCTGTTGTAGCCATGCTGGTTCAGTATGCCTTCAGTTTTGAATAAATCCCCAACAGTGTCACCAGCAAAGCACCCCCACACCATCACACCTCCTCCTCCATGATTCACGGTGGGAACCAGGCATGTAGAGTCCATCCGTTCACCTCTTCTGCGCTGCACAAAGACACTGTGGTTGGAACCAAAGATCTCAAACTTGGACTCATCAGACCAAAGCACAGATTTCCACTGGTCTAATGTCCATTCCTTGTGTTCTTTAGTCCAAACAAGTCTCTTCTGCTTGTTGCCTGTCCTCAGCAGTGGTTTCCTAGCAGCTATTTTACCATGAAGGTCTGATTCACACAGTCTCCTCTTAACACTTGTTCTAGAGATGTGTCTGCTGCTAGAACTCTGTGTGGCATTGACCTGTTCTCTAATCTGAGCTGCTGTTAACCTGCGATTTCTGAGGCTGGTGACTCGGATGAACTTATCGTCTGCAGCAGAGGGGACTCTTGGTCTTCCTTTCCTGTGGCGGTCCTCATGTGAGCCAATTTCTTTGTAGCGCTTGATCGTTTTTGCGACTGCACTTGGGGACACTTTCAAAGTTTTCCCAATTGTTCGGACTGACTGACCTTCATTTCTTAATGATGGCCACTCGATTTTCTTTACTTAGCTGCTTTTTCCTTGCCATAATACAAATTATAACAGTCTATTCAGTAGGACTATCAGCTGTGTACTGTATCCACCTCCTGCACAATACAACTGATGGTCCCAAACCCATTTATAAAGCTTGAAATCCCACTTATTAAACCTGACAGGGCAGACCTGTGAAGTGAAAACCATTTCAGGTGACTACCTCTTGAAGCTCATCAACAGAATGCCAAGAGTGTGTGGAGCAGTAATCAAAGCAAAAGGTGGCTACTTTGAAGAACCTAGAATATAAGACATATTTTCAGTTGTTTCACACTTTTTTGTTCAGTATATAATTCCACATGTGTTAATTCATAGTTTTGATGCCTTCAGTGTGAAGCTACAATATTCATAGTCATGAAAATAAAGACAACTCTTTGAATGAGGTGTGTCCAAACTTTTGGTTTGTACTGTATATAAATAAAAAGGTGCATTTGCAACATCTGTATGCTGTTGTTTTGTACTCTATTGAATGTTCAACAGAGAAACAGCCTGGGGGAAGAAACTGTCTCTGTGGGAGCTGTTTTAGTGAACAGTGCTCTGTAGCGGCGGCCTGAAGGTAAAACTCTAAACAGTTTATGTGCAGGATGTGTGCGGTTTGCAGAGATTTTTGAAGCTCTTTTTCTGACACTAGACCTGTATAAGTCCTCTAGACCTGTATAAGTCCTGGATGGAGGGGAAGTCAGCCCTGATTATTCTCTCTGCAGACTTGATTATTCGTTACAGTCTGGACCTGTCCTGTTTTGTGGATGAGCCAAACCACACTGAGATGGATGAAGACAGGACAGACTGAATGATGGCAGTGTAGAAGATGACCAGCAGCTCCTGTGGAAGGTTGTACTTCTTGAATTGCCTCAGGAAGTACAGTCTCTGCTGGGCCTTCTTTCGAACAGTGTCTATCTGTGAAGACCATCTCAGGTCCTCAGAGATGGTCGTTCCTAGGAACCTAAAGTGGTCCACAGCTGCTATGGTGTTGATGAGGATGGTGAGGGGGGTGTATGGGGGTGGTGCTCTCCAAAAACCCACCACCATTTCCACAGTCTTGAGTGGGTTGAGTTCCAGGAAGTTCTGACAACACCAGTGTACCAGCCGATCCACCTCCTGTCTGTATGCAGACTCATCACCGTCCTGGATCAGACCAATGACAGTGGTGTCATCTGCAAATTTCAGGAGTTTAATGGACGAGTCCGCTGAGGTGCAATCATTTGTGTACAGAGAGAAGAGGAGTGGGGATAGAACACACCCCTGGGGGGCACCAGTACTTATAGATCTGCTGCAGGAGAAGATGCTCCCCAGTCTCACCTGCTGCTGTCGGTCCTTCAGGAAGCTGTTGATCCACTGACAGGTGGAGGCTGGGACGTTGAGCTGGGTGAGCTTCTGGTGGAGGATGTCTGGTATGATGGTGTTGAAGGCCGAGCTGAATTCTATAAACAGGATCCTGGCGTCTGACCATGGGCAGTCGAGGTGTTACAGGATGAAGTGTAGCCCTAAGTTGACAGCATCATCTGCCGACCTGTTTGCTCCGTAAGCAAACTGCAGGGGTCCAGCAGGGGGCCTGTGATGTCTTTCAGGTGCTTCAACACCAGCCGCTCAAAGGATTTTATGACCACAGACGTCAGGGCTACAGGCCTGTAGTCATTTAATCCTAGGATGGTGGGTTTCTTGGGCACTGGGATGATGGTGGATCGTTTGAGGCAGGTGGGGACCTCACACATTTCCAGTGACTTGTTGAAGATCCGGGTGAAGATCGGAGCGAGTTGCTTTGCGCAGGCTTTCAGGCATGATCAGCTTCCTGTCATGTCTGCAGTAGAAGCCATTCAGACGGTTTGCCAGGCGAGGATTCTGTTCAGGAAGGGTGGGGGTCTCCTGTGGGCAGTCAGGTTTCTCAGACCAGTCCATACAGCCAAAGTGTCACCAGTAGAAAGGCTGTTCTTAAGTTTTTCATGGTAACTTCTCTTGGCTGCTTTGACCTCCTATGTTAGTTTGGTCCTGGCCTGCCTGTACCGCGCCCAATCTCCACTGCTGTGAGCTTCTTCCTTGTCCTTGTGCAGATTCCTGAGGTGTGGAGTAAACCATAGTTTATTGTTCCCAAAGGTGCAGAACGTCTTGGTCCTCACAGAAACTGATGTATAATGTCACCACATCAGTTAATTGGTTTAAGTCGGTGGCTGAGGTTTCGAAAACAGTCCAGTCTGTGCATTCAAAGCAGGCCTGTAGCATCTACTTTGATTCCTCAGTCCACTTCTTAACAGTGTGAACCACAGGTTTGGAAGCTCTTACTCTCTGTCTGTAGGTTGGGATGAGGTGGATTAGATAATGATCTGAAAAACCCAGAGCAGCCCTGGTAACAGCATGATATGAGTCCTTTAAAGTTGTGTAACAATGGTCCAGTGTGTTTTTGTCTCTGGTGGGACTTAATATGCTGTCTGTATTTGGGGAGTTCATTGGAGTGGTTTGCTCTGTTAAATTCTCCCAGTATTATGATGAAAGAGTCCGTGTATTTTTTCTCCAGGTCTGTAATCAGCTCAGCAAGATGTTTTTCTGCGGCAGAAGTGCAGCCATGCGGTGGAAAATATGAGCCAATTATTATAAACGAGGAAAACTCTCTCAGTGAATAAAACGGTTTAAAGATTATGGAAAATGACTCCAGATCAGGACTACATGTTTTCCCCAGCACTTTTATGTCTCTGCACCAACCTTCATTTATATAAAAGCAGATTCCGCCTCCTCGCTTCTTCCCCGATAGCTTTCCCAATGCAATCCGCTCTGAACAGCTGGAAATCCGGCAACAGCAATGCGAAGTCCGGGATGTTTTCGTTCAGCCATGTCTCGGTAAAGCAGAGAATCGCTGATATGCGCAGAATAGTGGCTCGAAAAACATATAAACACACAAAGAAAGAGAGAGCGAAGCTCTGAGGCGGCCATTGTCGGCCCCAATGGAGTTTTCTTAGACTGAGATATACAACCACGAGGACAAAGACAGTGTTTTAACAGTTTATTTAGAAATACGGATAAAGGTTGGACTGGAACCAGGACTGGAGCTGGCGGACGTACAAGGGGTCTCTCTGAAGGAGAAAGACAGAAGCTGGTAAACATGTGAATGTGTTCTTTAGATGCTGACTTACAGGGGTGGGGTTCTTGGCAAGACATAAGTCCTTGTCCATGGTGGCTTGAGGCTGACAGGCTGTGAACAGTTTTCAATGGATGAAGTGTTTAGTTTCTCCTCTTCCAGGAAACTCCACTATGGTTGGAGAGTTTTAATATTGGAGGGTGGACAGGCTGGTTTATGGGTTATTCTCAGGTGGCTCCTGAGAAGCTGGGCTTGGAGTTGGAAGCAGAGAGGGGGCTTGGGGCTGAGGTGTTGAGGCTGGAGTTCCCAAACACCTCTGAACATGACACAAGTGAAAACGGAGACCAGAAAGGTTCTATGACTTCCTTTAGCGAAGGGTGATCTGCAAGGCAGGGGGAGAAAAACAAGGAGATCCGAGAAACTGCTTGGAAGCAGGACTGCAGAGAAGCAGAGGTCTAGCTGTTACAACGCCAAGTGAGAAAACGAGCTGATGCCTCCTTCTGGGTTTCCACTCCATAAGTAGCCCAGCTGATTGCTCTCAGATGAGCAACACCTGTGCAGCAGCACCTGCCAGTCACGCCCTGCATAGAGAGAACACAGCACACAAAAACAAAGCCTGCATGCAGCCTGCACACAGCCTGTACTCAAACCACTGTGGATATGACAAGGCCATTAAATTGGGGAGATTTTGCTGGTTTCTAAACACCTGGAGAACACTGCAAATCTTTGTAGATTGTGCAAGGTATCTAAATAATACTGTTTCCTTAAAATGTGAACATAATAAAAAAAAAAAAAACAACCCACCTTTGTGGTCTTAACTTTATTTCCTGTACTGCAGCTCCATCCTTTAAGATCTGGTAGCACTTTACACTCTTCTCCATCCATGCAAGGGTGCATCTGGCACCACCACTTCTGTGCAACTATTGATGCTGTGATGAAAACAAAAGATTAAGAAAATAGTTTAAAGGCAATTAGGCCCATGTTAAGCAAAGCACAGTTGTGGTCTATTTTGAGCAACATCAAGCTAATTTAGCTCTGAGTAAATTTCAGTGATTGAATTCTGATATCAGGCATCCATGGAGATTCGTTTGTCCTTTCCAAGTGTGTTTTCAGGTCTGAATTCCAGACGTGTGAATGTCAGGTTAGTGAGTGTTGTGAGTAGGTGTGAGAACGGTGGTTGTGTGCACTGTAGGAGAGAGGAACATGCAGTCAGTGTCTTATGTTGCTTTGAAGAAGCCTACAGGGGAAAAACACTTTCCCGTGACATTTCTAAAATGAGAAGAGAATTGTCAAACTCGAGCCCAGTCAGGGCTGTTACAATAAAAGGAGAAGATGGGGATCGATTCACCTGTAACTGAGGACACCGCTGACATGATATTAAATGACTTTGCCATTTGTCTGCTCTGGTGGACATGTCTGCTGTAACTTTAACAGCAGCCAAAAGGGTTAGTGAATGAACTCGTTGGTGATTTGATTTAGAAAACTGTGAAGTCTCAAACAACACATGGGGCATAAAAGTCTCTTTGTCTTCTACACAATAAACATCTAATGCAGAAATGATCAGCAAAATGCTTGCCTGAGCCACACTGACAGGTAAGACAGCTTTGCACTGTGTCACACATTTCTAATCTCATGCCATTCTGGAATCATTACTAGAATTGTAATGAGAAGTCTGGCATACCGTCTACACAAGATGGAGCTGCTCTTGTTGTTCCAGCCACCTGTCCAGGGAAGCAGGAGCATTTGACAGTCTGGGATCTCTCTTCGATCTTGTTCTTGTTGCAGCATCGGTGTGCAGCAATTACCTCACAGGTTCCTGCTTTCACGTGTACTGGAAGCACAAATACAAGTAGTGGTTAGAATTCCTGTGACAGCGTTTTGCAACATGTTTCCCAGCACATTAATGCATACCAACTACAAATGCTAGTACAGTGCCCTGTAAAATATACATTTTGTCAAATGTTGTCATATTGCAACCATAAACCAATGTATTTTAAATGGATTTTATGTATCAGAGCAAGAAAATAAAGTGCCTAATTTTAAGGTGAAATTCAAATAATACAGGCAATTCAACATTTGGTATAATTGAACATCTAAAAAGTGTAATGCATTTGTATTCAACCCCGGGAATCAAAACCTTGTAGACTCAACTTTCGCTTCACTTACTGCTACAAGATTTTAGAGTCTCCACAACTTCAACATTTTATTTACAAAATAGAATCAGTGTGTTGCATGTTTGCCAAAAGTTTGAGTTCAGATTCTTCTGACTGGAGCACTTTAGTCCACATGTTTGCTATGTCCACTAAATGGCTTGTGGCAAACTGCAAATGACATGTCTAATGACCTTTTAAATGACTTTACTCTTGCAACTTTTCCATAAAGGCAATATTTGTAAAGTGCACAATTAATATTTGTCCTGTAAACAGATTTTCCCGGATGAGCCGTGTGGATGACTGCATCTCTTTTAGAGTTTCTTAGAGATTCTCTGATTAATGCTGTCCTTGCCAGGCCTGTCACAATTTAGGTGGAGGGCCATGTCTTGGTAGGTTTTAAATTGTGCTTTACTCTTTCGAGTTTAGGATAATGGATTGACCAGTTCTCTGTGAGGTGTTCAAAGCTTGCGATGTTGTTTTTTTAACCCTGCTACTGTCTTCCTTGGTCTTCAGAAAGACATTTCTTTAGCAAGGTTCTGTGTTAAACGTCTGACGCCGTCCAGAACAACTGTATTCATCATAAAAATAAATTAGTGGATTCGACTACTTAGGTGCCTTTGAAGAAAACGTGCAGATTTATTTCATTTCAAGGTATTGGGTAAGGGGCTAAAAACCAAATGCATGACATTCAGATTTTTATTTGTACAAAAAAAATTAAAATCACAAATCCCTTTTTCTAATTGATTATTTTGCGTTTTTGGATTTTTAATTTTTCACATCCTTTCAAAACACAATAAGATTTGTGGTTGTGATGTGACAAAATGTGAAAAGGTTTAAGAGATATGTATACTTTTGTAAGGCCGTGTATATGGTTAGTAAGAAATTATCTGTTTAAAATGGCTCCCTTTGTTTGTTTTTTTTCAACGCTTGGATTGTTGAAAATAATACTCCAAAATGAGAAAGAAACATTTAAATAAACCATTTTTTTCCCCCTTTGGGTATCAGCACTAAGTCTGTAATAGGTAAACATCTTTAACAAGACAAGTTGAAACTCTCATATGGCTCCCTTGATTGCGCAGAAGAGTAGGTGATTTGTCATGGGAATAGCCTAACCCTGTAAATTTCAAACCAAATTGTTTTATCAATTAACTAATACATTAAACACTTTCTTATGTGTCTTGAGGAGTATTTTGTCTATATTCCTCCTTTAAATTTATCACTGTAAATTACACTTTGATCATGTGCTAAAGATTTCTCTTAGTTTATGTGTTGGTATGTCACTCATCAAGGCTCCGTCTAAGTCGTTTAGCCCAAAATTTGCCACTCACACAAATTATAAGTCTCTAAGTGTTACAAATTAATCATGTCTTATGCTGAAAAAGACAAAAGCTATGCAAATAAAGTGTAAAGTTGCTGAAAAAATATGATCATCATTATGATTCTTGTTTGTTAAAACAGATCAGATGCAGTGCTCCCATATCTCATTGTTCTTGTTAGGACATTCAAGTTATTTAGGGGAAGTCTTGTTTTTTACATCTAACCATAACAGGTATCAGAAATCCAGGACACACCCCTTGTGGAGAGACCCTGCTTTGGGCCCCAGTACAGCTCCACTTGCTCATATATCCTTGACCAACTTGCGAAATCCACTTATTCTGCACTCTAATCAAAGGACATAAAAATAAGTTCTCAATGGAGATGTGCCCATAAAAAATACCTTTTTATAATTTATATGAACCTCACAACATCAATGGCTTTTAAAACCATTGGGCAAAGTTAAATAGAATTGCGTAACTCTATTATATATTATTTACACCAAACAATGACAGTTATGATCATGATGATCATGACAATGCCGAGGTGAAAGAAATAAAAAAGCTAGAGTTTTGACATTCCTTTCAGATAAGCCTTAATTATGTCTGTAAAGATTTTCAATTTGGAACTTGACTTTAAAACAGATTGCACAGGGCTTCCATCTTCCCATTAGCTGGCAATCCAGAAATCTCATCTACAACATTAAAAACATTTTGCTCTCAATCAATAAAGTGCTATTCACATTCCCACTGAAGGCAAGACAACAATTACCAATTGAGTGCTTTTCATTGAACACAAACTTACTGATGCAAAAACAGGTCGGGCTCTGTGCTCTTGATGTGATTATCTTTAAGCCACCAGCATGCCCCTCCATCAAAGTTACTTTTAAAAGTTGGTATAGTTTAAATAGAATATTCAAACTTTGCTTAAGTGACAACTGCACAAGGACAATAGGCAATTACTAGAGGGGCAATAAGTGCAAATTTTTCTTTCAGTCAGATTTACACAATGTTGTTTTAAGATAACAACTCTGCACACTTAGTAAACTGAAAAGTGAGAAGCAATATGGAGCATATAGAGCTGTGAACAGTTTGTTTTAGGTGTTTTAGATGAAGCTTCAAAGATTTTTGTTAGACGAAGGTTTAGGCTGTTGAAGAAGGACGATTTAATGTATAAAGAGAAAAAAGCTATCCAAGCCAACCTGGCCCAATGTTAAATAGAACCCCGACACCCTCCATCCTTCTCAAATCATGAATTAACTGTAATTATTGAAGGCCAGAAATTCTTCTTCAGGTAGAGAATAGAGTCTATGGTTCCATAAATCACAGCAAGTACTCCATGTATTCAAGCAGCAAAGCAGCCCGGTACCATCATACTTTCACTACCATGTTTTGTTTTTTGTGAATGGTGTGTTACTTTCACAACTGGTGTAATGGCACACACATCCTCAAAAACCTTCTACTTTTCTGTTATCAGACCACATAATTATTTCTCAATGGCTATTACTGTAACTTACTAGAGTCTAAGCTGCTGATTAAAACTATGAGTGTCAGCCAAGGTCACTGAATCTGAGAGAGGACTCAAAAACACCATGCAGTGTGGAGAGAGTGAGAGGTCAGAGGGCTAGGCTGGTGGTCAGCCCCAAAGTCTGTGTCAGAGGAAACAACGTTAAACAAGTTCACCAGCAGCTTCACTTTTCAACTTGGACACGATAAAATGTCTTACCAGCATTTCCTATTTGAGGAATATTTGCTTATTTCCACTTTAGTTGTTATTTTTGTGTTCCTTGAGACCTATTTCCAGAACCCCAATGGATCCCATACATATGCATCAAACCACTTAAGAGCAAAGTTTATGACTTGTATTTGTTTTTCACATTTTCCTTCAAAGATAACTCTGGATTGGACTTGAGTAAATGGAAATCCAATTACACACATGCAGACTGAAGACTGCCTATTGTCCTCTCCTTTTTATGAAAATCCAGGTAGCAGCAGAAATACCATAAGCTCTATGATCAATACATTTCTATTAAAGCACTTAGGACTGCCATAAGGTTGAATCACCAGGCGCCCACATCAGCAGGAGGGAGAGATGAGAGACAAAGAAAGGTGAAAGGACAGAGAACACTAATGAGAATTGGCAGAACGCCCAACCCTTCAGCCAGTCAATATTGCTCTGAAGCAAGCACTCAACACCCAAATCATATTTACTGATTGTTAATTGATAAATACAAGTGTGCAACCAGCACTCTTAACACTAGAAAACCCACAGTTTTAGTACTCCTGCTACCATGCAGGGGAATTGACAATATTGCTTTAAAATCCTTTAAAATGCTGCATATACAAATATGAGACCATTTTATTGACTAGAATAGGAAAATGCTTTTTAACATTAAAATCTGTTTTGCAGTCAACCTTTACATACTATGTTTTTGAATCAGGATAAAATAAAATCACCTGATCCATATAAGACCATTAACATTTTACTCAACTTCAAATAAACTACTACACATCTGATTATCACATTAGTCATCTAACACAAAATAAGCCAACAGGCTGAAGTCATGTGTGGAAAATTAGGTGTAGCCTGAAGAAACAGCCAAGCACTATTAATCAAAACCAAAGAAGGAAAACACCAGCAATGATCTTTGAAAAGCAACTATTACTACCAGTTTACCTGGAAGGGGGAATAAAGCAATCTCAGAACAATCTGGAGTCCATCCCTCTGCAGAGAAAACTGTTATTTAAAATTGGAAAACAGGCAAGATAACTGCCACAGTAGATGATGTGAGACAACCAGTGCTGGGTTAGATCATGCAATGCTCAAAGATACCGCCAGAAATTTAGTTTCAAGCCTCAGCTAATATTTCAAATGCCGTGACAAATGTTGTGTCAGGTCTGATGAAAGCAAAAATGGTAGCAGAAACTGGGCAAATAAATACGAGGTCTGGGAAAATATATGGTACTTTTAAAAATACGGCCGAGCTTCTAAATCATACAAACACATTATAATATTCATTCTAAATAGTCTGAATGTAGATTCAAAGTCAGAAGACATTAAGCCAACCTAACGTCAGCATATTATTAAATACACGGGACACATACTGTATAATAATTTGTCCTACTTCTCCAAAGTCTCTGCTCAGAAAGCCCTTATGAAGATGTGCTGGATGTTAAATATTATGGCGAAGAACTGTAAATTTACTTCTGATTTGTAACATGCAGGTAGTCACAATGATAAGTGTCCTCCCATAGTCCAGATCACAGAATTGATCATTTGGATTAGAAGAAACCCAAAGGCTCTCAGCTTCTACAGCAATCAAACAATTGATCTAACAGACAGATAGGGAAGACTGGAGAACAACACAGTGTTCCAGCTGTCAGCTACATGACTGGACGCATCAGTATCACCTGGCCAGCCAAGCACAGAATACACTAATAGAAGCACAACAGGGGAGACATGAAAAACAGAAACATGGTGTTTGTTTTAATGCTGACAGAGAGACTTTGCAGGCTGCAATGAGGCAAAATCAAAAATACATTGTGTGCCAAGGCTAATGCTCAAGTTGTTTCGTTTGTCATTGTGCCCCTGAAGGACTATTACGTTTAAGAAATAAAGAAAATCTTTTTCTCAACCAGACTAGTTTGGCATTGAGGTAAACGTATCTATCAGGCCCTTGAATGGTGTAATTTTCTTTGTGCAGCAATTGTTGTAAACTTCTATCAAAAAAAGCTAAGGTTTTTGAAAATGGCTAAAACACAAGACTCAAGAACATAATATTGAACAAAGAACCTATTTTAAAATGATATGTTTGATTTAATGGAGCTGTTATTCTTTCTGATGCTGCAGGTTAAAAGCACAATAGCCTTTGGATTACAAAACTTAAAGCAAGCACATAATTTACAATTACATTGGGAGTACAATAACATTAAACGTGGGATCTGCACTATAAGGTATTAGTTCTTAAACTATAAAACCAGCCAAAGAACAAAGAAAAGTCTACATCCTCAAACAAAGTGTGCTGGAGCGTTTTTTAAGGAGGAAGTAGTTTTGAACACAAGAAAAATAGAAGTATTATAAAATTATTCATGGAAAAGCAATATATCTCAAACCAGATTTTTTCTAAACTCAGAAAAACATGCATTACAATAGTTTGTTGAGCCAAAAAAGTAGGAAACTTCAATTAGAATGTATTTAATGAACAGAAGCAAAAATAAAAAAGCGAAAGTTCTAGAAAACATCTCTCTCTTGGGAAAATTGGTGCATTTCTATTCTTGTGGGTTGGCAGTACCAGATGCATACACATAAGTTTGTAAAGCATTTAAAGAAATTAAAACTTAAAAATGAATAAGATTTAACTGTATTATGAATGGCATTGTGGCAATTAACATGCATTTGCTCTTCAAACTGCAATGTTTTCTATAATTCAAATGCAACTACACGTTTGGAAGAGGGTTACTTTGTGTCATTTGTCAATTAAAAATGAAACTTAAACATCAAATCATCAATGCTCCATTCTCTGGTCACATTTATTCAATATCTATATGCGCCAACTAACTCAGATTATTGTGTACAACAAAGTATTTTACTATATGTATGCTGATTAGACACAATACTTATATGTCAGGGTTGCCTTGTGACCACAGGCCCTGTCAGTCACAGATTGACAGGGCCTGTGTATCAAAGACGGGATGAGTCAGAGGTTTTTTCAGCTTAATGTGGAAAATACAGAAGTCATTGTTTTTGGACCATAAAATGCAATGTTACCAATCAGTATTCATCTAGACCCATTGAAGCATCGTTATAGACTCAGAAACCAACATTTTAACATCCGCATAAACTCTATTTCTAAATCTGTGGGATACCATCTAAAAGAAAAATAAAGGCTTCTTAACAAACCAAAACACACAGATACAGGATGTGTTTTTATTTTCAGTAAGGGTTTCTGTAAAGAAATCAATCATGTAGCTACAGGTCATCTGCCAGAATATTGAGAAAAATGGATCTCATCACACCTGTCCTCAAATCAGTGCATTGGCTTCTCTGTAAAAGTATATACACTCAATATAATATTCAATAAATTAGGATATTATTAAAAAGTTTATTTTTTTCCAAAGGTCATTTCACTATATAACACATTATGTAGATTAAATACACACAGACTGACGTTTTTAAGCTGTTATTTTGTTAATTCTGATGGTTTCTGCTTACAGAAAATGAAAACATGACATATAAGATTAGAATATTACATCAGACCAATAAAGCTACATTTTAAAACAGAAATGTGTCTTAAAAAGCATGTTTAATAACTGCATAAAAGTAGTTATTTTTAAAAGGTACTTTTATTCTGACAAACGATCCTCATTGGGACACATACTCTAATTTGTAGAATATGA
Source organism: Girardinichthys multiradiatus (assembly GCF_021462225.1). Lineage (NCBI taxonomy): Eukaryota > Metazoa > Chordata > Actinopteri > Cyprinodontiformes > Goodeidae > Girardinichthys > Girardinichthys multiradiatus. The sequence continues at coordinate 8,321,351 of NC_061812.1, read as the reverse complement.
CTGTATAGGTTTAAATCATGTTAGTGGTCTATAAAGCAGTAAATTGGGCCTAATGTATGTCAGTCAGGCAGCATTTAGGTTTTATGCTCCTTGGTTCTTCAACCAATTTCCTGAAAACCTGGAATAAGCAAACCTTTGCTTCTTTGAATCAGCACTGAAAACATTACTGATAACATTACTGACTTTAACAGTTAATTGTTAGGATGTCTGAGCTATTACTTTTCTACTTTTTTTTTTTTTGCCTTGCAGCACTAGTGACCTTTATCCTGTCATTTTTCGTTTAATAGTAAGCAGACAGGAAATGGGGCGATGGACATGCAGCACAGGTCACCACGGCCGGGACTCAAACCAGGTGATAGCCATGTTGAGGGCTGAAGCACCCCCATACATGAACCGCTCGCTCCACCGCTGTGCCCCTTAAAGTAATTCTTAATGTTATGCTTAAATTCTACTATTATTCTTTTACTGTTAATCTTGTTTTTAATGTAATTTTCTATACCACTGTTTTATCCCTTCCTAGAAAGCACTTTGGATTACCATGTGTATGAATGATGCTATACAACACAACTAGCCATGCCATGCCAATTACTCCCTGCATGTACAAACAGTCCATAAGTTGCTTTCTTAATTGCCACTGAAGACAACAAAAAGAGCTTATCAGTAGTTTTAACATGTAGAAAGCTGAATCACAAGCACAAAAATATTAAACTAAATTAAAGTCAAATCAAATTTTATTTCTTGCCAGTTTTGTTGACATGAGCTCATGTATACACCTGACAGAAAACAAAATGTTGTATCCACCAAGACATAATGTAACAAATGCAGTTTCAGTGGGATTTCAGAACAGAGAAACGGCAAAATAGAAAGTGTGTCTTTTCCGATTCAGTGCCCCCCTCCCCCAGTCAGCGTGCTGCCAGACCACCCTTATCTGTCGACAAAGGCAGAGGAGATCAAAACACTGAAAACAAAGTCACGTCCTGGCCACAGGGCCTGACCGCAAAAACAGCAGCAGCAATAAAAACAGAGGTTAAAGGCTGCACAATAAAGACATTGCATGAATTAGTTATGATTTAAATCATCTTGCTTGATCCAGATGCTGATAACGCTCTAAATGCTGAACACAATTTTTAACAGCATCTATTAAAGGTAAAAGGGAGCCTCTATAGGACTGCAGCAAGCTTCACAAAGCCGAAAAACACTAATTTAAAAGGAGCTGCATTATAAGTAGATCTGAGTAAAATATCTGAAATGGCCACATTAAAGAAAATCTGCTAATGTGGAGAGAAAGACTACCAAGACATGGTTAGGTACTGGCTTATGAAACTAACTGCCCTTGCCTGATGAAAAACACAAAGCTATCTTTTTCTCTCACAAAAACTAGTGCTTAATTAAATTATCATATTCTGAAAAGACGGACTCATTACTTCGCAGCTGTAAACCCGCTGAGCTGACAATCAGGCCCAGCACGCTCTATGAAATCCACCGACATCTAAGAGAATAGGAATCAGGAGTAAAGTTCACAGTGAATTCCTTGTATTATCCAGGCTGTTGTTCTTGCACAGTAGATCATGATTTATGAAGGTTGATACAATATTCTCTCTTCTTAGATTCTTAAGACCAGGCACAGACAGGAAGAGCATCCAAGGACACAGTGGGTGACTCTGAAATAGCTTTAATAGAGATACATTGACACGTACCATAAAAGATATCAGAACTATAACCCAACTATTAACTTCCCTTGGCCAAAATAGTTACAGCCTATTAACCATTTACTTTAATTTGCAAATGTATTTACTGTAATTATTGAAATCAAGTGGTCAATTATATAAAATATTTTAGGAAATCCAACTTTAAGATGAAATAATGATTTGAGAATAGCTTTCACTCTGGTGAACAATGAAGATTCTTTTTTAGAGAAATATAGTTCAGTAGATGTAGAAAACAAAAGCATAACAAAATAATCCAAGATGCAGAACTTGACATTTTAAAAACGGTTTTCAACATTATGAAAATAAATGGTGAGTACAGCTAATGTAACACTCTTTACTCTTGTTTTCTTATATTATTTAATCTTTCCTTCAGCAAGGAGCAGCCCTGTAGAAGAAGACACCAAATGATTCGGAGTCTATGCTTTAGTGATTTAGTTGAGGTCTTTGTCAGTGCCATTCATCTGGCTGCCACAATGTACGAGCCCACCACTGACTGATCAATTGGAGTCCCTCAAGGAATCATACAGCCTTCAATGTGAAATGCTACCTAAGTTATTAAATCTAGGGAGTGAAGCAGCAGCAAAAGAGGCAAAGTAAAAAGGTGTGTAGACTGACTCAAAGCCCCCCTGCAAATAAAATGTTGCTTGACTGTATTCATTCTTCTGAAAGTCACAGAAATGGAATTAGGAATGTTCAGACAAAGTATCATCTGTAAGGTTCTTCTCAACTCATGTGATTTTGTTCCATTGCAATGTGTGAAACAGCCGACCATATGTTTATTGTGGTAAATTTACATCAAGGAACAGAGTATTTACTATAACAGAATAAATACTGCAACAGCCATTTTCATGTCAGTATTCTTTTACCACAACATGTACAGTATTTTCACATGTTCAATATTAGAAATATTTGAGCTCCTAAAAATTATAACCCTGTAGTGGTCTAAGCATAATGGGCAGCTGCATACATTCCTGAATCATATTCTTACAGTTTTGTCATGAAATGTTTGATTTTAGATCCAGTTTCTGGTGCATACAATTTTAAGACACATAAAGAAATAATTCAGCTAAAACATCATCAGTCAGTCATTTTCTACTGCTTCTTCCATAGTGGGTTGAGGGGAAGCCGGTGCCTATCTCCAGCATCTCTTAGCCTGGCCCAGAAGAAGGTTCCGGTGTTGTGGAAGACCTCCTGTCTTGTTCCGGTACCAAAGAAAACTCACCCATCAGTCCTCAATGACTGTTGAGGACTGACATCCCACCTCATGAAGGTCATAGAGAGACTCCTGTTGGCCCACCTGAGTAAGCAAACAATAAACTATCAGGACTCCCTTCAGTTTGCTTATCGCTGTGGAGTTGGAGTTGAAGATGCCATCATACATCCTCAAAGCACTGTGAAGATCATGTTCTTTGATTTCTCCAATGCATTTGACACAATCCAACCTGATTTGCTTCATCAGAAACTCTAGAAGACTCAGGTGGAGGCCTCAACAATCTCCTGTCATCTGCAGAAATACTCGGATGATTCTGCAGTTGTGGGGTGGATCAGAGATGGACAAGAAGCTGAGTACAGGAAGGTGGTGGACCACTATGTGTCATGGTGTGGAAACAATCATCTCATCTTGAACGTGACTAAAACAAAGGAGATGATTGTAGATTTTAAGAGAAACAGGAATAAGTCAAAAACTATTTCCATCATGGGTGAAAAGGTGGAGGTGGTGGAGGAGTATAAATACCTTGGTGTTCACCTGGACAACAGACTAGAGTGGAGATGCAACTGTGAAGCCATCTACAAGAAGGGACAGAGCAGACTGTACTTCTTGAGGAAGCTTAGGTCGTTTGGTGTTTGCAGCAAGATGCTGCATATCTTCTATAAGTCTGTTGTGGAAAGTGTGATCTCTTCTACCATCATCTGCTGGGGAAGCAGCATCAGAGCCAGGGACTTAAAAAAACTCAACAAGCTGATAAAGAAGGCTGGTTCTGTTCTGGGGACTCCTCTGGAACCTCTGGAGATCATTGTGGAAAGAAGGATTCTTCATAAAATGAAGAACATTATGGAGATCCCTGAGCATCCTCTTCATGATACTGTCCTACAACAACAGAGTGTCTTCAGTCAGAGGCTTCTTCAGATCTGCTGGAAGACGGAGCGCTACAGGAGATCCTTCCTGACCACAGCCATCAGCATCTACAACAGCTCTTTGAAGAAACCCTCATAATGAGCTACAACAACATTTAATTGGCCTTTGGGATTAATAAGTATTTTTGAACTGAATTGAATTAATTCTATACCACCAGCATCAATGAACTCATGTGATACCATAGAAAATTCTGTAAAAGTATGTCCTTGTAACTAAAGTGGAATACATTTTGAAATAAGTATCTGGTTACACCATCACTTCATCTGTGGTGAGCTCCAGAGAGGCAGACAAAAGAGATGCCTGAGATCCTCTTCTCCTCTCTCTGGTCTCTCATCTGACATGCACACATGCTGGTTATCTGTCAAGCAGATGTCAAATCTGCTCTAAACGGCTGCCATCTCTGCTCTCTAACTAGATTCCTATGTTTTTCATCTTGAACTGGATCTGCTGATGTCTTTCAGTGTGGAGTGACAGGACCAGCGTCATGAAACACATGAGGCGGGATCAAGTAAAAGAGGAAGCGGGTCCCCAGTTAAACTGTACGTTTCTGGAGGAATGACAAAACCACTAAAATCTGACAGATCTATCTTCATTAGATGTGGGAGGACACACTGTGGTGAAAGTAGAGCAGAATCTAAAAATAAGAAAAATCGCTTGCTTTGAATTATTCATAGCTGAGAGTCAAAGATTATTCTCTTTCAAATCAGTCCATCATGTAATTACATTAACAATGTGGCTAGTTGAGACATATATTTAACTATATTCTCTAAATCAAACGCTGGTAGGGAAAACAGTATTTTCTAGTTAGTCGGGAGACAGCCAGTGGCACTGTTCCCCAGTTGAATACTGGGCTGCCCGAGGACACTATTAAAGGAGCATCTGACCTGTACACCCACTGACAGCTCAATATAAACGTTCCTTTTTTTAATAGACCATCTTGCTGAAAAATATGTTGCCAAACCTTTTAAAAAAAGCCATTTCAGGAGAACTTAAATGGTCCCACCCATTACATTTTATGCTCCAGTCTGTTCACATAAACTTGATGCTCAGCCTTGGTTGCTGTTTTTATGATCCGACGTGGACACTCAGCACCGCACTTCATTCCTGAGGAGATGTGAGGCAGAAGGCGAAAAATCATTGAGTGCAGCCGGAAGATGGGGCCAAGCAATTGATAGACTGCATTACAGAAGCTTATATTTCACTTTATTCATTCAGTATCCACCCTCAAGTGTATAACCACCAAGCTGTAGCATAGCATTACTTTAAAAGAAAAGAGGAATGCCCAAGAGGAATAAAGCTGAATGGTTGAAGAGTTCCTCTTTGTCTCTTTACGCAAGACTGCCTGACTACAGATGAGCAATCATAAATATATATTAGAATTTGCTAATTACAAACTGCATAGTTTTAAGACAGCCAATTTGTATAAGTAAGTGGTATTTTTACCAAGAAAGGATGTTAAACTTTTCTGACTTCAAACAGTAAAAGACCAATTAAGAAAGACATGTGAGAAGCAGTTGGAATGCCTTCACTATAGAGAAATACAACAAACCTCAGAAAAAAAAGTGAACTTTGGAATGAATTTCCTTAGACCATTAAAAACATGCAACACAACTGAAATAAGTTCTAAAACTTCACTTTGCTTTCCATCCATCCATCCATCTAGCCATTCGTCCATCCATCCATCCATCCATGTTCCTTTTCATATGTGACTAGGTAGGCATTTCTTTTCATACGAGCAGCTGCCCACGCTTTGATGTCTGATTCCACTCATATGTCAGTGAGTGGAACCGTGCATTTAGGCTATAAATACCAAGTATGTTTAAAAAGATATGGGCAGTTCAATCAGTTTTTTTCTGTCAGTCATGGTAGTTGTGTGATGTCACAATAGTTCAAATATTTCCTATTTAGTTTGTTTTGTATTTATGGAATTGTATTTACATTTTTTCTCTAAGGTGTCCAAACATTTTTCAACCTAACAGATAAAGAAAATGATCATTTGAATGATATTCAAGAACAGCTCATACTCCCTCCATTTCCAACAGTGGGCCCTGAAACTCTTTCCTAACATGATCACCAACGCCTGTTTACACATATGACGCATAAAAAACTACATGTTACACATATAACATTATCGAGTTCCCAGAATCATGGAATGATCAGTTATCCCAAAATCAAAAACCTTCAAATGTCTGCTTGGTCATCTAAACTTACTAATTAAGGATAAAAGTCCATGGTCATACAGCTAACCATCAAATGAATTGTTTTCATTGATCTCACCATGAGTTTCTTTATGGACATCGGAGAACCTCAGAATGGGGCATGCATTATTGCTGCATTTAACAATATGGCCTTGATGGCAGATGGCCAAGGATGACACAGTTATTCTTTATGCACCTAAATAAGTCACAGATCATATAATTGCTCATATTACTCAACCAATGATTAAAGAGTTTAATGTCTTAAAACAGATGTGTTAATATCAACACAAATTGAGTCAAAACACAACACAATAATGTGGTAAATTGTATAATTAAAATAAGTGGAATTCTTGTAGAAAAATAAACATTTATTGTAAATTTTTACCAATATAATTGACAAAAAACATCACATAACATGTTAAGTGCATATTGTCAATTTGTTTAACCTTCAAAAATTAATACACATTTAAACTGTTTTTAGAGTCTAAACTTTTTTTGCTCTTAGTGCAAAATCTTTTTCACTTTTTTCCCCCCAAATAAAACTGACTGATCTATTGCAGGTCACAAAAAACATTTTAAGCATGAACTACAAAACCCAGTTAAATGGGCAAACAATCAAATTTCTATCAAGTATTGTTACGTCACAGTAAAAGCTTTTCAAAGCTGCTGTTTAGAACCTCTTAAACAATTTTGTACCTGGAATTCAAGTATAATCTGTTTCCCTGGAAACATGACAACAGGCTTAATGGTCTGACATCAGCAAGGTCATTCATGCCAACAACTTCATAGACATCAGTCCTAGACACCACATAAACATAGTAATGGTCATCAAAATATTCATCTGACAAATATCAACACCATCCTCTCACGATTTAGAAGGATGTTAACTATTTACCTCTTAAATCATAGTTAAGAGGGACAACAGTCCCAGTTTTGTAGGTCTGACCAAACACTCTAATGGCATTTGCAACATGGATAGTGCTTAATATGCCAATATCTTCATTCTCTGATTACAGCTTTTTAATGAGCAACTGGCTGTGTTCTAAAGAACCTACCATTTGAAACTAAGGTTTCTTTACCAAGTGAATTGCCAAGTTTCCAGCTGTACATGCTCTGTATTTGACTCTTGTCTAAAATGTGTCTGAAATCAACACTTGTGTCATTTGACAATTCTTTCTGGTAGTGTCTGTCTTATGTCCCAGGAATACTTCTTTTGGTTTCACAGGAGACATTTTATCAGATAAATATTTGCTCATCTTATAAAGAGTGTCAACATCATGAAACAAATTCCTTCAACGTTCTTGCATTTTTGGCTACAAATAATTTGAAAAGGCATGAAAGACTGAGATGTCGGATAAGCTTCTGCAATTAAATGCGTGACCTTTGGACATACATACATGGTTTACCTATGACATTGCATTGAGCTTGGAGATGAGACAGAAAGCAGTTGGACGGGGTAGGCAAGGTTGCACACCCAATACATCTTGAACAGCTTGTCAAGAGAGCAGGTCAGGCCTTCGTCTCCAAGTGGAATGGCAATCTTGTCAGTTTTTGCCACAATGACATACTGATGTGTTCCTCCACTTGGAGGTCCCAAGCACAGAATGTAAGGTTGTTGGGTCCTCACAGATGAATCAGGATTGTCAAACAAATATGAGATGCTTGTTCCAGACTAGGGGTGGGCAATATGGACCAAAGAAATATCTCGATAATTTATTTTACATTTTCCGATAACGATAATCTGACGATATCCTTTTTCTTTCTTTCTTTTTTTTAACAATAATTACTATCACACCCTACTTGCCTACCAGGACATCTATGGATAAACACGGTGTTTCAGAACAATAGCTCTTGTTTATTTTTCAAGTGCTTCATACATCTTCTGCAAAACATGCACACAAACATATTATGGCATTCTGCAAAACATTGCCCAACAATGGCCATATTTGACAATGACTAACTTCAAGTTATGTCCCGGCTGTACTTAAATCACAGGGGAATATACCAAATAAGGTTTTCTCAATATTATCTTAAGCTTTTGTACAAACATAAATAAATAAATATAAACAAATATCATTAAATTAAGATGACATCAAAATATAAAGCAAATTAAATACTTTAAATCAAATAAACAGTACCATGTATTGTCAATGGCACACAAATTTGGCTAGAATTCTGGAGAAAGCCACGGCATCAGGCTTGAGTGAATCCCTGTGGCAGGTTACAACATTTCCACCTGTGCTGAAAGCCCTCTCTGACGGGTTACTTGAGGCGGGTATGCACAGATATTTTCTGGCCAGTTTCGCCAACCCGGGGAAATTCACCTCTTGTGATTCCCACCACTCAAGAGGATTGACATCACTGTCCACCTCAGGAATCATGAGGTAGCTCTTGAGCTCATTTTCAATGGCAGTGGCTAGTGACTCCCCTTCTCTTATGTGTTGTTTTTTTAAGTAACATCCAAACAATTTTTTGTCCTTTTTGGGTGGCTCCCTGGTGTCATCACCCCTTGCTACATCCTCTGCTGTGGTGTCCTGAGCTGTTGAGGTTGAGGGGCCTGGGGAAACGTGGTCTTCCTCTGTTTCCATGGCTAGCAGCTCAGTGGTTATTTTTGATTAAACTGCTTCAACCTGGTCATCATCATTGTAACGGTTTTTGTAGCGGGGGTCGAGTGTAGATGCCAAACTTAAGAGGTCAATGTCATCTTTGTATTTTGTGTCCAGGGATCCCAGAATGGTTTCTTTGATTGTTTTGGTCAGGTCTGTGTCCTCAGGCTTAACTGCCAGGACCTCGGTGTTGAACAATGACAGGACAGGTTTGAGGCAGGACACCGTGACAACTTTCTCACCTGAAAGTGCATCGGTAAACTCTAACAGAGGACCAAGGGCTTTGCTTACTGATTCCAGCACCTCAAGATCCTGCCAGGTTGGATTGAGATGACGGCGCTTTTTGTCTGCACCCAGCACATGACGTATGGCCTTCTCTTGTTCAACAAATCGCTCAATCATGTGCTGTCTGGAGCCCCATCTTGTGGGTGATTCAGTGATTTCTTCATTTTCCAGCTGTTGGAGAAAGCTGCTACCACCTTCTTACAAACTCCAATGGCACGGTCCACTCTTGGATCACGCATGCTCCTCTCTGGAAAAAACAAAATGCATATAAAACACGCTCCATAGGCTAACAACAGCCACTCCTACATATATATATATACATATATATATATATGTGAATATATGTGTGTATATATGTATATATATATATATGTGAATATATGTGTGTATATATGTATATATATATGTGAATATATGTGTATATATATATATATATGTGAATATATGTGTGTATATATATATATATATATATATATATATATATATATATATATGCAAACACATACAGGGGTTGGACAATTAAATTTAAACACCTGGTTTTAGACCACAATTTATTAGTATGGTGTAGGGCCTCCTTTTGCAGCCAATACAGCGTCAATTTGTATTGGGAATGACATATATAAGTCATGGACAGTGGTCAGAGGGATTTTAAGCCATTCTTCTTGCAGGATAGTGGCCAGGTCACTACGTGATACTGGTGGAGGAAAACGTTTCCTGACTCGCTCCTCCAAAACACCCCAAAGTGGCTCAATAATATTTAGATCTGGTGACTGTGCAGGCCATGGGAGATGTTGAACTTCACTTTCATGTTCATCAAACCAATCTTTCACCAGTCTTGCTGTGTGTATTGGTGCAATGTCATCCTGATACACGGCACCACATTCAGGATACAATGTTTGAACCATTGGATGCACATGGTCCTCAAGAATGGTTCGGTAGTCCTTGGCAGTGACGTGCCCATCTAGCACAAGTATTGGGCTAAGGGAATGCCAGGATATGGCAGCCCAAACCATCACTGATCCACCCCCATGCTTCACTCTGTGTATGCAACAGTCTGGGTGGTACGCTTCTTTGGGGCTTCTCCACACCGTAACTCTACCAGATGTGGGGAAAACAGTAAAGGTGGACTCATCAGAGAACAATACATGTTTCACATTGTCCACAGCCCAAGATTTGCGCTCCTTGCACCATTGAAACCGACGTTTGGCATTGGCATGAGTGACCAAAGGTTTGGCTATAGCAGCCCGGCCGTGTATATTGACCCTGTGGAGCTCCCAAAAGACAATTCTGGTGGAAACAGGAGAGTTGAGGTGCACATTTAATTCTGCCGTGATTTGGGCAGCCGTGGTTTTGTGTTTTTTGGATACAATCCGGGTTACCCGAACATCCCTTTCAGACAGCTTCCTCTTGCGTCCACAGTTAATCCTGTTGGATGTGGTTCGTCCTTCTTGGTGGTATGCTGACATTACCCTGGATACCGTGGCTCTTGATACATCACAAAGACTTGCTGACTTGGTCACAGATGCACCAGCAAAACGTGCAGCAACAGGTGTTTAATTTTCATTGTCCAACCCCTGTATATACATATATATCATATGAATGATAGAAATGGTGTGTTTGTTGTTCAAAAAGAACTATGAAGGTAACTTACCGATTGCAATATGAAGCCGGTGCCCAAAGCATGGCAGCCTGGTCCAGCTGTTGATCCGGATTGCACTGAGAACGTTTGCACCACTGTCGGTTGTCATGCATGCCATGCGTTCTTCCTTCAGTTACCATGCAGCGAGGGTATCTTTCAAACCAAGTGCAATGGTGTCACCTGTGTGGTCCTGCGGAAAGTAGGACGTCTGCAAGCAGAAGCTCTTCAGTAACCAGGATTCATCAATAAAGTGTACAGTCAAAGACAGATAGGGCTCGGAGGTCCTGCTCGACCACAAATCGGTGGTTGTAGAAAAGTGCGACACATTTTGCAGTTTCTCTGTAAGTGTTTTGCGAGTTGATTTGTATAAGTTTGGTAGAGCAGTTTGGCCAAAATATTTCCGACTTGGCACTTTGTATCTGGGATCAAGGACACGAACAAGTTCTCTGAAGCCTTCCCTCTCCACCAGTTGAATCGCCATCATTTCCTTGGCTATGAAATTAGTAATGGCATTCATTATGTCTTGCCAACGTTTATTTGCTTTCTCGTATGGTACGTGTTTGCTGAATGACTCGGCGAGGGTTTGCTGACTGTGTTGTGCTGGATTACTTGTCTTTTCTTTGGCCGTAGTAGTGCTCATAGAGTTGCAAAGTTTTACGTAGTCCTCCTACTCTTTTGTATGGTTTGTGCGCAAGTGGTGGAACAGATTTGTTGTTGAACTGCTCTTCACAGTGACTGATTTTCGGCATATCTTGCATATAACACTATTTTGACCGACGTCAGTCTTATCAAAACCGAACCATTTCCAGGCTAGGGACGTGGACCCACGTCTTGCAATTAATTCATCTGCTGAGACAGAATATTGCTGCATATTTCCTCCATGTGAGAAGATTGTTCTCTTTTGGTTACTGTGAGTCACGAGACTGAATTCTGTTTGCTAATTGGCCTAGTTGGCGCTGACTCGAGTCACAAGACTGAACCCTGTCCGCTGATTGGCTTCTGAGGCACGCGTTCTTTGAATGATAATTTTCATGCACCTCTCCTTTACCGTGTATGCACCCTCCATTTGTTGTCTTTTCGAGACCGTATGAATACTCGATAACATAAAACTGCACATCGTCAAAAGCAACGTTTACGATACTGTCGTCGGCAATATATATTGCCCACATCTATTCCAGGCTGTAACACACAACAAGAAAACATTACCATAAAATTGAAAAGAGCTTTACAAATATTCAAAAATAACAATAATAAACAAAAAACATACAGGTGCGAAGTCCACAAGGAAGAAAATGGCTGATTTCACACTGCAGCGACTCCAACCTCTCCCTTGTCCCGATGCAGTTGGTGGAAGAAGATGTGTAAGTCCCTGAAGTGCTTTGAAGCAGATCATATCTACATAGAAATATTAGATGAAAAAGTAGATGCCTTTATAATACAAAAGGGAGCATTTTCACAGTAAATTAACTAACTTTAACTGACTTTTAAAAACTTCAAATGCATGTTTAAAATATATCTCTGAGTATAACTGGACATACCATCATTGGTGTTTCCAGAGAAGGAAATGTTGACAGATCCTCAGACATCTCGCTGGAGGCGATCTTCATTAGCTTGGGGATGATGTTCGTCTCCCATTTGCGAAGACAATTGTCAGCCTTTCCTTCAAAGAGTTTTCCAAAGTCTGCATCAAACTACAATATGAAGAGAGAGAGATTAATTTTTTAATGGGCTTCATTTCAATCTAAATTCCTCTTTTAAACTGAAGTGATCAATAAGGTATAACTACTTGCAAGCCACATTATTGCTTCAAATGGCGCTGGACTGACAAATGTTTTAGAACAAATTTGGCATCACATCAAGAATTGACTTACCAGACATGGCATCTCAATGAACAGTGGATATTGTTGAAATATCTCAGTCAGGGTTGGAGACTGTGTTGTAATCCATGTTCTCCTTTAAATCTGGATCATAGAAGTGTTCCCTGGCACAAGTGATAAATTCAACATCAGTAAAATAAAAATAAAGAAAAAGTCCAATATTGTTTATTACACTTTAAGTGTGTTGTATGCCAAAAAGATAAAAACACTGCACTAAAGTCACTGGTTGATTGAAAAACATAATCCAAAAATGACTCCTCTGATTTTTACTTACATATCCTTCACTGTGGTCCTGGATTTTGACGCATAGTTTAGGGAAGATGGAGACAATATTTTTGGCAAGTCACAACTAGTCATCACTGGATGGGTAACTGCAAATAAATATTTTTTTTTTTATATCTGACAAACTCATGAGGCAGTTACAAAAACACTAGCCCTTTATACCAGCTTAAACATCTGACCAAAAACAGCGGACGTTTATAAGAGAAAGCCAATTTGTTGGAATTATTCATGTTGGTTCATATACAGTATTTCAATCCACCATGTCATTAAAATATTTGTGTCCCAGTGCTAGAGTAGGTGTGGCTCATGACTACTCGAGTCATAACTATTTCACTGATTTAAATTTTTTAAGGCACAACTATAGCTTGGGAATATGATCAAATTCAATCTAATTGGTGGGGGTTTGCACCACATATGCATTCTATAGGTCAAAGGTGGCCAACCAGTTTAGCATTAAGAGCCAGAATAAAAGATCCGCACAACAAAACACAAATTTTTAAGAACGTTGGTTGCGTACTGTAACCCCAGATTCTATGAGTATAGGCGCAGCCCTTTAAGGCTATCGCTAGTGGGTTTATCCCTTCGCGCGCAGCACTGAAAACTTTAGTCCACGCCCACCTGCTGTGTGGGCCCCACCCCGGTATATATAAATTACGGTGAGACCGGACAAACGGCTCCCAAATAGCTTTTTTCTTCAGCTATTCAGGAACCAGTGAGGCCCAGAGCTTAAAGGGCTGCGCCTATGCTCATAGAATCTGGGGTTACAGTACGTAACCAACGTTCTATTTCGTATAGGCTTCGCCCTTTAAGGCTATCGCTAGGTGGTTAAAGGCGAAGCAGGATGTAGTCTATGCCTCACTGGGTCCATCCAGACCACAACTGAAACATCTGCTCGCATAATGACACCAAACTCAGCCTTCTGAATGCGTAAGTACGCGCTCCAAGCATCTTGCGCATCACAATGAACAGAGAAGAATATCTCTGGTCAGTGAAAAGGCTGAGATAACAGACCTGCAGCTGTGAATAGGAAAACCGAAGGTTACGAACTGTAACAGTGTAATGATGAGCAGAGAAGGTCAAAAAACCTCCAGGAGGGACATGGAGACAGATCAGCAGCTGGATCATGCGTAATGATGCAGCATAACAACCTAGTGTGCCACAGACAACACAACAGAGGAGAATAACCTCTGATCACACGGAGGCTTAATGAATACAGCCGCAGTGACAATAACATCATAAGTCACGAACCGTGGCTGATAATAATATTATGGCACCCTGCGTCTGCATGCAGGAAGGGTGACTCAGTAACGAAATAATAATCATTCTGTCAAAACCCTGAGAATATAATGAGTCATGGAGAAAACTGACACATCTTGCAGGTAAAAACGAATAAATGAGCATGGAGATGACCATGAGGCTGCTGTGCAGATGTCCTCCACTGTCATTCCTCCATGCAGAGCTTTGGAGGATGAAATCCCCCTGATTGAATGAGCCCTGAGATTCTCTGGAGGGTCCAATCCAGAGGAAGTGTAAGCCTGTGAAATAGCCTCACACAGCCAGTGTGAGAGGCGCTGGACAGATAGAGGACGTCCTGCAGAGTTTTCTCTGTAATTCACGAACAGACGCCGGGAGCGGCGCAGTGCAGCCGTGCGTGCCACGTAACATGAAAGCTCGCGCACGGGACAGAGGAGATGAGAGGTGGCCTCCTCTTCGGAGTTATGAGGAGGAGGATAAAAGCCATCCAGAGTTATCACTCTCGATCTGAACGAACTCGTGATGCTTTTAGGTGTAAAAGCAGGGTTAGGACGCAGCACAGCTGAGCTGCCGTTGGCTTGTATTCTGAGACATGAAGGAGCGACAGAGAGCGCAGATAAATCGCTCATTCTCTTCGCAGATGTCAGAGCTAACAGCAAGGCTGTTTTAAAAGACAGAATTTTAAGTGGAGCCTGATCTAAGGGCTCAAATGGGGCTTTAATCAGTGCGCGCAGGACCAGCGCTAAATCCCACTGAGGGACTAGAGGGCGTGACATGGGTCTGTGTCTACGTACACCCCGCAGAAAATGCTTCATCAGCGGGTGGTTAAAGACCGTTCTGTCACCAAAACCCTCACGACAGGAAGAAATAGCTGCAGCATAAGTTTTAATGGTGCTGAAAGCTAAATTCCTGTTCATCAGCTGCTGGAGGAATGACAGTTCGCAACCTAATGGACATGAAAAGGGCTCCACGCCTTTCTCTGCGCACCAGCGCTGAAAAGCTGCCCACTTTGATGCGTATGACGCTGTGGTAGAGGCGGCTCGTGCGCCCTGAATCGTGCGCACCACATCGTGCGGGAGACCCAGCCTTTCTAAGCGCTCCCGTTCAGCGGCCAGACCCAGAGACGTTGACCTAACTCTGGACGCTCCTGATCGCCCCTCCCGCCTGGAGGAGTGCATCCTCTGTCCACAGCAGTTGCCACGGGCGACCTGACACCAGCTGCTGCAGGCTCGGAAACCATGGCGCGCTTTTGCGCTCGGGGGCTATGAGAATCACTGAGAGCTGTTCCTCTCGGATTTGGTCCAGGAGCCGCGGGATCAGCGGAACTGGTGGAAAAGCATAAAGGAGCATTTTCGGCCACGGGCTGTGAGCAAAGGCATCCACTCCTAATGGTGGATCCTCCCGTGGGCTCAGTGAGAACCACAACTGGCATTGTGCGTTCTCCCGTTTGGCCAAAAGATCCAGTGCTGCTTTCCCAAATCTGCTCCAGATCTGAACAATCAGCTTGGGGTGGAGACTCCAGTCCCCGGGACGAGGACCACCTCTGGACACGATGTCCGCTCCTCTGTTCAAGACGCCGGGGATGTACACTGCTCTGATGGAGAGCAGGTTCATGCGCGCCCAGCACAGCAGCCACCTGGGAATGTTTAGCAGCTGAGCCGAGCGCACACCTCCCTGGCGATTTATGTACGCTGCTGCCACTCTGTTGTCCGTGTGGATCAGAACATGCTGATCCCGCAGCAGAGGAGCAAAATGCTGTGTCACCTTCCACACTCTGAGAAGCTCCAGCACGTTTATGTGGAGAGACATGTGGTCTGGCCACTGTGCTCCCACCGCCTGAGACTGACACGTTCCTCCCCATCCCGACAGGGATGCATCTGTGAACACAGACGTGTGACGCCGGTCTGCTGAGGGGACCTCCCTCTGACAGGATGAGGGGATTTCCCCAGTGGGCCAGGTCGGGTCCCACTGAAGGAGGGACTGAGATCATCCGCCTCTTCTGACGCACAGGATCTATGCGCAGGCGGATGAACCATCTCTGAAGACGTCTCACATAAAGCAGACCCAGCGGAACAACCACGTGAGCCGCTGACATCATTCCCAGTAATCGCATAAGTGACAGAGCTGTACTATGCTGTGAGGTTTGACACGGAGGAGAAGCGCCGACAGCGCGTCTGTTCTCGGCTGAGAGAGCCGGGCTCTCATTGTGGCTGAATTTAGCTCCACCCCCAGATAAACGATCATCCGGGATGGGAAAACAGAACTTTTTTGCCAGTTTATTGAAAACCGCCGGAACGGTCAGATGTGCGGCCAGCTTCTTTGTCTCTACCGCCGCTTCCTCTCTGGATCGAGACAGCAAAAGCAGGTCGTCCAGATAAGAGGATTCTCATGCCTGCCGAGCGCAGCGACTGCAACGCCGTCTCCACACATTTGGAGAACGTGCTTGGGGCAAGAGAGTAACCAAACGGCAGGCGGTTGTATTGATATGAGATCCCCTGATAAGCGAAACGCAGATATTTGCGGTGTTTCGGGATGATGGGGATGTGAAAATAAGCATCATTTAGATCTATGGAGGTGAACCGGTCGTTCTGGTGAACGTTCTCTATCACCTGTCTGACTGTCAGCATGTGGAAACGTCTCTCCATGATTGCTTTGTTGAACAGAGACAGATCGAGAATCGGTCTCATTCCTCCAGTTTTCTTGGGAACCAGAAAATACCGGGAATAAAACCTTGTGTTTTCCTCTCTGCGAGGAACCCTGGAAATGACGTTTTTTATCAGGAGTTCCTGCAGTTCTGACATGAGAATGGAGCTCTGCTCCGGGGAGGACAGGACTGTCTCCAAAATCCCTCTGAACGGTGGGGGTGTGACAGGAACTGCAGCGTGTAACCTCTGCTGATCAGTCTGTCCATCCATCTGTCCAGGGAACATACGCGCCGCCACTGTGAGTGATGCTCTGAGAGCGGGCACGCATTTATCTGTGGTGCCATGGTGCTCATGGATACGAGACAGGCTAGAGTCCCTACTGCCGTTACGCGACTCAGATTCTGATCGGAGGTAGGGGGCTCGGATCAAAAGGGCTGTAAACCAGCCTCACCAGGGGGGTATTCACCCAGGCCCGCAGCTTGGTGTTGAGCGGGGGCATCACTGGTGCGCCTCTTTGTGGGGAGCTGCTGTTGTGCATCCTCTGTGATCTCACCCGCTGACAGCTGGGGAGGACAAGAGGGAGAAGGCAGCGAGCGTGGCTCTACCGGAGCAGCATAGGATGCTCTCGTGGAGTCTTGCTTGAAAACTGTGAGATCGTGGGGCCTCTTAAACGGCTGTTTAAAAGGGGCCATCTCATTTGGAGTGGAGGATGTGTGTGAGGAAAGCGCAGCGAAATCGTACGATCTGGCTGAGCCAGAATAAACCGGAAATTTGCTCTTAGAGAAATGTATGTGTTTTACACACATCCCCCCCCACCAGTCATTTTTTAAATCTCCGCCGTGGCACCTGCGGAGGGTTGGACCAGGCGCACGCCACTTGCCGAACTCTGCGCTGCTGCTGCGGCTGAGTAGACGGAGCAGTGGGCGGAGGAACTCGGGGAGCTGCGGCAGCGGCCGTGGAGCGTCTCTGCTGATGCCGCTGATCACGGCGATCCCCCCAACTGGTGGTATGGGACGAACGGAAGCCAGAGCGATTAAGAGACCCATGGCTCCTGACCCGTTCAAGTTCCTCTTGAGAGGTCTGCATCTGGCCGAGCACAGACTGGAAATGAGGACCGAACAGCCCATCCGGACTGATCGGTCCCTCCAGTAAAATCCTCAGGGATGGAGGAGGAGAGCCGAAGCCACATCTGTCGCTGTAGCAGGGTCTGCCAAGCAGCAATGCGGGAGGAGCACACAGCCAACGCTGCACAGAGGTTAAGATGGTGTCTGCGAAATTGAAGAATTCCTCTTCCGGAGGCAGCTCCATCTCCCGAGCCTTCTTGGAGATGGCGTAGGCCAGGAAGGCGGTGTTGTTCATCGCTGCAGCGACCTGAACAGCACATTGGTGGGAGGGATCTGTTTGCCTGGCCGTGATCTGATCACTGGAGGAGGGGGGCACAGGCCGTCGTCCGACATGCCGGCCGACCTAACCCCAAAAACTGCCGACAGACTGGGCTTCAGAGGGCCAAACTGGATCTCGGCAAGTTAGATGAGCTGGAGCGAATTTCCCCGCCAGGTCATCAGTCGGGAGCAGGGCTAAAGGCGCGGGAACAGGGACACCTTTAGTCTCAGCTACTTTAACAATGATGTCCGGCAGCACGCTAACAAGTGCGCCCATCGACGGAAAGGGGGTGGTCGCCGACATCGGGAGGCCCTGAGCCTGGACTGGTTTGGCATCTGCCTCCGCGTCCTTCGTCCGGAGGAAGGGAGTGGAGATATCAGTCACTGTTTCCGGGACGGAATCGTCCAATTCCCACCCAACACCGAAGATGTCCAATGCCTCCTCGATGGAGCATTGGTCCGCCACGGGGAATTCCCCTTCTAGCGGGGAGAAAATGGCTAGCCGCCGCTGCTTCTCTTCCAGAGGAAGACGCCTGCAGGAAGGGCAGGTGGACTGCAGGGTCAAGGCCAAGGTAGCATGATCAGGACCGAGGCAGCCCTCGCAGATGACATGTGGTCATAGCTCATGATGTAGCCGGTATTACAAGCCGGGCAAAGGCGGATAGTGCCGACGCTAGCCATTGCTCTTCTTCCAGAAATCAGTGCTCTTAAGTCGCTGAAGAAAAAATGGGAGCCGTTTGTCTGGTCTCACCGTAATTTATACAGACCGGGGTGGGGCCCAAACAGCAGGTGGGCATGGACTAAAGTTTTCAGTGCTGCGCGCAAAGGTATAAACCCATTAGCAATAGCCTTAAAGGGCTGCGCCTATACGAAATAGAACTCAGAAGTTTCATCATAAGCCTAGACAGCTTTTAGCATTTTCATATCAGATTTTCTTAATTCTTAACTGACCACTTGGTTTATTTCATTATCTGGAGGACTGTGTGTGTGGATATAATTAAAATAAAATAAGTAATATGCACAACAACCACAGAGCAAGATCAGTGAAATTGCTGGGAGCTGCACAGGACAGAGGGAGAGCCGAATGCAGCTCTTCTTTCCTGCTCCTGCTATAGCAGTGGTGAATGCTACATGTAAAATTTTCGCTAATGTTATCATAAAGCCTTTTTAATAATCACGGGTAAAAAAAATAGCTGCCAGGTTCACTAGCTCCCTCTGCAATGTAATAAGATCACATTTTGTTTATTTCAACACTACTTAATTAGGAATGTACAGGTGACAAGCAAGTCTTTAAATACATTTCTAGTCAAAGAATTTCAGTGTAAGCAAAGCTAACCGTCACTGACCGATGTCAGGCAGTAAGAGTCACGACAGACTAACTAAGTAACTAAACAACACAAATCAATCTTATTAAAGAATTCTACTCATGTTTTATTAACAGTTTATCAAATAAAAAATTATTTTACCTTTCATTTCCCGCTGGACGGATGTCCTGCAGTGGCGTTACTGGCGTTTGCTTCAGTTGACTTTTCTTTTTTATATTGTGGAAAGTTCCAGAACTGAAGATGTCCAAGAAGTGATGTGATTGGTCGATGGTTTAACACATATTGTGTGTCTCCAGTTGTTTAACTAGAACAACACATGATGTATAGAAAACAACACAAGATGTGTTTGCTTGATGATAACACATTTGTTTTAAGAGTGTGTGGCTGCACAACCTCTAGATAATGACTTTAATGGGTGAAGGAATCTAGAGAAGGTGTACATTTCAACAAGACAATAACATGTGCAATATGAGCAAAAACAAGAAAAATATCCCAAAGTAGATTCAGGAACAAAGTTTCAGACTGTATGGACCAAAAGAAAACAATACATGTGTGATATCAAAGCACTTCCACATAGAGTTATAAATAGAGTTATAAATGCTTTGCAGTGATCACTTTTATTCAATACCAATGACACCTCCGGCACATTAAAAACAACATGGTAGAAAGATGAAAAATGGCAACATTCATCTTAAGGAAGCATAACTTCTGATAAAGACTAATTCCAAAGTTAATGTAATGAAGCATTAGGCATCCAACAGCCTTCCATATAACACACTCTGCGTAGCAGGAAATCAGCGCCCTGACCAGCTTAATCGCATCGAAAATCTTTCATCACATTAAACTTTCAACATAACATACAAAACCTATGAGAAACTAACAGAGCTGTGGACAATTCCAAAGGGAATGTACCTCCTCTATGCATTAAGCTTCAGCCAAGCATGAACCATTAACAGCAAAACAATTGAGTAACTTAAAGGAGGTTGCTTTTATTGCTGGGTAAGGGCAGGCTTTTAGTTTGTAAAACCCAATTACTGCCATGCTGTTAGCACTTCTTCACTGATTGCATTCATCAGCTGAAATCATTATCAGCAGGCTCTTCTTCGATTTCTATCAAAACCAAGAAAAGTCCTCGTTTCTTTGAGTTTCAGGACCGCAAGCAGTAGCTCATAATGCAGTGAGGGATAATAGATTTACACTTGAGCTGTAATTAGAGAAGGAATGGAGATGGAAGACTTCTGGCGCATGTGAATCTGGCACAGTAAGGCGCTCGCTGCTGAGATGCAACACAGGGAAACATTTTACTTTGAGCCAATATGCAAGTAAATATTTTATAAAACACTGATAAGATGTGAATGAAAACAAATGCAAAGTACAGACACTAGATTTCCTAAAAATATTATTAGCGTCTTTTCTCTCAACTTTGGCTTACTTGGTTTCTGTTAAAGACGTTTTCATATTTTTATGGGAAAAATATTTTTTTTAAATTACAATATGGACACAAGCCAGAATACTTAGTGATTTGACAACTAACTGAATATTTAAATGAAGTCATTTTTAGTTAAAATTTCAAGTGTTTCTTTTGGTTTTTTGTTGTTTTTTTTATTTGAATATTGTCTCTATTTAATGTGGCTTCTTTGCAGTGAAACTGATCCAATGGAACCTGATTCCTGACTTGCACTAACTGGACTGCTGGTAGCATAAAACAACAAAAACTAGGAACAATAAACTACACCTCTTGGGAGGAAAAACTCAGATGAGTGCATTTAAAATATTGCTTCTTTGCAAAAGAAAACTGTAAATATTTTTTTCCAGAAATGACATTAACAGGTTTGTCAAAGAGCTGAAACATAATTTAAGCTTTTAAATGCTCTACAACATATCACAAAGGGTTTAAGAAAAAAGTGAGGCCATATCTAAAAACAAAATAAATACAGCTGAAGCAAAACTGGAAACTTCAACATT
Organism: Girardinichthys multiradiatus; assembly: GCF_021462225.1. NCBI lineage: Eukaryota > Metazoa > Chordata > Actinopteri > Cyprinodontiformes > Goodeidae > Girardinichthys > Girardinichthys multiradiatus. The sequence goes on along the minus strand of NC_061812.1, from coordinate 8,300,047 downwards.
ATACTGACCCAAAACATAGGGACTGACTCAGAATTAAGAAATGAAAAGTCGCGAGAGCAGTAAAGGCCAATATCTTTATTGCATTAAGGTGATAAGGGATGACGTAAGACAGGCTCGTCATGCAGGAAACCCCTGAAACAGCTGAAAGACTGATAGATGGCTACAAGGACCGCCTACATGAAGTTATTTGAGCTAAAGTGGGTGCATCTAGCATTTAGGGTGTAGGATATTCTAAACTTTTTCTCAGGTAGAATGCATATTATTTTTGATACATTTTGTTTAATAAGTATACAGTGTTTTTTGTTGAAGTGCAATTAAATAGCTTTTTTCCACAGAAAAATAAAACATGAGATTAGAAATCAATGTGTGAATGTTTCTTCATTATGAACTGAATATTTAAATGTCCTCAATTTTTCACAGTTCAGCATTTCCTTTTAAACTTTGGGTTACAAAAATATAAAAATGTTTCTCATAATTGCCAGACACTTATGCTTGAACTTCAATTTTCTTTAATTTCCTCCCTGAGAATGTGAATAAAAGTACTGCTCTTGTCTTTGCACCGACACTGTCACCTTGCTTTGCTCTTTTGGCTACAACCACACACACTCAGCAAATACAACCCAGGCCACACGCAGCCATTCACGCCTCATATATACAGCTGCCATTCAGATGCGTATAGCAGAAGACGTTTGATGGTTTTCTAATCTCGGGAACTGCCACTGGGAGATGGGGCGAGCTGACCCCAGTCATCCCCACAGTGCATCTCAAACAGCCCCACATCTCTATCTCAATCTCTTGGTTCTTGCTAGCGCTCCACCATTGTGTCGTTCACCCGCTCTCCAAATGTCAGGACAAATGCTCCACAGTCGCATCCCCAAATATCTCCAGGGTGGGGCTGACCTGCTCACAGTCTCTCAGTATAATGTCATGCTATCTATCTCTTGGCAAGGGTTACATGCTGACTTGTGACGTGGAGTGCAGCAGACTTATTCATTTTAACATGCAACAATGATCTAATATTTACATACAAAGCATTGATGGTGACATGTATTGCTTATAGGCCAAAAAAATAACTTAAGCTCCTGCTAACAAACAGTAGTAGTAAATAGATTGAAGGTTTTGTCATCTCAAACTCTTTGCTCAGATAAACATGACAGCCACCAGCCTTTCCTGAAACAAAGACAACTGTCAAATATAGCTTGATTAAATATTTTCATTTATTTCCCATCTTTGTCACTACACAAAATGTTCTTCTGAGGTGTGTTGTGTTAACTAATGGAAAACTATAACACTAACATTTCATTACGGACATTTCTGACACTGCTTGATATTTGTTTTAGGCTTGCTAGTGAATCACTGCTGAACCACAATTCAGGCTCATGGCTAAAGGTTTTTTTTTTTTTTTTTTTTTTTTTTTACAATCAATTAAAAAGAAATAAAAGCAAAGATGTTAGAGCTCAAAATTTCCCAGCATGAGCCTGGCCTTAGAAAACCAGTTCTTGCATTGCAGGGAGTAACTATGTTATGATTTGAGGGTGTTTTAGTTTTTGTTTTGGTTTTATTTACACTTATTCCCAGTCTGTGTTTTGGATCCTGCTTCTGTTTATTATTTTCCCTGGTTCTGCTTTAGTTTCTGATTATTGTTTTTCAGTTTATGTTCTGTACGTTATGTTTTCTCCTCTTATTAGTTTGTATCTTTGGATTTCTGTTTTGCTCCAGTTATGTTTTGTTCTCCCTGGCTCTGCCAGCCTTAGCAATCAGCTTCATTCGATTCACCTGCATCATGCAATCAGTCTTTTTCATTTTACCTTTACCATGCTCCATATATACACCATCATTCTGTTTACTCGTTGTGGAAACATCACTTCTCTTTGTTGTCTGTGCCAGTTACGCTTGTTTTTGTTAATTCCTGCCTCCACCCAAGAGTGATATCTGTTTGCTTAAAATAAAGCCATTTTTACTTACGGTCAATCCGCCTGTCCGTCTGCATTCTGGGGTCCACTCCGATCAGCTACCCTGACAAACTACACCATTGTAATTAAAAATAGGAGAGATGTCTATCACTAATAAATCTTAATGTGTATCTTATATTTATAAAACAGCCTGGAAAAGCAGTTTTAAGTTTAAAAAATATGGGGACACTATAAAGCTGAATGAAAAGTCAGTCTTTGACACAGTCATCTACAGGAGACAAACTAACGCAAGTCTACAGCACACATATTGAGTCACTACTTTGCCTTGAATTATCAAAAACTATGATATATTTTGCACTGGCTTCATTCACCTTCCTACATGTTTTATATTGTGTAAAACACAATGATGAAAACTTCAAGGTTTTTTGGACTGTGTGCTTTTCTCGTGATCCATTAAAATCTGAACAAAGAAAAAAATATTACTTTCTATGAACTGAAGACTGCATAGTGAGGCATACATATAAACTTTATTTAATTATCTAGCTGTGCATTTTTATTATTTACACTAGTATGGAGCAACAAATCATTTTCAGTTATTCAAAGATGGACTTTCTCAGTTGTTATTTCTTTGTGTTTAAAAAAATCTAATCTTTCAAACATTTAGAAAGCCCTGTGTTTCTGCCTGATTTACCTACGATAAGATCCATCAAGCATGTGAAACTGACCAACCACAGGAATTCCACTTCATCCAGAAGGCATATTTAAATTTATAATCGTCATTAACAAGGCATTTCTTAATAAATGTTTTCTAAAATATTTGAGCTGGGAATAAATAAAGCAAAGAAAATACTTTTTTGCTAGATTCTGTCCTTCTTCTCAAGTGAATCAGTAATGTGAAAATTGGAAAACTCAGAATAAGACAAGCAAAAAAACATTTTTCTGCCAATTTGCATAGAATACCAAAAGGAAGAAAGAAATCTCCTGAAGTAGGAAAAACAGCCGAGGAAAGAGCCATTAGAGTGCATCACACAGTTTTTAGAAAGTCTCAAACATAAGCAAATATGGAAATACTAAACTATATTCAAATGAGAGTCAGAGCACAAGTTTCATCTCCTCAATAATCCAATATATTTCCTTGTGTACATGTGAATATAAAATGGAAGAGTAAACCTCATCTCCGAAGTCAGATTGCAATTTGTGCAGTTAACAGAGGCCAAGTGGTGTAATGCATCATATTTAAAAACCTAAAAGAGGTTAGGACCTGTAAATAGTACAGCTCACAGCATTTTCATTTCAAGAAAAGGAAGCTGGTGCAGTGTTGCATCATATAGAAACAGCGACCATGTATGTTTTTCACCTGTTTACTTCTCCACCACACGTGCCTTTGCAGACACTGACCAGCAAACCATCAACTACTTGAATGCAGTTTTTTAAATGGGACAAAGTGAGTTACAGTAAAGGCAAAAGATTCCAAGTATCTAAATAGCTGAGTAATGAGGCTCTCATTTGACCCAGCCACATCATTCGTCTAAATCCAATCGATGGGAACAAAACAAATTGAACAGCCGAAAGGTACTTGTTATCACGCTTGCTCTCTCTCTCCAGAACATAACAGAGAAGTTGAACCCTCATCTGGCACTCTCCAATCCTTCCTTTTCCATTTTCACTCTTTCATGACTAGCTAATGAATGTAGATGGTGCTCTGGGGGATGCAGTGGTCTTATTACATGGGTTGTGTGTGCATGCTGCAAGCTCTGCTTTCCGCATTCAGGCTATGGTAAGAGGTTCAATTGCTTTACCAAAGCCTCCACCTCAATAAACAGAGGGATTAAAGAGGTTTGTTTATAGGGGCCACCTTAGTTTGACCTCCGTAGCTCAGGGACAAGCTACGTGATTACAGAGGTGTTGGTAGAACCCATGGAGAACAGGGTCAGTCTGCTTATGTTGGCTCTCCTTCAGCCACCTCATAAATCAGATGAAATAGGCAGCGATCCACAAACGTAAAGACAAAGCGGGTGGCATGTAAGAGGGTGGATAACATGGTTTATCCTGCATGTTTGATGTAAAACAAGTTAGATTCAGTGGTCTACAATGATGTAATATCCATAAACAAATATGTTCACATCTCACAGAAGAAGGTATTTAACAAATTTAACACTTTGTATACACATTGTGCAGTTTTAACTGTCAAACATTTTTTATTCCTGTCAGAATTTTCCATTCACAATTATAGTCTGTTTATTTGGCATTCCTGTTGAACGTCACATTATGATAGGAGAGATTTGCCACTTATAATCTGATAGGGCATCATTTCGCTGTCATTTTTAAATGGGAAAAATTCATTTACGCACTTAAATCACAAAGTCTGTCACTTCTGTAACTACCTTTTGTTATAAATTTAAAACTATCAGCCTTAAGACGATAAACTTGTAATTTTTTTAGTTTACAGTTTTTATCGGAAATGCATATGTCCATACTTATTCTCTTACAGTTGAAATATAGTTGTAAAGCTAAACATGTCTGTGTCTGATTTGCATCCTGTTTGCAAAGCCACTAACAGTATTTATACTGTTAGTGGCTTAAATAATATAGGCTACTTATTGTTTTGAAGTCATCTACTTACATTAATAATTAGTCATCTTTACTTGGAAGATAACATTGATGCAAATCTTAATTAACCAGGAGCTGCGTGCTTCATTTAACCCCGAATGAACACAACAAAACAGAAAACAACTCTACTCTTTTTTAAGAAAGCACAATTTTGTTCCAATTCTGAAAGCTTTGTGTGTTTTCTGGTGCTTTTTCTCGGTCATGTCCTGTAGGTACTCTGTTTATCTTCAGCTGCTTAAGCTCATATCACTGAGATAGTTTCACTGTCTTTTGATTGTAAGGCATTCATCAGTGCAATGATGACTTGAGTTGTCCCCTTAGCCGGGAGTTTGACTGCTACTGTGGAGGCAGCTGGAGGGATAAAAAGGTCATTGTTATTTATAAATGATGAGATTCTGATATGAAAAAGTGTTCTTCATCTAGATCTTGCCAGACAGAACAACATACAGTATAATGCTTTGTGATAGAAATGCTGGTTGTTTTCTTTTCAGCTTTTGCTACTAGGTTTCAGCTGGTTCCATGTGTTGTTTCCTGAAAAAAAAAAGAAAAATGATTCCCCCTAGTGTGTGTCCCTAAATGTAAAACGCAGATGAGTATGTACTTTCTTCATACCCACTTTGTAATAAAATATTTTGACAGGAAATTAGTTCAATATCAGTTTCTTCCTGATAATGTGTGGGTTCTGTCATTAGTACCTGTTCCACCACCCACTGCTCATTTTCTAGGCCCTTATGTAGTGCATGTAAATGTATTCGATACCAGTCTTGTAATTTCCAACTTTTTATTTTCATTTTGTTGGAAACTAACTCTGTGTATATAATAGTAATAAAAACCCAAAAACGATCACTGACAACAAGAACTTTCTGACCCTTAATTTTGGGTTTTTAGCTTTTGTTGTTAGTGAGCGGCTAACTGTAAGGATGACCTGCCACATCTTACGTCAGATTAACATGGATTCTTATGCCTCTCATTAGCAAGTGCTGAGAAAATACAGAGATTAGTGTTCATATTTTGACTCCTGCTATTGTGGTAAGTAGGGAAAGCAAGTAAATCTGTGTCATGTGAGATGGAATAGTGTGGTACACTGTCAAACTTTGTGTACCTCTGATGTGAAGGCAAATTTCTCAGGTCTTTCTCATGATGCAGTCTTGTCCCTTTACTCATCTGCATTTGGTTTTTCAACAGTTATGAACAGGATATTTACAACGTTGCATGACTCTGGTTGATTCTTTTTGTTATTTAGTTCCGTTCAGTTTTGGTTTGTTTAAGTTTTTAACAAATATTGTCTCAAGGCAAAAAAAAAAACTGTTCTGTAAACCTGTTTTTCATATGTCAATTAAGAGTTTAATAGTTTTTGATTTCGTTTTTAAGAATTTAACTTTTGCACGCATTCTGTTTCATTTGATTTTTTTTAAATAGCGCAGTTTGTTCATGTGGCATCAATTTATAACAACTATAATTTATTTTTAGATAAAAAAGTAAGTAGGTCTTATTTAAAACAAACTGAGAAAAGTAACATAGCACATAAATTGTGTCAAGTTTCAGAGCTTTCACTTCATGGGACATCCTTGTGTTTACTTCTAAATGTTTGATGAAGAAAACAACAACCTCAAAATCTAGACCCTAAAATCTATTTTGGTTGTTTGTATGAAGGACGTATAAAGGCTACTAAACTGCTAAATTTCTAACCCTTTTTTTTTTTTTAAAAAGGGCATAAAACATACCAGATAATTTAGAAAGACATTACCAGAGCCACTAATGGGACAAATCTGGTCAGCTTGCTGGTATACATTAGACAGCAAAACAAAATAGTGTAATAATTTGGTAAGGAATAATCGTGAATGAAATTGTAAAAAGCATGCATTGTTTATTATTTGCTTACATAAGGCAGATTCTTTTTTTCTCCATTTCCATCATTGTACAGTCCGTCTGTTGCTGGTTGTGTTTTCACTTTCAGCTAATGTGGAGCTGTTCCCTTCTAGCTGCTCTGTGCCATTTGTCCGTCAGTGGAACAAGGCTCATTATTTCCATGTGTGGTCACAGTTTTCACCGTTACGCCCAGGGATCAAGCCATCTCTCCATTAGGGAGAATCATTTTGAAAGGTCTTGTCTCCCACTTGAAATACACTCACAAACTTGGATATTCATGCATAGTTGATGTACTGACATTATGTTTCAACTTTGATGTTAAATGGTTGAACTGCCATTTTTGCAAGGTGCAACCTTTACATGACATCACTGTTTTGCTGTTCTGCACAGAAAATAAGTTCAATTATCTCACTTTCCTACTTACGAAAGCAGTGAGCTAAAATGTAACTAAATATGCATCAAGGGCCTTTGAAAATAGCTTTGACATTCTGCCACTACTGTACCAATTTATAATAAGTGCAGCAAACTACTTTTTATTGTTTTTTTGTTTTTTTTGCAATTTTAAGGTAAAAAACTAAGATTCCAAAATCATTTGATGCTGCCTTTAGGAATTGAATCTTCTTTTTTTTTGCTCTGATAGAACTGTTGCAAAAAGTATTTTATAGATATCATTTAATGACAATTTAAGTTTTAAAGCTGAAATATTTCTAGTCAAATCCCTCATTACAAAAATCTTATTTAACTAGAACCTGGACTTGCACTATTTTTGCACCACTCTGTTGGCATCATGGTCACAGTTTGAGCTGCTGCTTTCAGTTCTTTGCCAACATTAGTAGCTCTAATTTTAAAAGTACATTAAAACTTTCTATCAAACCAGGACTTTATAGTAGCATATCAAAGTAGCATAAAGAAGCATATTAACAAAAGTATTTATTGCAAAGAGGGTCTTTGTTGCTCTTTGTTGCTCTAATGCCCTAAACAATGCATTTGCATGTTGTTGAGTGTTTCTCTATTAGTTACTGTTTTTGCAAAACATTTCTTGCAAAAAAGACAGTAATGATCTGGAAAACTAAAGGAGGGTCCCCCTCACTCTTATATAAGTAAAACTGTTTTAAAACTACAGCTTCAGAGCCTCAAGCAGCATGCCTGTTAAGCCGCCAACTCCAGGTTCTTCCCAGGCAGACGACCAGACAAAATTTACCAGCTAATATTAGCTTGTTATATCCCAGTTTTGCTAGAGCAAAGCAGCAAAAAGAGATAATATTCTCTACAGTAAGCAAGCTTACTTAAAATCTAATACAAAATTCAATGGGCATTTATTCTATGTTTTTGCTTGAGTCTATGTATCAAATTCAAGATAGTAAATGTTATAAGAATATTATTAGGACTGTATCAATAAACATAATGGATTATTTTAGCATTAGAAAGATTAATTGTTGTTTTTCTGTTTTTAATAAAACCAATTATATGATTATACATTCTATCATAACCTGCAAATCATACACCTCAATAGATAAAACCACATGTTTGTTCCCTGGAAAAAAGTCTGCTGGCAGCATATACAGTTTACCTATGTGGCTTCGGTGTGATGATGCGCTAGTCAGTTGTCCCAAGAGAGACACCATACAGACGGTCAGCAGTAGCACCCTTCTGCACATGCTCTGTAGATTCCTCTCCCGCATTCTGAAAGAAATAAGACATAAAGAAATCAACTTTTTGTCAGACCAGTAACATTAAAATACTCCAGTGCAGAGTGGGTCCCTCCACAAAAACTGCCCCAGCAGGGACTTGAACCCAGGACCTTCTCAATTCAGGGCAACAGTGCTACAGTCTGTTAACCATTCAGGACAAAGATTGATTTTTAAAACTAACAAATATAAATTTGTCCTGGATATAAGAAACATTAGAACGGGTTAAATATGTCCTCTCTAAGATAGACAACATCAAAAAAGAAAGCGTGTTAGCTTGGTAGCACTGAAAGGCCAGGCAGCTGAAAGAAAAACGGTCTGCAGGAATGCATTGTCCCATTTAAGGTAAGGAAGGATCCTTTCACATAAAGTCAACCATAAAAAGAAACTAGAGTATAAAGCCAGAAGTAAAAGAGGGTCAGTGCAAAGTGCAAACCTTGCATAAGCCTTAAAAATGCAAAGATCAGATATGAGTTGGAAAGAAATATGTCTTAAATAGCTAAAGTGGATCTGGAACATCTGTTGTTGGTAAGGTGAACAAAAATCAACCTATGCCAAAGTGACAAAAAAAGAAAAACAGACATATGGAAGGAAACTATGAGCATTCTGTTCTGCGTTTTGTTGAGCGTTCATTTCAGGTTAGATTTTTGATATAGCAGTGAAATATATTAAGAACGAATTGTTTTCCAATTCTCTGTCATGTAATTGTGACTATGCTGACCCAAATTGAATAATCATGATCACTATTTATTATCATAATTTTCCTCACTGATTACAGATGTTTTTTACTTGGAAATAATTAGTGGTGAAGGCTCATTTCTATACACAATCCTGAACCCATTGATAAAATCTTCTATTTCTTTGTATAAATATATACAATATATATATATATATATATATATATGTAGAAGGGTATATATATATATATTAATGTTGCCAAGACTAAACACACACTTTTTTGATTTAAAAAAGTGTGGAAAAACGAAAGATTTAGGGTTTTTAAGCAGTTTTCCTTTCCAAACACATTTTTCGACATTGTCCACAATTTCAGCTTAATATTAGGATCAGCATATGATTTTAAAAATGGGCTAATATTTATGACTCTAGGTGTATATGCAGCTTTAGTTTCTGAGTAACAACAGTTTAATAAGTATCTCTTTCACCTTTGCTGATAACTCACTGCACTTAATTGCTAAGATAATAGTTTTGCCTACCTGTCATCTGCAGGCAAAGTTTTACTAATGCAGCATGAGATGTTATTTAAATTTTTCTTGTTAGTGACACTGTTATTCACTACAATGGTGTTTTTTGTCAATATTGCTTTTACCTAATTGAGTAGTTTTGTTACATATATCTTAACTGTTGTTACTAAATACAAAGGTATAACAGTAACTGTTAGAGTCTTGTTATAGATTCTTGTATTTTGCATTAAAATCTGAAAATGTAACTTTTCTCAACACTGTACTGTCATTTTAACCCCCCACTCCGTAGGTAAGGCTGTGTACTATTTTTATGCATCCAGAGCAGAGGGTTAATCGCCTTCTGAAGAGGACGAAATAAAAAAAGAAATAAACACAATAATAATGTTCCAGGTTGGGAATTAGAATGTCTCACTCTGCAGAAAATCCTTTGACTTTAAAAGGTTATTCATCCATGAACATGTCAGAAGAATCCTTCAGTCTTAATCTGTGTGGTATGTCAGGATTGTGATTTAGGATTTTTATGCCTGTGTCTGGGTTCACTGTTTTATTTTTTTAGGTTCTACCTTTACCATTTTGTAACAAGTGGCTTACCTGCATCGATGTTTTAAATTAGGGATTTGTGTTAAGACACAGGTAGAATATAGAATATTATTTTAAAAAAAACTGATAGTTTGACAAAGAAATACATGGCAGTAGCCCTGCAGCTATGCAGCTAAACACTACACAATAATAGCATTCAATAATAGCATTGATTCAATAATTCAATAATAGCATTGAAACATAAATGTAGCATTTGTTGATGCTCTCATGAAAACAACAGTGAAAAAGGTTAGAACACAGCAGATGGAAGAATTTCAGCAGCATTAACAGTTACTGGGGATTGCAGACTGCATCAACAAGAATTTATCAGTATTAGCTCAGGATGATAGATTCTCTTCACTAATATTTTAGTTCTCAAGGTATACAACAAATTATATGATGGCAGCCATTGGTACTGGATATCTAAAACAACATCTTCTAACAAAACTGAATGATTGTCAAATACAGATGCAAACAAACGCAAATGTGTAATAGGTGAGGGATATTTAACACAAACATAGACATAAAATAGTTAAAAAGAGCTCTGAATCATATAAAAAACATCCACAAAAACATCATAAAATCATAATGGTCAAATTTTACATATGTTCTAATTAGATTTTATATCACGTTCTACTTCTATTTATTGTGGTTCCGATTCATGTTTGGGTCAGTTAAATCTTTAATAAACTGAATTAAACTATTCTCTCAAATTTAATTTGAGAGAACATAACCCTTAGTTAAAGAAGAAATAACAATGAAAAACATTATGCTTGTTGACCCTGCCTTGGAGTTAAATAATCACATTTCCTGGCAGCCAACTGTTCTCTGGGTATGATTCCCTTGGACTTTTGTTTGGATTTTGATTCATTTGGACTAAAGTAATTCTGTTTGTAGACTTGCAAGTTTTTCTCTTAATCACACAAGCATCTTGTTATTGTCATGTCTTGTGTGTAAAATACAAACACCCCGCAACATTTTGTTGAGACAGATAGTGATAATTTTAGAAACTATAAAAACACTGTAATTTATAACACCAACAGAGACGTGCAGACAACAAGCACATGTATTCTGTTTGCACTTTTTTGTTATCATGAGAGCTGAGTAATGCTGTTTGTGCCGTCTTGCCTATTGTGCCTAGTTAAGTAATGTTCATGTTCTTTTATTTAAATGTTGTTCAGTAATACCCTTCATCCCAACTGATGGCCCCATGGAGAGCTGGACACTTAGCGGCTCATCATACTGCCAGCAGTAATCAACTCCTCTCTCCTCAGAAAGCAACTGCATCACAACTTTTCTATGAACTGAGATCCAATATAGTTGCTCGAATTAGTAAAACGCTTGGTTTGATACAAAATGATGAACTCTTATCTGGCAGGGGCCCACAAGATGAAGATCTTTTGCTGTGACTGTCTTTGTACTGACAGCCAGAGCTGGTGAGATCTTTATAGGATGCTCTAATTCTGTACAGGCTCAGATAGCTGAAGCAATCAAGATGTGTGAGCACACAGACTGAATAAAAACTAAAATTGAGCAAAACTCATGGTCTGTCACATAATTACAGAATCAAAGAGCTATTTGCCTGGGGTTTTTACTTAGGCATGTATGTGTGGTGGGTAGGTGAGAGCAAATAATCCAAATTCAGACCAAAATATAGGGATCGTATTCAAACTTGAGTTGAGACAAACTACAGCCTGACATGAGAGATACATTTAAGACAGAGATGCTTGTTGAGATTATCAATGTCTTTATATATATTTGTGTATGCATTAGGTGCTATCCTAAAGATTCATTTTGTTTATTTTGCAAGTCAATAAAATATGATTCAGTTAAGGTTGAATTTAAATTCAAAAATGGATGAAAACACTTAAGGAGTCAAATTCATCCGATGGCCATTTAAACTGTAAATGGCCTGCACTTGTATAGCATTTTATCAAGTCCAAGGACCCCAAAGTGATTTACACTACAATCAGCCATCCACCCACTCACACACTGAAATTGTGGCCACATTGTCGTCACAGTTGCCCTGGGCCCTCTGACCACCATCAGCAGGCAAGGCGGGTGAAACATCTTGCCCAAGAACACAACGACTGAGACGGATGGGGCGAGGCAACGGGACGAAGCCCTACCACCTGAGCCACAGTCACACTGTTTAAGTGTTAATGGGTAGAAGGCTCTGCAATCATTTCCCACTTCCCAACTGCATTCAGATTCATCTGAAATCTGGCTTGATCAACTGCTAGTGTGTTCCCATCACACTCTTGCAGATTTACATCCTTGCCTTCTTTAGCCCTAACAGATTTAGTCACCAACTAACCACACCCAGTCCCCAACTGGTTCAGACTGGTGTTGATTTTATCCAAATGGACATGTGTAAAATGTAGAAAATAATATTGGAGTGTGTCCTCAGCATTAATCTAACTCAAGTCTTTTCATCACAGTTGTTCTAAAAGTCTGGAGTACACCTCGCAGCAGGGACTTGGTGGCAGGATAATTTTAGTCTTGAAAACATTTCAGAAGGTCCTCAAATTCAAACAACCAGTGTTGCAACTGAGACTTGCTTTTGCATTACAAAATCAGCAAATCTCACTTAATGCTGACAAACAAAGGTAAACTAGCCAACCATTAATGGGTCTCTACGTACTCATTTGCCAGCGTATAACATGGCTAGAAGTGATGACAAGCATCAGGGGCTTATTGCATGTGTCCACTGATACTTTGAAAGGTTATTTTGGCGACAACCTCCAAGCCTTTGAGGTTTGAAAAACCTCAATCTGTTATGAATTATTTGTAACATTAGACTGCTTCATTAGTCTATTTTTATTTCATGGTTATAATTTAATTGTCTATATTTTCAAAAAGCTATCTGAAAGACAAAATGCTAGTCCATTGTTTGCTGATAAAACAGGAAAAATGAGAGACTACAGAAATCAAAATGAACCATTTGAAATATGTAAATTCTGACTTTGTCAATGGAAATGCCATTGATGATGAAGTCCAGCCATACAAAAATTGCTGTGACTAATTTCACTTGAAGCACTGACATGGTGTGAGAGAAATGTCTGTCTCATCACCCTTCCAAGATTCATCGCAGCTTCTCCCCGATGGTGAAAAACAATAACAAATTTTTTTCATGCCCAACTTTCTTGTTGAAAAAACAAGCTGTGCCATTGCTTTCTGCTCACACATTTCTCTGTGCAGTTAACACAATGTGCACCATGCTTCTGTTAACTGCAGAGAATCCTTAAATAGTTTGCAACAAAGAACAGCAAAGAGACAGGTTTAAAGACAGGTACGTGCCTGATTTAAGGTTTGTGTTTTGGCAGACATTTTATTATATTTTTAACAACAGAGAACCTCAAAAAGTCATGAATCATACAATCAAACACTATTTAAGCTCAAATTAGATGCCTTTGAACTTTACAAATGGTGCTTAACAATGTGTTATGATCCCTGTTTACATTACAAGCAAACTAGATGCATGTGGTCATGTTGAACTGCACAATGAGTTATTATATGCCTACAAAAAACACAGTACCTGAATGTATTTTTATAGGAAAACAGATAGGCAAAGCACACGTCTATTTCAAAAAACACTGAATTAGTACCTCTAACGTCTTAAAGACACGTGAAGGATTGTATTTTGGCAACCTAACTTAGCCCCAGAATGTCAAGATCCACATGTGGTTGGTTTTCTTTTGTGTTTGTATTTTCATATTTTCTTGTTATGTTATTAAGGTCTTCCCATTTTGCATTAATGTATTGTCATATTAGTTAATTCCTTGTTTAGTTTCTTGGTTTGGTCTTGTGTTCTGCTCTCTGTGCAGTTGGATTTTATTTCTCTTAGATCACGTTGAGTTCTCCCACCTTGGTTTGTAGTTTCTTTGTGTCTGGTTCATCTGTCATTTTCCACCCCTGACTTTGCTAGTTTCTTGACCTTCTCTCCATGCGTTTTCTCTATAAGTTCTCCTCATTTCTATATAAAAGAACTCAGTTTTTCACTGTCAGTCTTTCTGTTTTGGTTCTTTTTTAAAACAAATCATGACACAAAAAGTTTATGAATTTGTTTGTGGTTTTTGCATTAAAATGGCCTTAAAATGGCATTAACAGGCACAGCGCTGGTGGTGTAGGGGGCTAAGCACGCGAGCCATTCAAGGAGGCTTTAGTCCTCGACACAGCTGTCCTGGGTTTGAGTCCCAGCCCCGGTGACATTTGCTGCATGGAGGGCATAATTTTGTTTCTTCCCCATCACAAATTGATTCTCTTGTTCATAGTGTTACTTTATCATTGCGTGGTGCATTAGACAATGTAGCCCCCTTGAAAAAGAAGGTAATTATTCATAGGAGACTGGCTCCCTGGTTTAATTCAGAGCTACGTACTTTAAAGCACAATGTTAGAAAATTGGAGAGAAAATGGTGCTCTACACACCTAGAGGATTCCTACTTAATCTGGAAAAATAGCCTACTGTAGTATAAAAAGACACTTCGCCAAGCCAGAACAGCTTATTTCTCATCCTTAATAGAAGAGAACAAGAATAATCCTAGGTTTCTCTTTAGTACAGTTGCTAAACTTACACAGAGTTATAGCTTTGTTGAGCCATCCATTCCATTAGCTCTCAGCAGTCATGACTTTATGGGATTCGTCCAAAATAAAATTGATTCTATTAAAAATAAAATCTTTGACATACTCCCAAAGATAATTACTTCATCCTCAGCAAGTGAGACAACATTGGAAATAACTGTAGAACCTGATCTGTATTTGGACTGCTTTGATCCTGTGGAGCTTCCTGAATGATCAGAAACATTAGCTTCATCTAAACCTTCCACTTGTATGTTAGACCCAATCCCAACCAAATTATTTAAGGAAGTGTTCCCTCTGGTTACCATCCCCATTTTAGATATGATTAATCTATCCTTAGTAAATGGATATGTACCACAAGCTTTTATGGCAGCTGTAATTAACCCTTCACTTAAGAGACCTTCGCTTGATCGAGATGACTTGAAAAATTACAGATATATGTAACAGACCTTTGAAGAGTTTCAGTCAAGCTTCCGAGCTCATCATAGCACTGAAAGAGCTCTGCTGAAAGTCACTAATGATATTCTTATGGCCTCAGATAATGGACTTGTGTCTGTACTTGTCCTGTTAGATCTCAGTGCTGCATTTGATACAGTTGATCACAATATTCTCTTAGAAAGCCTGGAATATGCTGTAGGGATCAGGGGAACAGTGCTAGGCTGGTTTAAATCTTATTTGTCTGACAGATTCCAGTTTGTTCATGTAAATGATAAATCATCTTTAAACTCCAGGGTTAATTGTGGAGTACCACAGGGTTCAGTACTTGGGCCAATTCTCTTTATTATATATATGCTTCCAATAGGTCAAATTATCAGGCAGCATAGGATAAATTTTCACTGTTACGCTGATGATACTCAGTTTTACTTATCCATGAATCCTGATGAACCCAACCAGTTAGATAGACTACAAGCATGTTTTGAAGACATAAAAACTTGGATGACTCTAAATTTCCTGCTTCTAAATTCAGACAAGACAGAAGTTGTCGTCTTTGGACTGTAGTCTTTGAAAAAGAAACTGCTTAGTCATTAACTTAAACTGGGTGGCATTAAATTGACCTCTGGTAATAAAGTAAAAAAAACCTTGGTGTTATTTTTGGCCAGGACATGTCATTTAAATCCCATATTAAGCAGGTTTCTAGGATTTCCTTCTTTCATCTCTGGAATGTTGCCAAAATTAGAAATATTCTGTCCAGGAGTGACGCTGAAAAACTAGTCCATGCATTTGTTACTTCAAGGCTGGACTATTGTAATTCTTTACTATCAGGATGTCCACAAATGCAATTAAAAGCCTTCAGCTGATTCAGAATGCTGCAGCAAGAGTTCTGATGAAAAGAGATCATATTTTTCCTATTTTAGCTTCCCTTCATTGGCTCCCTATTAAATCCAGAATAGAATTTAAAATTCTCCTCCTCACATATAAAGCCCTTAATGATTTAGCTCCATCATACATCAGAAATCTGATTGTTCCATACGTTCCTAACAGAGCACTTCGTTCTCAGACTGCAGGTTTACTGGTGGTTCCTAGAGTCTCTAGAAGTAGAATGGGAGGCAGATCCTTTAGTTATCAAGCTCCTCTCCTGTGGAACCAGCTCCCAGTTTTAGTCCGTGAGGCAGACACCCTGTCTACTGTTAAGGCAAGGCTTAAAACTTTCCTTTTTGATACAGCCTACAGTTAGAGTGGCTTAGGTTATCCTGAGCTATCTCTGTGGTTATGCTGCTATAGGCTTAGGCTGCTGAAGGACATAATGACCACTTTCACCCTCTTCACTACATTCTCACACTACTCTCCAATTTTGCATTATTCACTGTTATTTCAGCTTTTAACTTTATGTTCTCTCTCTTTTCTCTTCCTAGAAGCTACATCTGACCTGGCTCTGTGTCTACCTGTGACACCTTTCTGGAGGGGGGCATCATTCAAGCTTCTGCTGGCGACAACTTAATGCTCACCCTCTACAGATGATCCACTTGGCCCTGTCTTTCAGTGTTTGACCCTTTCTCTCTCCTAGATATAGCAATTGACTGAGCTTTTACTGTAACTAATTATATGTGCTCTCTTTCAGACAATATCCTTGAAAACTGGCTCAGAGTTTCTCTGGTCTTTCTTTCTAGGTGAAACGACTAAAGGAGCTACATCCATTAACATTTATTTTTCCTTCCCATAGAAAGTACTCCTGGATCAGTGCTTCTGTGTTCTTTTTGTGTCTCTGCTCTGTTCTCTCAAATCCTCAGCTGGTCGTGGCAGATGGCCTCTCACACTAAGCCTGGTTCTGCTGGAGGTTTCTTCCTGTTAAAAGGGAGTTTTTCCTCTCCACTGTCGCTACATGCATGCTCAGTATGAGGGATTGCTGCAAAGTCAACGCCAGTGACTGTCCACTGTCTCTAAATGCTCATCCAGGAGGAGTGAATGCTGCAAGTCTCTGATTCGATGCAATCTGCTGGGTTTCCTTAGATAGAAAACCTTTTTATTCAATTTAAATAAATAACTGAATTTGACTGCACTGTTCAATGGTTAGGATTAATTGGAATGTATGTACCTGACTTTGTGAAGTGCCTTGAGACAACATGTGTTGTGAATTGGCGCTATATAAATAAACTGAATTGAATTGAAACTGAATGTCTTCCCATCTCTCTCTGCCCCCATATCCTGTCTAATTACTGGGAAAATAAAGGCGACTGGTGCTGCAAAAAATAAATAAAATGGCATTAACAGGTACAAAAATGTGCTCCATCATAACTAAGGTCATTTGTTTATATTGTCCATATTGCAACAAGGATTGGCCAGTTTGAGAACTGGAATCCTTGTAGTTTAGCTAAAAAAACAATTTAATCCTCCTCTAACAACAATTAAATTAACTAAAGACATTGTCCATCAGAAAGATGCTTCATTTTACTGAAGCCCTGTTCTCACATTCTATGTCTAACAGAGTCTTGCATTGAAAACTAACTTGAGAGCTCCACCTTAATCTTAATAATTTCGTCCTTGTTGGTTTATCTTAAAAAAGAAAGAAATATGAGGAACACAATAAATATTACAGCATTTTATCACAAAAGTACTTTTACTTGTTTTAAGTTGAAGAAAACAAAACAGCCAAGAAAATTAATAAATCTCTGACAGCTGAACTCCAGAAATAATTGGAATTTGAGAGCACACTGCCGTGCTCGTTTGAAAATCAAACGTTTAGCAGGAAGTGAGTGATTGCAAATTTTTTTTTTCTGGGCCTCAGGATGCCAGGCTGCATTCCAAATTTAAAACCTCTCCCCTTTCCAACTCTGCCGCTCCAATCTGGTGTCTGATGGTGTTCAGGTGGCTTATTGGAGATGGTTAACAGGAAAATTGAGACCAGGTGGCTCATCACAACACACCCTGAACAGTTTTAACCTATTCTGAGGATGGCTTCAAGCTGATTTTTATGTACACATTTAGTGTGGCATTCAACCACATCCTGTTGTGGTCCATTCTGCATCACCTTCTGTTAAACCTTATGGGACCTCTCATTAATTACCATTTTGGTTTGGCTAAATACAACACAGTTAGACATTATCAAAGATGAGCATGTACAATAAATTAAAGTATGTGTTCCAATAAGGGTTGTTTGCCAGATTAAAAGTACCTTTTGAAAATAATCTTTAAGCAGGTATTTAACATACTTTCATTAAGATCACATTTCTACATTATACATGTTTTTATTGGTCTGATGTAACATTTTAAATTTTGTGTTTTCATTAGCTGTAAGTGGAAAATCATCATAGTTGACAAAAAAAAAAAAGGGTTGAAATTAGCATTCTGTGTGTAATTAATCTATATAATGTGTTTCACTTACTGAATTCAACTACTGAAATAAATTTCCCATTGAATAGGATTCCAATTTATTTAATATAACTGTATGTGGTCTAATGGTCCATGTAATGAGGAGTTTACCTATAACATTATGAAAAATTGCATAAAGCCTCACAGTTAATTCAACAGTTCTCTTTTAAGGAAAAGTTGAAGCTTTGCATAATAATTATATTAACAACTGTGTTTAAGGTGTAATAATTAGCAGGAGCAAATTATTTCTGAATAGAATTATTGTCTCTCAAGTAAGTTTAAAAAAAAAAAAAAAAAAGATAAAACCTTGAAATTTAAAATTTAGACACTACTGAGCTTTCAAAATGTTTACATTGTTATATCCCATTTCAGTAGTTTTATTGAGCAATGCATCCTTGTGCCAGATATTTGTTTATATTTTAATTTTTGTGCTGTTAAGTTGAATATTTTGTAAGAAAAACTGCAATGTTAGCCTGCAGCAAATTTCCTAAAATTGGTGAGTGAAATAAATCGTTACTATTTCAGAGCTGACGGCAACTAAATTATAAACAAGACAAGTACATTATATGTACTTGTCCTGCAGCAAATGGTCCCTCAAGAAACAGGTGCATCATTTAAGTTGCATCATTTAAGTGCGTCATTAATGTTGCTTAATCACTGCTTAAAACTCAAGCCCCTTAATAACCATCTGACAGTGAATGGGTGTCTTGCATGAAAATAGCAAAAATCTGTGTTGCATAGCAACCTCAGTAAAATAGCTCTCGCTGCATCCTTTGATACTCTGCTCTTTCTGTTGTTAGTGACTCTCAACTGTGCTCACTGTGAAATGAAGCATTTTCTCTGACTACAGCCTAATGGATGAGCATAATGGACACACAAATAACACACAAAAGTTAATACGGCAAACTCCCCTTTCAAGCATCTTTTTGTTGGCTGCGGGAGTGAGTCAAAATGTCCAATGGGACACAGAAGCATGATACATGGCACAGGGTGGAGTGGCTCGAGGTGGCTGATGGCACTCGAGGGCAAAAGAAAAACAGCTGTTGTTTAAGTTTTTCTTAAACAGCTTTTCTAGCTCTTATCTGAATTTGACAAGCAGTTGGTTGTGTACCAGTGGTCATGCCTTAGGCCGATCCCACTATTCAATCACATAAATACCTTTTACAAGAACACAAAAAGTGTGTGGGGGGCTGCAGGCTCAGCTTGAAATGCAAATTGTCCAGCACATGTACAGACAGTAAAAATGTTAAATCACAATTTTAAAAGACAGTAGTGCGGCCTGCTATGATTTGGAGACAGTCTAAAAGACAGGAGGCTGAGGTGGAGGTGGCAAAGATGAAGATGCTGAGATTTTTGTTGGGAGTGACCAGGATGGACAAGATTAGAAATGAGCATATCAGAGGACCATTTCAGGTTGGGTGGTCTGAAGATAAACGTTAAAAAAGTCAAGGCTGGGTTGGTTCTGAGAAGAGATAGTGGATACATTGGAGAAAGGATGGTGGAGATGGAGCTGCTGAGCAGGAGGAAAAGAGAAAAATCCCAAAGAAGATTAATGTGCATAGTGAAGAAGAATGAAAATGGTTTGTTGTAACCGTTGAAGAGGCTAATGATACGGTGAGATGAAGGCAGGTGATCTACTGTGACGACCTTGAGGGAAGCAGTCAAAATAGAAGCTACATTTAAAACGTAAATGCCAAAATCACTGAAATTTTTTTAATCATTACTGTGGCTAACACTGCTCTTAATGACATGGTTATGAGATGGTTTAGGGATATTCTAAATCTTCAGAACAAAAATGAATAATCATGGTTTCTGCATGTGGTCTGTCAGCTGTGTAAGATCACCTAAAGAAGGGAATTCTTCTTAACTTTTATCCTCACTGAAAAAGATAAAACTTTTATGAGCAAAAAGCATACACAGTTATAACTTGGCTGCCAGATGTATACCACCGATACAGTTTTTCAGGGTGCATGTCAGCCAATACAACAAACAACCAACTACTGGCTCAATACAGCTAAATAACTAGATAAGTTCCTTTTCAGACTCCTAATGATAGTTTCATAGAAGACAGATGTTAAAATACAAGTATTAAAGGCATTAAAGAAAAAAACACTAAAGTCTGCTGAACTTTGCGATTAGGAATTCTGTTTATTAATATTGTGAAAATAACACTGTGATAAGAATCAGTAAACTAGTGATAATAATAACTCCTATTGAGGATGTTTGCAAATCCAAGCCACTATTAGTCCAACTGGGATTACGATTTGCTGTTTGAACTACTTTTCCACTGTTGGCTCAGTAAGATCAGCAAAAAATATGTCTAAATATGATTGAATGCAAATACTGTGTACTGTTTAACAGTGGAATTGCAGTGTTGAAACTACCTGTTCCAGGAGGTACATGTTTTGATCATGGGTATGTTTGTTGTTTATTTTTGTGAAGTTCTGACTGTATACAGATGGCCCTTTTGAAGTTCTGTCCTTTTTTAGAACGTCTGTCCTAAAAATAAAGATTAACTGAAATACAGCAAACAGACACTGATGATCCAAAGAGCAGCAGTAACGACCGGTCGATAAAAGGGGGAGGGGGGTACTTAAATCTCTCGATGAATGAATTGAAGGAACGGTTATTTCCATACAGTGATGGATTTTGCCCCAAACGTGTTTTGTTCTCACAAATCCAGAGCCAGCCTACAGATAAATGGAAAGAAAAACAATGATTTGTGCATTATACAACTGAGTCCTGTGAGAAAATCCAAAGGCAAGCAACAGATGAGCGTCACACAGCATGTCAATGACAGTTTTAACCCGACGACTGATTATCTGACAAAATTATACGTTCTCAGACAAAAAACAGAGCAAGCATACAATTAAATGCATGATTAACACTGCAGCATATGGCTCATTTGGCAAGCGAGATGTTGTTACATATGTAAAAAGAACAAACTAGCTTTTGATTTACTTGTTTCCTTCTTTCTTTTTCATTCTTTTTAAAGACTGGATAATAAAGACTATAATTGCACCAACGACTGTCAATCTTATGTACAGATATAATTCTCTGTAAACACTCCTGTTTCTTTTAAATCTCGGTCTAATTAAAGGATTTTACTAGTTAACCAAACTGGGCCACATGGAGATATTAATTCTTTCTGGTTATTAATAGGCAACACAGAGATTAAAAGCATGTGGTGTTTCATTTGTGTAAGTGCAAATTACAGATTCAAAGTCATATTTATTGCTAATAATGTATGTTTAACATACATTTTTGGTATTTTTATTTCTCTAACCCAAAGGAGCAGCAACAGAAAAAAACTATTTCTTCACCATGCATTTCCTATAACCTCCATAGGGTATTTGGTTGTAGTTCAATTGGGTATTTATCACACGGAAAAAATACTATGGAAGTCAAACTCTTCCAGACAGAACCTGCTGCAGAAGAGACCTAAAAATACTTATGTGTGGGTCTGTTTTATTTATCTGACTCAGGCTTGATTTATGACCATAAATATCTACTCTTAAATAAGACCCCTCACTGAAAGTTGCCTTCTATTTTCATACTTTTACAAGATTGAAACTGTAAAAAAAACAATTATTTCTAGTTTATCTGAATTACAGTAATGGCAAAATAGTAGCCCTTCTATTAGTTTGGTGGGTTTAACATATTTTTTATTTAACTCTAATCATAAGTGTAAAACAAATCAAATTAAAAACAGCATCCATTTCATACTGCCTTAATTAAACTAATATCAGGCCAAAATGCCCAAATCACAGCAAAATACAACCAAAAACTAAACTGCGTACAGAGTATGTAAACACTTGATATTAAAAAATGTGTAATTTCTTTTTAACATGTTGGTATGTCAATGACCTGTTGGGCTAGAACATGCCACAAACTCTTTATTTTCTTACTGGTTTTGCTTATAATGTGTTCTTGTTTTGGACAGTGAATGTGTCTTCAGATGAAGCTTGTAGAATTTGGTACTGCACAGAACAGAGTAAATTTCATCAGCAATTAGTATACATGTGCATTAGCGCATGTGTACTGTAGTCCAAAAGTCCAAACACTCAATGGCTTTTTTAGTTGAAAATTAAATTCCGTTTACTATAGTGACGAAAGGCAGATATTCAATAGTGTGAACACCTTGTAGTTTACTCAAAGGTTTGTATGCTACTCTTCAAAAAAAGAAAATAATATTCATTTAGTGTTTTGGTAAACCTTTGTTTCATGTAAGATAATATTAGAAGTTTTAATCAAAGTACAGCCAATGCACTAAATAGTTCACATAAATGTAACATCCATTAAAATTGTGATTTTTAGGCCCTGGCCCACAGAGACCTGTATGTTTTAGATGTTTACATGCTGCTACACACCTAAAATGAAATGTGCTTATACTGTAATAATCCTCTGCTAAATTTGATGACATCAGGAGTTTTGTGTGGGTGCAGGCATACCTCTACTGTAAAACAGAAAACTCTGTTTTTATTTTATCCTCTGTCATCTTTACTGAACCACTTTGGACATAAATGCTTTCTTTCTGTGCAAATTGTAAAAAGTCATACTTTTAATGGGCATAACCAAACCCAAAAAATGCTAAAACGCAAAAGTAGAGTTGGATTTTCCCTTACTGGACCAGACGTTAACAGTCTGGTGGACAGTATTCATAGCCAGTGACTTTATCATTCATATCGTTTGCCTCATAGCTTAAATGTCATATTTTGGCTTTTCTGACTTAGGCAGTTATACAATGAGGTTAAATATATCAGATTATTTGCCTTCCAATGGTAAGTTCGATAAAAATATCACAGGTAATTTCTCTTGGGGTTTGCTGATACAGTATTAAGGTTTGCCACACTTGTAATTACAGCTGAACTGTTGGAAGACCTTTGATCTTACACCATTTTAGAAGAGACATCAAACTGTAGGCCATAAATTTAGATGTATTTATGTGAGGAGATTTTTTAAAATTCATCACATTTATTGCTTATTAAAAAAAAAAAAATCCTAGTTAATAACTTAACACAATGCAACTTTCAAGTTCCCAATATGGTTAATGCTGGCAGGGAAAGGCAAAAGTTATGAAAAGTATTGGTACTTTCAGAGAGCATGAGTGGTGGAGTGTGGCTGAATTCTAGCTTTTACCAACCTGTCGGGCCTGGTGCAGTGTTATTTTAGAAGTGGCAGACCAGATTAGACTTAGTGCTTGGTTCCAGAAGCCAACATTAGGTTCAGACCTGTTGAAAAATATCCCCTCTGGTGCAGAGGCTGAGGTCCTCTTAGTAGAACTGCAGCCCTTTGACACAGATGGCTAGTCCCTCTGTCTGACCCTGTCCTACTCTATCACTCTATCGTCTCTGCTGCTGAGGTCCACTCACTCCTGACGCATCCTCTGTCCTCACACCAAGTTCTGTGCCACAAAACACACAGTCTGGTATGGCAGGGATCAGATAGCTGTCCTACTGCATCATCACACTGCACAGGCATATGGAAATGGAAGAGTTATGCACCGCATGTTTGAACCGCAAGTGTTAATAGGGAACACAACACTTTGTTCTAGCATTCAGCAACATCTAATGCAATACCCTACATTTAGTTCTCTGTATATCATATTGTGTCACCATTAGAACTGCATGGAAATCGAAATTTCAGATTTACTGCATAGCTTTGTTTCATACTGACAAGGCAGCTTTAGTTTGGAACAGAAACAAGCGAGGTTTTCTTCATCTCTATAAGATGATTAAAAGTAAAATATAAGCAGCCAAAGATGTTCATAACATTACAATTTACAAATTTTATATTAGCATCTATTATTAAATAAAAGACCCTCCAGCTTGAATTTAAATCATAAAAAGGATGGTTTAAAAGTCAGTCGGGGTTTTCTGTTTGGAGTTTGCATATTCTCTATGCTAAGGTTTCCTCACTGTGCTCCAGTGTCGTCACAAGGCTGAAAGGCATAAACTGTAAGTCGGGTTGACTGATAAAGGTGAATATGTGCATGAGGGACCTTACCTGTGACATTTACAAAGTTACTGTATTGACACTTAGGATAAAATTGATGTGAGCATGCACCAATTACCAGTATTAAGATTTTCGAAAGTTACCGTTTCAGTGTGTTGGGTGCTA
Source organism: Girardinichthys multiradiatus (assembly GCF_021462225.1). Lineage (NCBI taxonomy): Eukaryota > Metazoa > Chordata > Actinopteri > Cyprinodontiformes > Goodeidae > Girardinichthys > Girardinichthys multiradiatus. The sequence continues at coordinate 8,275,681 of NC_061812.1, read as the reverse complement.
TGTGTTGCAGGCCTTTTACCATCCAACTGTGGACCTGAAGGTCCTTCAAACACTGGTTACTATTACATCAATGTGGCCTTCCTACTTTAAAGCTGGATCTAGTCTTGATTTAATAAAGTCAAGACTTTATTAAAGACTTACATAAATTAAGAATTAGGATTTCGTCTTGAGATGTCCTTTTTTTTCGTAGGACAAATCTGCCCTGGCACATGTAGGCTACCATGCCTGAAATGCCATTACAAGACATGAAAAAAAGTTATAAAGTTTCACTGCTACTGCCCCTCCTCTGCCTGCTGTTGAACACTGCTGGTCAACTGTCTGAAAGAATCCCACCACACTTTTCAGACTATAATTTGTAGATATTTCCATCAGCTTTTTATGAAATGATGAATAATTGACTTGAAAATATTTACATAGTTCCATTTTATCATAATTCTTTCCTACAAATCATGAAGCAACCGATTGTTGAAACTGGCTTCCAATTTAGCTATGGTAAGGGATGAAACAACATATTGTCTTGACTCATGCTCAATACAATTGAAATATAAGAGATGCTCCTACATTGCGCCATTTAAAAAGTTGACTGGGATGTTGTAAGTCTTGTGATAAAGATTTTTCTGTGTTTAGTAATTCCTGGTGACTACATGCATACTACTTAACACACGTTACTTGCATAGTACTTAAGAACAGCTCCACTAAACCTCAAAGTACCACGTCCATCCACAAGTTTTCATCTTGAAAATGCTGCTTATCTAAAGGCTATTTCAACGTTATTTTTGGCATTTGGACTAATTTAGATTAGTTCTCAAATCTGGACAGAATCATCCTGTATTAAAGACAGATGATTTAAATCACAGTTTGTGATCAGTGATACTTTCATCTGTTAAAACCTAAAAGTAAAACATTTGAGAGGCAAAATAAATATATAAAATAAAATGTAAAACTGTTCTAGAAATGCCCAGGATGTTTTTTTCTATGGAGTCAGTGACCCTACGTTGGGTATGCTGTCTCTGACTGTCTTGTTGTTTAATGTCATTGCATAAAAATGACAATGCAGTCAATCCAAGGTATTTTTGCTCAATGTTGTCATTCCACAGGCCTCTCATACTAGCCAATGCCTATTGACACGCAAACGTGTTTTCCTTTGTATGGAAGTTTCACTCACACAAATATGGGATTTTTGTTGTTTGTATTATACAATTAACATTTTACAGTGTTGAATAATGCAGAAAAAAATGGCATCTGTCAAATCATAGAAAAACCTTACCTCATTAACCACATGTTTTAGAATCATACAGAAATTAGCGGCACTCTTAGATTTGTGATGCTAGGAATGCTGATGGTCCGGATTAAAAAATGTCTGCCTCAAATGAACCACACAGTCATTTCAACCAAACCAAACTTTGTTACTGCCAAATGCCAAAAAAAGGTTTTGGTCAGAATTTTGTTACATTTTCACAGTTAATCATTATTATAAAAACTTTAAAAACTTTCAGCTGAATAAGGAGGAAAGCACTGATGTTTCTTAGTAACCTCTTAATTACAATGAGTCTGCACAACATTAACTTTGTTGCTTGGCACTGGCAAAGAATCCATAATATACTAATTTAACGCTATTAAATATGTGTGCATAATACTGCTACAATAACAGTATTAATTGTTAATCCACTAATCATCCGACATGGTTGAATTATTTGTTTACAAACTGCATCTATTTCAACTATCCAGGATTTTTGCTAGTCTTTTAAAATGTTCTAATGAATATTTATAAAACATGAATAGTGCTTCTGGGCAAACTTCTTTATATGATTTCCATATAGTTTAAACTCTAAGACAGGTTTGTTGAATTTTCCTGCTTATTTTAATATTGTTTTTTTTCCTCAACATCTCAGTCTGTTATTAAATCCCTCACAAAAACGCTGCAGTATATTTAAAAGCATGAAAAAGTATTTTGACATAAATATGAATGTGTGAGCCAGCCATAAGCTGTAAAAAGATCAAAGTCATGCTAAGTGGATCTTCAAGCTTTATTTCCACGTTTTATCCAACAATGTGCCTGCTGAAGCAGAAAATTATTCCGCTGCTTAAAAGCAATGTAAGTCACTCTCGAATAAACAGTATTCACTCGGGTCCTTGTGGTCTTACAATTAAACTCCAACAACTGACTGAGCAGATAAAAACTACACAGAAATGGAGCCAAAATAAAATGAGTAATGATGGCAATAAACGCAGCAGACCCATAATTTCTGAATGTGGAGTAAACGCCGCTCTTCAACCGTTTTAAGCAGCAAGCGGGAAACATTTCCTTGTGCATTTCTAATTTAAATCAAATCAGATTTTACCATGAAAGCAGCTCAATGGAGTACCCAAAGCTCCCTAAAGTCGATTTAACCTCTTTGTAAAGCTGTCAGTATATAGTGACTGCACAGTCTTATGTGTTTCTAAAGCTATACTTCACATTTTATGGTCATATTTCACTGTGAAGTCAGATTTATTTCAAATTAAAACCCGAAAAGACCCTTATTTATAAAAACCAAAAAACATTTATCGACAAAAAAACCCATTTATGAGGTAATGGTTTCTCACATCTACAGCAGTTATGGGTGCTACTAAGGCTGCTTGGCTGTTTTTTGTTTTTTTTTGGTTAGGAGGGCCTCATGTGAATGTAATAAATATTGCTCACTGATTCAAAACAAAACTATGTAATATTGTTAAACAAATTAATTAGATACGTGAAAATGTTGAAATTATATACAAAAAAATCTGCTGTAAAATGAGACCATTAGGATGAAAGTGCATAGATGGTAGATATCCACAAATGTTTTCCTGACCTGTATTTCACTAAAAATAATTTGCTTATTTCATCAATTGTAAAAAAAATCAAATTATTATGTTTCCTACAATTGTAAAACTGTAGTCTGTGGAAATACCCTTGTATGAGAAGCCTTTATTTTTTTATTATAATACATTACAGAACTTTTTTTCCTACTTAAACTAGAAATGTAGAAATGTGTTTGTCTTTCAATGATTTTACAGAATCTTATATTTTATCATAAATAATAAAAGTCTTTCCATCATTGTTCATGTAGTTTTCAACATTATTTTTTTGACCTACTTTCTGAGTCAGTAGCTAAGTGGCTGGTTTGTTCTTCTCAGAGAGATGACAGTTTCATGATGTCATGTCCTTACACAGGAAACTACACCCAGACAGTTACAATACAGTGCTTAGTCTTTAAAAGGTCAATTGTTAATTCTAACGATGAGCTGAAAGAAGAAATAGAGATTTTGACAAACTCACAGAATGATTGACACTGAATTAATGCTACCAGTGGAAATTGATTTTTTAATTCCTTACAGATGGATTAGCTTTGGATTATTGATAAGCAGTGATGTTCTATTATTTAAATTATGTAGCTTAATTGTTGTTTATGGAACTGTTGCTTTCAAGCGTTTCAGGAAAGCGATGCACATCCAGTCCTTTCACTTGTTCCACTTGCAGTTGCTGAACCCTGTTCTGCACCATAAAAAATGTGAGGTCAAAAAGATAACTTGAAGCTACTGAAGTGTACCTCATTAGCTCCCCTTTAGGACAGCAGAGTATGTGCTGGTGACTCTAGAGGCGGCTTTTTTTGGACTTGGGCCAGTATTCATGAGGTTCGAGGACCACATTGCATTCCACTACCAAGAAGTCCACTAATACCCCTGAGAAACTGCAAGTTCCAGTCAAATGCATTATTTACACTAGAGCAATGCTGCAGCAGAAGTAGTTTTGCATGCATTCATAAATAATAAAGGCAAAGCACAACGCATGGGAATGGGGTAAAAGCAAGCTTTAGGAGAGGTTTGGGTTCACAGCATGAAAGAGAACAAAGTTGTTTAAACTGGGTACAATTAAAACACAGTGTAACAAAAGAAAAGAAAACTAAACTGCAAACAGATAAACAACAAGAGCAAGTATCCACCAGAAGTAAAGCAATTTTAGCATCTCATGGGCACACGGCCATTGAGCTAAACTGATGTAATCATCGTCTGGCAGTAAGAAGAAAGCAGAGAGAACGATCCAGTTCAGATGAATATTTCATGTACAATAAGGTACAAAGAGAGGCTTTCACCGACACTTATGACAGCAAAGCTGAAATGCACAGAGATGCGCTTTATTACTTGTTTTCTTAAAGCTGTCACTTAACTAATTCTTGGTCTGAGCTGCTGATAGGGGTTCCACTCAGGCTTTGTGGCCAGTGCCATGAAAATTAACAAACCTTTCAAATTGGATTAGATGTCAATCTCGACCCCTCACCATTCTAAACAGGATTTGCAGGGTGTTTGGATTCATTTTTCATGAGAGAGTTGTTAATAAAAGTTGTTCTACCCAATAGCCCCTAGAGAGCAGTGGCAATAATTGGATGTCTAAGCAAGTACTCTGACATGTTTGGACAAGCTAATTCTGTGAGCAATTTAGAACTTACTCCATGTTTTTACTCCATGCAAAGCTCAGTCACTGACTTCTCCTTACAGTCACAAACATTCACCGCTTTCAGGGTGAATAACCGCCTTTTCAAGTGGATGCAATAAATGAACAGATGAACAGCACAGCTTAGTAAACCTAGTAAAATCCTCGGTTGAGGATTGTGAACAATCTGATTTCACATTTGGTTGATGTTTTTTTTTCTACCACAGTCACTTGTAAGAAGTTCATGTTTGAGAGAAAAACACAATGTCTATTTCGTAGACCAAGTGAAAACATTTTTGGAAGAAAGCTATTGAAGTGGAACAGACCCTGGTGACCCAGAACCAAGCCTTTAGTTATATTGCTACCTCTACTGGTAAGGGTTGTAATTTGCCTGTCATCACTTTCCTGTCTTTTAACACTGCACAATAAAGGTCAATTCAATTATAGTAGTCATTCATTTTTTGGGAAGGTCCAAGCTCCAGAAAAATTAGGACAACAAGGAGGCAACAGATCTTTAACTGTAAAAATTCAATAAGAAATTGCACAACCTGTAAATGGCACTTTAATCAAGAAGAATGATGGCCAATTTATTTTGGACTTATTTTGATCATCCTGATCATTGGGTTTTGGTGAATAATTTCAGATGGTAAAACAAGGCCTTCAAATGAAAATTGTTTTCCTGCCAAGTGTCAAAAAACATCAACCCTATTCTGATAACTTTGCCCAATCGGCACTAAATTTCATTATTCTTTTATTTTACTGTACTGTTTTGATACATTTGGATGTGCAAACAATTTTAAACTTTCCATTGTTAAAATTTTAAGTGTGCATGTCTTAAGAATAGTATCAGCTACCTGAGTAAAATTTTTATATAGTAATAAAAATTTGGACAAAAATACAGACAAAGACAGTGGAGCATGGTCAGCGAATTGATTCATTGGAATCTCATTGGGGTACATTTAAGGTTTAATTTTCAGTGACTAACACCCTGCATTTTGTATTGCCTCGTGTTAGCTTTTATTTTGTCTAATTTGTGGTTTCTAATATACCTCTGGTGTTCTAACAACTGATATTTGTACATACTGTACAAGAGGTTTTATTAATGGGTTGAGACTCATTGTTGCGGGGGTTCCAACTGGCATCTTAAAGCTGTAGGAGCTGGGACGCGTAAAGAAGAAGAAGAAGGGTGAAATAGAAAGGGAAGTATTAACAATTAGGTTTGGTTTTGATAAAAGGGAAAGGGGAGAAGGGAGGAAAAATAACATCAGCACTGATTTTGTTCATTTTGGGGTCTGTGTTATGTATGTATTTATTTTATACTTTGTTGTTTCTGTTCAGAGGTCTCTATCCAGTTAATGCGACCTGCTTCTTAAGGCTGATCAGACAATCTTGGGGCTGGACACTGGATAATGGTTAGTGCAACTAAGGGGGGTGCTGCTGGCAGACAGACTGTGAGGATTGCTTCATTAAACACTTGTTGGCTAAATGTTACAATCCACACACAAAAGTTATCACATATTTCAAAAACCTAAACACTATATAATAATGTTACTCCAGTAAACTCATTTGAATAACTGTCACAGAAAATTAAATAGACCATGGATTGACCACATTTTCTACTCTCGATTTAATGTAAAAATGAGAGGCACGGCAATACCAATTAGGAAAAATGTGCATTTTTCTCCCGATAAAGTACTGAAGGATTCAAACAGTAGTTATGTTAGAATCACAGGTACAATATATGGACAGCTGATAATGGGGGGGCATAAACTGTGTAATTGACTCAATATTGGACAGGTCCAGTTCACGTTCTACCACCCCTATGAAAGTGTCAGTCAGTCATTTTCTACCGCTTATTCCATAGTGGGTCACAGGGAAGCTGGTGCCTATCTCCAGCAGTCTATGGGCGAGAGGCGGGGTACACCCTGGACAGGTCGCCAGTCCATCGCAGGGCAACACACAAACAACCACACACACATTCATTCATACACCTAAGGGCAATTTAGAGAGACCAGTTAACCTAACAGGCATGTCTTTGGACTGTGGGAGGAAGCCGGAGTACCCAGTGAGAACCCACGCAGCCCTATGAAAGTATCTCAGGCATTTAGTACATTAATTAATCAATATGGATTTGTTGACCCCTGGTGACTTTTACACCCTTTAGGGAGACGATACTTATTTTTCTCCCATTCACATAGTTGATTTAAACAGATAGGCTTTTTTCTGATAGATAACAAATTTGTCCCAGTAATAGTCTCCACCCAGTACTTGCCCATAATAGTGTCAGACCATGCTACAGTAATCTTAGGCCTTCATTTAAGTATGGAGCCAAATGAATTCAGATATTGGAGGCTAAACCCTAGGTGGTGGATGCAAATTTTTGTAAGCAATCCTTTGAATCGATCGCTTTTTTTTTTGTGAAACTAACAAAAATAACAAAACCTCCCCATCCATACTACAAATGTTCAAACAGAAATTGACCTTCTTCTCACACCTGAAGCTGAACATCTGTTCCTTCGTGCCTGAGGGTTCGCGTATGAGCACGATGACAAAACTGGACACCTCCTGGCCCATCAGTTGAAGGCAAAAACAGCACTGAACCAAATCACACAAATAATAGACGGATCAGGCTCAATAATCTTTGACCCTGATGAAATAAATAATACTTTTAGATTATACATTTCACAATTGTATGGCTCAGAGTCTCTTGCAGATGAAAATTCACTGAGTAGCTTTTTGGAAAAATTGGACTTACTTAGGGTCTCACCCAAGGATAATCTTAAACTTGATGCGGCTCTCACACTTTCAGAAATAAAAGCTTCGATCCAGTCAATGAAAAGTGGAAAATCCCCAGGTCCTGAACAGATACCCGGTTCAGTTCTTTAAAAGATTTAACCAGATCTGTCCTTATCAATATGGTGAAATCTAGTTTACCTCCCTTGACCTTTACAGTAGTAACTTTTATATTCACCCTCAATCCATAAATCTATTTGCAGTTGGCAAAATTTTAGATTTTGATTTAAAATTTGAATTATGCCATATCATTTCTATTTACAAATTCTTTGATATAAATAAACAAAAAAAATGTTAAACTATTACTGCAGCAACTCAATATTCCAATGAAAAATATACAATATTTGAATGGAACTTTACCTGTGTCTTATTTATTGTTGCTATCACACCACCTTTGCAGCTGAAAGGATGTAAATGACTTTGGGAAGTTTTCCTCCATGGTGGTAGAGACGTTCAGTCTGGATTGCAAAGCCTTGGCAGGATGCTACATATTCTGAGAGAAGGAATAAAAAGAAGGAAGAGAACTAAAAAAATCCCTTTTTAAACTAGAGCCAGTTTAATTTTTGACAGCTCTGCATTATTCCCTTTTTAATGGGGCCCTCAAAAGATATTTTTGTTCTACTCCCTTGTGCTTTTCTTGTTTGTGTTTTCCAGTCACACTTCATCGTGGTTTATGCATGCTAACTTCAAGCATAAATGAGGCCACATACTTACTTAGTGTGCATAATAAAAACATATAACATAGTTTTGGCACCAATTGTCATTTGAGTCATGACTTCTGAATAGAAAAATGTGCTACAGATTAAAACCCAATCTATAAATTGAATTGTATTGATTTAGTGTACATTTATTACATAGGATATAGGAAGTAATAAAATCCAAGCAGAAGCTTTTGTAATACTATTTAAAAAGTTGCCACATAGATTGTATCCTGGATAGTGATGTTTTAGATTGGGGACATTCAGAGTGGATGTTTGGCTGTACAGAACGCAAAATAATAAACACAAATTTCTGCCCTAGTCCCAGAACACAACTTGATTGAGCGAATATGTTCATAAATCATGAGATTTAATATCCCCAACTTTGGTTAACATCCTTTACAGCGCTATCAGATATTAAGCTTAAATATTTATTTACTCAAAAAGATTATGGAGCAATAAAACCAGACAATTCCTGGACTTCTTATCTGAAATGTGTTGTGCCCTGTAGCTTTTTGGGTTATCAATGAGGTTATTAAAAACGGCAGTACACACATTTTAGAAAGCAGTACACACAACTGCTTCTCCAGATGGTGGACATCTATATTAAAATTAGTCAGTGTGAGCAAGGCCTTCAGCGGCTTTTAATTCCCAGGGTTCATCTGTGACCTTGCACACTATTAGACATCTTGCTGCTGGAGTGTTCTTTGTTAGTGCAAGATTCCTGGAGACAGTCAGAGTGCTCTTAAAATGTCTTCTATTTTTACACAGCCTCTTTGACTGTGGACTGGTGGTTTCACAACTCTTTGCAGATAGTTGTATAAACTTTCACAGCTTGTTTGTCATTATATAAACATAAATAAGATCCAAATTTGATAGACTTTTTTTTTATTTGTTTCACCTTAGCAAGAATTCTGCAGATCCCGTGCAGCAGTTTAGGATTCACAATGGACATTTCAAAGTGTTGTCATGGCAGTAGTTTTAAGTCAGGGGGAGGGGAGCACATACTGGTAAGGGTTTTATTTAACTTTTTCATATTTTCGTCTTTTGCCATTTACCTTACTTATTTGGTTTATAAATTTAATACATTTTTTTAAATTGAATTTAAATGGGAAGAAGTCTGTTTTCTTTGTAATTTTGTGCTCTTTGTAACAGATCCAAGATTACCAACTTGCAATGTACAAATAGAAGTGTATGTGGTGGAATAGTTACACAATTCTGTCATTTTTCTCGGTTTTGCTTCTATTCAGTCACATCTTCCCACCATTTAAAGGCAGCTTCTTACTCAATTTGCTGCAAAGTCCCTGCAAATCTTCTCAAAGTCTCAAAGAACATAGGAATACCGTACATTCTCTGTTCTCCACTGTGAGAGAAAGAGCTCTTAGCTTACAATGCAAAGCAGGAATTGATTGGTTTATCAATGCGAGATGTTTTTAATTACAGTGTCAAATGATCTGTTAATGGACAAAGTGAAATCTGTTGCATTGTTCTATATATAAGCAAGTGTTCTGCGCCTGAGCCAACGATCTCTGGTCTCCTGTGACCGAGGTCATACCGGATTACTGATATATGAAACTGTGTTCCGAGGCATAAGCAGCAGTTAATTAGCTGTTCCCTGCTCCCTTATCACCATTTCAGTCTAATCCTACTGCTTTGACACGATTTGATACCATTTTACGGTAATGCCTGCTGTAATCACACATACAGAAAAGTCTGAAAAAAAAAACATTGAAATGATGCACATTGATTACAGTAGGCTATGTTGAGTTTTGGCAGTTTCATAAGCCACTATGAAAATGCGGAGGTGCTAAGAATGTGAAATATGCGTGACCTTGACTTTGAGGAGAAATAAATGTGTGGCATAGCTGCCATACTGCAAGTTAAGTTCAGGGTCCTGAGGTTGAAAACTCTTTTCAACGTTTTTGATCTGAAATGACAGCACAGCACATATTATAATGGCATTCTACCTTACGTCAGGTGAATGCTGATATGTGCTGTGTTATCGGTTTCCCTGAGACTCTTTGAATACTTTTCTACAGCATTTGTATTTTATTCTCTAAATGAAAAATTAATCTCCAGATCAAGAACAGAACGTTTTTGACAACATCTCTTATGTCTTTCCAATCTTTTATATTATTCCTTCTTCGATTTTATTTCTTACATTTTTTCATTTATTTATTAAATCCTAACCTTTTTATTTCTTTGTTGTGTTTGGTTTTTGAAGTTGGCAGCCACGGTAGGGAAGATGTGGCATTTATAATAAGAAAGATTTATGGGTATTATCTGACCCAGAAATGTGAAAAATCATTGCAGCTATGAATGTTTCCCTCTCAGGACTGAGAGGTTCTGTTTCATAAATTATTTCCATGTGATCACTGGTATGTAAAGCAGCCTTATAGCTTTTCAAGAGTCCTTGTCATTATTTATGCTCTTCGACTGATGAGAACATGCATAAGCAATACGTACACTGGCTTGTGGTCCTCACATGCCTAATGTATTGTTTTGTGGAAGTGTTTTATTGTCAAATTGTGTTACATTTTGGAATTCAAAAACTATGAACAGTTGAACATTGAATAATTTTAAGATATGTTTTTCTCCTTTTGTGAAGAAATCTTCACATGGACACAGGATTTCCAACACAAATGTGGTAGTAAGAGTCTTGTGACAGTATGTGCTGAAAATGTTGCACTGATGGCATCAAAATCCAAAGGAACATCTTGAGCATGGCTATAGGAGTGCTAGGAAAATGAAATTTCAAGAACAATTGTGCATGTCTTTTCTTTGACACATTTCTCTTTGAATACATCTCAGTCATTCCCTTTTTCAGTCTAGTCCTGAAGTTTTATGAAAACAGTCAGGACAAAGTAAGACAGATGTGGGGAAAAAAACACCAAACATTTACAGCTACATCGTTTTTGCATTTTCTAATCCAAAAGACATGTCTGAGCATGTCTAAAGGAAACCACTCCATTATAACTGTAAAAGAAAGTCTGTACATCCTATATAACAAGGACTGAACCTCAACTAAAATTTCAGCTTTGCAACATGTTTTTAGAAGTTTAATCTTACCAAAAACTGGCTTAGTTGCAAATTCAGATTTTGCAAAATAGATAAAGACTGCCTTAGTCTCAATAATGAGTCTGTTTGCAAAATTGCTTAAAATAATCTTCGCTAGGGGTGCTACTATATATTACTGCAAAAGATCTCAGAATAAATTACACAATAATTCTCATCAAGGGGGAGTCTTTCTTGCAAAGTGCTCTCCAAAATCTTCAAGAAGCGCCCAACATTTTTAAACCATTTGAGATGTAGCATCTTGGGTATGATTGACAAAAAAACTGTTCAAAATGAAAGATTTGAAAACAGAATAAGATACCTACACCTTGACTGGCTAATGATGCTGAAGTTCTGTTTCATTACCCGCTATCTGATTCAGTTTCAGATTTTTATAAATATACATACAGTATATGCAGTCAACTTCAACAATTTTTTAGTACGCCCACATTTCTGTATTAACAATGTTTTCTTTTATCGGTCTGATATTCTAATTTTCTAAGAAATGTGTTTTTATTAGCTGTAAGCAACAATCATCTTCATCTTCAATAGTTCATTGTATTTATAGATATGTTATTTCTTAAGGAGAAATTGAAATGGGTTTATTTGTTGACATTGCACAAATATTTTGTCAACAATTAAAGTAAAAAAAAAAGCTAGTAAGATTTGTGATGCAAATGTTTTTTCTACCCTAAAGGAGTTATGGTCCTCCCTTGTTTCTCATCATCGATTGAAGCTAGCTCAAAAGCCAACAGTAGAAAAGAAGGAAACTCAGTGAACCAACATAATAATCTGTAGGAATGTCTTTCCTTTTTCCAAGCCTTGTTCTGACCTGAAAAGTGATGTCGCTCAGCTATGGCGCTGGTCATGATCCACTAACATCTATTCATTGATATATTACCCCACACAGCACAAAACACAAATAACGCTTGAATGGTGCTTCCTACTCCTTCTATCGCCTTAAATCACACGTAACACTCTTTTCCACTTAGTTTTGCTCATATCTGGATGGTCCCTTGGAGATGAGCTATGCATATGCATTATATTTGAAGAAGATAATGGCAAAAGAAACCACCATTAAAGAAAAAATCAAGAGTACAATCTGTCTCAGATGTGAGCACTACTGTCTCTATGTGTCTGTCTGCGTGGCCTTCAGTGGTGGCAGCAGAGAGGTACCAATCTATGCCCAGTCTTCTATATAAGCGGATGGATTAAACACTGCTAGCTGACACAGACTGTTTCATGCATTAGAAAAAAAACTTATTGCCCCAGCAGATGGGTTTTAGGAAAGAAGTGTTAATCAATCCCATTTCCACCATGTTTACAAAGAAATTGTTACAGCTGAGAGAAGAGGACAAACAGAGGGGGAAAAGAGGGGAAAATTAAATAAGCTTCCACATCCTCTAATTGATTTATGTGCTGTTGTGTCTGGCTTTTCATTGATCACATTGTTTGGAGGAAACACAGTTAGCCGTGTTTCAACAGATCCGGTGTGCTAGCTTATATATAGTTACTATCAATAGTATATCTGGCATGGATTTAACTTGCTGAGCTCAGTATATAACTGTCCTACAGAGTTACAGCATCTGGTCCTGTATTTCACTGGTGGCCTGAAGCTGATTTCTAGCACTGTGCAGTAACTACTGCTATGGTCATTAGGTTACCATTGACAGGAATCCCCCAGGTCAGTACAGAGTTGTTCAAATGCCAGTAAAAAGCTTATTACCACACCAATGTATCACTGATTTAGCTTTTTAGTTATTTTTTAGACTGGATATCATACAGAAAAAGTTGATGAAATGGTAATGAGTCAATAGAGAGCATATTTCAATAACAATTTTACAGATTCTATTTTTGTGCAGCTTTTTTTTACATTTGAGATTATTACATAAATGTTGTAACTATGTAATGGGGTGTCTTCTACTATGGTTGTATCTGGTAATGTTTTGTGAGTCAGAGTGCTTCTAATGATGCACAGATTGGACGGTTACGCCCTATGCAGCTCCGAAACCAGAATCCTTAACAGTGCTTGCAAGACTACCACAGATTTTTAGAGGAAATTAGATTTTCCTTCTGTAAGAAATGACTTACAGTGATATACAAAACCTAATTCATGATGCTTTAAAAGTTTCTACTAAGAAGCCAAATGTTCTTCTATTTTTTTTAAATGGACAGCTTAAATAATGTTCTGGATGTTTTCTTTAAATGTGAAAAACGTTGAAAGCAGGGTTATGTTATAAAACTGTATCTCAGGCTTTGAGCATTTCACAGAGCCCAGTTCAATCATCAGAAATTTGAATTATGGCTTGGCTGCAAACCTACTAGACAATATAACATCCAGAAAATTAATATTGTGATGATTTTGCTTTTTGCCATGATTTAAACATAAGCCTTGCAACAAATGAAAGATTTTGAATGATTTGCTTCAACTATTAACTTTTAACTCCCTTATTAAGCATCATTTTCAGACTTCAAAATACATGATCTTGGATCACAAACATTAAATACAATTTTTCTAGTACCATTTCAACTACAAAGCTAATTGTTCATCACCGTATTTCCAAGCTTCTTTAATGCATTACACAGTTATTATCCCAGCTTTAGTATTTTCAAGAATTTCCCTTGACCTCAGAAAAATTATGATATCTTTTTATAACAATGGAATTGGGTTTGTACAATAGTTGTTTAAGGAATGAGAAGACAGTGTAAGAAACTAACACAAAATGTGAGTTGACTGGCTGCCTGTCTTCTTGTGAGCACACTGAGATACCAGGAAAGCACTTGGTGCTGTCCAGGTGCCTCGCTGTTGACTCCTGTTTATCCCCCCATTCATTTCCCTCTTCGTTCTATGCTCTCATTCCGTTTCTTTTTGTGTTCTATGCATTTTTTGTTTTTTTAAGTCTGTCCTTTTTTACCTCTTCCTCTCCAGCAGCAGGTTGTTTAGCTACCTGTGCCTACACTATCATTTTCTAAAAGGAAAATGCATGGTGCAGTTTGCAAAAATAAGCCTCTTTTCTTCTGTACTGTTTGGCAGCAAAGGAGCAGATAAGGAAAAGAGGGGCCTGCTGTGAGAATCTATTTTTTTTGTTTGGGAAAAAGGAAAAGCACACTGAGAGAATTAGCATGGATCAAGTGAATAATCTGCTGCGTGAATATAAAATATGCACATAAGATCCCTTTTCTCTAACGTAAGAAAAGTACAAACAGTGCATATTTGCTCCCTTTGAGAAATAAAATATTCCAGATAGATGCCTATTTAAAATGGGCATGTCTTGGCTTGTGTTTTCCATTTTTTATGTTTCTCATTAGTTTTCACATTTAGCTCTTCTCTACCTTGTGTTTTTCTCCACTCTTTTAAGTGCATTCAGTTCAGATGTAAACCAACACAGTATTGCTTCCTTTCCAATAGGGCTTTGCAGATAAACAATTTGCACTTCTGCAAGAACATCATCTGAATAATAAAGCCGCATTTCACAGGACCCAAAACATATTTGTATGTAGAAGCAAACTAACAGCCGAGGCAGGTCAAAGTGATGCAGTCTAAGAAATAAGAGAGACAGAGGGAAAAAAAGGAGGGTTGAAACACAAAGAAAGCTGATTTCTAGGTTTCCCTAAGCAATTAAAGTGCCTGTGACATGCTTTTCCCACAAATGCAGAAATTGAAAGAAAACATCTTGATATTGGAGAAATAAGGCAGTAATTGAAATTATATCAGGATTAAAGTGCCTATGACATCAAATCTTCATGATAAATCCAATTAAATTTATGGAAAGGAAACAATGATTAAATATTTTAGAAAGTAAATTCGTGCCACTGGAATGAAAAGTTGGTGAGATTTTTGGTCATTAATTTTACTTAAAAGGCATTTCCAAACTTCTTTGTGATTTTTTTGTGCTCTTTTATGACGTCAAAGGGAACCTTGCGCATAAACGGACTGCTGCTACAATGGCCAGCAACACAGACAGCTGCGAAGAATCTGATGTTTCTTTAGATATATTTCAGTCACTATCACAGAGAGATGCAGCAGAATCAGGAGAAGGAAGTCAGCTTTTATCAGATGGCAGAGCACAAGTACTGAGACATGCGAACGGCCATCCAATTCTGTATTTTTGCCGGAGCACAGCCGGAGTTAAAGCAATCATATTGCATTATCACTTCTACCAAGTTATCACATCTCCTTATTATAGAAGACTTTATGAAGTGAAGATGACTTACTGTTAACTCTTTTATATATCATTAAGAAGATTAAACATAAAGTCAAAGCACACACATATGTGACAGGCTACTGTCAATAAAACCATTTTCTACTGAGGATTCTGAGCTGTTTATATAGGCTGCCGCCTTTAGGTGTTAAATGATGAAGTCGAGGGTACTTTAGGTGTAAGAGAGTCAACAGAAATTCTCAGCAAATTACAGGAAATTTACAGTGTTATACTTTTGAGCTTTCAACCTCTATTTCTCATTAAATTATATTAAAACAGAAATATACGCTGCCACAGTCTACTGAATATAAATGTCGAGTAGGCCAAAACACACAGTTTAGGTTTATATCAGCATTAATTGGTATCAAAATTTGTTAAAGACAGTTTTGACATGTCACCTTCATAACCATTTTGTCATTATTTTGAAAAGACTGAAAAATGCCAGGGCCATTTCCTGAGTCTTCTAATTATTGTGTATGAATGTTGTCGCTCACTGTCCAAAATCTGAATTTTCAGGTCAGAGCTTTGCAAAAATTTGCTATCAGTCAGAAAAACTTTAAACCATACATCTCTATTTTAAACATATAGAAGGAAATGGTATATAAAGTTATAATTAGTATCTAGGGCCCTTGGCCAGATTGTAGCCCAGGAGATTTTTGCAACAAGTCAGCAGTGCCAACAACTGTGGGACTGTGCAGGGCAGTTATAGTAAGCAGTTAGTAAGACTACACTAGACTTTCTATCTCCTAATATAATCAGCCGTTATTTATTTACTTATAACCCCTTTTAGCTCATCCTTCAATGATCTTTACATGTTATGCACATGGCAATTATCTTAAATGTAGTCAACAAGAAATGACGGGTTCATGTTAACCCACCACTGTTACACTTCTAATCCACTGCAAGAGGTGATCACAGAGCCATAACGGACAGGATACAAAAGGGTAAAATAAAATCATGGAAAAAAGTGTCAACTATTATTGCAAAGTGAGGATATCAGCCACAAAGGTGTAAACGGAGCATCAACACCTTATGACTCTGCAGCATCTGTCAAATCTGAGAAATACATTGATCACCATAAACACATGAAGATAGTAAAATACTGAGTTTAGTAAATAACTTTGCTTATGTACAAAGCACTGAATACATTTGAACAATGAAATGGGATCAATTCTTTGCTATTAGATGTATGACAAAAATATATTTAGCTTGCGGGAAAAGATACAGAAGTCAAAGCACAAAAAGATTCAAAGAGGAAAAAGGCACACCTCAAAAAACATTGTGAAAAAATAAATGGCAGAGCAGAATTTTGTGAAATAAGATGTGGAAAAAGTATCCATCTGGTTAATACAAGATCTCTTATATTTCAGAGTTCATGGAACACTGGACCTTTTTTCTCTTGTGTAATAGAGGAAGGCCAAGCAAGGCCCCCTCCCCACCAAGTGTAAATCAGATGTGTGAAGTCTGCACTTTTAACCACCACAACAGTTCAACACAGAACAATTGATGGCAGTGAAACAAGTCTGAATTATTGCTGTTGCCATAGTATTTAAGTCACTGTGTTGAAGTTAATAAGTCGCAGTTACAGTGTATAAATATTTAAATACATATTGATCTTATGTTACATGTTTACATAAAGCCATTTTCTTGTTAAGTCTAACAAGTCATAACACCAATTGTAATTGTTAGCAATAACAATGTAAGACATTATCCTTAAGCTACCGGACTTGGTTCTAACTGTTTATACTTTAAACATGATTCATACATGTCATGATAGTTGCATAACAAAATACTGTAGTTGTGCATACTTTGATGTTTAATTGCAAACATGTTGTCCGTGGTGCTTTTTCTTTGTGTATTTTCAACTTTACGTTATTTTCCTTATGGAAGGCAATGACTAAACACTGCTGTCAAATTGTGTAAGAACATTCAGAAGGGCAGAATAACCACCTTAGCCGTCTCTGATTACATAAATTGCTAATTATATTTCTGTAGTTGTTTTTTTTTTTTTTTTTTGCAGAGTTACCTTACTAGTAGTAGTATAAATTTGTATGTTTAATTATTTTTTCTCCTATAATGGTGAGCATGAAAATTGCAAAACAGATGCATTGAATATAGTGAATTGCCCCACACACATTTTATTTATTTGCTGGTATCAGTGCTGCTGAGTTACAGGCTTAAGCCACTCTACTGTGAGCCCATTTTCCAGTCTCTATGTATTGTATGTGCTGACAAAGTGATCCATAAAGGTGAGTAGTGGACTTTTGATTATCACAAAACAAAGTAAGTAAGTAATGCTTAAGCGATTCCTGGCACATCCACTGATCATCTCTCAGTCAATCTATTGACTTCATGTTGACATCTCAGAAGCTTGGATTGTGCTCTGTTGCACTGAATTAGCTGTAACGACAAAAAATGTGTCACCTAACAGACAAACACAGCGCAAATGACAGCTGCTCCCCCCAGGGGAAAACAGTGAGATTAGAACAACCTAAAAGCAGTCTGTGTGCTCCATTTGGTGTTGCTTCCATTCACAAGAGCCATCCCATCTTTTTTTTATGTATATCTCTTCATTTCATGCATTCACAAATATTTTGTTCATGCAAAATATGTTTTTTTATGTTTTCACTGATGGTTTTGGTAGACTAAAAAAAAATGTCTTTGTGCCGTTTCTCAGTTACAATTAAACCCAAACCATAACATGTTAAGGCACTAAAGTAAACGATAAAGGACATTTCACTGACTAGAATAAACGTTACAATCAAAAAAGACCCGATACTGCAAAGCTCAGGAACCTTTTATGCTTTCCTCTCTAATCTGGGACCATTAAGCTGGATGTAACTGTTTTTAACTGTAGCCTTTTTGTTGACTCAAAGGTCCATCAGGTCTTTATGCCTGTCATGTCTAGCTGGGACTCATACAGCTGGCCAGTAATTGTCAGCTACAGGCACTTAAACAGCAGATAAATTTCTGTACCCAAAAACAAGGTGTTCCTCTTAACAACTGACTGAAGAGCTAAAGATCTGGCTAAATGATGCCTACAAAGCTTTAAAACCTGTTAAAGTGTGCCTAAAATTGCCATTTCCAGTTTCTAAAATCTAATTAACAAGTGGCAGTTAAGAGGTACTTTGCAAGTCCAGAGAAGCTTTAAAGGACTTTAGTATAAGGCTGTGGGTGGAAGATTGAAAGCAAAGCCTTCAGTGACTGCAATGAGGCTGGATAACGGTTTAGTCAGTGTGCAGCTTTTCTGAGAGCAACACTGTTAAGAAAAAAATACGATAATAAGACAAAAGGAACGTTTGTCACATCTACATAAAAATTTGGACATTAACTATTCCAAACAACGTCAAAACTAAGAAAATATGGAAATGAGTGAAGCAAGCACACACAGTTTAAGATCAAGCATCAAAATGTTTGAAGAAATATCTTATTTGATATATATATAGGTCAGCACCCATCACAAATAAACGTCATTGTTCAGTACCATAATAAATCAGGACCATAAGAAATTGTCCTTTTACCATAAGAAATCAGCTTACATTATCAAATGTCGTGAGCATACTTTTGTGCTTAATGGTAAATGTTTATGCCTTGTGTATGAGGCAGTGGTATCAAAATCAGGATGACAAATGTCTAAATTTAAAACACAACTAATACACAAATCGCCACAAGCAAATTTCCACAAGCAAATCAGGCTTTGATAGACAGTAACAGTTTGATCATATTTCTTCTGATATTTTTTTTAGCTTCGACTAAAAGAATTATGTTCATTGCTTGTTCAGAAAACAGTAACTTTTCTTCTTCTGGAAGGGTTTCAGGTCTGCATTTTGAGGTGGTGTTAAATCTATAGAAAATCCATTGCTCTTTGCTTGGTAATGATTTTATGTTTACTGTTCTTATCACACAACATTGCATTAGAAACTTTGTTTGTACCTGCAAATATTCAAATGTGCTGTAACTTCCATTTTGTGGTAAACAAGAAAAGTAATTGAGCAAACAATAATTTACATTTATTCCCTATATTATCATCCTGAAATCACCATCTGGTTTATTGGAAGTTGGAATTCAAAATGATAAATAATATATGTTAAAATAACATTAGCAGCCCAGAGGAGCTGTGAAGCCCAAACTTGCACTAAAGCTGGACAGAATATCATAGGAGTTTTTAAATAGTGTGAAACCATGTTTGTCACCTATAAAACAATGTTGCTGGAGGTTTAAAGGAAAACATTGCACCATGTGTTGTGTGCGCAGTATTCCTTTGCAACACTTGTGACTGCTGTTAGTCCACTACTTTGGTCCAAAGTAGAATCATTTCAACATAATTTGTGGGGTCTGGTACATTTTGTGCCCCTCTGCACAGAGTTGCAGTTTCACTTCTTTAGCATTTGTGCTTAATTTTGATGCCCACACCAGTGATGATGTGGCTGAGATACCTCTTATGCTATTATATACCTAATGAGCAAAATAGGATTTATTCATTAAGTTATTTTTTAATTGTGTGTGACAACCCAAGCACAGTAGGAGGTTTCATTTGTGTCTGCACCACATTCACAATGATGCAAAGGAGGCTATTTCACACAGTAGATAGGAAAAATGCTCAAATCCAAGTCAAAACACAAAATAATGGGTTAGACTTTAAATGAAAGCAGATCCCATGGTTGAAAGGAATTTGGTTAACTCCACCATCAAACTCCGCATTTTAGATGTTTATCTGTTAAAGCTCATAAAAAATCTCTTTGTAAAAGTTTCACTTTAAATGGGGCTACAGTTCAGTGTTATTCTTACAGCATTCTCAATTATTTTCTTTTTTCTTATGTGCAAAATATCATGGCCATTTCTTATGTCTAACATACTGCACAAACCAAGCTTATACCATGTGTGTACACATGATTTAGATTATCCACTAGTTTATCTGTCCGGATATAATGTATTAGTTTCTAGGGTCAGGGTTAATGCAGTCTTTAAACATTTGGAAAGATTAGAATTTGCTTCAATGACATTTCAAGTCTGGAAAAAAGTGAAAAAATAGAAAATTGAGCATGAAAACTGTTCTGAGTTTAAGAGTTTGTTTTTCAAAAATGTATTGTTGGCAAGATAGAAACAGTTTGACAGTAGAGTAATTGAACAAACAGCATCATAGAGAAACACACCGCATAGGTCAGGGATAAAGTTGTAGAGATATTTAAAACGAAGTTAGGTTATAAAACAGCATCTTAAGCTTTGAACATGGTTGTCCACATAAACTAATAGGCTGGGCAAGGATAGAAGTAGACAAGAGGCCCAGGGTAAGTTTGAAGGAGCTGCAGAGATCCACACCTCATAACAGAAGATCTGTGAACAAGACAGCTACCAATAAAATATGGTGGTGGCAGCATCATGATTTTGGGATGCGTTTCTTCAGCAAGGACAGGAATGATGGTCAGAGTTTAGAGGATGATGGATCTCAACATGGGCAGAAGAAAATCTATTAGAGATGTCAAAAGAGTGAAGACCTGGGCGAAGGTTCACATTTAGCTTCCTTTCCTTCCAATCTGGCTGATCTTAAGGTGTACAAACCTGGTAGATGCACACCCCCAGAAGAGGTGCACCTGTATTTCCAGAAAAGGTGATTCTAGAAAGCTTTGAGCAAAAGGGACTAAATACAAATGTCAGCCACACTTTTGAGACGTATATTTTTTTTAAACTTTGAAACCCCGTTTTATTCTTCTTTACAATTATGTGGTACTTTGGGCTGATCTATCACATAATGTCATCAAAAAATGCAGTCAGTTATGTTTTTAATGTGACAAAATATAAAAAAGTTCAAGGGTTTTCAATACTTTTTCAAGGCACTCTGCAAGCTTCTACAGCAACCCGAGCTAAACAACCCATCCTTGAAGCCAGTAAAAATGACTTTCTGTAAACCTTATGTTTTACGGAAAGGGAAAGGCATCATTGTTGATTCTTTTTAAGCTCTAAGAATTAGCTGTCTTTAGTTTGTAGATTTTTTTTAATGAGAGTTGTGTATCTTTACTACCTACATAAACTGAAAATATTCTTAGAACTTTTAAAATATTTTGGTGCAGCACTGCTTGATGCAGAATGTGCATGTATTAAAACTCTGAAAAGGCTAGGGGAGCAATCATGTCACACCAGTGATTTTGTGATTGCAGTATAAGCCCTGTCGACAGCTGTCCTTGCAACTGTATGCCTTAACAAACAGAAGGTAAATATTGCCCTCCACAGGGGGTTGATTAAATTTGTTTAAGTTCTGTCTGGATGCAAAGCAAACAGCTGGATGTCTGATTACCTGAAAACTATGTGACCTCACAAGTACCGAAACAGAAATTCAGATGTGCTGTGATTTGCAGAGACATTATGCTTCCTTTCTGTCTTTGATCCTTTCTGCAGCATGAAAAAAATGTCACTTGTATCATGAACACCTCCTTCAGGTTATTCACTGTTGCAAATCAGATCTTTCCCCATTGCTCTCTCAAGCAAGACTAGCTCCCTTTAAAAGATTTTTTACACACAAGATAATCTGACAATGAAAGCAGATATTCATGCCCCGGCATAGCATTTTGTGCAAAGATAAAAGCTTTCCTCTCCTCTATCTCACCATTCATCAACACAGAGGAACATCGAGTGAAGGCAAATCCCATTTTCTGTAACCCTCCAAGTATCTGTGCAGTGCAGTGTAGAGACTGTCATTTGTAATAAATAGCCCTGAGATAATTAGAAACATGCTTCTCTTCCAGGAGAAATACAAGATTGTGAAAAAGTGATGATGAATAAATAAAAAAACAGCTAGTAAAAAGTATTGGAGGGTTGATAGCAGGGGGAGCCCTCCTGGCTGAGAAACAGATGCCAAAGGCTGCATTGTTGATAAGTGTTTGGCAGAATGGTGCAGGGCTTTTGCCAATTCATTAACTAGTCCAGTGAGGAGACTTCACAGTCTTCAGTAGCATTAAAAACACAAACCACTTGTCTTGTCACTCAAGAGCATGTTTGAACAATAACAGTAAGTATTTGATTGGATATAATATCTGGTTTTGTTTCAGAGTAAATGAAGCCATGAAGAGTAATGCTCTTAGCGAGTATTACAAAATGCGTGTGCATTATTCTAATTAGTTTTACTCTGTACATTTAAGAGAACGGCATTACATGTGCTCACATTTATTTTAATGCAGAAAGTTGGATATTACTGTACCCATGTACCCTAGGTCTGTACCCATGTGGAGGTTAAGGCTGTGCACTTAAAGCACATGATTTTAAAGAGACAGGATTTGGTAAATACTTACAATTTTTACATTTACACTTGAATTTCAATTCACACATCAATTCATTTACCCAGTCATGGGGAAAGTGACCAATTCCAAGAGAAAGTGTTAGGGGAAGGAATAAAGGTTAAAACGTTTTTTTAACTCACAAAAGGACAAAAATTATAGTTTTTGTCAACCTACAAATACGTTATCTCACTTTTTTCTTTTTAAAGTCATTCTCCCTTTTTTATTTTTATTAGTAGGTAATGAGGATGGGTCCGTATGAGATTTTCACATGTGTTTCATCATGGTTTAGCAGTTAATGCAAAGATATTAAGCAGAAAATTAATACATTTTTGTTTTAATTTACTCTTAATTAAAACAAAAAAACCACAATTATTCATATTGCTAAATACTTTAACATATTATTACAGTTATAATGATCTCAACTGAAACAGTTTGTTTTGATTTTTATGGTTATAGTTTATTTAGAGTTTAGCAAAGATTCACAATAAACAGTTTAGCTGTAGCTTTTGAATGATTATTGTCCAGAATAATAAAGCTTTTTTTTGCTTTTCTGCTGATTATAGAGAAACCCTGGAGTTCTAAGAAACGTATATAAGCTGCTTAATTAGTCAGGATGTCTGCTACAATGGAACCTGCCGTCGGCTGCTTAACATACATCTTGAATGTGGCTTTCCAACCATAGTTTTAAGAGAGTGTTCCCTTAATAAGAATGAGTGGTGCTCCAATAGTTCTCACAACACAACCTTCTATTTTTGACACAACCAAAAATATTTACAAAAAACCCCAAAGTTAGTTTCTTGTAATGGAGTTAAAAATTAACACCAGTAGCATGCAGCAGGTAAAGGGGGGCAGAGCTGTGTTACTTTGCTCAACATATTTAGGTAAAACTTGTCTCACTCTAGTACTTTCTCTGGCATCTCCAGAAGCAGACATGGGATTGGCATGATGGAAAACGTTTAGGTACATTTTGACACTGTTAATCAGCCCATTTTTAAACATTTCAGGCGATAAATATCTAATTTAAAGTGTGTACCTTAGATGTTCTGACAAGAATGACATGGCATGGAAAGACAGAAGTTCAAATATATCTATCATCTTCATCAAACACAATATCATATCAATAGTTATTTAATTCATCTGACACAAACAATAATCAAATAACTGATATCTACCTGCCATTGGCATTTTTTGACAGTTGAGGACAGCAGCAAACAGTTATGAAAGATACAATGATATTAAAAAGATTTTCTTTTTTCCATTTATGCCTTCAATATTAGCAATCTGTTTATTTTTACTACAGCATCAACATTTAAAATCTGTTGGCCTCTAGATGGTTCAGTTATACACGGCTACCTTTGTCTGCACACTGTCCGGCTCTGTGCAAGAAGCATACTGTCTTGTTTTCTCTCTTGTTAGTATAAATAATACTTTATTGAGGTAAATGGGGTAACAGTCAGCTTGATAAACAATGGTTTGACAACTGATTGGATAGAGCTGAAGATTCATAATAGAAAGCAGCACCTTTCTAATGTTCATGTTGCATTCACATTGTCATTTGACAAACCTTACCAACGGGTGGAATACATCACAGTCCAAGCTGCTGCTTTGAGTTGTCAAGTTGCTGGACAGATTGATCCCACCTCACTTAAATGCAATGTAAGCCACAGGCACACTGCCAAAGGGAGGACAGACAGTCATCACTGATTGACATGAACAGAAAAGGGAAGATGCTGACACTAATAGAGGAATAAATGTTCACCATTTTGAATAAAGAATCAGGTTCCCTGGTCAAAGATGTTAGTGATGGCTGGCTCTGTTAACAGTATAGATCATTGGAGCCTGTAGAACTGCAGCTTTTAAACTCTCAACATTGCTCAGATGTTTCAGCCTTATCTTGGGCTGGGGCTTTACAGCTTTATTTTAAAATTATTATTACAAAAAAAACTAGTTAAAAACTAGTTTAATACCATTTTGAAAAGTACGTGGAAAGTAATGTCTGGGTTATGTGATGACATTGTGCTGGATAACCAGAGTAAAAAAGACACTGAACCCTGCTTTTGAGAGCAGATTCACAGCTGATTGTTACTATAGAGGCCCAACATGTAAAATCTAAAGCCAGAGAACATCTGTGGTGGAATGAGACTTACCAGTGAGATGAGAGGATCAAAAACAGCAACAGCGTTGCTATGCCAGCATGCTTTAAATCCAGAAAGTTTTCATTTATTGCCGTTTGGTTCAGACTGGGGGGTGATGCGTTAAGAAAAATATTCTCATGAAGATGATTTAAAAATTACATTTCCAATAACAAAACAGTGACTATAAAGAGTGACACAGAGAGAGGTATTATTTTCCCCATCACACTTGCAAGATTTAGAAGAACATGAAATGTAAAACTTCTGGTTTACTGGCTACAACATATCTGGAATCTAAAGGCATCTAAATTTGTGTCGTTGGATGAACCACTGCAAGAAAGCAAAGCCACGACATTTCAGTTTCCAATAAATCAAGGAATAAATTGTTGTACATCAGCATAAATGTCTATTAAATGATTCAGTCATTAACCAGAATTTATTTGAACTGAACAACATTGCCAATTTTGTTAAATACTGGTATTGAATACAAATGTGATTATTTGCTATAAATTACAAAGCCTCTAACTAATTTGATTATTATTTTTGAATCATGTCCCACCAAAAAAAATATTTTTCTGATTGGAAATGCATCAAGAATCTCTCAGAAATTAATAAACAAAAAGGTTATCTGTCTTTATTAAAAATGTTAAAATGGCATGCCGGAAAAAATATTCATGCCCTTTTTAATCATCAATTAAACATCAAGCGTTTTAAAGCCTCTTATTAGGCCGGTCACAGATTTTGGGGTAAATATAAAATGGGAAATAAAAGTGAACACAAAGCAGTAAATTATGTTCCAATCCACAAAGTGAAACATACTCTTTATTATTACAGTACTCTTATTTTTAGAAACATGGAATTCTGAGGAGTTTTTTTATCCCCATGTTACTTTAATGACAGTTCTTAAAACTCATCCAACTCACATAATGACTTGGTTTGACACTTCTTAACTTTTGGGCCAGGATGTTTTGGATTTGTTTGGACTTTTGTTCGGGAAATATTGATCATAAAAGCAAATTGGTTTTCAATTTTCTAACATAACCTTATCCAAACAAGATCAAAGGGAAACTTTGTAGTAATGATGCCGAAGCCGAACGACACCTCACCTAGTCCCACACTTACGGCTTGTTCTTTGGAAAATGTACCGCTGTCTGGGATATTGCTGACTTCAATGTTGATTTATGAATGAACCTTGAGGAAAGGGAACAGTAGTAACTATTGCACCAAGGAAACAGTTTTCTTAGTTTTGTTTTTTTGTGGGTTTTTTGCACAATAAAGTTATTCAGATAAATTCTGAGTCTATGGTTTGTTTACACACCCAGTAACATCTGGTCAGTCCAAAGGTTTCTTTTATGTGATTTACTTGATATGGCCTAGACATTAAGCCTCAAAGGAACTAAACCAATCTTGGATTCATTAATCCTACTAGAAGTCACTTTGGATTACACATAAGGGAATGTAATTCAAATTATACAAAGTAAATAAAAGAATAAATGGACACAAAGTTGTATCCATAAGCGCATTGCTCTCCAGGCTTAATTAAAGGAGATGGTACAGTCATTTTCTTCTTTGGTATAAATGCTTGGCTTCCAAACAATAAATCGGTCTTATGTGATGATAGAACAAACTTTTTGGGGATTTTGTTTAATCTGTTTAATGGGAAAAAGAACAACCAATATCAAATGATCCTGTTGTCCATCTTATGTAAGGTACTGAAATTCTTCAAACTATTCCACCTGGCTAAAATTCAACCTTGTTGGCCAAATTCAACCTTGACGTTTGTTATCCACCTATGAGATGAGCCCCTGTGAACAGTAAATACACATTACCAAAGAAGAGAGCTTCAGGTGTGTCCCCATTCAGTAAAACTGGGAAGGAGAAGCTGGAGTGGTGATTCTTAAGAGGGGGGACTCAAGGGGAGACTGAGGGACCAGAGAGGGAGTGAAGAGTCATGTGAAATGAGGCAGAAAACTGAGAAATCAGGAAGAGTGCCAGAACTTTGGGGATCTAATGGATGAAGGGGTGTATGTATCAGCAGAGCAAGAAAATGGTGTGTTCAGAAAGAAAAGGTAAATATATTCATAAACTTAGCAAATAAAGTGGAATTAGAGAGAATCTAACAGACAAAAACAAGGCATTAATAGTTATAGCGGCTGAGAAGCAAACAGCAGGAGCTCAATTATCTACAGTTCCTGCTGCTTCTCCCTCCGTCTGTGATTGGACAGCATGTATCCATCACTTCACACAGCAGACTAATTAATGTTTATTCTGTGAAATAAATTCAAACAAAGTCTAATTCTCCATCATTATTACACACAAAATTCCAAGCTGTTTGTGCATTGTAAACATTTGATTAAAATTAATCGAGCAGTGGGGAGTGCTGTCAGAACAAGCGGTGTAAGCAGAAATCACATGTTTTGGAGTGATTGTTCGCAAACTCTGCTCACAGCCCCACAGAGAGATGATGTCATTGCAAGCTAATAATAACAATAATTCAACACACTTTCTTCACCACTCGCGCCCGGCTCTCTTCTTGATTTTTCTCCAGTGTTTGCCAGGCTAGTGCAAACAAGCACATCAGATTCTTAGAAAGGCACCAACTTGTATTCTAAATGGCAGTAGATATACAGTATGCACCTAAGGCTGACAGGGGCCAGATCAATAGAGCTTTAGGATATTTTAAGAAAATGACTAAGGAGGCATGCAGACAGCCCAAAGCTGCGCCGCGGCCTGGGCACTGTGTGTATTTACAGTGCCATTCCTAAGGGAAAGGCAAAGAGCAGCAAAGCTCAAACAGAGCCACAGAGTCATTATTTTTAGTCATGTTTGCTGTGGGCTCGTTCAAAACGCCCTCTCTCCTCACCGGGAATAAAGAGCAGCAGCAGGAGAGGAGAACTGGAACAAACCCAGAGGACAGCGTGCATGGCCAAACACATCATTACAGAATCAGATAAAGTCATAATTGTAATCCCTCACTCTCATTTGTTAGACATGGGATACGTTATTTTAGAATTGTGTGCATTCTGGAAAAAGTAAAGGTTTGTACTTGGAAATCACATGATGTAAAGCAAACGCTAGACTAAAATGTTTTCCGCATTGAGCCAGAGTGGATTCTTTGTGCTATAGCAGACTTTCAAAAGTCATTATAGAGAGGTCCAACAATGTGTTCCCAAAGGGATTCCAGCATTAACAACACTTCATCATAAAAGCGGTTTTCTTACCCACATGTGTGTGCACATATTTGACAATTTGCAAAAGGATGCTGTTGTGTGAATGTGCATGACTCCATATCCACATATGTTCATGTGTGTTGCCTCTGAAGTACCTGAGAAAGAAGCTTGTCCCTGTAGCAGTAATACAGAGCAAAGCAGAGCCAGAGATGACATCTATGATCTATCACACGCAGCCACCTGCTCCCCCCAAAAAATGCTATTTAAATGCCACATCTGCTCCAGTGCACCCCCACTCTATCCACCCAGTAGCCACACAACACAACAGATCACCCAACTCCAGCATTCTCAGACTTTTTATATAGATGTCCGCTCACGCATACGAGAGGGAACAGCTATATATATATATATAATATATACATATATACATGTACATTTGTTGTAATGTACATGTGCAATGACCAATGAAGATGATTATTATTATTATTATTATTAGATCTATATATATCTATACATCTATATAGATGTATAGATATATATAGATATATATATATATACACGTAAAATCAAATTTGGGCTTTACAGTAACCATTGTGGAGCCAAGTGACTCATGTGCAGCTGTCATGAGTTTTAGCATGGTTGAGGATAACTTCAGAGGTCACCCTGGCTGCACTCAGCGAGAACCAAAAGCCCACTGGTCACAAAGCACATGAAGTCCAACAAAATCTGACCAGCTGTCTGAGTTTCGTTGGCTCGCCGTGTCAACTGGACTGCACTGGGGTGGTTAAGAAATTAATGTGCTATGCTGATCAGCAGCATCAGAAAAAGAGTAAAAGAGAATGTCAGAACCTCAACTCTTCTGCAGATAGCATTATTTTGTTTGTTCGTTTGTACAAAGCAGAAAACTCAATATACCCAAATCAGATAATGAGGTTGGGTGCTTATTTTTAGATACCAGGATTTATTTAGACTAAAATATTTAGAGATTGTTAAAGTTTAGTCACACATTTCTATGTTCAACTCCTTGCCACTTTCAAAGGGGAAAAGTAGTGTTTGCATAATTCATTCTGATTCTGAGGTACTCAGGACAAGAAAATCCTGAATACCTCTCTGCTGAATCAAATCGCTCTGAGGAGCCTTCTCAATCTGTTATCAATTAGCTCTTCAGATGAAAAGAGAAGCATCTTAAAAAAAATAAAATAAATGGCAGTTGCCTTCATTGTACAGTATTGAACAATTTAAATGTTAAGATAACAATATTTTAAGATTAACAGCTGTATTAAGATTAGTATGAGATTCATACCATTTTCACACAGTACACCCCCATCAACTCTAAAGAAGCTGTCATTTGCATTGGTAATTATTTAAAATGAGAGACCACCCAAAGATTTAACAAGAGGTACTACCAGTTCATTAAATCACTATGGTGGTATGAATGATGAAGAAGGGAAATCATTTTTTGAAGCATTGTCTCTTCATAACTGTTTCGACTGTTTTTCTCCGTAATGTTTCTCCACACTTCTTGATTCTTGCAACTACCACATTTCTAAAATTTTTCTTTTCAATGCACCACCTGTGCAAAAAAGTCTTTGTTTTTACAGACATGTCATTAGAAATGTTTATTACTACTTCCAAAAAATGCCAATATGACATATTTATCATTTTGTCCATATTATACACTTATATATCATGATCTTAACAGATGCAGCAGTGCAATACTCTTTAAAATTTAAAGTGTTTCCATAAAACACAGTGTGAATCAAGAAATAATTGCAAAAGACTGTGCTCTGATTCATCTTCTACCTGTTTTTACATGTAAATAAAACAATATATTTTTTCGAGTTTGGTTCTTTCAGTGTTATTAGTACTAAACTTTATCAGCGTGTACTGAAATCACTTTTTGACCCTATTTGTTGTGCATGGATGGCTGTGTGGGCTGTTTTAATGAACTCTCTACTTCAAAGTGATGGATAGGTGTGTCTGAGCGTTGTCTTCTCCACCCCTTCAGAGAGCTCAACTATAAAGCTTGAAAGCAGAATCCTCAGCTTCCCACATAAATGCAAAGCCACAAACATTCTTGAATGCTAATAGCAAACACATATGTGCTTCCACATTTGCTTGGAGTTAAATGTTTTAAATAACAAATTTTGTGTGCAATATTTTGATCTTGACTGCTACTACAGAAC
This sequence comes from Girardinichthys multiradiatus, assembly GCF_021462225.1. Lineage (NCBI taxonomy): Eukaryota > Metazoa > Chordata > Actinopteri > Cyprinodontiformes > Goodeidae > Girardinichthys > Girardinichthys multiradiatus. Next base: position 8,245,725 of record NC_061812.1, on the reverse strand, counting down.
AAAGCTGTTTAATATAAAATGATTTGAATGCATGGACAAAGACTAAAACATTGGATGCATATTTGCTTGAAAATGAAAATATCTTGTTGGAAAAAAATGCATTTTACTGTATGTAGTTTCAACTTTTCAAAGTGCGGTAATGAAGATAAGCTAAGAGTATGTAACCTAGTCTAACAATTGTTCTTTTATTAGTGGTATTTTAAAGGTATGTGTTTGATTATGATGATAAGCTACAGGCTTCTTTTGTTAGCCCAACCGCTAACAGCTAACAACACGTGCTTGCCTAAAGATAATTTACCCAAAAAGGTTGTTAGTTTTTAATCTAGGAAATAATATTTCCCTAAACATTATTTCACTAAACTTGATAACTAAGTAAACACCATTAAGACCCATTTCTCCAGAAAGATTTGGTTCTTATTCAAAATAATATTTCCTTAAATATTATTTTACTATTTCCTTAATATTTCTTTAAATATTATTTTAATAAATAAAGGCAGCTAATTAAACACCGTTGAGACTTGGTCATCCAGAAGGATGGTTTTATTGAGCAAATCATTCTTTAAAACATTATTTTATGAAAATAATGTTTTTTCTGATCTTGCATTGTGAATGGTTGTCTAAAGGTATGCCATTTATTGCCTAAGTTAGTTCCAAAATTAACTTAACTTCATTCCCATATTCTTCAAGATAATCCTTGGTTCTCAAATAGGGTAATATTCCATCACTCTTTCAGTCATGGTTGTTAACCATCTTTGATTCACTTGTTTATATTGTACATAGCCCATTAGTCTTCCTTATTCTTTCATTTTGTTTGGTAGTTTAGTTGGATTGTTTTAGCATAGTAAAAAGTTTGTTGATTGAAATATGTTTGACTTTGAGTTGACTTATTTTTGTTAATAAATTCTTGTATTTTAAGAAATTGTGTGAATTCATTTTGTGTGTGTACAGAGTTTTGCTGTTCAATAATGTCAGAGCTTGGCTCATCCCTTTCAGTTTTGTCCTAATACCACCACCTTATTGGGCTGGTATTTACAAGACAACCCCTAACACACCAAAATATTATTTAATAAAATATTAAAGTATTAATATTAAATAATATATTTATATTCATAATTCACCACACTAAACAGGTGAAAGTTCGCCCTAGTCTGAACTCTTCCGCAGCCTCTACCAGGCTATCTTTCAGGATTGCCCTGTATTTAGCTCTATGCATCTCCCCATCAATTGAAAATGTTTTCCTGTCCCCACGGTTGGAATGCTGTTCTGTCCACATTGATCCTCACCTTGGCAACCTTTCTCATTGCCTGTTTTCCCTTGGTTTTCTTATTAACATTACTCAGTCTACAATCAGAACCTGCCTACTGCATGTCTGATTTGGGACCCTGTGAGTAGTAAGGGATATCTGGGCTGTGCCAGCCTGGTTCATTCTTGTTTTCCTTCTCATTTTTGTAAGAAATTGCAACATCAGTTTGATTTGTTTTTTTGTAGACTGCCATGTTTGTTTCAGTTTTGTGGAATTGCACAACACGTTGCTTCCATACTAATTTACCTGTGGACCAACTATGCAAGAAACAATACTGCATAACTCTTTCTGTCCAGTAAGGTTGTTTTTATATTCCCAATTTCCAACAAATGAGTGTATGTAGCTGGATTGATATCCAGTTACACACACCCCAGGTCAGGCCGGTTAAATTACAAGAGTCAAATTCAGTTGATCATCAAATGGTGAAAAGATGCCTATCTCATGAAGTCCAGCCAAGTGAATGTTTACAGCAATCCCTTGAGCAAGCAGGTGTCAACTGTGGCGAGGAAAACCATTACCCATATAAAACAAAAAACCTCCAACAAAACCAGCTTCAGTATACACAGCCACCCGCCTCAACGGGCTAGTGGTTGAGAGGAGAGGACATCGAAAAAGAACGCACTAATGCAGGACTTTTTATATTGAATTATTATTATATTGAACTAAGTAAAAAAAAAGAAAATCAAGCACAAAGGCATCTATTTTTCAAAGTCCTTGTTATACTGTGGTTTTATTTGGTATCTGTATTTTGCTGGCCTTCCAACAACAAGACTTCAGTTTTAACTGATAATGTATTGTTTGTGTGACAAATGTTTAACAAGTCATTGGCACTGGAAGAGCCAAAGAGTTCAAAACAAATCAATGACCCTGTCCATGGTGCTGAACGTTCACAGTTTGACTATCCCTATTCCCCTGGTAACCAACCCCTAACATCCTCATTTTCCAGAAGAATGGTAAAAAATAGCAGCAAAACCTTTTGCATTTCAATAAAATGTCCAGAAACAAAACTAATATTTTAGATAAGATACACGAAAACAAGTGAAGAACAAGATTCATAAACTACATAAAGTGTGGATAAGGTGGGCTCAACTGTACAAGCGTTTGTGTGGGAATAAGTTGTCCGCTTGTAGCTGCAATAATTGATTGTGTCTTCAGAAAAATGAGCTTTGGGATTTAATGTTGGTCTAAATGAAAATGTAATTCTGTCTTGGTTATGTTTGAGTCAAATAAAAAGAAAGAACGACACATTAAATGTACAGTTAGTTCAGAGAATGTGAAGGAGATTCATCACATCACTTAAACCAGATTGTATCTAGGGAGTTACACGAAAGCAAATCCATAGAATTGTCCCAAGTAAAATGCAAAGAAAAATTGTAAAGACATATTTGGTCTCTGATCTTCAATGAGGTAATGTTAAAAAAACTGGTTTATAAATCTAAGATGGTTAAATGTCATGTCCATGTTGTAGGAAAGGATAGTTTATGTTTAGAACTGCTTAATGTGAAAGAATCTTGAGCGTTTTAAAGCAGCAAACAGGGCTCTCTGTGTCTGGCGATATGGCTGCATGGCGTTTTTTAACAGAAGGCTTTCTGACAGGAAAAGCTGAATTGATTAACCTTTATTTATCCATGGCACACTTAAAATGCAGGTTGTGCTTTGTTCAGTCATGTTGCATTGCATTTACACTAAAATGCCTGTAGGGGAGGATGAGCGAGGAGTGCACACACCACCCTCCCTGCCGAGTTATTTTTCCTTCCTCTTTTTCCCAACAGATGAAAGAGACAGCTTCTATAACATATCACTGGTTTATTAGAAGAGAGCCAGACCCGTTCCGTTATTCTCCCTTTTTCAGAACGCATTATTCTTCTCTTCACAGTGGGCTGAATGACACGCCGACACATTCTTCCAGATGGGTCATGGAGCATGCTCTTTTGGAGAAAATGTTCTGCAGCAGAGTCCTCCCTGCCTTCACTTCCAGAGCTATAAGGGGAAATGCTTTTCAAAATGTTGAGTGTCTCTGTAATTCAAGTGTCTAAGTCCATGTCTAATTCTGCAGTCCAAGTGGTCCCTGAGGGGCCTTAGGGCCAAAATGTGCTATATCTTACAACAGAATTATTGCCTGTCAAGTCTCACACCATTAATTATGTGAAGCCTCTTCAAACTGTTCGCTGTCAAACCCCCACCTTCCTTTCACATCTTATAAACCTCATTTGCAAATAATAGGCCATACAAGGGTAAAATTGTTCTTCTTAATTATGCCAAACATTATGAGGTTTGAGTTCTTCTGCAATGCTAATAGATAGATGGCAGCTGTGCATCTTTGCATAAGAAGTGCTTTATTGCTCCTCCATTTGGTTAGTGTTGTTGATGGCTTACAGCTGATCTTTGCACACCTCATTTGACTGGAAAATTAGAGGCTGGGAGGCTCTGGTTGTGAGACCTGTGAGCGTAATGAAGTTCTGACATCTGATTAGGGAGTAAATGTCAGAACTCACACAGGAAATGACAGGAATGAAAGGTGGAGTAAACACTGAATTAATTTAAACATTTAGAGATGCTGATAAATTTGATTTTATGTCAGTCTAACTCAGAAATTAAATTAAAAGTTACAGCATTTATTAGATCCAAAATGAACATCAGAATAAGTGATTACAGTTCAACTTTTTTGAGTCACTCTTAGTCTGTGTGCAACTTAATCCAATGATGTATGTTTTGTGCGTGATTGCATTCCAATGAATGTGTTCATGAGTGACTTTTACTCTTTTGGAGACCTTTGAACCTAACAATTATGTTTTATACATGTTGAATGTGAATTGTTCTTCAATTCAATTCAATTCAAATTCAATTCAATTCAAAATTACTTTATTAATCCCAAAGGGAAATTAAATTCCTGTCTATATTGTACACCAGTCTATTCAGGAGTGAAGGAAACATGAAATTTGCACAATTCTTAGGGCAAACTTTAGCTTCTTTAAAAATAACAGATTAAATCTACCCTTGATGGGTTCACCTTTAATTGCTTTTGTGTGTGTGTGTGTGTGTGTGTGTGTGTGTGTGTGTGTGTGTGTGTGTGTGTGTGTTATAAAACCATTTATAATATTTATGGCTGCCTTTCCCCTCTTGTTGAACTTAACAATGTAAACCTACGGTTCATATCCAAACAACTATTGTGGAGGAGGCAGATACTGTGTTTAGGTGGGCTTACAGGTATAACACGGACCAGCAGAGGAGTGAAGCTGCAGCCTTATGCATTCTGTCTCTTCAAAAGACCGGTAAACACACGGTTTGAAAAACTATGCAGCATTGGAACATCTCGCTCTATGTGAGCTCAATATCATAGTAACTCCTGTCACACTGCACAGAGAAAGATGCCACACTGTACAACTTGCTGCTGCACTACAATCCAATTCAACAGAAACATAACAAATGAGCTCCTAGTAATCAATGGTGAGAAATTAACCGATGATAGAATTTAGACTGGATTCGGATATGTGTAAATCATGATGATGAAACTTAGCAAAATTAAATTAATTGTAACACAGCATCAACATGTTTGAATGTAGTTTATTTACATGCTGATCATTATTTTGATTTGTTTATTATTATGCTTAATCAACATGCTGGTTGTTTCTATACTGCACCTATTTCATATTAATTAATTTGATATTAATATTAAAATTCAGAATTTTACTGTGATTGCCTTCTTGTAAAATTAGGGTTAGTTTGGTAAAATGACCAAAACATAATGGGAAAAAAAAGGAGGAGAAACCCGAACTGAACAGAGGAGCAAAGCCTGCTGGTGGAGGAGAAGAGTGTGAAGAGAGTGTTGAAGGTAGATTTGGTCCTGGGATCATGGTCTGAACAAACAGGCATTCCCAAGCAGATAAATGCAGCTCTGGTTCCTGCAGCATTCAGAAGCTAGAGCGGAGATGGTGGCACACCAGAGAACTTCTTCCCAGACAGGGGAGCGTTGGAGGTGACCATTTAGGCTTAGGCTGCTGACATCATGTACAATACAGCAAATACTTATTGACCTCATTTACATCTTCCTTCTGATAATATAGTGCTTAAATTATTGTACTGTATCTTGTCTAGAGTTTGTATTTATATATATTTTTTTCGAGTTATTCAATTTTTTTTCCAAATTCATTTTTGAAAGCATTTTACAGTCTGGAAAAAAGTAAATGATTCTGTACTAAATTCTTGTAATGTATTCACTTTTTAATCATGGTTATTTACTATAGTTTCTATTATTTATTTTTCCTTCCAAATATTACCTTACTAGAGGTCCACCTTAAATCTGTCCTGCTGCTGAAACTATTTAATTTCCCCCTAGCGGGATGATAAATTTATCTTATCTCTATATTAATAATTGTATGAATGTTATAGAAGTTTATGTGCTCATTTACACGACTATTAAGGGGGTGGATCCCTGTGTTTTATTAATTCAGTTGTTCATTGTTCAGAGAATATCTCTCCTTTCTCTCTGTCTTTCCACCATCTTGCCTGCTTAAGACACTCTTAGGCTGACTAAAAGTAATCCTCACTACCCTTAACATTTCCTCACATTAGGTGCTCTCTTAAGGCCTAAGATCCTTCGTGAATAACTTTTAGCTTACCGAGGGAAAATTCTAAGAATCATAAAAATCATTCTAAGATTTTTCTTAGAATGACATCACCAGGAGCTACGTTTAGTCTTCTTTGTGAATGCGGGCTGAGATCTACAATTTAAATCTCAAATGAATTCTCTCACTGTTAGACTGTTTTCTGCAGTTACTCCACCCCTCTCACTTTGTCCAAAAAACATGTACAGGTCCTTCTCAAAATATTAGCATATTGTGATAAAGTTCATTATTTTCCATAATGTCATGTTGAAAATTTAACATTCATATATTTTAGATTCATTGCACACTAACTGAAATATTTCAGGTCTTTTATTGTCTTAATACGGATGATTTTGGCATACAGCTCATGAAAACCCAAAATTCCTATCTCACAAAATTAGCATATCATTAAAAGGGTCTCTAAACGAGCTATGAACCTAATCATCTGAATCAACGAGTTAACTCTAAACACCTGCAAAAGATTCCTGAGGCCTTTAAAACTCCCAGCCTGGTTCATCACACAAAACCCCAATCATGGGTAAGACTGCCGACCTGAATGCTGTCCAGAAGGCCACTATTGACACCCTCAAGCAAGAGGGTAAGACACAGAAAGAAATTTCTGAACGAATAGGCTGTTCCCAGAGTGCTGTATCAAGGCACCTCAGTGGGAAGTCTGTGGGAAGGAAAAAGTGTGGCAGAAAACGCTGCACAACAAGAAGAGGTGACCGGACCCTGAGGAAGATTGTGGAGAAGGGCCGATTCCAGACCTTGGGGGACCTGCGGAAGCAGTGGACTGAGTCTGGAGTAGAAACATCCAGAGCCACCGTGCACAGGCGTGTGCAGGAAATGGGCTACAGGTGCCGCATTCCCCAGGTCAAGCTACTTTTGAACCAGAAACAGCGGCAGAAGCGCCTGACCTGGGCTACAGAGAAGCAGCACTGGACTGTTGCTCAGTGGTCCAAAGAACTTTTTTCGGATGAAAGCAAATTCTGCATGTCATTTGGAAATCAAGGTGCCAGAGTCTGGAGGAAGACTGGGGAGAAGGAAATGCCAAAATGCCAGAAGTCCAGTGTCAAGTACCCACAGTCAGTGATGGTCTGGGGTGCCGTGTCAGCTGCTGGTGTTGGTCCACTGTGTTTTATCAAGGGCAGGGTCAATGCAGCTAGCTATCAGGAGATTTTGGAGCACTTCATGCTTCCATCTGCTGAAAAGCTTTATGGAGATGAAGATTTCATTTTTCAGCACGACCTGGCACCTGCTCACAGTGCCAAAACCACTGGTAAATGGTTTACTGACCATGGTATCACTGTGCTCAATTGGCCTGCCAACTCTCCTGACCTGAACCCCATAGAGAATCTGTGGGATATTGTGAAGAGAACGTTGAGAGACTCAAGACCCAACACTCTGGATGAGCTAAAGGCCGCTATCGAAGCATCCTGGGCCTCCATAAGACCTCAGCAGTGCCACAGGCTGATTGCCTCCATGCCACGCCGCATTGAAGCAGTCATTTCTGCAAAAGGATTCCCGACCAAGTATTGAGTGCATAACTGTACATGATTATTTGAAGGTTGACGTTTTTTGTATTAAAAACACTTTTCTTTTATTGGTCGGATGAAATATGCTAATTTTGTGAGATAGGAATTTTGGGTTTTCATGAGCTGTATGCCAAAATCATCCGTATTAAGACAATAAAAGACCTGAAATATTTCACTTAGTGTGCAATGAATCTAAAATATATGAATGTTAAATTTTCATCATTACAATATGGAAAATAATGAACTTTATCACAATATGCTAATATTTTGAGAAGGACCTGTATGTTGGATTACTTGTTCATTCTTGAGGGAGAAAGACTAAGAGCAAGCATTCTTTGTAGGGTCTGGCAATCTGTACAAGGTTAACATCTGGTCCAGGAACAGCTATGAACATATCTAGCCCTACTGGGCTTTGGCCAAAATACTAGAATATCATGCTTCAGATTATTTAAAGGTTTTCATCAAAAATATGATAGTCTCCTGAGCTTAAGTTGGGATGAAACAGAACAATACGGGTACAGATTTCAGCCAATCAATAACTTTCACAAAGCTCATTAATTACAGCTGCTTTGCAGAGGTGTACAGGATTTTAAAATTACCCCTGTGCTCTTAATACGGTCCCCAAACCCCAGAGAAGACGTATTTATTTTCTTCTCTTTAATTCTGTATTTTCTCCCTAGCTCACTTAGTTGCAACTTTGTCAGCGAATGTGGGAGACAAAATAATTGCCTCTATATTTCCTGAATTGATTTCCTGCACAGCTCTAATACAGTGGTCAGGCTGGGCACTCAGGCATTCATGACAGCTTCTGGTATTGAAAGGCTTTTTATTTCAAGACAAAAAGAAGTACTTAGAGGAGGCAAGACTTAATTTTCTACAACTAGTTATCAAGGTCATGTGATAACAAAAAAAAATATTTGAAAAATCTGCAGTTTTTGCACTTCCTGTCTGTAAAACCGCAAGGCCAGTTTTGAAAAAACAAATAACATAATAATTCATGGAAAAATGCTAACAAAACAAATATTTCTCATCTCTCTTTGGACTATTTGTTGGTATCTTCATTTCCAATATTGTTTCTTGAAGGCCTGTCAAATCCAATAACAATTGACATTTGTGTGGTGGCTGCACAGTGGTGCAGTTGGCAGCACTGTTGCCTTGCAGCAAGAAAGTCCTGGGTTCAACTCCCAGCCAAGAATCTTTCTGCATGAAGTTTGTATGTTCTCCCTGTGTACGCATCGGTTCTCTCTGGGTATTCTGGCTTCCTCTCATAGTCCAAAAACATGACTGTGAGGTTGATTGGTCTCTCTACATTGCTCTTAGGTGTGAATGAGTGTGTGCATGGTTGTTTGTCCTGTGTGTCTGTGTTACCCCGCGATGGACTGGTGACCTGTCCAAGGCGTACCCTGCCTCCTCTCCATTGACTGCTGGAGATAGGCATCAGCATCCCTGTGACCCACTATGGAAGAAGTGGTAGAAAATGACTAACTGACATTTGTGTGGTTGACAGCTCATAAAATAACCAACCAACAGACACAGGAACTCTGAGTATTTTAAAAATGAGCAATTACAACATTTGTAATTATTTTAAAACTACTTTCTTGTTAATTTTTTTATCATAATGGCAAATTAGTTATTACATTTAGTGATTAGGAAACAACTTCAGATTTATTTTACTAGAGCACTTAAGAGGGAAATCTGTGGTCAATTGATTGGTGCATTTCTACTTGAAAAATTAAGCTTTAGGCCTACAGCTCATGTTACTGTGCAGTTGTCCAAGACCCTGACCTCCAGATGGCCTTCCATAAGTAAAAACAGGGTATGTATAATAAGCAGATTTCAGGACTAGGAATAGGGGCGACTGTGGCGGTTCGTCCTGTAACCGGTTGCCGGTTCGGACCCCCACTCTGTCCATCTCAGTCGTTGTCTCCTTGGATATAACACTTTGGATATAACCTGCTGATGGCTGGTAGAGGGCTCGGTAGCGCCGATTGTATGGCAGCCTCACAGCTCTTGCTACATTGCAGCTCACCACTGTCAATATGTGAATGTGTGTATGACTGATTGTAGTGTACAGTGCAATTGGGTCTCTAGGGACTTGATAAGCAAACTGAAGTCCTGTCAGACAAACTGTTGCTACCTAAGTACTACTCCCACCATATTTAACACCGTTCCAAAACTTTCCCTCAAATAAAAACATTTTTTTAAATGTTAAATATTGTAGTGTTTACATACAAGCTACAGTGGAGCACAGCTAGCTACAACAGGAACTTTGAAAAGTTGCAATTTAAAATTCCATTAATTGTCCCAATATTAAAAGTCATAGTTCTGTTTATGATTTGTTTATTAAAATTTGCCATGTGGCCACTTCAAACGGATATTAAGTGTGTTCAGAAGTTTTCAATACATGTAACTGAAGATGATGCTTTTCTTTTAGCAATCATTAGATTCTGTAATAATGGTTCCTCCAACTATGAGCTTGTCTAGGTCATCTTTTCACATTCACAAATATTAGTATCTTTCTTTTCTGTAGCGGCTCCTTTCTCTGGATAACAAATAACCCAAATTCACGCATACTGGCCATGTCGCTCTAAATCTACAGCGATACAAGCAAAAGAGTGCTTTTGAGACAACTTCAAACTATTTCACAGCAGACAGAGAAACAGAAAAGCTGGTGTTACTGTGTCACCTAATAATGATTTTATGTGCAAGCTTCAAATATAGGTGCATCCAATTTTATAAGGCAGATGTTCCCGCAGACTTGATTGTTGCCTCTACTGTGAGTACAGCAGCATAACTGCGTGTAAATGTGGGCGAGACAGAAAACATGAAGCTATTCTTAAGTGGAACTGTGTAATGTGATAATAAACATATGTGTAAATAAGTACATCAGTGTAACTGAATTACCTTCTCTTACACCCGTTAGCCAACTGAGACATTTAATTCAATGCTGTGATCAACATCAATAACAACCCAAAATTCTAATAACATTGTTATATTATACTAATAATAAGTATGACCAGGCGTAAGTGAAAATGAAAAGACTTTTTCCAAATAAGGAGGCACACTTGCTGGGGTAGATGCACAAAGCTATTTGCAGGTACTAAATGTTGGAAAAACCTGAGATTGCACATTTGAAACCAGATGCAAAGGTACATCGGCTCCTAAAACAGTGCTAAGTATGGTTAAGGTTTTTCACCATGCCAATAGATGGTGGTGCAGAAACAGACAAATGGAAACCAGTGACATGGAGGGCTGCAGCTTTACAGAAAAAGTCAGGAATGTCACAAAGTTGAAATTAATCTTCTTTTCTAATAAGATGTAAACCTGATATTTTTTCAAAAAATTCCTCTATTCAAATGAACTGTCTAAATTATGATTAATTCATGAAAAAAACATTCAAACCTTACAATTGTGGAATATCCTAACAGATTCTTCAAATGCACATATTAAAAAACCAAATATACGCAATGCAATTTGCAATGTTTAATTCTCATACATTCTCATATGTTAGTGTAAACTAAGTGTAGACTAAATGTAAGAATTTTATAATCTGATGTTTATTACTCCATTCAATGCTTTTTATGTCCGAATGAACCAGGTAAATAGATGAGTCATTCCACTGTCTATTACAACCTGCAGCTTTAATATTATTATTAATAATAATAGTAATAATGTGTCTTTACATTTACATACATTAATTATAATGTAAAAATATATTAAATTATATTGCATGTATTTGGCGCTTTATGAATCCCGTGTAGTACAAAAAATGGGGGGGAGCAAAACAGCTGCAAAGAAATTCATTTTACTTTCCTCTTTATGTATTTGCCCTTTTTGACCTTCCTGAGCCATTCTATTAGGTAATAGCTGCTCTTCTAAGGAAGGAAAACGTGAAACCATGTTCAACAGAAACACAACCAGGGCAGCTGTACAGATGGAGAGAGAGAAGACAAAGAATAGTAGACTACTATGTCTACTTACACCTGCCTTGTCTAACATAGCATTTCCTCCAATCGGTCCCATGGGTTGAAAGCACCCTTTGAACCACTTCCGCATGACATCGTGACATCACACTTTCTGTGTGAATCCATCACACCGTTGATGTAAATAGAAGAAGAGGTGACATCCTGGATTAGCACAGAAAGTAAGACATGAGGACTGGGAGTACATTAGCCCCCTGATGTCAAGAAAGACATCAATTACTGAGTAGCCTAGAAATGTGTCCATCCAGACAAACTCTGCAATGGCTTGCCACAAGAGGCCTGGCTCAGGACAGCTGGACGATTTTAATTATTAAGGTCCCTGTTTTAAATGTTTAAGTGAATTGGGGGCATGGAAAGAGGTGTTAGGAGGTGAACAAGAGGAAGGGAATTACAGCAAAAATATATTAATTATGTATTGTTTATGCAGGAAAATGTTCTGGGTCAAAAGTAAAACTTGTAAGTCATGCCCTCATCAGTGAAGTGTATCGAGTGAGTGGAAACTAAATGCATATCTAAATGTGTCTGTAAATGTGTTAAGACAATGAGCTTTTGCTCATCATCTAAAAACTGGGCTACCTTGTGGTGGCAGAAGGATGTAGCAACTTAACTTTAACTTCACACAAGAGGCAGCATGTGGTGCAAACAAAAATGTTGTTTGTTGTAGCACTGTAATAAAGGGCTTTAGCATTACCACATCTGAGCCAAATTTGCAGTTCCAAGCTGTAGTTCCTGTTCACATTTACCCAGATTTACATGCATTTGTAAACTGATAGAAAACTATCAGTTTTTAATTCCCATGTGTCCCTTTTTGATCCATTCATATATTTTACCATGAAGCTATATGCAAGAAAAACATATTCAGGAGTTTTCAATATTGGTGTTACAGAGGATGATTCTTCAATATTAGCAGTGAAAAGTGATAATGATGAAAGTTCCTCCAGCAATGTGACGTGATATACTGCTGTAGTTCATAGGATAGTAATTAAAAGCTAAATTGGTATGGTGCTGCTGTTGGCATACACAAAGACAGAGTTCTATGGTAGTTTTAGTAGTTTAGAGCATTACTGATGAATTTGTTCACAACCACACAGAAAAGTGGACCTCTAGCATGTTGTCGGAGTCTCAAGTTCTGTATCAGGACAATGAGCGGCATGTAACAGCTCAGTCCTTTTGGATTTTTGTTGTTTTAATATATTATGGGAAGCCTTAAGTGATTTGAGTACTTTGTTAAATATAGAACATTTGGAAAAATCTCGTTTTATTATGATTTAAAATATGATTTAAAATACAAACTTTTTGTTATAAATTAGATAGACCAATCCAAAATGTTTTAAACTCGTTTAGGATTTAATGTAAATACACATTTAATGTACACTACTGGTCAAAAGTTTAGAAAGAAAGAAAGAACTACACTTTCTCACTTAAAGGGTCAGTTTATTTTCATTACCATTTAAATTGTAGTCGCACCAAAGACAACAAAGCTATGAATGAACACACGTGGGATTATGTAAATAAAAAGTTTGAAATAGCTTTAAACATTTTTAGATTTTAGATTCTTCGAAATAGCCACCCTTTGCTTAGATTATGGCTCTGGCGCCTTAGCATTCTCTCCGTGAGCTTCGTGAGGTGGTTACCTGAAATGGTTTTCCAAAGAGTCTAGAAAGAAATTCCCAGAAGTGCATTGAGAGACGGTCAAAGGTTAATATTGCAGTCATCACATCAACTTTATTTACTTCTTCTACTTTAAGGAATCTAAAATATAACATATTTAAAGTTCTTTCACAATTTGTTCAAGAATGAGGGAAAAATGGAGCAGGAGATTAATAGACGGATTGGTGCTGCGTCAGCAGCGATGCGGTTGCTGTACCGGTCTGTCGTGGTGAAGAGAGAGCTAGTCAAAAAACAAAGCTTTTGAATTACCGGTCGATCTACGTTCCTACCCTCATCTATGGTCATGAGCTTTGGGTTGTGACCGAAAGAACGAGATCAGGGATACAAGCAGCCAAAATGAGTTTCTCTTTTTTTTTTCCTCCGCAGGGTGTCTGAGCTCTCACTTAGAGATAGGGTGAGAAGCTCAGTCATCCAGGGGGGTAGAGCCGCTTCTTCTCCACATCGAGAGGAGCCAGTTGATTTGGCTCGGGCATCTCTCCCTGGTGAGGTGTTCCGGGCTCATCCCACCGGGAGGAGGCCCAGAGGAAGATCCAGGACAGGCTGGAGGGACTATGTTTCTCGGCTGGCCCGGGAACGCCTTGGGATTCCTCCAGACAAGCTGGCCCAAGTGGCTGGGAAGAGGGAAGTCTGGGTCTTTCTGCTTAGGCTGCTGCTCCCGCGACCTGACCCTGGATAATCGGAAGACAATGGATGGATTTGCTACATGATTGAATTTGTATTCATTCAGTTTTGATGCCTTCAGTGAGAATCAACATAAAATGTAAATAGTCATAAACATAAAGAAAACCATTAAATGAGAAAGCGTTCTAAAACCTTCGACCAATAGTGTATTTAAAACAATAACATGACTGAGAGACCAACAGCATTAAACAGGAAATAAACTGGGGGAAAATTTTCATTGACAGTACTAATGACAGCAGATCGTAATTTTCTCACTATAATAAAATGTAATATTTATTCTGTAACAACTCATGTTGGGAATTGACAGAGGTAAGTGTTTGTAATGCATCTATATAATTTTTGCCATAAAAAAATGCGTCTGTATAACACCACACGTGTGACTCACATCAAGAAATGAGGATCCTACTTAAAAAAACAAAAGATTTATTGTTTTAATTGCTTGTTTTATTGTCGTCAGGGTGTATTGCAAAACTGGGAGTCTGAAACTGCTGCCTAATTTTTTCTAAACTGATTTTAAACCTACCAAGGTTGAATCAGAAAAATATTACACTGAGTCTAATCACAAACACAAAATCCAGATAACAGTGTCCTAATAGCAACTGCTAAAAATGCAGGTTAAACATTAAATAAGAGATGAAAGCTCTAAAGTGCAATAGGTTTTCTTTTTCAGTCATGGTAGCTTTTCAGGCAGAAAGCATCAAACTTTAATATAGAAATGGGAGACACAAATAAGGAGGCAAAAATTTAACAAAAACTGAAACTTTTTAAAAACTAGTTTTCTTTGTATTGATAATAAACTTCATTTTAATATATTTTGTCAAATGAGGCTTTATTACACTAGGCATGTTCGTACATAATGTAGTAATAAATGTATTTCTGAAATTAGGTCCATACAGGTGCAATACAAAAGAACATTTTAAAATTTTGTCACATTACAACAATAGAATTCATGTTGAGTATTTCTGTCATAGACACATAAACACAAAGTTGTGCATAATCGTTAAATTGAACTTAAAATGAGGCACAGCTGTAAACAGTTTCTGAAGAGTGTGGACAGAATTTGTATTCAGCCCCTCTGAGCCCCTTATTACAAACATGTCCTGGTGCAAATATAGCTGCAAGTCGTTCAGGGCTTGTCTCCAGCAGCTTTGCACATCTAGATACTGAAACTTTAGCCCATTCTATTTTGAATAATAGCTGGATTTAGGTTGGGACTGGGCCATTCTAGTAAATGAATATGCTTTGATTTGGACCATTTCATTGTATCTTTAGCTGTATGTTTAGGGTTGTCATCCTGCTGGAAGGTGGATCTCATCTATACTCCCAAGTCTTTTGCTGACTCTAACAAGTTGTCCAGGATTGCCGTGTATCTAGCCCCATCCATCTTTATATCAACTCTTATCAGTTTCCCTGACTCCCTACCTCTCTTTCTTACAAGCCAGATTTTTGGAGTGCATGACAAACATTTGTCCTGTCTAGAGATTCCCCCCACCTGAGCAGCACCTCCATAGTTATCATGGGCCTCTGATAAATGTTCTCCTTGCCCAGCCTTTAGATTTTAGATGAACATCCATGTCTTTGAAGGTTTACAGTTGTGACATACATTTTCCATCTTTATATAATGGATTGAGTCGTGCTCAGTGAGATGCTTAAAGCTTGCAATATTGTTTTATAACCAAAGCCTGCTTTAAATATCTCCAACAATTTGTACCTGATAATGTACTCTAATAAACCTCTGAGGCCTTTAACTCTATGTACTGATAATAAATTCCTAACAGGTGGAATTGGTGGCACTGGAATTTATTTAGAGGTATCAGGGTAAAGGAGTATTGATACTAATGTGTGCCACATTCTTCAGATTTTAATCTTTTTAAATAAAACCATGTTTTTATTTCTTCTATTCCTTAATTATTTCATGTTGCTCTATAAGAGAAAATCCCAATAAATTACAATGAAGTTTATGGAGACAACATGACAAAATGTGTAAAACCCATCACCCACAACTTTTTTTTTTAAACTACTGATCCATACCTGCAACATACAACACCTATATTAGTGACACATAATCTTTTTCAGTTTCATCTTTATCCAATTGTGCAAAGGCACACATTGTGACAGTACCACAGCTGATATTTGTATCAGGCTCTGTCAACAGGATGCACAGAGTAAACAAATCCACACTGATTGGCGCCCGTTCCACTCTACAGATTCCAGCAAAGACAACACGAATTGGATTCAAAAACAACACGCTTATATTTCAATTTTTCTTCACAGATGGGAGCATCACACACATTTCTTGTGCTTTGTCTCCAGTACCTGAAACTGAAGTATAAACAGCAATCAAATTGACACAGTCCCACAGAGGGGACACAGATGTGGGTTGCTCAGGGCTTGCACCTGCCAATGAGACAAAAACAGAAGGATGGGTGGCCAAAAAGGCAATAGGAGAGGTGGTAGTGAAGGTCTTTCTGTGTGGGCAAATGCCCGTGAGTTAACAGTGCACCCTGCTTCTGCTCTCTCTTGAATCTCTTCTTCTTGCCCTCTATCATGCCAAAGTCCAAAGCCCAGGAGAAATTAGTCACCCAGCACGCTGTGGCAAGGAAGTTGTATGTGAGTGTGTGAGTAATTGTGAAAGTGTCTGTGAAAGGAAGAGAGTGCCGTGAAGATAGCAGACAGACGCCAGAAGGGAGGGTGAGGGTAGAGGATAGTTTTCTCAAAAAGTAGCATTTTTGAAAGTATGTAACTTTGCTTCCTATATGAAAATTGATACTGGCTTGTGGACAGAATCTCCAACAGCTTGTAACCATAAATGCTCACAACAATAACACAGTGTTTCAGTTAAGTGGGTTTCTGAAAGCAACCCCTATGTCTTGCCATAAAATCAAGAGCAGGAATTCTGATGTCTGCTGTTTATTTGCATATTTATTGATTTTAAATTGTTAACATTCTTCAGCAGATCACAAACAAACAAGCACACATTAAAAAGAGCACAACTATGTATGTAAGCTTGTAAGTGAATGTTTCCCAATCATTGTTAAAAATGAAGAACAAATATAATGTGTTCTGTGTTTTCTGTTTATTTTTGCTTCTGTTCCAATACTTTGCGTTAAGGCTACTTATGGTTTTCAGTCGGTATATGTCTTGCTTTTACTTTTCTTCAACCCTCTGGATTGTTCCAAGGTTGTTTAATTGCCAACATACCTATTTTCTTACTATTATCTTATTTTTACACCTAGATTGCCTTTGTCATAATCTCTCCTCTGTTGACTGTTCTATTCATGTGCTTTTTTTATTTTTGTTTGTGGTGTTCTGGACTTTGGAATACATGTTTTAGTTACCATCACATCACTAGTCTGCCTACTTATAAACTTCTTTTTGCCCCCTTTATGGAAATATTTACAATGACAATTGTCTGCAAGGGCCCAGATCATTAAAACAATACATTAGAAATGCACTGAACAGGCTTCTCCTGGTTGATACTGGTTACTTTGCTGTCTGAACCCTTGGTTCTGATTTAGAATAAATTAAGAATTTTTTAAGGACTGCAGCATAGGATATTTAGTGACAATGGGTTTTACTCAGTAGTAAGCGTTCACTGTCTCCTCTCAGAGCAATTAAATAAAAGCACTAATGACATTTTGCTGAACAATCCAGGCCGTTGTCCCCAATTGTTTCATTTCTTGTAAATCTACATGAAGAATTTGTATCTACAGTGCAAATGCATTCATGACAGAGAAAGATGTGTTTGAATGGATGAGAGAAACTCACTGAATCCAGTCACCTTTTAGACAGCTTCACTGGAAAAATGTTATATTAGCAGAACTATCGTGAATGTTGTCCCACATTTAGATTATGTACTGTTGCTCAAGATTCTGATGCTTTTAGAAAGTGAAAGCCTTCTATGAAGAGTACTGACAATTCAAAGCACAGACCACAACACACTTCTAGCTGCTGACGTTATGAAAGGCACAAAAAGAGGAAACTAAAGTTTTCCCAATGTGTAAATTCCTGATTTGTACATCCTGCTCTCCTCTCATTGCATCCTACTCCTGCCAAGGTCACCACTGAAAATGGAAGTAGAGAAAAAGTTGAGCAAAGCAGTCAGGCAAATCGTCTTCCTGAAAATATATACTTGTGTATCATCCGATGGTAAGCCTCCTCTTTCTCATACCTTTTTCTTTGAGATGCATTTTCAGAGTCCTTTAATACTTTTGGCCAAGATTGCATGGTTTCTGGTCACCTGGGAACGGACCAGTATGAAAAAAGGCTGAACCAACCTTCCACATAAAAACCTAAGATAGTAACTGTGTAATTTACAGAGACCTGTTTTTAATTAAAGTCATAACCCTGTCACACGTTCCTGCTTTCACAATGAACTAATGAGCACAGCAGATAAGAGGACCAAATCCTCACAGTTAAAATGTTATACCTAAATTGGCAAATATAATGGTTATCAGCACAAAGTAGAGTTCAAAAAACAACAAACCATTGTGGAGAAAATACATATTGCTAAGACCCCTTAGGCACCACATGGGATAGAAAAAGAAATAATAACCGCCAACAAAGAATTAGAGCTCCTATCGTCCACAAGGAATCAAGGTTTAGAAAGGGGGCCACAAAAATTTCCACTTCCCCAACATTTCTACTGGGCCTAATGCAAGGGGCTTGGGGAGTTAAGTTCTTTGCTGTGGTGCAGAAAAAGGTGATGAGAATTCAGCACAATGGCTCAAAACTGACAGTGAAAGCAGCCAAACACTGAATATCTCAATAAAAGGGAACAGAGAGAAGACCTGAAAAGAGAGCTGGTAAAGCTGCAACCCACCATATTGGAAAAGTGAATTATTCTGCTGGGGCTCATGTCCTCAACCCTCATCATCCTCAGTTTCCATAACACATTAAGAGTAAGATGGAAAATTTCAACTCAAACTCATGTGACTCCCACTCAGGATGAAGAGTTTGCTCTAAATGGTCAGCACTCTCTGGACTACAAAATGCATTTTGCTTGCGTATGCCATTCCTTCAAAGCAAGTCCAATTTAATGAGCTAGCACAATACTGACTTAAAGGTTCACTTGTCATTAGTGGCTCCGTGAAGATATTGCTGCATAATTGTGTTCTATCTATGTGTGTTGTAATCAGAACGGCTTCGTTGAGTGTTGTTCTAGCAAGTCAGCCACTCATCAGCCGAGTATTGTCCAGATCCTTTAGACCTCTGATTGGATTATCTTGCACTGAAATGCTCTTATGCAAAAATGTGCAGCAGAGTAAAAAAAGTTCAGATTATCATAGCACTACTGCTTTCCACAACCATGTCATTTAAATGTCCCTGTAAACTTTTGATTTTACAATATGTGACCACCTATGTGGCTGAACTAATGGAGAATCAGGGTTCTATTCCTACTTGCATTCCATCAAAGATGGCTGGATGGTTACATGTGTATTGTTTTTTTGTTTTTTTTACGAAATGAAAAAGCTTCCTCTGCCATCATTTCTGCCTCAGCAATTTCTGTATGTACAGAAGACAATTAGTTTGTTGCTGGTTTTTTGGAGATGACTTCATCCTGTGAACGTTATCAGTCAACAAATAGCTATGAATAACAACACAACCTAAGAGAGGTAATTGTGGTTTCTCTGTGTTGTTAAATGCTTACATTCTGCAATGTAGCTCAGTGATTTACATTTATTTGAATAAAAAAATGCAATTTTGTTACTTTGAAGTTTGCCTCCTATGGATCCTTAGAAAGTCTAGGATGGAAGATAAACTTTTCTTCATTAAGTGGTGCAATGTCCTATCTTAAAGGTAAATTTGTGAAAATTTGTTAACTGTTGCTGTGAAAGTCAGTGATCCATTATTATTCTTACACTAAGAGATAATTATCTAAGTGGCTTCAGTTTATGAAAACACACGTTGTTTTACAGCTATCAGCCAGTCACAGCGGAGCCAGGAATGAAGTGGACTTAAGTCATGTTGAAGCATTCCACTCCAACTCTCAGAAATGTTAAAGCGGTTAATGCAAACAGTATTTAATTTTTACCTTTAAAGATCATTACATGATTCTGTACATAACACACAGATCATGGTAGATCGCAATGTTAAACCAGTGGCCTTCCCATTAGATTTATGAACTGGGAAATGGAACATTATAAATGTAGCTGAGCAGAAGATCTTGTAACGACAGTATTGCTGTATTAAAAACATTCATTATTTTACAGCAACTTAAAAAAAAACGTTGTTTAATTTATTTTTTTTCACACGCCTTATAATTCCATCAGAATTATATCATTTCAAATGGGAGTGCTATTGTTATAAACTATGACCTTCCATAGTCTTCTTTGTAAATAACCAGCTAATGCAACCCTGACAACAGTTTAAACCAGGGGCGTCAAAATTGCAAAACTCTGAATGATTTCGTGCGGACCCCTAAAACACAATTTTAGAAAGACGCAATTTTGGTTCGTCAGCCCAGGTAGTGGATGCAGATACGCTTTAAAAAAAATAATCAAATAAGAGGGACATTTTCATTTAGACCAGGCGTTTCAAAAACAATTTGGACAAATTTAAAAACACAGACTCTTCTTCTGTTATTAGCCAAATTTTTGCCTGCAGCTTGAATGTAAATAAGAGTAAGACCACAAAAAATTGGGACATTCTGATCCCCTTTTCTTCAGAAATCAGATTACTTTTTTGCTTCATTCAAATATTGTGTATTTAGTTTTTTTAGTTTTTTTGTATTTAGCAAGTACACAGGGAAAATGTTACGATGAAACCATTTTTGCATTTTTAATAAATATAAAGACTAAATATAATTTTTATTGCCCTCTGTTACTTTCAACTTGACAGTTTTGGCCCCATGGCAAAACGTTTGGACACCTCTGGTTTCAACATTTGTAAAACTTTGTTTACATGAACCTCTACGATCGAATTAGTCCTGAACCTGCTATGTATAGTCATTAGCTGGAAAACTAATCTTTGTTTCATAAAGGTTTAGACGCAGAGAGCATTCATTGCTGCAGGTGAGATTATAATCTCTTAAAAGAAACTTCATAGTCCTTATAGCCCTATTTAACGTCACCAGGAGTGTTGCATATAGGTGGTCATTTCATCATTGCATACCTTTGGATTCTTTTTTTATTTGGTACATTTTAGGTACAAAATTGAGCCAACAGCTAGTTTCATATGAAACATTTGTCAATTTGAACCTGATCAGTATTTCATACATCCATCATCCTACGATTTAAAGTAATTTTCTAATATCAATCCATATTGCGCTGTAAGGAGATTTGGCCATATGGCTTCAATAATAATATCTACCAGCAGACGTTACAGTTAAAATAAGATGTTTCTACACACTGTATAAAAAGACACATAACATTTCCTTCTTATGAGGTCTACATACAGTTTTTTCGAATTTGGCAGAATTACAAAACTGTAAAACATCAGTTAAATGTTTAGATTATCCTTTCACAGGATTCCCACAATAGTTCACTGTAACTCTAGTCAATTTCTCCAGACAGAACTGGTGTTACTGAGTCAAGCTTCAAGGTCACCTTTTCTGCTCTGCCAACAATCTGTCTATGAAACTGAGGTCAAGGCTTTTTAATGGCCACTAAATTGACTTTGTTTTCCACTTTGTAACTCAATCTTTCACTTCCTAGCATATGTTTTGAGTTGTTGTTTTCATATTTTGTTGTTTAATATTTCTTCATGATGCCACCCATATTGTGAAGTGCACCAATCACTCCTGCAGCAAAACATCCACAAAACATGATGCTACTACCTCCGTACTATAAAGTTGGTGTTTTCAGATTTGGAAGTTTCCCTCTTTTTCCTCCATATGTAACAATAGGCATTATGGCCAAATGCTTGAATATTACTTTCATTGGACCACAGCACGTGTCCAAAATGTACGGTCTTTGTCCAAGAGTTTACTTGGAAACAGAAACTTGGCTTTTTATGTTGCTTTTGGAGGTATCTTCTCTTCCTCTCTGAGCAGCCTCTCTGCATATGTTAGTACCGGACTAATTTCACTGAGGATAATGATACTCTCCTTCCAGCTTGAGCCAGCACCCTATTCTTGAGGTCATGCTTTTGTTCAGGGGTTGATACACACATGTCGCATCAAAACATGTTAATTTCTACTATACATTAGCTGTTTAATAACAATTACTACATGCAAGTCAGGAGAACTTTACCTGATTGCCTGTATTCAACTCACATAGACTCAGATTGCAACATAAGGAGCTGATCATCATCATATAACAATATCCATATACAAAAACTCTTGTTTTAATGGTATAGCAGAAAATAAAAAAGCCTCCACACAAAAACATGATGTGCACAAATGCATCATTCAACCAATCACAAAGGATCCTATGCAACTTTCAGCTGCACACACAATGACAAACACACACATACACACACAGCATCATCATCATCAGCTGTCTCTCTTCCTCATGTGCACCAAACATCCAAACATGCACAGAGTAATGCGGAACAAAATAAATAAGAGATGCGGTTGTGCTTCACAGCCTAATCTGAAAGAGAAAAAAATGTGCACTGCATCAGCACAGATCAGCTCTGATGAGTGACTGGCTCCAACAAAACCAATTTGTTAGTTTATTGTCTTGGTGTTTAAACTGTGGTTATACTTCATTTCTTTAGTGGTATTTTGAGGATACTCCTTTAAATGACATCTATAAAACATGAAGGATGCTTTCTTTGTGTCCTCCTCCTCCTCTTGACATGACTGAGCAGCACACAAGCATCTCAGAGCTGCATTTCTTTTGTTACTGTGCTGCTTTGAATCTCCTCTTAAGCACCAGATGGATTCACCTCAGCGGTTTGAGCTGGCACGCTGAGAGGTGGAACAAAAAGCTCTCTAAACACATTAGCCTATGAACATCATCAAGCAGCAAATCTTGAGATGCTGAACTAGAGTGTAATCATGAACACAAAGATGGATGGTTGGTTTTTTTAATTGTTCTGTTAAACCACACCTGCAAAGCTGATGCAAGAACCATGATTTTATGGTTAATTTGTTCCATTACTGTGCAGTTTTCTCCTTGATAAGACACTGAACAGTCATATGTGCATGCCTTCTGCATAAACAGACATGCCGAGTTTTTTGACACCACATTAAATTTTAAAAGTCTGTTCAAGAAGGAGATATTTAGATGTACGGCAGGAACATTTTGAATTTGAACTGTAAAATTACTCAGTTCCCATACAGACCTTTATAAGTGTGAAAACTAAAGTACTAAACAGTTAGTTTTAAGCCTGAAAACAAACCACAGATTTTTTTTTTATTAAGCTCCATTGATCTGACAGCGTGAGCAGGAAGATGGCGGAGAACACAAATTCTGCCTGGGGTGGCTCCTTAAAACTAGAAACAAGCCTCTTATTGCAATGTTCTGCACTGTTCTCTTCTTCTGGATGTCTCCTGGTGGCTCATGCATATCAAGGATTTTTCCAAGTTTCACTCAGGGCTTTGAATTCTTCAGTGCTGTTGCAATGAGTGCATGCTGGTAACTTTTAAAAGACAAGTAGAATTGCAAGGCTATCTGTCTCACCTCTTCATATCAATTCTTCTGCGAAGCTGCAATATGTTTTGTCGCATGCAAATGGCACAAAAGCTTGTTTGTTTCGTATGCTGTTTGAGAATATGCATGGTAAAGTGCACTATTGTAATGTCATGGTGGCACAACTTTTTTCCATGGATTAAAAACAAATTGCCACTTTCTCCAACAGAGTCTGCAGAGCAAGCTTTTTCAAGTCTCCAGTGTTACTGTCAAATACAGTGGGGCTGTCACAGAGATCCCATCTCCAGTAATCCCAAGGTGGCCTTTACTCCGCCTGTCAGCAATAGCAACCAATAACCCTACACAATAAAACCCTCCAGAACAACAGTGGGCCACAGGCGGCTTCAAGGGCTACTGACAGCGATCTATAAAACAATATAATGGGTTGCCTGTCAGCGAGTGTGGACGATCTACGTCTCCTCTGACTCTCAGAGGGGACTTCAATTAATCACAGTAGAATTGTATCAGCCTGCAATTGGAGTATAAGGTTATTACCATCCTCGTATTCTGCAGAATGAAATGCAATGATGGCACTAATTGAGGAAAAGAAAAAAAAAACAGCTTACCACACAACACAAGGGGATGAAGGGGAGCTGAAAGAACAAGGTCAACATAAGAAAGAAAGCACAAACAATAGCAGAGGTGTAGTTTTAGTGATGAGCAACCACAACCACAAATATCTGCATTCTGTGTGCAAAGCAGCTGACGACAAACACAAGAGCCAATTTTCATTAGAGCCTCTATTGGTGTATTCAAAACGCATTACAACACGAGTAAATCATTGTGCTTTTTGCTAAAGCTACAAAACAAGAGCTTGTAGATGGAGCTGTTCTCTCTTATGGTGGATTTTTACGGGAAGCGCAGCCACCCCTGCTGTGGATTCAGATCCATGTTTGATCTGCCTGTAGAGCTTTACAGTGGGGAGCCATGTACAGGTAACCTTTCCTCAGATTTAAAAGATGGAACACAAACATTAATTAGTGCTATTTGGTTTTGAGATAGGATTGAGGGGAATAAAAAGCCACAGACAGAGTTAGGCTTGATGGTCATTTCAATCAAAAATGAATGAGTAAATAAAATAAATCCTTGTGTAAATAAGTCACATATTTAAATTTTTGACACTGGTAATAGAAATCTTTTTAGTTAAAAAAGACACGTTTAAATTATCTTTTATTAAAGATGAACTAGTCAGGCCTTTTCTGATTGGGAACAACATCCATTTTTCTTGGCAGTCTGACCTGATGATTGTGATTATTTATTTAATTTTTGTTTGTTTGCTTTTTTCCCAAGTGAATATTTACCCACAAAAGAGAAATTAATTAATAGTAGTTGTTTGACATTTTCATATGTGCATTAAAGCATTGTTCCTAAACTTTATTTATGTTAATCTCAAAAAAGTGCATCATAATACATGCTCTTGGTTGATGTGTTGATGTCGAATGGTTTTAATAAATAGGGAAAAATTCTGATTTTTTGGTATTTGACCTACTGATTACCTATTAAAATCAGTCAGTCAAGGGACAATTGATTGATTCTGATCCCTGTCTAATTGATTGGTGCATCTTTAACTGCTATATTAATATATCACCTTTAATATAGTTTAGGATTTTACATTTAGCTCAACTTTTCATTTCCCTTCTTGTTTTAATTTTTCCCTGGTTTAATGCCAGTTTTATGCATTTCAAAAGGGAATTTTTGAATCCAAATTCATTCATTCCAGGAGACTTTTTTTTTTTAGACATGGTTATGTGGCTAAATCGGATGAAGCTGCATCATCATCCTCATCCTAAAAAGAAGAAACATGTCCACAAAGTAAGATGCACATCCTTATACAAACTCTTTGGACTTTGACTAACCAGACTTGTTATCGGCAACCTACTCACATAATGTTTAGGTCAGAGATTTCTGGTATAGTGTCTTCTCACAGTGTGTCTTTACCTATATGACCAAAAAGCTGGTGCTGCTATTTTCCACACAGAAATAAAGATCCATCAAATTCTGAACCATCTCAAAGAGAGATACAAATTCTGGCTCTGGCACTGCTTTCATTTAACAGTCAATACAAATGTATGCTTGTGCACAGATCAGATTTTTTTCTACATCCTGACAATAGGAAGTTGAACATATGCCAACCTGCAGCTATCTGTAGATCACTTCAAGCCGTTAGTTCCCAGTTTAGTGTCATCAATCATTATATCTCCTAGCCTTTGGATAATTTTGACTGAATGATTATTCTATTTTTTAGAATAAAAAAAATCATCATGTGGAATCATACAGCAGAATCTCCAAAAACCAATAATTAAACAGCAGAAATGTTTAAAAAAAATGCATTGCCGACCTACCTGCTATTGTCTTCTCAGTTAATCCCGCTAAATGTCCCTTTCATTTATTCTCCATTGCAAACCGCAAACACCAAAAACATGTTCTTAATGGAATTACCATCTCCTTCTCGATAAGAGACGCCCGGGACAGACCCAAACCTGAAACACACGGCGGTCTAATATCACAGCTCTCCAGACGCGCAATCCAAGAGTCAAAGGACTAAACTGAGCGCTGCTGATTAGTTACAAGCAGCGGACTTCAAAGTCTATAAAAGTTGCGCGTCCTCCAGGTCTGACTCACAACTTCCCATCCGCCAGAGAGCCGCTGCAGCTGGACTCATAGTCGGGCAGTCAGTCATAGTTTCAGGGTTGAGGCAGGGTGGGATTTTTTTTTTTTTTCTTTTACAATCCTCCTTCAACAAAGTGGATGCGGTTTGGCTTTGGCAACAGCTTCGTGCAGTTAAAGAAATGAGTCTGAGCTGTTCAAGGGATGTCAGCGCACCCCGGTCTATTACTGAGTGTGCTGCCCTGGCGGTGTTTTAGCGCCACCCAGCGGTCGTCCAGATTTACAACATTGACTAATCTGCAGTTTACGGAGATTCTTATGGAAGCAAATCGTTACCATATTTCAAATGAAAAAGCATTTTCAGAAATGCTTTTTCATTTTAAGAATGTGGCTGCATTGTTTGACTTATAAATGAAATTAGTTATCAATAATCCTATTTGCATTTTAATTTTCTTCTTCAAGACTGCTCATTCTTTCACTTAATTAAAATGAAAAAGAAAAAGACATTTGAGATTTATTTTTCAAAATGTACCCCAGCAAATAGATACCAAAATTCAATTTGAAATGTAAAATTTGAAAATGAAAAAGCATTTCCAGAAATGCTTTTTCATTTGAAATATGGTAACTATTTGCTTCCATAAGAATCTCTCTACTCTGGATGCTCAATAACATGCAGAGCAACAATAAAACGGAAGTAAAAGCCGTGTACGATCATAGTAATCGTTTTTCATAATATATCTATTTTTTTGTTTAAAATCCTTTGTTAATTTATATATTTGACATTTCAGCACAAACAAAGCATGATTTTAAAAAAAAGGGCTTTGAGGTTTTTTGGGTAAGATGAGCTTTTTTGGGAGGGGATGAATGCTCGGTTATATCTGGACGACAATGCATCTATTTTGTTGTTTTTCATCCAGAAAGACTCTCGTTCTGTGCCTAATGCTGGTTTTTATTCAGGGCAGGAATATAAATAAGCTTTAATTGCCAGCCACAGTTAAACTTTGACATTTCATGATAATTTTCTATTTCTTGCCAAACTATTGCCATTTGACGATTTGGGTTCAATTTTAATCTAATTCTGTACACAGTATTTTAATAGCTACCAAATCTCTGCCAAAGGTTCATTGCTAAAGTGCCTCTGCAAGCCTACTGTATAGTTGTTTCTTATGATAAAAAAAAAACATCATAAAGTATTAAATACACAGCTCTGTGGTGGGCATGAATACTATGATGCTGCAGAGGAATGCTCTTTTTCTTTTTGGGTAGATTCCATTGGTCAGAGAGTTTTTCTGAGGGGATCTGAGGTCAGCTTCTTTTTAAAAGTTAATCCGATTCATTGGTGAGAAATAAAAAAAGTGGAGACAAGATACAAGATATACTAGAGCAAAATATATGAATAAAACTGTTTTAGTTAGCACTCATTATTGTGCTTTTTCTTTTTGTTTAAAACATGTAAGCCGAGTATCCCTTTCTGGTAGATAAAGTGGAGTTCCAGTGTACCTAGGTATTGTTTTTATTTTGAAAAATGTTTTTAGGTTACTATTTGTATGTTACTTGGTGTTTTGCTGCAGTTCTTTTACAAAGGCTCCATCAGAGATGCTAATCACAGTTTTTAACTAGTTGTTTCAGTTCTTTATATTTTTACCTGGCAAAGCCTTAATCTATCTCTTAGTTCTTCCAGCCAGCCTTGAACACATCATTTACTCAGTCTATTTTTGCCTGACAGTCTGCACCTGTTTTGCTGTCAATAAAAACTCACCTGATTCCCCCGCTCCCTGCCAGAACGTGTGCAGTCTCCATGGTTCCGTCTGGTCCAGAATGAAAGATTCTGTTTCCTGTGGTTTTATTGGATGATCTCTGCACTCACCCTGAAACATTTTGACTCATATCTAACCTCATTTATTATGAAACATGTAAGTCTTGTTAAAAATTATTGAGTTATGTCTTTTTAGTCTACTACTGGGGGTGCATTTTTACATTTTTCTTGTAAATATTTTTGACCCTTTTAAAAGCTTTGAATGAGCCATCAGACTTTTTCAGAGCTTATATTTTAAAGTCATATTATTATTAGTGCTTTCCTGATCAAACTTTATTTAAAAATGTAAAAGTAAATGTTTTCAAATAAATTACGTTCTGATAAGTTTGAAAACATTTTCCATGAAACTTTCAAAGATGTTCACTGTGGACCTCATGCAATGATTATGAGTTTTTAATCAGTTCATTTTTCCTACTTGAAAACGAATCCTTCTTCTAATGATTGCGGCACAAGCCCAAGGCCTGATAGTACACAAGGTTAACAATTTGAATATTATATTTTCATTATCCTGTGCGTTTTTGTCACCAAACATACTAATTGCCACTAAGATCTGGTCATTTAATCTGACCAGGGAATGAGAGCTGTTTCCAAACTGTATGCTTCACATGTTAATTTTACAACTTAAAAATGACATAAACTAACCTATCTTTGATATCTGTTGTGGTCAAACAGGGCAAACAGGGTTTTAGTTTTTATACAGATAGGAGCAGATAAGAGTTTTCTGTGAGTATTCTGAGTCCTCTATGTTTCAGCTTCAGGTCCACCTTCTCTGTTAACTACAATCTCTTGACTACATTTCTCTGTAATGAACTGCAAGCCCTGCCATCCTCTCACAGCCCTCTTCTGCTTTGTGGGAGTCACTTGTTTTAATTTGTAGATAACTAAGCAGCTGCTTGGAGAAGCAAACGGCTGCTGATTGTTGGAACAAGGTGAGACGTCTGTGTGCAGCTTTTAATTTTTCAGCATTGGCCTATTTTTGATGACTGTATACAAGCTAAAATACAAGCCAGTGTGGAAAGGTGAGATATTTAAATTTGTGGTCTAAATAAAAAAAAAGGCACCGTGACCCAAGTTGCTGAAATTGTTGCATTCTGACATTCAGCTCCTACTCTCATTCAGCTATACATTTTACTCTACAGAGGATTCTTCTTTCCATTTCTGGAACAGTCTCGTTCATCCAACCCTTTAAAAACCTGGAAAAGGTTGGAATAATCAATATCAACCTTTGAAAGGGCCTAAAGATCTGGAAGGCAAGCATTTGGGCTTCAGGTGAATTGATTTGGGACTGCCATTAAGAGCGTTATCATCATAAAACAAGTTAATATAAATTTCCATACACACACACATGCAATTGGAATCACACCAATCCCTGTTGACCAAGTACAAAAAAATGTCAGCTCATTAACATCGACCAGGCTGAGCTATAAAATTCAAAGCAGATAAGTACACCAGAGCCAGGCTTCACATCTCCTTATAACTGCCTATGAATACTGAGACTGTTGTTTTTTATTCTCTTTGCATCATTTATATTAAATGCTTCTCAAAGTCATCAAGTTTCTTTCTTCCCCAGGAGTCTCTCACACATATGTGGCAAGGAAGATGACCTCATTAATCTTTTTGGCATTGTGTGAAGCTGGCTCGTCAGTCCCCAGACGCACCAGTTTTTGACATAGCTCCGCTCATTAAATCATATGACAGGATGAGGTCAGCGGCGTGGTGCTTTGTCTCAAGCTGGCTAGGAACAGATAAAACCGGCAGTGTTAGCGTCTGTTAGAGAAACTTGACAACAAGTCTACTGTAGGTGGCAGCTGGGGTGACTCATGAGGTAATCCATGTTAGAGAGCATTTGGCATTAAGGTGGAATGGAAATCTCTGGTTTTGTCTCTTTGGGGTCACACCCCATAAAACACTCAGTGAGCTCCAGGCACCGTATGATTTGGCACCTTTAGGAGGAAATCTCACAACCTCCATTAGTGTTGACAGTGTAGGTGGCACCTTGCATAACACTCATCACACCACGCTTGTCATCCTGTGATTACTTTTATTTCAGGCATGCAACATGACTTGTTGTAAAGGGTTCCTGTAGCTCCACATCGACTGCAATCTGCAGCTTAGTTTAAAATATCAGCGACCTCCAGGGAGCAGGCCTGGCACTTCGCCTCAACCTTCGCTTGCTCTCTGCGGAAGTGTGTTTGAAGACACCAAGATGTCTAGCAGAAAATTGCAAGGGGAAAAATAACCAATATTATGGCCTTGGGACAGGAGCTCTCTATTAATAATGCAGAGGAAGCAGCAGTTAATGCCCCCTTTAATTCAACAGGTCTGCAGACACCGCTACAGTTATTCTTCCTGAGCTGTGGACGCTAGATGAGAGGCCCCTACATCAGGCTTTATGGCTTTGTGTGTGGCTGCACTGCTGGGTCTCTCTCTCGACCTCAATCCCAACTGAACGGCCATTAACGAGTTTTCATCAGGGGCCCTCGATAATGGAGTTTCCAACTTCAGCAACACCCTGAGTCAAGCTAAAGGAGGGCTCCATCCATAAAGAAAGAAATAATGCCCACATAAAGTCAGAATATATGAGCTCAATTTAGAGAGAACAGAGCATCTCTACAGCAGGCAATATTACCCTGCAAAACAACCACAGATAACTTGGTTAGATTTGGAAAAGTACTAAGACTAGAAATAAAACACCAACATAGGTGTAACACACTAATCACCCAATGAGAACACAAAAGGAGATTTAGCTTTAAAAAGCATATTGGTAGTTTGCACATTTTCCACAAACTATTAATATCAAGGACGTGCACAGCGGAGACGGGCTGCGTGCAGAACGGAGAGTTGGACCTGCGCTGGTCCAGCTTACCTCTTCTCTCCTCTCCTCCGCCGTCAGATAGAGCCCTGTCCTGCCGGCAGGCCGGCTAACCATCCAGGAAACAAACAAAACGAAAATACTTGCTTCCTAAACTTTAGATAAAAAAGTTAAAACTTCACCTGCCACCATCTTATCTAAACAGAACAGGCCAATTAATGGCCTACCTTTACCCGCTATGTCTTCTATGGCGGCCACCAGGCGCCAGGAGAATGTCTACGATTTAACTCTTAGATTAATAAATTCAAATCATTTGTTTTA
Organism: Girardinichthys multiradiatus; assembly: GCF_021462225.1. Classification (NCBI taxonomy): domain Eukaryota; kingdom Metazoa; phylum Chordata; class Actinopteri; order Cyprinodontiformes; family Goodeidae; genus Girardinichthys; species Girardinichthys multiradiatus. Next base: position 8,214,814 of record NC_061812.1, on the reverse strand, counting down.
TGGTCCATGATGACTTCTGTTTGACTCATGTTTTTTTTTTATTGCAAATACGGCGAAATGAGCTGGTTAACATTACAATTCATACACTACTAAAATACCTTTAATAAAGTTCAGTAAATGTGGGGCATGTAGGCTAAGTTGTATTTTCTACTTCTGTGTGTGTAAAAATGATGATGTGATCAGAATATTTTATTTTCTAAATAGCAGACATCTTATCAGTTCTCAGGACTTGTAATCTCATTCATTTTTATTCTCTAAGAATAATTTCTGTCATATTTCACACTGGCTACATGCAGAAGTATAGATGATTCTTCTCATGATCATATTCTCTGATGTTGGTTTCATTTTGACTATAAAGATTTTATAACTCATTTTCTGGGTATAGTTGATTTACACTGTAGAATGGTCACTGGTTACTGAAGATAACTCATTTAGTGTGACCTACCTGGTAAATTTGACAGTGTAACCTGCTTTGCTACAACATAAGATTATTTGGTGCAGAAGACATTTTGTGATAAAAGTACACAATGATATAGTCAAGACAAACACGTTGTGCTCAGTGTGTAAAAACAAAAAATATTAAGGATAACGTAAGTTTCAAATTTGACTCAGGAAGTTCAGGTTGTGAATCAGTAATCTAACTTTAAATCAGTCTGTAATAATTTTGTTGCCTTATTAATCTTAAGAATTTTGTCAAATGCATTCTTGTTTTGAGTTTTTTTCCCTGGGTGGTCATTTCCCTTCAACCCACAGGACAGTTTGTTTTGGGGGTGCTTAGTAATAAATATAAATTATGTTCATGTTGTGCCTGTAATAAATCTCACACTACAAAGGCAACCGACAGCTCCATGTGCCGCACAAGGTGCCCTTTTTCTACCCCGTACAGATTTAATTTCTTTTGGCTTTTTAGGTGTCCTTAAAACTTTCAGATCATCAAACAAATGTTACTGTTAAAAATGATTCAAGGATTTTTATTTTTATACCAGCTCACGTTTACATGTTAAGGTATGAAATTCGGACTTAGGTCCCGGTTAAGAAGCCTAATAAGTAAAAAGAAAACTAACTATAACATACAAATCTAATTCTAACAATAAATAGCAATCAGTAAAAATATATGCATAAATAACCACAATAGATACAAAATGCTAGGTTATCCAAATCAATCTGGCTCAAGAAAGTAGGCTAAAAGACCACAAAAGCAACACATCAAGTCCCAGTCTGAAGATGCTTGAGCACAAAGTCTTTGACAGGTTTTGGAGACGCCTAAATCAAATAGAGATGATGTGGCATGATCTCAAACAGGCTGTCCATGCTCAAATAGTCTCCAATGTGGCTGAATTAAAACTATTCTCATAAAGAACAATCACTTGAAAGATGCATTTTGTAATTGGTTTGATTACTTTTAAAATATTGAAATTTAGTTTGAAAAAATGTTAAATTTGCATTATTGTCGGATGTCAAACAAAATATAAAACATTCTCAGTTAAAAAAAGCTACTAAAACATTTGACAGTAATACTATGAAATGTTTTCCCATTTATGACAATTGATAATAAATAAAGATAAATATATTTATTAAATAATAATAACAAGTAATGTAGCTCTGAAGGCAAAACAAGGATAAAACCCAGTAGAATAGTTTTAACTAATAAAATGGCTGGTAATGGTATCCATTCATCCATCAATTTTCTCGTATCGCTTAATCCATGCTAGGCCATGCCTACCTTCAATAGAGAAACCATCAGCATGAATCAGTCCTGATCACTGAGGAGAAGTTCATAGGCATGGAGTTGTCAAGCTAAAACAGATTCTAGAACCCTCAGCAACACTTCTTGAAACATTTGTGTGAATGTTTGTTTTAAGTCAGTGTGGATATTTCTGTTCCTTTTGTGTATTGGAGAAAATCCTAAATAAATTAAAACTAGTGCAACAATTCTTATTTTCAGAATTCATTGAGGTTATACACACACACACACACACACACCCCGCCACATCTCCACCCACACGGAATTTCAATGATTCATAAAAGTCAATAAAGGCAGCAAATTCAATATGAAAATTCATGCCTATGATAAGTTTATGTAAAAGTCTGACAGGAGCTGCAGGTATAGTAGACTATAATGTAAAATCCAATTCATGACACTAATGCAGTGGAGTTTTCTCAGAAATCAAGTTAATGAGAATGGTGAACTGAACAATAACGCCCTTTGACTGTTAAATGGTATGGGGTAGTAGGTATGGGGGGTTTGATCTGTCACACAATGATATAAGAACCTTAGATGACTCTGACTTTTATCTAATCTGCACAGGTTATCAAATTTCTCCTCTCAGCAGAGGTTTCCCAAACTGGGTCGACCCTCTGCACCCCAGCCACCTTTTGCAGAAACAAAGAGAAAAAAATCTAAACCGCTCACAAAAACATATCACTGTTTCTCAAAGCAGAGCAGTCTGGCTCAGCACCTGCTGTCAGAGAAGCAGAGGGTCATTCATCAGGAAAGAGATTAAATCTTTATCCACTGCGTTTCTGTGTTGGGAGTACTTTATCTTGAGGAGAGGGAATAAAATCAAAGAAGAAAAGAAATGCTCTGAGGCAGAGGAAATCATTCAGCTTTCTTTTTATCACTTGCCAGCATGTGGTGTTGTAGACAGTCTGGAATATAACAGCTGCTGTAAAAAAAAACAAGCCATAAAATGTGCTAAAAAGAAAAGATGTGTAAGCATAAGGATTTGTTCAACCGTCTGAGTGAGTTATTAAATACAGGATTTACATAATCTCAAGTGTTTAATATGCCAATAAACATACATACAGAATATATATTTGTGTTTTCCACATCTTTATGCCTTCAAGATGCGCTTTTTTTTTGTCTATTTGGCTCCATCTACAGGTAGGCTTACATAAGTACATTTTATTTATTCAGGACAACAAAGCCTTTTGCATAATCTGCGATAAATAAATAAATAACACGGATAGCTAAACACTTAAACAGAAGCCTCTTGTTTTATGCTGTTATAACAGTTTTTTTTATGGTAACGGTGTGCATACCGCACCTTGCAAAAGTATTCACATCCCCTTGAAATGTATTTCATTGGAATTTAATGTGATAGACCAACAGAAACTATTAAGAGAAAAGAAAATGATGCACGTTTTAAAAAAAATAAAAACTAAGAGTGTGCATTTTCATTCAGCTGCCCAAATCAGTACATTGTAGAACCTGGTTTCCCTGCAATTACATCTGCAGCTCTTTGGGTATAAGTCTATAGCAACTCTGCAAATCTAGACAATAAAACAAAACTTAATATTTGGTACCGAAACTGCTCAAAGACAGCCACGAAACCTGAAGAATCTAGAGAAGATCTGTATGGAGGAGTGGTCCAAAATCCCTGCTGCAGTGTGTGCACACCTCATCAAGAACTACAGGAAACGTCTGATATCTGGAATTGCAAACAAAGGTTTCTGTACCAAATATTAAGTTTTGTTTTTCTGATGTATCAAATACTTATGCAATAAAATGTAATGCATTACTTAAAAAATCACACAATGTAATTTTCTGGATTTTTGTTTTTGATTTTGTCACTCACAGTTCAAGAGTACCTATGATAAAAACTAGACTTCTACATGCTTTGCAAGTAAGAAAACCTTAAAAATTGGCAGTGTATCAAATACCTGTTCTCCCCACTGTATTGCACGTATGCCAGAAAGTTCAATTTTGGTCTCATCTGACCAGAATACCTTATGGGCTGCACTGTGTTGCAGTTTTTAGCACTGTTGCAAGAAGATCTTGGGTTAGAATCTCGGCCCCACTCCACCGCTCCATACACCCACCATGACCCCGATATCACTGGAAATCCCAATAAAACGCATTTAATTTTGTGGTTGTAATGCGACAAAGGTTCAAGACGCATAACTATTTTTGCCAGAAACTAATTGTCTATTGGAGGAAGGTTTTGTCACAGCACAAAATATTATCAGAGCTTACCAAATAGTCTGCATCAGTCCTTCAGCCCAGAGATGCTCTGTTCTCAGATTAAAAGGAAAACAAAACAATAACCACTAAATAAATTATGTAACACAATTACTGTCTGCTCTTCAGGTAAGTGCCACTCATGCTGAAACAAAACAAGCACTTCTGTCTTGTTCATTGTGCTTTCTTAATTCTGTCAAACACTGAAGTAATTGAGCACAAGGTGAACTATAAAAATTATGCCTTTTTTCACTTCACTCATGTAACAGCAAAATTAGTCATCCAGGATTTTTCTGTTTTAAAAACTCCCGTCTTTAAAGGCAAAGCTTAAGGATCCCCAGCAGCAATATGGATATGATCTAAGGGTTAGCAAAAAGCTGTTTTCTGCGTATATTCTTTCTGAACCACCATTCAAGAGGTGTGGCGATGTATTTTTCTCTAGAGCAACATATAATTTGAGAAATCACTGCAATTCAAGTGTCTTTTTTCAAAATGTTATTAAACTTATGTACACTGGGGGGCAACATTTACCAGAATAATGCAAGGTTTTTATGGGGGAAATTTACTGCCAAAAATCAAGAGCACATATTTTCAATTTGAGAGCAGGATTTCATTCTGCTTGTACTCCAACTTAGGAATGCTTGCACTCAAAACTTCTGCTTTCTTTTAAATATACTCTGTTCTCTCTCAAATCTTTGTTTCTGCGCTGTGATCTAATGCTTCTTGCATAGATAATTTCTCCTCCTGCTTGCTTCATCCTCCATGCGCGCAAACTTGCTCTCTGCTCGGATCAAAACTGCTCTCTCGAATTTCTTCACTGCTCGCAAATTCTTTTTGCTCTCTCAGATTAAAGTCATATACTCTCCTAGCAACCATATCAGCCAATAGAATGACAGTGCGCAAATGCTAGGTCACAGGCTTAGTTGGGGTGCGCTTATTTCCTTCTACTGACTGTGCCTGTGCCTTATATAGTATCATCTGTACAACATGAATTGTACAGATGATACTAAATAAGGAAATGAAAGACGGCAGGAAGTTACTGGTGCAGGGCTGATGATGTTTGGCCAAACTGTATCTTCAACAATCATTGCCAAAGCTAAAGATGGCTGGAAGCTCTACAGTGAGCCATCAACATCATCAGCCATGTACAGTGCAAATGAGACAAAACCAAAATCTTTAGTAAGAAGAAATAGAAGGCAATAAAAAATAAAAGGCAAAAATAAAAAATAAAAGGCAACCACAATTTTTACATACATTACGTTTAGAGAAGACAGATTCTTTCTTAAGATCTGGACACTGATTAATATTTATCATGTAGTTGAACATAAAAGGTGAGCATGCAGGTCCTTCTCAAAATATTAGCATATTGTGATAAAGTTCATTATTTTCCATAATGTCATGATAAAAATTTAACATTAATATATTTTAGATTCATTGCACACTAACTGAAATATTTCAGGTCTTTTATTGTCTTAATACGGATGATTTTGGCATACAGCTCATGAAAACCCAAAATTCCTATCTCACAAAATTAGCATATTTCATCCGACCAATAAAAGAAAAGTGTTTTTAATACAAAAAACGTCAACCTTCAAATAATCATGTACAGTTATGCACTCAATACTTGGTCGGGAATCCTTTGGCAGAAATGACTGCTTCAATGCGGCGTGGCATGGAGGCAATCAGCCTGTGGCACTGCTGAGGTCTTATGGAGGCCCAGGATGCTTCGATAGCAGCCTTTAGCTCATCCAGAGTGTTGGGTCTTGAGTCTCTCAACGTTCTCTTCACAATATCCCACATATTTTCTATGGGGTTCAGGTCAGGAGAGTTGGCAGGCCAATTGAGCATAGTGATACCATGGTCAGTAAACCATTTACCAGTGGTTTTGGCACTGTGAGCAGGTGCCAGGTCGTGCTGAAAAATGAAATCTTCATCTCCATAAAGCTTTTCAGCAGATGGAAGCATGAAGTGCTCCAAAATCTCCTGATAGCTAGCTGCATTGACCCTGCCCTTTATAAAACACAGTGGACCAACACCAGCAGCTGACACGGCACCCCAGACCATCACTGACTGTGGGTACTTGACACTGGACTTCTGGTATTTTGGCATTTCCTTCTCCCCAGTCTTCCTCCAGACTCCTTGATTTCCGAATGACATACAGAATTTGCTTTCATCCAAAAAAAGTACTTTGGACCACTGAGCAACAGTCCAGTGCTGCTTCTCTGTAACCCAGGTCAGGCGCTTCTGCCGCTGTTTCTGGTTCAAAAGTGGCTTGACCTGGGGAATGCGGCACCTGTAGCCCATTTCCTGCACACGCCTGTGCACGGTGGCTCTGGATGTTTCTACTCCAGACTCAGTCCACTGCTTCCGCAGGTCCCCCAAGGTCTGGAATCAGCCCTTCTCCACAATCTTCCTCAGGGTCCGGTCACCTCTTCTCGTTGTGCAGCGTTTTCTGCCACACTTTTTCCTTCCCACAGACTTCCCACTGAGGTGCCTTGATACAGCACTCTGGGAACAGCCTATTCGTTCAGAAATTTCTTTCTGTGTCTTACCCTCTTGCTTGAGGGTGTCAATAGTGGCCTTCTGGACAGCAGTCAGGTCGGCAGTCTTACCCATGATTGGGGTTTTGAGTGATGAACCAGGCTGGGAGTTTTAAAGGCCCCAGGAATCTTTTGCAGGTGTTTAGAGTTAACTCGTTTATTCAGATGATTAGGTTCACAGCTCGTTTAGAGACCCTTTTAATGATATGTTCATTTTGTGAGATAAGAATTTTGGGTTTTCATGAGCTGTATGCCAAAATCATCCGTATTAAGACAATAAAAAACCTGAAATATTTCAGTTAGTGTGCAATGAATCTAAAATATATGAATGTTAAATTTTCATCATTACATTATGGAAAATAATGAACTTTATCACAATATGCTAATATTTTGAGAAGGACCTGTACATGATGTATATTTGATCTTTGAAGAATAAAATATATTTCTGTTTTTTGTTAATCAGCAATTTTATATGCAAAACCAATGCTATGTTTATGCTTATCCCACAAAACCTTGATAAATTTTGGGAAATAGACCAATGGTTTTACAGCCAATAACTCACAAAGACTTGGAAACAGAAAAAGAAAAGAAAAATGTGTTTTTGTAAAGAATATACCTTGGTTTACCTTGTTCACCATCACTGACATTGTTGTAGGGAGTATTTATTTCTTCCTTAGCCAGATAGCGCTACCAAGATGTGACATAGTTACAGCCTATTTTGGAATAATTAAAAACAGGATAATTTAAATATGCTAATTATCCAGTTCTTTGAATAAATAATTAAATAAATATCACTTTAATAAAATAAATCCCGTTTAGGATCATAAAATTGATTGAAAACTAATGTGACTAAAGGATTTATTACTTTTTTTAACTCTTGTTTTTAAATTTAATGAAACTCTAAGTTACATTTTAAAATGGAGGCATACAGGTCCTTCTCAAAAAATTAGCATATTGTGATAAAGTTCATTATTTTCTATAATGTAATGATGAAAATTTAACATTCATATATTTTAGATTCATTGCACATTAACTGAAATATTTCAGGTCCTTTATTGTCTTAATACGGATGATTTTGGCATACAGCTCATGAAAACCCAAAATTACTGTCTCACAAAATTAGCATATTTCATCCGACCAATAAAAGAAAAGTGTTTTTAATACAAAAAACGTCAACCTTCAAATAATCATGTACAGTTATGCACTCAATACTTGGTCAGGAATCCTTTTGCAGAAATGACTGCTTCAATGCGGCGTGGCATGGAGGCAATCAGCCTGTGGCACTGCTGAGGTCTTATGGAGGCCCAGGATGCTTCGATAGCGGCCTTTAGCTCATCCAGAGTGTTGGGTCTTGAGTCTCTCAACGTTCTCTTCACAATATCCCACAGATTCTCTATGGGGTTCAGGTCAGGAGAGTTGGCAGGCCAATTGAGCACAGTTATACCATGGTCAGTAAACCATTTACCAGTGGTTTTGGCACTGTGAGAAGGTGCCAGGTCGTGCTGAAAAATGAAATCTTCATCTCCATAAAGCTTTTCAGCAGATGGAAGCATGAAGTGCTCCAAAATCTCCTGATAGCTAGCTGCATTGACCCTGCCCTTGATAAAACACAGTGGACCAACACCAGCAGCTGACACGGCACCCCAGACCATCACTGACTGTGGGTACTTGACACTGGACTTCTGGCATTTTGGCATTTCCTTCTCCCCAGTCTTCCTCCAGACTCTGGCACCTTGATTTCCAAATGACATACAGAATTTGCTTTCATCTGAAAAAAGTACTTTGGACGACTGAGCAACAGTCCAGTGCTGCTTCTCTGTAGCCCAGGTCTGGGGAATGCGGCACCTGTAGCCCATTTCCTGCACACGCCTGTGCACGGTGGCTCTGGATGTTTCTACTCCAGACTCAGTCCACTGCTTCCGCAGGTCCCCCAAGGTCTGGAATCGGCCCTTCTCCACAATCTTCCTCAGTGTCCGGTCACCTCTTCTCGTTGTGCAGCGTTTTCTGCCACACTTTTTCCTTCCCACAGACTTCCCACTGAGGTGCCTTGATACAGCACTCTGGGAACAGCCTATTCGTTCAGAAATTTCTTTCTGTGTCTTACCCTCTTGCTTGAGGGTGTCAATAGTGGCCTTCTGGACAGCAGTCAGGTCGGCAGTCTTACCCATGATTGAGGTTTTGAGTGATGAACCAGTCTGGGAGTTTTAAAGGCCTCAGGAATCTTTTGCAGGTGTTTAGAGTTAACTCGTTGATTCAGATGATTAGGTTCATAGCTCGTTTAGAGACCCTTTTAATGATATGCTAATTTTGTGAGATAGGAATTTTGGGTTTTCATGAGCTGTATGCCAAAATCATCCGTATTAAGACAATAAAAGACCTGAAATATTTCAGTTAGTGTGCAATGACTCTAAAATATATGAATGTTAAATTTTCATCATGACATTATGGAAAATAATTAACTTTATCACAATATGCTAATTTTTTGAGAAGGACCTGTATTTTGTATTATTTTTTATTTACAAATACATTTGACTACTCTGCATAGTAAACGCTCCTGATTTTTCCATAAGTGTGCTCACATAATTGCTATGTCAAGACTGGACTTTCACATGTAAATGACCAACTAGCGCATTCACAAAAAGGTAAAGAAAGTTGTCCATATTTTACAGTTTTCAGTTTGGTGTCCCTTATATGCTCTGATATTGTAAAAAACATGGAAGGTAGCTGTTAATGATGCCACAATGTTGTTAAATCTTACACAGTTTCTCTTTTTATTCTTGGGAAATATAATCAAACCCAGTTTTATCTGAATATCAGTAAACAGCTCTTTTTAGGCCTGAGCTCCCAAACCTGTTTTTCTAGGCCAGGTTTCTGCAATCTGTGGTTCTGAAACCAAAAGCGGCTCTTTGGACCTTCAACAATGGCTCAACAACTTAGACTAGATATTAAAGTGAGCCAACCAGTGATTTTTGTTATTTAGATATAATAACAAATACAGATTCTAGCAGTTTATTTTTTGAATTAATTAATCACATTGAATTTCCACAACACAATACAAAAGTACCAGTAATATATCTACATAAATTAGATCTAGAAGCCACGTGTTTTTCCTTATACCATTTTCCTAAATATCAACATTACATAGAAGAAAATGTTACTTTTTGAAAAAGTTTGAGCTCAGAAATAAAATGGCAGTGCTTTAAACATAAAGGTCATGTAATATATGCAACTTTCATTTTGCTGGACTGAAGGCAAAAATAGCTCTTTGGATTGGAAAGGTTGCAGACCCCTGTTCTAGTTTATGACAATTTTTTAAACCTATCTCTATTTATTTTGTCTGTTGATATTGTTTTTTCATCCCAATGCCCTTTGGGTTTTCTTGTTGAAATGTGAACCAAATCTGCATATTCGTCCCTCCTGCACACAGGACTTATTGAAACTTCAATAAAGAGTGTTAGATCATTTTATTTTCCTTTGAGAATAAAAATGTATTATTAAATAGAGCTCAGCTGAACCGAATTAGTACTAAGCTCATTAGAAAGTGATTTGTTAAGGAGTTCTTGCTTATCTTTCACTCTATCTCATATATAGTCTAAAGGCTGCTGTTGCAGAAGAACATCCCCACAGAATGATACTGCCATCGCTGTTTCACTACAGCCATGGTCATACTCAGTTCCTAATTTCAATTCTTGCTGGTAGCACAACTGAAACGCCCTCATGTCACCAGATCAGACAAAAATGTTTATTTATCAGTCATAAAATATGCCTGAAAGGTGGCGAAAAATAGGTATTTTTGCACCAAATGGCTTCTGTGGGTCCTCATCCATAAAGACATGTCTGATATGTGATATTGACTGAGAGTTTAGAAGATTGTTGGTTACAGAACGTCTTATTATTTATTTTTATAATGATGGGGGTAAATGTTGGTGGAGATACTCAAATAGATGAATTATTTTCATCACTGAGATGTCATATAAAAGGGGAGCCAGAATGGCAGACGTTGGAGACGAAAGAGGAAATATCAGACAAGCTTTAAAGATTCTGCCTGTAGTTGGGACATAAGCAGCTCAAACCGACATTTGGATGCCTGTGAATTTTTCACGGCTGGCTGCACATCCCTGAGAAGCCCAGCCCTATCAGATGAGCCACAGCCTCCTCCCGGATCACGGCCCATGCGCAGCTCCGAGAGCTTTATTCTGTTTGAATGAGGAAAACCTCGCGTCTGCTTGTCTGAAAGCTGTCACATGGGTCCAAGGAGGAAAACAATCGCTTCCTGAAATGATTCTCATCGCTGTCTTTCCGCGCTGTTTGTTTTCGCCCCTCTCAGTTTCCACTGTGATATCGCATCGCGTGTAATTTCTTTTCCGCCCCGGATCTTGTGGCCCAGCGGGTCGGTGCCGAAGATGATCAGCAAAGTTAAAAACGCGATGTCTAACTTGGTGGGAGGGATGATGCCTCACGGACACCACCATCACAACCATCACTCAGCTGGAGGCCAGAACAGCGGACAAGAGAGCTTGCCGCACCGCTTCCCTTACGGCCGGCCGGATTTCTTGGACCTCACCCCGGAGCTCCTGCAGTACTCCACCGAGCACGCGTCACGGCCGGTGGTCACGTTAAAGAGAGGCATCCGGCTTTCCTGGGGGGCGGGATACGCAGAGTGAGTGCATCCGTCAATTCAGCCACCTATCTATTATTGAGTCTGTGGGGAATCAGCCAGTGATAGATTGTGTAAATTGAATGACAGGCCCGCTGAGGGGTTTTGTTGTTGCAGCAACTCCGACGCGCTGCAGCAGCCCAGTGATGGCCAGTGTGGCCGTTTAAAGACTAATTCTGGAACATGAAAGCAGGAAATGTGGGCATAATATCTAGTAATGCAGTTTAAAGAGATGTTTGCTATTTAATGGTGTGTCTTTTTCTAACGCACACACGACAAAATGTTGGTTCTCTTAAAAGCAAAGATGCAAAGAAGAATGTGCTTTCAGTATCCCTCGTTTCTCTGACACAGATAGGTTCTGTAACTCCATTTCATGCCTTAATGTGCTGTTTGACTGACTCCTGCAGAGGAAAAACACTTCCAGATTTCCAAACAAATGCGTGTGTGGGTGTGTGTTTCTGAGGGGGAGGCAAGGTTCAGTCCACCAGTTTGTGGGCTCCTCATGACTTAGTGTTGAACTTTAAAGGAAAAAGGCTGACTAATGCAAAAAGTGTCCAGGGACACAGCCATGACCTCCCAGAAGGCTGAATGGGCTTTATCAGCTGAGGGTTTAGTTTGAGCAGTCATGCCGCATTCTGCAGCAAACGACTTTGGTGTATAAGTCATAGAAACTATAACCGCAGCATTAGACCTAATGCTGTTTACAGTGTGTAGCATTATCAGCTGTTCTGCCAACACTTAAGCTGATAAAGTTCAAGCAGTTTTATTGACCTGACATTAATATATTAGACATTTTATGTGTGGACTGGTCTTTGCACATTGTTGCAGGATAATATAATACCTATTGTCTTAAAGGGTCTAATTCTAGAGATACTTTTTCAACTATCAGTGGTGCATGAAGTGTCTTTGTTTTAACTCTGATTTAAAGAAGCATCCAAACAGCCTGAGACCAAGGCTTAGAAGCATTAAAGTAATCGCATCTTTCTGTTTAGTCTTTTTTGGGTAATCATTGGTTTCAAGCCCAGAGAGAGCAGAACAAAAGTGAAAGTAAAGATACACTACAAGTACCTTGAACCTCATAAATATTTTACTGTTGTCAACAAACACAAGGTTGTGAGATATGATTAAATATTCATGAAATAATAGATGAAATCAGAGAACAGCAATAACAAATTCACAATGCTTCCACAAACAGATGCACAGATTATGTCTGCAGAGAAGAATATCTGTTCATGCAAAGACAAAAGAACAACAAAATGCTGATTAATAATTCCTTGATGTTGTAATTTTTCCCTTTTTATGTCCTTCAAGATTGCACTCTAAAACAACTATTTTAATGTATAGTATTTGGATTTTTTCATAGACAATATTAATTCTACAATTGACAATTTGTGTTGCAGTTGTGTTAGCATGTGGTGTAAATATGCACCTGTTTCACATATAAAGCTGTCATTTTAATAGCCAGATCCTTCACATTAATTTGTGTCCAGACTCTAAATTTACTGTGGGAAACAATGTGCAACCTCAGAACGCCCTAATCCTAGAAGCTGCATTAAGTTCCTAACAATGCACATGTTAGTGTAGTGCCTGTTTTCGCTGTGACTCTATTCTCTTTGCCTTGACCTATCAGTCAGCTTTCATTTCTTTATGCACTACACAGCTTCCTCTCCCTTAAAAGGAATTTAGAGCATGAAAAGTCCAATTATTTTGTGTTCCTCATGGGGCTCTTGAAGATTGACAAACCTGTCCTGTGGTGTTTGTCAATAGGTTAACTTACCTTAGAGGTAGCTTTATTCGGTTACTGAGCATACAGGAAACGGTTGACTGATAATAGGTCTGAGAATTACAAGCATGTCTCAAAACTCGGGCAGTTTTTTTAGAAAAGTTTCTAAATTTACCAAAAATCATCTCAGAAATAATGCCTGCAGGGAGACAATTGCATCACAGTTATGTGGTTAAAAAAGCATGTCATCCGCAACAAGAGAATTCACAGGAACCTTTGACTTCCTCTTTTGCACTTTCCTTGCATAACATACAGCAGGAGAATTGCTGATTCTCCAAACACGAACATTATGGTTTTTAGTCACAGGTTTGGCAAACATCTGACTGAAAGAAAGCCATGTGAAGGAGTTTACTCACATGCTGTGGGGGCTGGAGTTTGGGTTTAAAGTGAAATCCACCCACACAGCAAACAGCAATGTATAATTATAGCTCACTGAGTTCATGTGACTGAATTATCACTGACTGTCTTACTGTGAATCAGGAAATTCAGGATACAGAAAAACAGAACATTTAATTGTGTGTTCTCTGAAAGGTTTATGAAAGGGTTTCTGGGAGAAATCCAACTGATAACAGCAAATGAAAAGCATGGCTTTTGTATTTGTTCCAAATTTTCTTCAAAGCTGTGAGCTTTTGGACAGTTTTCTAACTAAATGCTGCCAACCCTTCCACATGACCTTGACAAAAAATGGCATTAAGCTCAGTTGAAGCTGTAGAACAGCAACTAATACGGAGCACTGAGCCGAACAGAAGGGGCGCTTGTAGACTTGCTGTGATCATGCTACAGAACAGATGAAGAGTTGTTTCTCCCCAATCATGCATCTGCATTTCTCAAAATTTCACGGTCCTGGCAGAAAGTGTAGACAACAGTCAGGAGGTTTAAAATTCTTCAATGTCATTAGTCCTGATGCAGGCAGTACAGTGCAGGACACTGTGGTTTCAACTGATTAGACACTAACAGGGCTTTTTGTTATCCATATTGGGTCATTCCAGCCTCATGCAGTATTTTTAATCTGACAAACAGGCATCCATGATTTTATATGACTGTAATTAGCTGAATATATGGTTTAGTTTATGGTGCTCATAGCTGTTATCTACTGAGTGTCCTTTTCAGTATCAGGCTGTTTTAGTTTTTATTTCCGACTTCTTTCCTGTTTCTCCTACCTTTCCTTGAGTAAAAACAGCAGCAGCTGAACTTTCCAGAGAGACATCATGACAATGAATAAACTACTGAAATTTCTCAATAGATGCTATGCTGCATAAATGTGCTAATGTAGCATTTATCTATAACTGAATTTGAAAATGTTACATAACCTAGCAGTATGAGGTCCAAATTGCTGCCTTTGAAGCTTCACCACATGTGGCAGGTTGACCAGTGGATATTTTTAGTCTGTTGCCAAAACATCACGAATAGCTGACCAATTTAGCTTCCTTCATCCTCCAGGTAGATTTTAGTTTCCAATGGAAAGTACAGCAACTCTAATCAATATTTTTTATTAGCTTTGAATTAAATTGGAGTGTATAATAAAAATGACTGGTTTGAATGAAAGAACATCCAGCTCAGAACAGCTAAAGAGCCAAATCTCTCTGTCTTGACTTTTAGGGAAAAGAGTTTTTGCGGAATGGATAATGAGCTTACTCATTTATCAAGAAGCCAGAAATCTGATTCCAAATCCATCTGGTACCGACAAAACAAAAATTTGCTTTATTGATATTTGCTTTAACTGATATCCAATTTGGTGAATGTTTGCTAACAGGTTTGTAATTTAAGATGATTATATGTAAGTCCTTGTGTTTACAGCTTATTTCTCTTTCATAAAGGAGCAAATAATCAATTAATGGAGTCTGTCTTGTCTGAAATGTTAGCCCTAACTATAGAGCAATATTATATTACTCTCTTCTATGATGGTTTATATTACAAACTGAGTCAGAATATTTCCCACAAATCTTAACATGGAATTTGGAAATAAAGCGTTCCTGAAAGTATAACAGAATGCATTTAAAATGTTTAAAGAATTGTAAAGCGAGACATTGCAATAAAACAAACGTATGAGTAAGACAAGGCAAGTTTAGCACCATTCATACACAAGGCAATGCCAAATGCTTTAATAAACCAAGTGAAAAAACATGAAAAATTATGATAAATTGAGCTTTAACTTCTCAAACATTTTTACAGACATCAGCATACGATTGTATACTGCTACAATCTTTTCTAGCCCATAGTCCACAATTTTATAACTTTTTTCTTTGCACCAGCAGTTTCAGTAGATTCTGCTGCAAGACGTATCAGTGTAGATGATGCTGCTTGAGTGTGAAACAGTAAATTTCCCTAAAGCTATTATTCTCCACCGTCATCATCTCATCATAAAACACTTAATCCCCTCTGCAACTTCTCTCTGCGACAAGACTGCATCACGTCCTACTATTTTTCCTCTACCTCTCTGTTAGTTTTTACCTCCATTTTCTAGCTGCTTTACTGTTCTTGTGGTCAAGGAGCCCAGAATGATTATTTTTCATCAAACTCAAACCTCTCTTTTTGTGTCCTCCTCCATCAGGGCGATCAATGCAGGGAAGAGCATGCTGAATGAGGACCAGGCCTCTTGTGAGAAGCTGTTCGTGAGGAAGCCAAGTGGCAAACACCGAAACTCCACTCTGGTAGATGACAATGGGGTGAGCAGAAACAGGGAACCAGGAATAAATGGTCTGGTCAAAGGCTGGCAGTGAATTATTGCTAATAATGATATGAATCTGACCTACATTTGAAAGCAGGACAATCTAAAGCACAACAGCAAGTCCACTTCTGAGTAGCACCAAACAAGCAAAGAAAAGATTCTGGAGTGCCCTAGTCAAAGTCTCACTTTTACCTGATTCAGTTGCTGTGCCATAACCATAAACAGGCCACTGCCAAGGTTTGTCAGATTGAAAGCATTAATCCCCTGGAATTTAAAATTGGTCCAGCTGCTACGTCTTATTATCTTATTAGACAATCTGAGGGTTTCAGTTCAGATGGAAGGCTTTATCCCATCAGTAATATACTGAGGAGCTGTACCATGCAAAGCCTTAAATGTTAGAGCATAAATGTTCAAATGCATTCTAAACTAAATCAGGAGATAACAGATACATTAAAACAGAATTCATTTGGGTTTCGTTAGTTCTTTCTGCAAAACTTTGTTCAAAATAAATACTGATGCTGGCTTTTTGAAAGTGCTTTGCATTGATCTAAAAAAGACAAAATAAAGCCTACAGGTAATGATGTGATACCAGTGCAAGATGTGTTGTTTGGATCATGAAACATTGGGGGCTTAGCCCAGCACAGACATATTTGAATTTTCATACAAGAGTAGTATACGTTTGAAGTATTTAATGTTAACATATGACATTTTGTACTAGTCCTTTAGATTGGGATTTGGAATAAATGTGAACTAAAAAAAATGTATACACACATTGTACTTTTTTATTTATTGTTAGTAGTCGGAGTAAACCAACCAACAAAACCATGGTTTATCACTGATCAAAAAGTAATCTACTAATTTAAATCATTACAACAGAGTATCATCAGTCAGTGTCTCATAAATGTTATTCTCTCCTCATCTAAGTTCCTGTTTAGATTGGACGATTCCATCAAACTGTTACACTCCTCCGTTTTTATGTTCCTCTTTTCTGACATAAAATTTTTGTCTTGATCTAATAAGTTTCTGAAAACAAAAATATTTCAGTATTGCCCCGTTAGTATTTCAGACTAAAAAAGTCTATTGTCATAAAAATGTTTGTTGTCAAGGAGTCAGGCTTTATTGTGATCTTCTTATGTAAGGATTTTAGACATTTATTATTATTTTAGATATGTTTTTGTTGTATTTATAAATTCATTCATTCACTCACTTGTTTCCTTTTTTTTTTTTTTTTTTTGTTTAGTTACCTATGAATTATTCACGGGCACAAACTGAATAGATAAATAGATGGATTATCAAATAAATAATTCTTGAGGCTTTTCAGGTCCTCTTAAGTTTTTGGTTGGTTTCACCTCCTATTTTTCAATTTTTAATCCTAACTCTTCTTTGGTTCTTCACAATATCCTATAGTATAGGAATAATGTAAGATCAAACTTAAGATTAACATAATAAACTTAATCTATTTACTTACTGTGGCCATTTAACACCTGTTTGCATCTCCCTGCCAGTACTTCAGGTCACACTCAAACATACACACATGCATCCTCCATTTGGTGCAAATGGATGACATCATCTTTTATCATGCCCTTCCTCCTCTTGTGTGCAGCATCTGAGTAGATGTCTAGAGTATGTTTGTTCACAAGTTAGCCAGGCTGGGCCTGTAAACATGTCTGCAGACCCAAAGGTTCCAACACATTTCCACCACTCATTGCATCATATGGAAGCAGCCAAAGCGGTGAGGCGATTCTTCCTTTTGTCTCTGCATTACTCATGGACACCCAACATAAATATCAGTGAGTGCTGCCCTTAAGGAAATCAGTTATTTTTATTGTACACAATGTACTCTATGTGTTTGACTTTATATAAATTAATAATGCATACACAAGATGGCCACAGCCTTATAATTAAGCTCACGTGTTTCTGACCTGTAAGAAAAATATCACCTAGACTCAAAATGAAGTTTTTTAAATGCAAATAAATAGGAACATTTTCTACTTTGTCTGACTTGTTTTTATGGATCTTATGTATTTGTTCATCCATTCTAGGATACCACAGGAATCCCTCTCCAATTCTGGGGGGTTTTTGATGGACATGCAGGTTCTGGCGCTGCCATCATGGCCTCCAAGCTGCTTCACCGCATCATCAGAGATGGACTCGGAGAGATCTGCCACCTTCTTGAGAATCCCAACAGTGCACCTCCCATCTGCTTGGCCAAGAACGGCAGCCCTTTCCAGGCGGAAGCGAAAAATGGAGCCACACCGGAGTCAGCAGAAGACCCTGACGCTGTCTGCGATGCCTCAGTGCGCTTTTACATGGAGAAGGTCGTTAGCCTGGAGAGCCTGGTGATGGGAGTCATTGAAACTGCCTTCAAACAGATGGTGAGAGGATTATGACAGACTATACTTGTGAATGTATGAAGGTTGTATTGGGAATTTTTTCCCTTTTAAAAATTGACATAATTAAGTGTGCTGGAAAAGTTTTAATACCCTTTAAATATTTTCTGCTTTTATTACACCCACAGGCCTGCATGTATTTTATGTGATAGACTAACGACGTGTATAACTGGGAAACAGACACAAAATTATTCAACTTCCAGATTCATTTTTCTTTTACAAATAAAAATCTGAAAAGTGTGGTGTGCATTTTTATTTAATCCCCTGAGTCAATACTTTGTTGAACCACCTTTTCCTGCAGTCACAGCTGCACGTCTTTTGGCCCATGTCTCTATTAGCTTTTGACAAATAAAAACAATTTTTTGCCCCTTCTTTTTTGTAAAATAGCTTAAGCTAAATCAGATTGAAAGAAATTTAGGTCTGCACTTTGACTGGACCATTCTGACACATGACTATGCTTTGATTTAACCATTCCATTGTAGTTCTGGCTTTGAGGTTAAAACATGGTCATACCTTGGCTCTGCAGCTGTCTTGAGAGAATTTGGCCGCTTGGCTTCGCTTGTAGTGCAGTTGAGGAGCTGAAGTTTCTATTTTAAAAAGTAAATGATGCTTGAGCAAAAATCTGCCTGTGTTCAACAACTGGCAGCAGAGGAAAAGTATAGAAGACGTGCATTACTTACACAACTCATACAAAGTTTGGTTTTAGAGTGTTACCTTTTATCTGTTTTTACAAGCCTATTGAACATTTTGCGATATTTATGTCGGAGCCCTTTGAGACGATGAAAATTATTTTATACCCTAAGTCTGATTAACGGTATCTCTGATCTGTTTTCTTTGGTCTTCATGATGATATTTTCTCCAGCATGTTCTCAAACAAACCTTTTAGATCTCTAGCTGTATTTAAACTGAGATTGAATATTTTTGTGAGGTGCCATCAAATTATTACATTTTACTTCAGTGAAAGGATGATGATCAGTGCATAAATTAAACATCTTCTTGGAGGGGGGGGACTCTTCAGTCTCAGACCTTGCAGAGATTAAACATTTTTAGACAATGGATTGCAGTCAACAGCATTGCGATACATGATCCAATTCCAACATTGTTGGCATTCAGGATTCAGCTGAGCATTCAGAGAAATGTTTTCTTACATGCATTGTTGCTTTTGTGATTTATAAGCTGTTTAAAACAAAGAAGGGTTGTAACTCCTTTAAATTGTTCTGCAAAGTTTACACATTTGTTTTTTCAGTAAAATGTCGTCACATATGTTGGATGGATTGCCCTGAGACTCTTTCACCAGGTTGTCAGATTATTAATAACCATGTTGATTCAGATCCTTCTCACGTGAACTGTTATTCTGACAAACCGACTGAATCTGCTCATTCAACGACCCTGAAATCTTATCCTCCTTTGACGCAGTTTTACTGTCTGGTTCTGATTATAATGCTGATTAACATCTCAGAGCCAATGTGTTCTTCAAAGCCTCTTTGTTCTTGTTCGTTGCTGTTTTTTGTTAAGAAAAGAATGAACTATAAATCATGTTTAGAGATTTTTCAGCCTTCTTCTCTTTATTCCCAGGATGACCTCATTGAAAAGGAAAAAACTTCATATGCCATTTCTGGTGGCTGTTGTGCCTTAGCTGCTATTTATTTAATGGGAAAACTCTATGTAGCCAATGCTGGAGACAGCAGGTAAATGCTCTTAGCTCTTCTAATGATTCATTGTGTAAATGTTTTTTTACAACTTCACTGCTGACCAAACTGTTGCTCTTTTCTTTGTGCTTCTCTCTTTTTAGGGCCATAATTATACGAAACAATGAAGTCATTCCAATGACTAATGAATTCACTCCTGAGTCAGAGAGACAGCGGTTACAGTATCTGGTATTGTTGCATTTTACACCTGAATGATACCTTTTAGTTTTTAATACTAAACACATAATATTATTTGTTAACTGTTTTAGTTGCTTTGTGATACTCCCCAAACATGGAGCTGACTTTTATTATTGCTATTATTATTATTACTTTTTGCTCTCCTGTCACACATGTAAACCTGTTATCTATTTAAGGAAAGAAATTGCCTAAATCTTTTCAATCTCAAGTTTGATGCAGCCTCTTTTAAATATGTGTGACCCTCAAGGGCTTCCTGAGACCCGAACTCCTGGGAAATGAGTTCACTCATATTGAGTTCCCTCGGAGGATCCAGCACAGTGAGCTGGGCAAGAAGATGCTCTACAGAGACCACACCATGACTGGCTGGTAAACCTTTTCATGCTCCACATCAGGCATCACACGGGTGTAGGAAAGTTTGTCTGTGATCTGTTCTTGACAAGTTAAAAACTGCTGTAATTAGTAAGCATTACTTCATAGTAATAACTAGCTAAGTAGATGCACAGGAATCTTAGCGTATAATCGCAAACGTCAGCCTGACAAAGAAAATAAAGTTTTTTTTCTTGTGATAATAGAGAGATTTTTGTTGATCAAAAAAGTCAATGACCCCGTGTCTAATAGTCACACATTTATTTTGTTGTCGCAGGGCTTATAAGACAATTGTAGAAGACGATCTGAAATTCCCGCTGATATATGGAGAGGGAAAAAAGGTGAGGAACCAAACAGAAAACTCAATGCGGCTCAACATTGGCAGAATCTTCAGAAAGTCTGGAGAGCATTGCATCAGATCCAGGATTTTTCTTAGCACGACATTGTGGTGTATCAACATGGGGATTGTTAGTCATTCTTTTGGATATTGTTTTGGGTCTATTTAAATGTTTTATATCATCATTTTCTCGGATGATTTGTTGTCATATTTTACTTTAATTTTAAAGCACTCTCATTTCGTTTGAGTTTTTCTCTGAATGTCATTTTTGCCTGCACAAAATGAGACCTGCTAAGCAATTTCATGGTCTTTAATAATAATCCATCATAACTGGATTTTCTGGGAATTTAAGCTCATCCTGGAACATAAACCTTGTTCCAGGATGTTATTTGGGTTGGTTCTGACTGTGTGTGTGTGTGTGTGTGTGTGTGTGTGTGCATGTGTGTGTGTGTGCGTGTGTGCGTCTGTGAATGAATGTAGGCTCGTGTGATGGCAACAATCGGGGTGACTCGTGGGCTTGGAGATCATGACCTGAAGGTGTACAACTCCAACATCTACATCAAGCCCTTCCTGTCATGTGTTCCTGAGGTGAGTCTGAATTTCACAACCTGCCAGCTACGCCTGAGGAGCCACCTCACTGTCTCTGCTAGGGTTGCTTCAGTGAGTTGAGGATCAAATCAAATAGCTTACTATAGCTTTACTTTTCGGTGTCACATCAGAGGAGACTTTGTACAGCCTGATGCTGTGTTCCATATTTTGACTTTTGCTTTTCTTGTTGCTCAGATTTATTTAAAGGTTGTTTGTTTCTCTAAACGTTTGGGAATTCCATACTGCCATGATTTTAATTATAGAACAAATTCAATATCCATCTTCATGAGAACACTGTCACATTAAACTAGCAGCATCCAAGACCAAAAAAAACTAAAGATAATCTTCACTAGGAGGCCCTTAGCTGCCCATTAAGTTCTCAACCTCCCTAGTCACGCTAGTTTTGACTCTGATTTTAATACCTATTTTTAAAAACTCTTGTAGGCATAGAATTAACTTTATTCATCATAAAAGAAATTTGTCCGTTTGAGTCTTCCAGAAAACAATTAGTCATGACGCAAAAAAATTTAATTTGAAACGTTGCACAAATGACATTTTATGGAAGGGATAAGGTTATTTGCAATAAAGATAAGAAAAATACAATTAATATTAGTATGACAATATTTTTATTGTTTAGTTAATGTTGAGGATAGCACAAAAAATCTCCTTTCTATTTTAAGCACAATGGAAATAGCAACACAGAGCTCAACCAGTTATTGTTGGGTACCAGGAAAATGCCTCACCCACATTTTATGCATATTGCTCAGGTGTTGGCTGCTAAGTTATAGGCTATGCCTCTTTAGTTCTATAATTCCAGCTGCAAACTATGAAAGCACACACAGCCTTGTGATCTTGCTGGGTTGACTTTTATGATGTGACTGAAAAACGTGATCTGTAAGGGTGTGGGGGGGTGTCATGGCTGCATACATCAATGATCTGAAATGGGTTAAAGTTAGATTAAACTTTGGTATAAGCTCAATGAGAAGTGCAATATATGCAAATATCCAGAGGTTGGTAATAACTAGTTATATTTACTCATTTACATTTATGAGTATATGGAAAAAAATAAATTCACTGCACTGTATTTTAATTCTACTTGAGTAGTATTATTTTGCCATTCGTAATGCTACTCTTACTTGTGCACAACTACAGACTACTCTATGCACATATACGGTAGTTACTTCCCCTAAGAAAGAACAAACATGTTTTAATCCAAACATTTACCAGACACAGACACATACGCACGGTTTAAAGTGGGACTTCTTGTCTGTACACAATTTGTTCTAAAGTTACTTTCTATCTGCTGAGCCTGCAGTTTCACTAGGAGGTCAAGTAAACAATATACAGAGCCTTGCGAAAGTACTCGGCCCCCTTGAACTTTTCAACCTCTTGCCACATTTCAGGCTTCAAACATAAAGATATAAAATTCTAATTTTTTGTGAAAAATCAACAACAAGTGGGACACAATCGTGAAGTGGCTTGAAATTTATTGGATGTGTCAAACTTTTTTAACAAATAAAAAACTGAAAAGTGGGGCGTGCAATATTATTTGGCCTCCTTGCATTAATACTTTGTAGCGCCACCCTTTGCTGCAATTACAGCTGCAAGTCGCTTGGGGTTTGTCTCTATCAGTTTTGCACATCGAGAGACTGAAATTCTTGCCCATTCTTCCTTGCAAAACAGCTCGAGCTCATGAGGTTGGATGGAGAGCGTTCGTGAACAGCAGTCTTCAGCTCTTTCCAAAGATTCTCGATTGGAATCAGGTCTGGACTTTGACTTGGCCATTCCAACACCTGGATACGTTTATTTGTGAACCATTCCATTGTAGATTTGGCTTTATGTTTTGGATCATTGTTTGTTGGAAGATAAATCTCCGTCCCAGTCTCAGGTCTCTTGCAGACTCCAACAGGATTTCTTCCAGAATGGTCCTGTATTTGGCCCCATCCATCTTCCCATCAATTTTGACCATCTTCCCTGTCCCTGCTGATGAAAAGCAGGCCCAAACCATGATGCTGCCACCACCATGTTTGACAGTGGGGATGGTGTGTTCAGGGTGATGAGCTGTGTTGCTTTTACGCCAAACATATCGTTTTGCATTGTGGCCAAACAGTTCAATTTTGGTTTCATCTGACCAGAGCACCTTCTTCCACATGTTTGGTGTGTCTTCCAGGTGGCTTGTGGCAAACTTTAAACGAGACTTTTTATGGATATCTTTGAGAAATGGCTTTCTTCTTGCCACTCTTCCATAAAGGCCAGATTTGTGCAGTGTACAACTGATTGTTGTCCTATGGACAGACTCTCCCACCTCAGCTGTAGATCTCTGCAGTTCATCCAGAGTGATCATGGGTCTCTTGGCTGCATCTCTGATCAGTCTTCTCCTTGTTCGAGATGAAAGTTTAGAGGGACGGCCGGGTCTTGGTAGATCTGCAGTGGTCTGATACTCCTTCCATTTCAATATGATTGCTTGCACAGTGCTCCTTGGGATGTTTAAAGCTTGGAAAATCTTTTTGTATCCAAATCCAGCTTTAAACTTCTCCACAACAGTATCTCAGACCTGCCTGGTGTGTTCCTTGGTCTTCATGAGGCTCTCTGCGCTTTGAACAGAACCCTGAGACTATCACAGAGCAGGTGCATTTATACGGAGACTTGATTACACACAGGTGGATTCTATTTATCATCATCAGTCATTTGAGACAACATTGGATCATTCAGAGATCCTCACTGAACGTCTGGAGTGAGTTTGCTGCACTGAAAGTAAAGGGGCAGAATAATATTGCACGCCCCACTTATCAGTTTTTTATTTGTTAAAAACGTTTGACACATCCAATAAATTTCATTCCACTTCACGATTGTGTCCCACTTGTTGTTGATTCTTCACAAAAAATTTGAATTTTATATCTTTATGTTTGAAGCCTGAAATGTGGCAAGAGGTTGACCAGTTCAAGGGGGCTGAGTACTTTCGCAAGGCACTGTACATGTATATTGTCACTAGTATGTGCACCGTTCTAATGTTTATACATTAATTACTTTAAGTATTTGGTATATTACTTTTTTCCACAAATTAAATCAAATATTTTGTTCACAGTTACTCAGTAATTAAGTTTTACCACATATTTCCATGCTTTTGAGTGATTACATTTTTTGGATAGCTAATTTTTACTTTAAAATATAGTAAAAATATTTTGAGGTTGTACTACTCTTACTTGTGTACAGTTTTTGGCTACCCTATCCATTTCTGCAAAGGACAAATCAAATTTCATTTATGACCTTTGTAAGAGGAATACACTAACGAGATGTCACATGAACCAGTGAAAATTGTTTACAAGGAAGTGTGTTTACCTTTTGTAACCATTTCCTCATCTCAGCATAAAGCCAGTAGTTCCAGGCTGTACAAACCACAATCTGTTTCACATAATAAAATATCTACTTTTGTAGTGTAGGAAAATGATGTGCTGTTTGATAATGAACTACATTGGAAAATGAATTCAGCTAAATCAATTTAGCTGAATCAAGCTTAATTCTAAACCTCTGCATTGCTCTAACATTGATAGATAAGTGTATTCATATTTGTTGTTTGTTTATGTTGTGCTAACCACTAATTTTTACCCTTTTTCAGATCTTACATCATCTAGCACAAATGTCCCCAAATATAAAATGCACCTGTCACACTTTATTTCTCATTTCCTGCTTCAGTCCTCTCTAAGCTTACAGGATCAGTGTCTGACCATCACATGCCTGTAAAAAGTCACTCAGAAAAAGTTTTTCTGATTTGATATTAGAGATACTAGCAAACATGCTGCATACAAGAAAACCTTTAATGTCCTGCTAAAGCTAAAAACATAGATACGGTTAAAAGAGAGGTTTCATTTCTGTTTCCAAATGGTACAGTTCTCGGAAAATCAGCCTGTGGCCTCATTCAGACCTGGCACTAGAATGCCTACTGGGTGTTTACACCCAGCAGAACAAGGTGTCCTGCTTGTTTCACCCCGTAAAAACACTGTGATCAATCTTTTTCACAGACAAGTTTCTCACAATGTGCTACATTAAAGTTAACCTTTTTTGTTGTATTTGTTAATGGTGAGGATAAATTGATATAGCTCTCATTAAGCATGGTTGTTTCAAGTGGAGAAAGTCACTTGCCTCCTAGGAAAGCAAGTTCTTTCAAAAATACAAACAGGAAGGCCAAAAAGGCAGTACTTGGCCCCCACTGGGATGGTGGCGCTCAAAGGTTACACACATTTGTTAAAATTGTTGATATTTGAGACTTGGAGACTAAATTAAATAATGGTCAAACTTTTTACACCTTTAAAACATATAAATATGTAGGGGGAAAATATATGACTAAACAAACCGTAATAACCCTGTTGCCTAAGTCCGCACACCCTTAAACTAATACTTTGTTGAAGCAGTTTTTGATTTGCTTTGAGCATTAGGTCTTTTTTTTGGTCGTAGTCTATCACCATCTTGGCTTTGCAATATTTGCCCACGCTAATTTGCTGTAGTTTTCCGAATCTATCAGATTGAGAGGACAGTTCTTGTTTACAGCCTCTTTAGATGAACTCACAGATCTTTTAAATGTTGTTCTGGACTCAGGCTACGCCATTCCAAATGTTTTCTTTTCTTCTCCTGAATCCATTCTTTTTTATTCCTAAGCTCACTGTGATGAAGTTCTTTTTCATCTTCAGCTTTCTAGCAGATGTTTAAGCATTATGCTGCCACAACCATCTTTCACAGTAGGCATTGTTTTTTTAATTGCTTTTTGGCAATTATAGACCAGTTTGGCTTCTTCGAATCGTAACACATTCTCCCACCAGATTTTGAGAGATTTTAGCCAGGCTTGGATGTTTTCTTTAGAAGAAAAGGTTTTTGTCTCCCAAGCCTTCGTCTTACACCAGACATATAGAAAGCACAGCAGATTTATGTTACAAGTGGATCACAACCAGCACCTGTTGGAAGTTGCTGCAGCTCGTTTAGTGCTGCTATCAGCTTCTTGTCAGCCTCCCTGGGCAGTTTCCATCAGTTTTTTAAAACATGTTTTCACCCTAGAGGTCCTATATTTTCTCTAATAACTGACTTTATAATGGTACATCAAAAAAATAATGGTGTTGAATTTGTTTGTACGTTCTAATGCCAGCTGATAGCTTTGCAGAATGAAACCATTTTTATCCTTTTTGACCTCTTTGTAAGCTATGGCTTACAGGTGTAAATTATGCTATTTAATATTTTCATATTTCCCCCCCACATTCTTATTTGTTTTTCAGTTGAATTTTGTCAAGCTATTCCTTCACCTTGGATATTTTAGTATAAAGAGTTTTGACTGTCTGTATTTTAACTGCGTGGCAAACAAACACACATTTGTTTCCATTATTCACAGGTGAAGGTTTATAACCTGGATGAAAGTAAACACGGACCTGACGACATCTTGATTATGGGCACAGATGGACTGTGGGATGTAACAACAGACAAGGAAGTGGCAGAAGCTGTTTCAACCTACCTATCACGTTGTGACCCGTCTGATCCTATGAGGTAATCAGTTTCATAAACTGTATTTCTATTTATGCTTTTGCTGTCTGCACACTGTCTGTTACTTGTTAAACAAACTAGTTGAATTCAGCAATATGTTGCATTATGTTTTTTCCACTCGAGGGTGACAAATCCTGTTTTAATCTTCCAACTATATTTTATCATCCATTGGCAAAGCTGTAGTTTGAATTTATATTTAGAATATTTTTGTACATACATACATGCAACAACACAAAGACATGCATGTCTTTTAGCTATAGGCACATCAAATTTAAGAGTTTATCAGAGTTTTTTTAAGCATGTTCTTTTTTAAAACACAATATTTGGCCTAAACTAGAATAGGGCGTTAAATGTGTTACTTTTGTCTTAATTGTTTCAGACAAATAAATTTATTTCATATTTTCTCCTGCTGTATTTATACTTTTTTTTTAACTGATGACTTGGGTTGAAATTCATTATTAGATGAAAAATAGAAATAAAAAAGGAGAATGCAAGTCATGTTTTCACCATATTTCTTGTATATTTGTCCTTAATTCTTGCAGGAATGTCTATGTTGAAATGACTTTGCATGCTCTGTGCTCTCTGTGTATGTTGCACAGATACACCCTGGCAGCGCAGGAACTGCTGATGAGGTCCAGAGGTGTGCTAAAAGAGCGCGGCTGGCGGCTACCCAATGACAAATTGGGCTCAGGCGACGACATCACTGTGTTTGTCATCCCGCTGGCAGGACATGAGTCAGAGACTTGATAAGTCTTCTGAGCTGCCTGAATAAGCCCTTGAATGATGAAGTGGTGGGAAAACATCACTGTTACTGGGAAGGTTTGGGTCTAAACAGCACCTTCATTGACTCTCTCCATAAGACCCACCTTTATTTAGTTCAGTTTGATCCGTCACCTTTGGTTGATTTTTAATTATTCAAAAAAAAAATTTATTATTAGAGAAGTTACAATTTTTTCTCCCAAACGTACTGTTTGCGACGTGCATAAAAATCCTTGTAGTATTTTTTGTTTATGTCCAAAGCCAGGCTGGAACTGAATCTTTTTAAAGATGATTAATTTATTGCGATTCCCAAGATGTTACTCCCTATACCTAAAGAAAAAAGCCTAAATGCTTCACAATCAATAAATGGGTTTGCAGCAGAGGATGTGAGGCAACCAAAGAATTGCTGCTGCAGTATGAGGATGGAAACTGTAAAAATACAGGCATAAACAAAAAGAACCCAAATCTATAGACATATATACGTATGTATATGACAACGGAAGGAGCATGAAGGAAGTCAAGACAGACGAATGGATCTTTATGGCACTGGACCCAAACAGAGTCTGTGTTGCAGTATTTCCTTTGGTAATAATGAATGAGAATAATGGCACCTGATGCACTTGAAAGACTGTTGCACATGTTCTGTAGTAGCTTGTTAATTTGTGTTAACTTTTGATTGAATGTGCTCATAGAGGACCTGTTTCATTTTTTTTATTACAACAGAGAAGATTGTGGGTTGTAAATGGTACAAAAAAGGAGGAAGATGTTCATGTTTTCAATGCAACTACAAGTTTTTTTTATTTACCCGTCAGAGGAACCAGTATCATGTTCTCCATGTCTCGTCGTAATAAGACGTTAGGTTTCACACATATGCCTTATTAAAACATGAAAGGGACTCGAGAGTTTCCATTGCACTAAATTTGAATCATGTAAAAGAGGCAAAAAAAGAGAACATTGTATGCCCTTAAGTGTACTTCATACCTGTTTTGTTATGTCATATTGTATTTAGAATTACAATATATATATTTTTAAAAATTTGTTTTGCCTGTTGACTGAATTTTATTTTTATTTTCTATCCATAACTGTTGTTGTGTCCAAGAATCTGAGCTACCAAAAGTATGTGGTAGAAGGATGATGTGTTCCAGTTTAAAAATAAATATGTTTTTCCCATTTAGTTTAAACTTGCTTATTGCTCTCCTGTGGTCCTGCAGAGTATGTCCATGTCTCCTTTTTGCTGAACTATTGTTACAGGAAGAAGAGTCAGATTATATTAAAGTGCGGTTGTGTGAGGAAACCTTAGTTCATTTTAGCAGGATTTCTTTGCATGTTTTTCAAAATTGATTAATTAGTTTTTATTTGTTATATCCAGTGATATGAGCAAAAAGTATTTAAATATAAATATTTTCCTGTTTTTTCTGGCACACTCCCTTGTTCTTCACTTCTTTTTGTTCTGTTTTGACTTCCTGCTTATTGTCTTTGTACTTGTCTTCAGGTGTGTGTCATCCTTTGCTTGCATGCACACCTTAGATTTATCACTTTGCAACTCCGTTGTGTATTTTTATTTTTATGGTCTTCTTCCTCTGTGTCCTCAGATAATTGCCAGGTTTTTCCCATAGCCTGGTCACTTTCTGTTCCAAATCATCTAAATATAATTTGAATTGTTCATTGTTTGTCACTCTTTCTTAATTGCCTCCATTACAGCTCAGCAAAATGTAAGAATGATTCCAGTGTTTCTCCACCATAAAAACTGGGATTTAACTGCTACAACATACAACAAAGGACTGACATTTGTCTGTGTAATTCACAAATGTAGTGCCAATCAAAATGATTCACACCCTTGAACTTTTTATATTGTTCCATGTAACAATAGACCAGCACAAAGTAATGGATGGTTGAGAAGTGGAAGGAAAAATCCTAATTAAAATCTGTATTCCTGTGTTCCTGTATCTGGTGTTGTTTGGACTGTTCTTGATTGACGTCTGGACTTTGACAGGGCCATTCTAACACGGGTATGCTTTGATCTAATGCGTCTTTTTCATTTACGGTTCCAGCACTGCACATCTCCACTCCGCTCCACCTCGCTCTACTCTGCACAAAAACTGTGTTTCCATTGAAGGCTGGAGGTGTTGCTTGAAGCCCCACATTCAGTGCCGTAACATCTCTGAGTAATGTTAAATGGTAGAAAAAGGGACAAAGAAACGCAATTTCACCGAGGCAGAAATTGATGAGTTGGTGAGTGACATGGAGAGTGGAAAAAATATGTTTGGTAGCCACAGCGTAGGGAACTCTAATGTATTGGCTGGTCATTTAATGCCATCCAGGACAGCAGGTATTATTGCTGTCTGCGATATTCCAGACGTATGGATAATTTCACAGAATTATGTCGTTCCTAAAAGTGGCTTCAAGCAGGGAGTTAATTAACTGTTGATTATGTAAACACAGCTGTCGGCTAAATGGGGCTTGTAAGAGCCAGGAACCTCAGAGTGGTTAATACCTGTAAATGAACAGGGATGGCGTGGTGGCAAGTCTTTCTCTCCAATACTGGATGCAGTTTAGCTCATAGATCCAAGAGCAATGCTCTATAAAGTGTTAATCGGGTATTAGCAAGTCAACATCATGGGCCAGGAAATCTTGGTGTTCCCTGAAAACGAAAAATGTTGTAAAAAAGGTATACAAATATTAATTTCATAAAGCAAATGTCAACCACAGCTTATTGTCTCCACCAACTAGAGGTAGTCACAATATAGATGTTGGGACAATTAAAGCTTGATAAATATGATTGGCAATCCACCCAGGAAATGGAATAATGAATTCAGGAGCTCTGTCATGGTGTGTAAACATTTGGATGATGTGAGGTTTCTTTATGTTTTTGTAGGCTACCTAAAAAAGGATATATCAAAGATTCATATTTTCTATAGATAATTAAGTCTCTACATCTGTCAAATGTTTAACATACTATAGTTTAGTTATTAATAAGCATGGTGAGTCCAGTCCTTCCTGGAGTTTTCCTTCTTTCTGGATCATTTTAAGACAATTATGTTTAAAACAAAACTACATTAGGTTGAAGAGGTTTATTTTCAGAAGTGTGTTTGATGTTGCTGTTGCTGCGATTTTGTTGCGCGAATTTTGCTGCACTAAACATTATGTCATCTTTGACGTGAATAGAAGAGGGAGGAGCAACCTGACGTCTCCAGGAGCCGCTGCAGCTGACACGTCAAGTCAGTAAAAGGTAAATATATCAAGGCCGGAAACAGAGAATCACACTTTCAAAATAAATTAATTTACTTTTCTTTTTTTATTTTTATTCTTTTTTTACAATTTTTTAAACGACTGATTAATTGACAGCTGATCAATCCCAACATATAACACATTCAGATATTCAAACATGTTTAGATATTTAGATTGGATAACTTTAACTGGACTACAAAAATGGCAAGTAACACATTACCCCTCAGCAAGGTAGGGTAAATTTATTTCTACATCACCATTCATATGCGAGATCATTTAAAAGGCTTTATATGACAATAAAGGAACAAAGGTAAACAATAAAAATGTTGAGAATTGTTTTTTGTCACATTTGTTTCCATGGTTGTGTGGTTTGGAGTTTGTATCATTTATTTAATCACAGCATGTTTAGCAGTTGCTGTGCCTTTGCACTTGTCGACCACAGTACAAATCCACATTTCAAACAAGTGAATGGCTAAAACTTAATAAAAACTAATTGTAAAATAATCTTTGACCACTATGGGACAGTTGTAGCAAACAATATTTTTTTTTGGTCGGGATTTAAAGGAGCCAACAGTTTCAGGACATCTCCAGTCTGGGGAATTGGTTCCTGAGCTGGGGAAGTAGAAACTAGAAACTAAATCCTGGACACCCTTGTTTAGTTCCAGTCTTAAGAACACTGACTAAACAGGTCTCTGATGACTTAAACGTACCGGACAAGCAACTCTGTCAGGTATCCAAGAGCATTTGCTTCATTACTGACTAACATCAACATTTTTAATTCTGCCCTTTTTCAGACAGGGAGCCACTGCAGTGAATTAAATACCCCGTTTTGATATGATCCATTAGTTTGCTGTTGGTCAAGACTCTGGCAGCAGCATCTTTGGTTTGCACTGCAGCCATCTTACAGATTTATTATGTATTTCTTTGTTTTTTGTACACAAACAGGTAAATTATTATGATATAAATTACAATAATCTACTGAAAATATAGTATGCACCAGTTTATCTGTGATCTGTTTTCACAGAAAAACCTTTTTAGGTAGTAGACTGATTTAGTGATATAATTTATGTGACTGTTAAGAGTTAGGACTGAATCATTGATGACTCCATGGTTTCATGTAGGTTCTGCCACAAAGTTGTCGTGGTCTGAAAAGTTAAATTTGACCCAATTTAGCATCTAATTAAGGAAATTTGCTTAGTGGAGTTTAAATAGCTCAAGTCTGGCAAAACAGATTTAGTGACCAAAGTACTGTGACAACTATATAGAAGAAACATTTGAAATAGGTAACATACAACGCACATGTGAAATAACAGAAACTGAAAGTGAACTGTAGTTTTTTGCTTGTTTGTTTCTTTTAATTCTTCATAAATTATAGATCATATAATTGAGTTTACAAGAAATGTTCAGAATGAATTGCTTTTTTTTTTACGTATTTATTTATTTTGTGGATAGAATCACTTTGACTGTTATAAGAAAGGTAATAATTGGCAGAAACTTGTTTTAAAATAACTGAAAAGAGCCTTTTAAAGATTTACAAAGAAACAGACAGAAAAAAGGCTCAATCTTTTAATCCATTTTAACAAAATTTTTAAATGTATTTGAATAACTAATTTGACAAGCAGGTGTAGTATTTAAAACACTGAAAACATTGCAACGTTTGTTACGAGATCAAATTTTATTTTGAAATCTAAAACGGGAATTTGTTGTCTGTTAGTTTAACTTTGCGTTTCGCTAGATTTGGTGGCACGGTTTTCTTCCTCTCCTTTATTTCTCAGCCGTCAGCTTGCGCAGTTAATTGAGACTGCAGCGGGAAGGAGTCTTTGTTTGTCTGTCCCTCTGTGCACCACGATCGAAAAACACAGAGGAAAAGTGGACTAATATTTTTTATAACGTGTATCCAGTGCGATAGATGAACTGGTGGCGGGTTTAACTGGTTGAAATCGCACGTTTCTAATAGTAGGTGGCTGCGTCGATGCCTGATTAAAAATACTCCAGGAACACCGAGGTTGACCATGGCCAGTTCAATTTGTGACATCTAAATATACCAGAATAAAATCATTGAATCTGCGAACATGCCTAAATAGCTGCAATATTATTTGAAGTGGACAATCTGCGTTTTGTCATCAACATATTTGTGGAAAACATTATCGGCTCTCATTTTTGAATTGAATTGGATTTCCTAGTTAAGGAGCCGTATTATAGTCATTCATCACTGTAGTGTGAGCTGCATGTTAAGAAATTATCCTGTCTTGTCCTGTCAAAACATCCGACATAAGTGTAATTACAATATGTGCAAAAAATGTTGAGTTTGGAGTGAGCATATGTTTGTGTAATAAAGGATCAAATCTTAATAATATCCAAACCACATATCTCTTGATGTGTTTGGGTTTACGTGTCCAAAGAAGAGAGGAAAATAATCAGTACTAATGTAAATAATTTCAGCCACACTGCAATAAAATATAATGCAAATAACACAACGTTAGCAGATATCACAGCTGTGGTTTCCAAATGGATACGCCAAAAAAAAAAAACAGACGTTTGGTGTCAAATAAAAACACCCTACAGGTCAGTGTATTCTCTAATGAGGAACCCACTGTTTAGTCGCTTGGATTAAAATAATCAATGAAGACTGTTCTGTAGTTTACCTGTTTAAAGTTAAAATGAAGAAAAAGCTGGTGCCTGAAGTTGGTTTCCGATTCGGGAAATGGCTAAAGGGCGATTCCACTTAATTTTTCGCTACCTTCAGCATCTTTAATCTACTCTAGTTAAAAAACTACAACACCTAGACACTTCAAACCTGGACTAGATTATTCTAAATTGATAGCAGAATAATTAAAACCAAGTTTGTGATTTGTGAAACCTTTCTCTGATTTGTGAAACTTCAATAAAGGGCGATTTAAGCGCTTTTTTGTTTTTTTTGGCATTTGGATCACACTAGAACTAAATAATTAGAGCAGAATGAAAAGAAAAGTCCAAATAGGCAAATGTGTGTTAGTATGACAAGTCATAGTTAAAATAATTAGAGCAGAATGAAAAGAAAAGTCCAAATAGGCAAATGTGTGTTAGTATGACAAGTCATAGTTAAAATAATTAGAGCAGAATGAAAAGAAAAGTCCAAATAGGCAAATGTGTGTTAGTATGACAAGTCATAGTTAAAATTTAAACTTGTAAACATTTTTATTTCACTGCTGTTTTTTGATTTTAGATATTTTAATGTCTCTATTTCTACCCGGAGTTGCATCAGAAGCTCCTCTCACTCACTGAAAAAAATGAATTAAGTTATGAATCACTTGAACTGTTTTCTGTTTTTTATACATGATTATTTTTTGTTGCTCATATTGCTTCAGTCACTTTAATTCTTTTACCTCTCCTCCATTTGGCCGTGCTCAATTTGTTCCACTGCCTCAGCCCTGGTTAGTGCTTTTGTGTTTTCCAGTGCATTAATGGATGCCTGGGTTGCATCAACAAATGTAAGGTAAAAAATTGATTTATTTCATTTAATAAGGTTTACAATTAGACTTACAACATGTATGTTTTCTGAATAAAGAAATGTTTAAATCGAAAACATTTTTTGTTAGAATATGTAATTATTAAGTAATTACATGTTAATGTTAAAGTTATGTACAAAGCTATTCTAGTAACTTACCTCAGACAGTGTGCCGGCTTGTTCACAAACAAGAGGGACAAGAGAGTTCCCTTGACTGATGTTTATTGTGGTCTTGAATCTTTATTCTTCTTAGCATCTTACACCACAGGTACACCGTAGAACTGCCGAAATATACAAATGATGTACAACATATTAGCTTACTTGTTTTAACTTAAATAAAGTATACCATTTACGAAATAAAGAATAAACATACCACTTTGGCCTGCTAGTGGACAAACCGGTAGACTTGAAAACGCTTATCATCCATCTTAATTCTTCTGAATTGGCACAAAATCGGGTCCATTTGCGGCAACTATTTTCGAGCTTTTCTTGAACCGGAAGTGACGTCGCCCTGCTCTTAAACTAGACTTATCAAATTTACCATTATGATTTCACTCTGGTCTCAACTATTATTAAGTTTTACTCTCAGACATGCTACAAACAATGTTGAAAATAAAACAAAGCACCTAAACATAAACAAACCCTAACCTCCATGGCATTAACAGGTCCGACAGGTACTTCATGATTTTGTCAAGTTGTTTATCATCATCAAAGATGATTGGAACCCACTTCTCTTCAAAATGCAAATGTGGCATCACTTTACCAGACAGAATGTCCTGTAAAATTCAAAAGGACAATGGCAGTTACTTTCTACTTAAGGAGTCTTTTTGTAACAAGAAGAAAAGTGGAGCCTCCAGTGTTGTCTTTGAAACAGTAAAAACAACTATAGCCATCTTGGTTAATATCTTCCAGTGCCATTCATTGATGTGCAGCATTCACTCTTTCTTCAGCATGGAGCCACAGTGGACAATTAGCATTTGTATTTTACTTTTCCGACAAACCCTTTTAGCAAGCAAGCATGTAGGGACAATATAGAGCAAACATTTATTTTAACCTGGAAGAAGCTATCTATCACGACCAACTGGGGGTTAAAGCAGATATACGACACTGAAAGGAAGCACTTATTCAGGAGTACTTTCTGTGTCAAAGAAAAGCAAAAGGTTAATACCAGAAGAAAGAGAACATTAAGTTGTTGGAAGCATTATATCAGTTGATGCCCCCCTTTAGGAAGTTATCAGAGATAAAACGATTGCAAGACCACATGTTGCTGCACTGAAGATAAAAAAAAAAGAGAGAAAACAGAAAGTACTCGTACTCGTCGTCTTCCGCTTATCCGGGAGCGGGTCGCGGGGGCAGCAGACTCAACAGAGACGCACAGACGTCCATCTCCCCAGACACCTCCTCCAGTTCCTCCAGGGGGAGCCCTAGGCGTTCCCAGGCCGGCCGAGAGACATAGTCCCTCCAGCGTCCCCTGGGCCTCCTCCTGGTGGGACGTGCCTGGAACACCTCCCGAGGAAGGCGTCCAGGAGGCATCCGGTACAGATGCCCGAGCCACCTCAACTGGCTCCTCTCGATGTGGAGGAGCAGCGGCTCTACTCCGAGCCCCTCCCGGATGGCTGAGCTCCTCACCCTATCTCTAAGGGAGTGCCCGGCCACCCTACAAAGGAAGCTCATTTCAGCCGCTTGTATCCGGGATCTCGTTCTTTCGGTCATGACCCAAAGTTAATGGCCATAGGTGAGGGTAGGAACGTAGACCGACCGGTAAACAAGAAAGTTAAACGTGGAATAAAAAGCAAAAAAAAAAAAAAAAGCAAATATCAGAGCAGGAGAAATTCAGTATTCATGTGGCCTAGATACTAAAAAAAATTGCTGAAATCACGATTTATGGAAATTTCACAAATCAGAGAAAGGGTTCACAAATCACAGACTTGGTTTTAATTATTCTGCTATCAGTTTAGAATAATCTAGTCCAGGTTTCAAGTGTCTAGGTGTTGTAGTTTTTTAACTAGAGTAGATTAAAGATGCTGAAGGTAGCGAAAAATTAAGTGGAATCGCCCTTTAGCCATTTCCCGACTCGAAAGCTAGAATCGGAAACCAACTTCAGCTTCGTAGTCTATGAGCGGGGACACCCTCAGCATAGTTTTTCTGGAAATTATATTTCAAACCTTCTTGAAATGTCTACACATTCTGAACGAAGAGAAAAAACGAATCCACCTCGAAAGTTTATTGTTTTTCTTCGAGACTCTAATTGTCCTTCGTGCCATCTGACCTGTATTAAATGACATAAACGGTGCTTGAGAATATTTGTTTTGTATTTCAGCCTCACAAAACATTTAAATATCACACAGGACGAGGGAAAAAAAAATACAGCAAGTCGTTCTTCTTAAACATTTTATTTTATTTCACTGGCTCTTTAACATTTGTGTCTGCTTTCAGTGATCCATCAGTGTATTTAGATCGGTTTGTTCTTTGGCATCTTGCGATATATTTAGATTTTTCTCTGATTACTCTCAGGCTCTGAAACAACAGGACAAATTCTGCATCGTTTACAAGCTGCATGGTAGCGGGTTTGAAGGAATTATTTCAAACAATGCAATACGAAGTACTACAGCAATAAAATATATTTCTATTGAGTATTTATGAAGATTTTAAAAGATGTGTTACGTAGTCCGATTGTATCTTGAAATGGTTTGTAGTTCTTTAAATTGACGCATTGTTTCTAGTTTGGTAAAGGGGTCCTAAAAGGCCACGCCCACAGAACTATCTGCCTCCTCCAGCTGCCGCCACAAATTAATTTCCGTCACCAGTTAATCTATCACACCTATGAGAGCGTGAATGTTTGTTAAATTAATTTCTATGTTGTTGTTTTTTTATTTGACACAGTTAAATTATAGGTTTGACTGACAGAACAAGTTGATGGCCTGTCATGTTGATGTGTTTTCAACAGTTTAATGT
Organism: Girardinichthys multiradiatus; assembly: GCF_021462225.1. Lineage (NCBI taxonomy): Eukaryota > Metazoa > Chordata > Actinopteri > Cyprinodontiformes > Goodeidae > Girardinichthys > Girardinichthys multiradiatus. The sequence goes on along the minus strand of NC_061812.1, from coordinate 8,177,686 downwards.
GGTGTTCTGATTTGTTAGATCTATGTGTTGATCCGTTTAAATGCAGCTAATTAGAGAGTCTGCAGCAGGTGAGATTCTGTCAGTGGGACAATCAATTCAAGACCCTCCTCATGGTAGATATCTATACGTGTTAATTAGCCGTTTATTTTTCTGGGAACACTTAGCTTCTATATATGCAACTTTTATTTTCAGTGTTCAGATCAACTTGCACAAATTAGACAGCGCTAGATTTCTGGACTTCTGTTAGTCAGCTGATTGATGACATTAAAAACCTGAACGTTTTGCAGACATTTTAGGAAATTATAGGAGATTGGGAAATAATGATTATTAAACTGACCAAAAATCTTTCTGCAATAGTTTGCGTTTTAAAACCTAAACTTCAATGATTTTTAAAAAAATTTAATAATTCTGTATTTTATCATATAAAAAAAACAAAAACAAAAAACTCCACTGAGAAAAAGACCTATTTCACAAGGGTAAAAGAGCCAAGTCAGGCAGCAGCACACATCATAGTGGACAAGATAGCTAGACAACAATAACAAAACAGACATTAAAAACATGTAAAGTGCAGGAGTAATTGCTACAGTAACAATATACAATTCATGATAATTAATTTATTATTGAACTGTTTATTTTCTGCTTGCAACACTAAACAAGAGGCTGGGACACGTCACTTCGAAGTTTGTGGCAAAGTTGGATGTTTTCCCCCAAACAAATGTTTGTATTGGTTTCCTAAAATCATACTGAAATAGGGTGAAGGACGTTAATGAATGGTAAATCAAGTTTGATCTACTGAGCAGTCATTTGTCAGATGAACTGTAGTTTCTTGGCCCAGAAAATGTTTTAAGACTTCACTTTATCAATGTCATCCCCATTTGTTTGCTCTTGAGCTGCTTTCTTGAATAGAGCTGTTCTCTTAGAGTCATTCTGTGTGTCTGCTGTAATGGAAATTATTTTATTAAGTGCTCCAAAGTGTATGACCTTTAGGTTACCTCACTCCTCAGAACATCTGTGTTAGAGGAGGAAGCTGTAAAAGCCATTATCAGAAGTTTAATGGTTAAAACCCATGCTTTAGGGTGATGTCTCAGGAATAGCAGATGGGTCTGTTCGTAGATAACTTTGTTACCTCTGATCCGAGAAGGGTCCAGGGCCATAAAACACAGACTCTTTGAAGTTGAGATAACACTGTCATGTTTGGTATAAATACTGTGTGTAAATGTTGATCAGGGCTCTGTTTCACTGACTAACCTCACTGACAAGGTCTTCAAACGTTAATGCCTTTGAATAAAACTTATGAAGACAAAGTCCGGATTTTCTCTTGTTGTGAGTCAACTTCTCTCACACTTTGATAAGAAAATTCCACTACACTGCCACTTCTTCTCTCGTTTGCCTGGTCCTCCAGCTCCATGTGCCACCATCAGAAAAGCCTCTGGTCAACTGGTTTTAAAAACAGGACTGTCTTCCTTTTGAAGAATTTTTTAAATTGCGGCTACTGAACGCTGGCATGAAGCAAGAGCAGGTTGTGAGTCATTCATTTGAAATCTTGTGTGGCTGAGAGTAAGCTTTCACTTGTGGGGTTTTTAAAAGCTCAGTCTGTGTTAGAGAAGCACAAAGCCCCCCTTTTTAAAGAAGCATGTATTTTGGGAAATGAGTTTTTGACTTTTGTTGCTAAGAGATGAAAAAATGAATGGGGTTCAGAAATTAATGATAAATATTAAGCTTGAGGCTAAATTGGGGGAAACCAGCTTGAATGTCTCTACTTAAAGACATTCTGTTTATTAGCATCATCTGCAGCAAGCACACTTTAACTTATTTATTTTTAAATTTTTTATTGTATTGCCTCAAAGTATAACAACAAAGGCAATTTATAGATAACAGAATGAGGAAAAAACAAATATAATATAATAAAACAACACAAAAGTTGTTGAGATTGGGCTAAATAAACATGTATCAACACAAATAAGTATATATATGCAGAGTAAGGTTACACATCAAAAATAAATAAATAGAAGAGACAGTCGCAACCATTTTTGTGAAAAATGTCCATTTTTATTTGTAATTGAGCAGTCAGATGCCGTATCTTTTAAACATGTTTAAATTCTTTCTTCCAACAACAGTTGGTTAACAGGGTTCAATCCGGTTTAAGGTAATAGTCTTTCTGGCAACTAAAAATAGAATATTTAATATGTAACATTGATCTTTCTTGAGTAGATCCTTGGGGTATATGTCCAGCAGAAATACATGAGGATCCATGAGAAGATCTATCGTTGGATTGTCCTCAATCTTCTGTTTAATATTCTCCCAAATGGACTAAATTGTTGGGCAATCCCAGAAGATACGTTTGTGATCACCAACCATACAACAATTCCTCCAACTTCTATCTGTAGTTTTACTCTTAGAAGTAAAACCTTTTAACGAAGTTTTGAAAAATGTTGTTTTCACTTTCCAGTCAACAGTCCCTTTATGGCATCGAGAGCACATATCTCCCTATAAATAATTTGTTAATGTTACATTCATCTCTGGTTCCCATAGTTGTTTAATATGTAGTGTTTTATCTGACAAATTCGTCAACAGTTTCCCATACGTGGCAAACATTTTTTTTGTTTGTGTCTGCTTTTCAAGCATCTGAATAAACAATACTTTGATGTCAGTAGGTTTGTTCTTGATACTGTTCCATACGATATGTTTTGTTATGTAGTTTCTAATCTGTAGGTATTTATATAGATCTCCTGAGGGTAGCATCGATTGTAACATTACGAAATAAACTTGTACAGTCCTTGGATATTATTTATATATATATGCATGTGTGTGTGTATATATATATATATGTGTGTGTGTGTGTGTGTGTGAATTGTTTTATGTAGAGTCTGTATTGATTTAAAGATAATTCAAATCCAAATATGCAAAAAAAGCTTTTCCCAGCTAATGATTCAGATTCTGCTACTCATAGAGATAATCCAGCCTATGCCATTTTACAATGTCCCTTTTAAATTACTTTTAGAAATAGAAAGCTACCATATCTATTTTCTCATTATTTTGACATCTGTTGAAGTATCAATCTTCCTTTTGATTTTTTTTTTTCTTGTTTTGGGTTTGTTGTTTTAGTGGTATACATTTTAAAAGTATGACAAACCAGCTCTGTTGTGAAAACAACAGAGCTGGTTTGTTTGTAACATGCATCGAAGATGGAAAGGTTGATGCGATCTGTCATGTGTTTTCCGACTGTTTTTTAAAATGCCTCTGCAGCCTGTTTGATGTATGAGTGTCATCAGTGTATGGTTCTGCTTGTCTCTGTGGCTGCCTATCAGATTTAGGTACATAAGATATTTAGTAACTTTAACTAAAGGTGTCCGTTTGAGTTTGTGAACTTGAGTCTTTTTCTATTCAGTTCAGTTTTATTTATATAGCGCCATATTCACATATAACACATGTCAACTCTAGGCACTTTACAAATTCAATCGAATCATACAGATTTCAAGTCGGGTACATTCATTCCAATTGATCCTAGTTATCAAACAGTGCAGTCAGATTCAGTTTATTAGTCAAATTGGTTAAAACGGATCTAAGGAAACCCAGCTGATTGCATCAAGTCACTGACCTGCAGTATTCACTCCTGGATGAGCATGTAGCAACAGTGGACAGTCGCTTGCAATGACTTTGCAGCAATCCCTCATACTGAGCATGCATGCAGTGACAGTGTAGAGGAAAACCCCCTTTTAACAGGAAGAAACTTCCAGCAGAACCAGAATTAAGTTGTTGGCAGCAGCAGCTGAGCTGTCCCCCTCCAGGAAGGTGCCACGCTAAACACAGAGCCAAGCTAGATCTAGCTTCTAGGAAGAGGGAAAAAAAGAGAGAACATAAAGTTAAAAGCTGAAATAACAACAAATAATGCAAAATTGGAGAGTAGTATCAGAATGTAGCAGCATGAGGGAAAGTGGTCATTATGTCCTCCAGCAGTCCATGCCTGTAGCAGTATAACTACAGAGATAACTCAGGATAAACTAAGCCACTCTAACAATAAGCTTTATCAAAATGAGATTTTTAAGCCTATCCTTAAAAGGAGACAGGGTGTCTGCCTCACGGACTGAAACTGGTAGCTAATTCCAAATTAGAGGAGCCTGATAACTAAAGGATCTGCCTCCCATTCTACTTCTAGAGACTCTAGGAACCACCAGTAAACCTGCAGTCTGAGAACGAAGTGCTCTGTTATGAATAATGGAAAAATCAGATCTCTGATGTATGATGGAGCTAAACCATTAAGGGCTTTATATGTAAGGAGGAGAATTTTAAATTATATTCTGGATTTAACAAGGAGCCTCTCTTTTTCATTTTCATCAGAACTCTTGCTGCAGGATTTAGATCAAGTGAAGGTTTTGAACTGCATTTTCTGGACATCCTGATAGTAAAGAAATACAAAAGTCGAGCCTTGGCGTATCAAATGCATGGACTAGTTTTTCAGTCTCATGCCTGGACAGAATATTTAAAATTTTGTCAATATTTTGGAGGTGAAAGAAGGAAATCCTAGAAACTTGTTTAATATCGGATTTAAATGACATGTCATGCTCAAAAATAACATAAAGGTTTTTTACTTTATTACCGGAGGTAAGTTTAATGCCAGATAAATGAATAAATAATGCTGAGTATCATCAGCATAACAGTGGAAATTTATCCAATGCCTCCTGATTAATTTTACCTATTGGAAGCATAGATGTAGTTAAGAGAATTGGCCCAAGTATTGAACCCTGTGGTACTCCACAAGTAACCCTGGAGGTTGAAGATTATTTATCACTTACATGAACAAATTGAAAACTGTCAGACAAATAAGATTTAAACCAGCCAAGTGCTGTTCTTCTGATCTCTACAGCATATTCCAGCCTTTCTAAGAGAATATTGTGATAGACTGTATAGTGCCTTGCGAAAGTATTCGGCCCCCTTGAACTTCTCAATCTCTTGCCACATTTCAGGCTTCAAACATAAAGATATAAAATACTAATTTTTTGTGAAGAATCAACAACAAGTGGGACACAATCGTGAAGTGGAATGAAATTTTTTGGATGTGTCAAACTTGTTTAACTAATAAAAAACTGAAAAGTGGGGCGTGCAATATTATTTGGCCTCCTTGCATTAATACTTTGTAGCGCCACCCTTTGCTGCAATTACAGCTACAAGTCGCTTGGGGTTTGTCTCTATCAGTTTTGCACATCGAGAGACTGAAATTCTTGCCCATTCTTCCTTGCAAAACAGCTTGAGCTCAGTGAGGTTGGATGGAGAGCGTTCGTGAACAGCAGTCTTCAGCTCTTTCCGCAGATTCTCGATTGGATTCAGGACTGGACTTTGACTTGGCCATTCCAACACCTGGATACGTTTATTTGTGAACCATTCCATTGTAGATTTGGCTTTATGTTTTGGATCATTGTCTTGTTGGAAGATAAATCTCCATCCCAGTCTCAGGTCTCTTGCAGACTCCAACAGGTTTTCTTCCAGAATGGTCCTGTATTTGGCCCCATCCATCTTCCCATCAATTTTGACCATCTTCCCTGTCCCTGCTGATGAAAAGCAGGCCCAAACCATGATGCTGCCACCACCATGTTTGACAGTGGGGATGGTGTGTTCAGGGTGATGAGCTGTGTTGCTTTTACGCCAAACATATCGTTTTGCATTGTGGCCAAGTTTGATTTTGGTTTCATCTGACCAGAGCACCTTCTTCCACATGTTTGCTGTGTCTCCCACGTGGCTTGTGGCAAACTTTAGACGAGACTTTTTATGGATATATTTGAGAAATGGCTTTCTTCTTGCCACTCTTCCATAAAGGCCATATTTGTGCAGTGTACAACTGATTGTTGTCCTATGGACAGACTCTCCCACCTCAGCTGTAGATCTCTGCAGTTCATCCAGAGTGATCATGGGCCTCTTGGGTGCATCTCTGATCAGTCTTCTCCTTGTTTGAGATGAAAGTTTAGAGGGACGGCAGGGTCTTGGTAGATTTGCAGTGGTCTGATACTCCTTCCATTACAATATGATTGGTTGCACAGTGCTCCTTGGGATGTTTAAAGCTTGGGAAATCTTTTTGTATCCAAATCCGGCTTTAAACTTCTCCACAACAGTATCTTGGTCCTGCCTGGTGTGTTCCTTGGTCTTCATGATGCTCTCTGTGCTTTGAACAGAACCCTGAGACTATCACAGAGCAGGTGCATTTATACGGAGACTTGATTACACACAGGTGGATTCTATTTATCATCATCAGTCATTTGGGACAACATTGGATCATTCAGAGATCCTCACTGAACTTCTGGAGTGAGTTTGCTGCACTGAAAGTAAAGGGGCCGAATAATATTGCACGCCCCACTTATCAGTTTTTTATTTGTTAAAAAAGTTTGACACATCCAATAAATTTCAATTCATTTCATGATTGTGTCCCACTTGTTGATTCTTCTCAAAAAATTTGCATTTTATATCTTTATATTTGAAGCCTGAAATGTGGCAAAAGTTTGAAAAGTTCAAGGGGGCCGAATACTTTCGCAAGGCACTGTATGAAATGCAGCTCTGAGATCTAGCAGAAGAAGTATATACACATGTCCATTATCTGTGGCCATAATCTGAGGATATGATTTATCTGTATCATTCTTGACTGACTTGGAATAGCCTTGTTTGTCTTGTTGCTAAAACCACCAATCACCATTTAGCTTGTTCTTTAACTGGGTTCATTCTGGTTCTTGCAGGGTTCCCAGATTCTATCCTTGAGTTTTTCCATTTTTCTCCTCTAATTATGAAGAGCTTAACCAGGTTTACAGAACATCTTAACAAGTCTTTGATATCGTAGTGAAATAAAGAACCTGGGAAATTGGTTGTCAGTATTGCCCTCAGCTGATCTGTAGCTCTCATGTTGTGTATCAGAGGCAGAGGTACAGCCTCAGAAAGCAAGTATAAGGAAAAAAAAATCCTGTGGATCTCATTTCCTGGAATGCAATTTGCTAGATGGAAAAAAAGTAATGTCATGGAGGTTTCACAGTTCAACAAATAAATCCTTACACGATGGAAATAAATACACAAATTAACATAAAATCTTTAACTAAATATGCCATTGATGAAAGATGCAATTTATTTTTGAGAAACATAGACTCGTACCCCTGGCAGACCTTGATTTTAATATATATATATATATATATATATATATATAGTTTTTTTCAAAGTGCTTCTACTGATTTGAAAGTAATCAGTAGAAGCTGGGCCATTTTGTTGTGGCCCAGCAAGAATCTTGATTCGATTCTGATTGAGAATCTTTTAAGAAAATTAAAGATTAGTTGATGGAAGGAAGGCCTTCAAACCTCAAAGATTTAAAGAGTGTTGTTGTTATTCATTTTTATTCACCATAATATAGGGGTAAAGCTTTAACCTTGTTGATAAAGGTACGTTCATTTTAGCTTGTGTGTTGTTGTTATAGGTCATACACATGCCAATAATTGTATTATCCTGTAGTCGTCTTATTATTTTCACAACACTGAGGTTTTTGCAGGTTTATGTCTATTTTTTTGGGTAATTAACTATGGAGTTGTAGTCTACTATATCTCTGTAGAGAGCTGGACTGGTCAAATGTAATGTGTTTATTGGGCTTTTATAGACACCAGCAGCTACATTCATTTCTTGTACACATTTCTTATTCTGATGCATGCAAAATGGAAAAAGGGCAAGATTACATTTTCATGTCCAATCTTTTGTCTCCTCTATTGTTAATGTGGTTTAGATTTTGCATTTGGTGATAAAAGTTGCCTGTGACCATATGCACAGCAGATAGCCTCTCCTTATGTCAATAATAAATAGTCTGCACCTGTATAGCGCTTTATCAAGCCAGAGGACCTCAACACGCCTTACACTAAAATCAGTCATGCACCTATTCATGCACACATTCACATGCTGACAGTGGTAAGCTACATTGTAGCCACAGCTGCCCTGGGGCAGACAGACACCAGTGAGGCTGCCATACAATCAGCACCACCAAGCTCTCTGATCACCATCAGCAGGCAATGTGGGTGAAGTGTCTTCCCCAAGTACACAGTGACTGAGATGGATGGAGCTGGTGTTTGAACCGGCAACCCACCAGTTAGAGGACGAACCCCTACCACCGTCGCCACCCCATGTGTAATATAATGCAGTCCAGTCAAACTGGATGCCTTGTGGTTGTACAGTATGAGCAGAGAAATGTTTTTATACATCATACATTTCTAGAAATACGCGTCGCTATAAAAGCCACAAATGGATGACAATGTGATTCACTTTTGCAGATAAGAAAGTTTAAATTTGTTGAATTTTTTTTCCAATCACTTCATCTCTCCTCCCAACAGAAATGTCACTAATTCGGAAGAAGCTGGTGATTGTTGGAGATGGAGCTTGTGGGAAAACGTGTCTTCTTATGGTTTTTAGTAAGGACCTGTTTCCTGAGGTCCATGTCCCAACAGTGAAGTTCTGTGATTTTATGTGTTTTTAAGGCGTTTTCCCCTATTTTAGTAGCTGTTCTTAAAAAAAAAAACATTCAGAAGAGACTAATATAATTTTCTTTGTCTTATCTGTTAAATAAATGTGTAAATGCATTTTGCATGTTAAACAAACTTCATAGCTGTTATTGTAATTTGGTTTGCATGGTGGACATTTTATTGAACTATCTTACAAGCTTCAATTCATTCATATCTGTTTAGAAATTAATCATTAAACACCTTGAAAGGACACAGTGGTAACTGGTTTAGGTGCAGCTAAAACATTTCTGCCCTTTGCAGCCTGCAGAGCACTTATACCTGAATTCTAGATGCTCTGCTTGTTGTCCTAATAACTATCCTTTTTATTTATTGAGTATTTCAGCCATTTTCTTTGTCCCTTGGAACAGAGAATATTTCAGAAAAGTGGACACCTGAGGTGAGACCCTTCTGTCCCAATGTTCCAGTCGTCCTGGTGGGGAATAAGAAAGATCTGCAGAATGATGAAAAACACAGAAAGAACTGGCCAAGGTGAAGAAGGTATGAGATGCCTTTGGAATATATACAAATCCTCCACCAAAACAATAAAATGGTGAACATAAAAACAGAAAGCATCTTGTTCCCTTGATCTCTTTGAGGTCAGAGAAGATCAACCATTTCCTGTGGTCATTGAAAAAAAGGCATGCATACCTTGGACAGGCCATCCATCACAGGACAACATGGAGACATATAGGAGATATACAGGGGTTGGACAATGAAACTGAAACACCTGTCATTTTAGTGTGGGAGGTTTCATGGCTAAATTGGACCAGCCTGGTAGCCAGTCTTCATTGATTGCACATTGCACCAGTAAGAGCAAAGTGTGAAGGTTCAATTAGCAGGGTAAGAGCACAGTTTTGCTCAAAATATTGAAATGCACACATTATGGGTGACATACCAGAGTTCAAAAGAGGACAAATTGTTGGTGCACATCTTGCTGGCGCATCTGTGTCCAAGACAGCAAGTCTTTGTGATGTATCAAGAGCCACGGTATCCAGGGTAATGTCAGCATACCACCAAGAAGGACGAACCACATCCAACAGGATTAACTGTGGACGCAAGAGGAAGCTGTCTGAAAGGGATGTTCGGGTGCTAACCAAAAAACATAAAACCACGGCTGCCCAAATCACGGCAGAATTAAATGTGCACCTCAACTCTCCTGTTTCTACCAGAACTGTCCGTCGGGAGCTCCACGGGGTCAATATACACGGCCGGGCTGCTATAGCCAAACCTTTGGTCACTCATGCCAATGCCAAACGTCGGTTTCAATGGTGCAAGGAGCGCAAATCTTGGACTGTGGACAATGTGAAACATGTATTGTTCTCTGATGAGTCCACCTTTACTGTTTTTCCCCACATCCGGGAGAGTTACGGTGTGGAGAAGCCCCAAAGAAGCGTACTACCCAGACTGTTGCATGCCCAGAGTGAAGCATGGGGGTGGATCAGTGATGGTTTGGGCTGCCATATCATGGCATTCCCTTGGCCCAATACTTGTGCTAGATGGGCGCGTCACTGCCAAGGACTACCGAACCATTTTTGAGCACCATGTGCATCCAATGGTTCAAACATTGTATCCTGAAGGCGGTGCTGTGTATCAGGATGACAATGCACCAATACACACAGCAAGACTGGTGAAAGATTGGTTTGATGAACATGAAAGTGAAGTTGAACATCTCCCATGGCCTGCACAGTCACCAGATCTAAATATTATTGAGCCACTTTGGGGTGTTTTGGAGGAGCGAGTCAGGAAATGTTTTCCTCCACCAGTATCACGTAGTGACCTGGCCACTATCCTGCAAGAAGAATGGCTTAAAATCCCTCTGACCGCTGTGCAGGACTTGTATATGTCATTCCCAAGACGAATTGACGATGTATTGGCCACAAAAGGAGGCCCTACACCATACTAATAAATTATTGTGGTCTAAAACCAGGTGTTTTAGTTTCATTGTCCAACCCCTGTATCTGGGTTGTCCTTGTCTCTGTGCTTTTAGCTTGGCATCTACAGGTCCTTCTCAAAATATTAGCATATTGTGATAAAGTTCATTATTTTCCATAATGTCATGATGAAAATTTAACATTCGTATATTTTAGATTCATTGCACACTAACTGAAATATTTCAGGTCTTTTATTGTCTTAATACGGATGATTTTGGCATACAGCTCATGAAAACCCAAAATTCCTATCTCACAAAATTAGCATATTTCATCCGACCAAAAAAAGAAAAGTGTTTTTAATACAAAAAACGTCAACCTTCAAATAATCATGTACAGTTATGCACTCAATACTTGGTCGGGAATCCTTTTGCAGAAATGACTGCTTCAATGCGGCGTGGCATGGAGGCAATCAGCCTGTGGCACTGCTGAGGTCTTATGGAGGCCCAGGATGCTTCGATAGCGGCCTTTAGCTCATCCAGAGTGTTGGGTCTTGAGTCTCTCAACGTTCTCTTCACAATATCCCACAGATTCTCTATGGGGTTCAGGTCAGGAGAGTTGGCAGGCCAATTGAGCACAGTGATACCATGGTCAGTAAACCATTTACCAGTGGTTTTGGCACTGTGAGCAGGTGCCAGGTCGTGCTGAAAAATGAAATCTTCATCTCCATAAAGCTTTTCAGCAGATGGAAGCATGAAGTGCTCCAAAATCTCCTGATATCTAGCTGCATTGACCCTGCCCTTGATAAAACACAGTGGACCAACACCAGCAGCTGACATGGCACCCCAGACCATCACTGACTGTGGGTACTTGACACTGGACTTCTGGCATTTTGGCATTTCCTTCTCCCCAGTCTTCCTCCAGACTCTGGCACCTTGATTTCCGAATGACATGCAGAATTTGCTTTCATCCGAAAAAAGTACTTTGGACCACTGAGCAACAGTCCAGTGCTGCTTCTCTGTAGCCCAGGTCAGGCGCTTCTGCCGCTGTTTCTGGTTCAAAAGTGGCTTGACCTGGGGAATGCGGCACCTGTAGCCCATTTCCTGCACACGCCTGTGCACGGTGGCTCTGGATGTTTCTACTCCAGACTCAGTCCACTGCTTCCGCAGGTCCCCCAAGATCTGGAATCGGCCCTTCTCCACAATCTTCCTCAGGGTCCGGTCACCTCTTCTCGTTGTGCGTTTTCTGCCACACTTTTTCCTTCCCACAGACTTCCCACTGAGGTGCCTTGATACAGCACTCTGGGAACAGCCTATTCGTTCAGAAATTTCTTTCTGTGTCTTACCCTCTTGCTTGAGGGTGTCAATAGTGGCCTTCTGGACAGCAGTCAGGTCGGCAGTCTTACCCATGATTGGGGTTTTGAGTGATGAACCAGGCTGGGAGTTTTAAAGGCCTCAGGAATCTTTTGCAGGTGTTTAGAGTTAACTCGTTGATTCAGATGATTAGGTTCATAGCTCGTTTAGAGACCCTTTTAATGATATGCTAATTTTGTGAGATAGGAATTTTGGGTTTTCATGAGCTGTATGCCAAAATCATCCGTATTAAGACAATAAAAGACCTGAAATATTTCAGTTAGTGTGCAATGAATCTAAAATATATGAATGTTAAATTTTCATCATGACATTATGGAAAATAATGAACTTTATCACAATATGCTAATATTTTGAGAAGGACCTGTATAGTTTCTAAACAGCTCTGATCTAATCCTGCAGGAGCCAATGTAGACAGAAGATGGAAACAACATGGCAATCATGTTCAGTGCTTTTGGCTTCTTGGAGTGCTCTGCCAAGACAAAGGATTCTATGCAGGACGTGTTTGACATGGCCACAAGAGAAGCGCTACAGGTCAGAAGGTCCAAATCAATCAAAAGGTGTATTCTGCTGTGAGTCAAACCAAGGCCCAGAAGCCATGAAGTTAACCGACAAGTAGGAGCAAAGCAGGATGCACTGAAAGGACTGACCATTTATGAAATTGATCTTTGTATTGTATTTCACATTAAATTTAAAGAAAAAAAAACAAAACAAGCAGGCAGGTGGATTGAAGGCACACATACCAAGTACAGGGAATATACATTTATGTATATTATGGCTACGATTTATCATGATGTTAAGATCCTTATTTTTTGGTTTTTGATCAGACTGACCTTAAACGTGAACTACACCGTTTGCTTTATTATTTTCTACTGGGGCAAGCGGAATAATTCTTAGCTTCTGTTGTCCTTATGGATGAAGTCTTGTGTTACCAGTCCAGTTCTGAAGAGCTGGTGTCGGTTTTACGTTTGTGCATCACCATCTATGCACCTTGGGTTTTCAAAGGGCTAAAAGTGGATCACCTCTTCAATGTGCCGCAGCAAAAGCACAACCTTTGCTCTAACAGATTAGACAAAAATGGCACTCTGTGTTCTTTTGCATCCTCAGTTTTTGTTCTATGACAGCAATAGTAGAGATAAATGATTTGTAAAGTTTTTAGCTTTCTATTCCATTTACTAATTCACACAGATTTCTAAATAAGGATTATCTGCACAGTGGACCAGCTGAGACACAAGCTAGTGTGACTCATTAGTGCACAATAGCTGTCAGGAACAGGAATGTGACTTGGGTGTTACAGATCACACACAGGCCAAGGCCTGTTTGTTCATTGTAAATTTGTTTGTTTCTTCTCAACTGATCCAGTACCTGCTGCTGAAATCTGAACTAGTTGGCCCAGTCATTGAAATCATGACCTGTTTGGGCATCTTACATTTCAGGCAAGACAACATTCTTTGGGTTAGGGCTCCGAGATGTGATGAAATTGTTTTATCCCAGTGCATTCTTCCCTAGAGTAGCTGCTTTGTGGCATAGTAATACTGTCTGAAGAAGAAAAGTGTAAACGTCTTGACATGTTTGACAGAGGCTCCTCTCTTTGATTTACCCGCTTTGGCAGAGGGCACAGCTTTTTTCTATTAAGAAACATCATTGTGCAGTTTGGGCTCAAGTATTGATCACAAAAACTGACAAAATGTCTTATAAAATATTTTGTGCTATATACAATTTCAAAGCAGCAGACCTCAACCTTATGCCTTGTGATACATAATCTACCTGTCCACTGAGTTGATTTAAAAAGGACATATTCAAGTGTTTCTTCTTTGCCTGCATTGTTCCTTTATCTCAGTCTTTTTTGCATGAAGGATGTATTTTGTTTAGGTCTTTGTCAGAATGATACCTCTGATGCTGCATTCTACCTTCTTACAATGGCCATCACTAAGCACATCAGGTGGCAAGATGTGCACCTCCGGTCTTGCAGTACTGTATGTGTGTTAATCTTAACCCTGCTGGTTAATGACAATAGATGTTAGTTTCTGAGATGTTGAAGGTGTTTTGGAAAGCAAACTACATCAAGGCAAAGGAACACATTAGAAAATGTTATGTAAAGAAGCCTTGAGCTAATTGATAGTTGTGCCTTTATTTATACAACTGTTCATTCAAAGCACCAATAGGTGTATAGGTAAACGTATCACCAGTGGCATGCTGCCAATCTCGTGTATGCAGTTCACCCATAAGAAATGCAAATAGTGCTAAATGTTGACACACACCTGGGAAAACGCTTGGCCATATAACCATCTTAAGTCTAGGGAAACCGCTTCTGCTCGGTATTTTCTGTTTTTCTTTCAGTGAGTCTTAAAAATAAAGGATCTACTACATATGGCACTGTAAAAACCTTATTTGAAACTGAAAGTTCTGTTAACAATGTTTAACATGAATCAGTAAAACAATTTTTGAAACAAGATGGACAACATTTCCTTGTTTTTATTTTTAAGAATGGGAAACTAAGGTCAAATCGGTTTGGCCTTCAGCACGGTGTGAAACAAAGTGGGCTATAAACTGAAGTCAGTGTTTTAAAAAGACAGAGTTTATTCGTTTAGCCCTTATATCAGAAAGAAATACAAGATTCAAGAGTAATGCTTGAAAATGATGGCACCAGTAAGAAAAAGTGATACATTCCAGTGTATAAATGACGATTTTTATCTTCTGTGTAGCCGTTTAGTTAAGAAGCAGCTTTAAAAACTGAAGGTATAAAAACTTAATTTCTTGCAAAGTTTTATTACATTTATTTCCTTAAAATATGCACACTTGAATGTATGCAATAGCTGTAGAAAGAAGAGTAAAAAAAAGATTTGCAGCAAAGTTGAAACTCTAAATTTCATTCTTCCATCCAGGGTCCACATGCTGCTGGAAGGCGCTCATCTCTCCAACAAGACCTACATACACAGAAACACTCAGCTTTAATTGATAAACATGTCAAGTTAATTATACCATACAGGTAAATCTCGGTAAATTAAATATGCATTCCGATAAGCTCTCATTTGTCAGATTAAAAGTACCTTTTGAAAATGCCATCCTTTAAGCAGGTATTAAACATCTAATTAAACCCACATTTCTGTATAAACTTTTTGTTTTTTGTTTTGGTCAGATGTAATATTTTAATCTTAAATGTTATGTCTTCATTAGCTGCAAGCAGAATTAACAGAAGGTTTGAAGACACACTTTCCTTTGTAAAAACATTTCCAGACTAGATTTAGGATTAAATACTTAAAGACTACTTTGGCAGTGAAAAACAAAACAAAACTGTACAAACATTCAGAGTCTGTGATTCTCAGGGCTGCCATTTTTGCCTCAAAGAGATCTTCCTCTTCAACACTGTTGAGGTCAATCCCACTGTAGCCCTTCATCTCCACACAGTAGTTGATGAACCTGCAAAAAAAAAAAAAAAAAAGAGTAAAGGCTTAAGGTTATAAGAAACCTGAACTGTGATCATTGAAATTCATGAGTCTCAGGGATTAGCGGAAAATTTTCAAATACCCACATTTCTTTCCTCTGAAAATACACTGAAAATAAACATTTCTCCACCCTAAAAGCACATTTAAAGTTTTTTTCTATTACATTTTTCCAGCTGGTCAGATATGTTTTTAATGAGATTAAATAAACTAGTCTCAACGCATCAGATACAGCAAAACAAATCAAAGTTTTCCATGGGCACACATGTAATTTTCAAGTAATTTCATACCGTTTTAACAAGTTAAGATAATGTGTTGCTTCGTGCAGAGAATGGGAATTTACCCTTATTTAAGATTTCTCTGGATTCATTACACTTTCAGAATATGCAAAAAAAAAAAACAAACAAAAACCATCAGGTTTAAAAGTTGTTGATTTTCATCAACATTTCAATAGAAATTTAATCTGTGTTCACAACCTCCACCAGGCTCCTCGTGATAGAGTGTAGTAAGGTTGCAGTATCTCAGTAAGTGAAACTTTTTGATGGTTTGTATCAAAATCAGTGGACCACATTGTCCAGTACAACATCTGTTTGTGAACATGTTCCATTACTGTTTGTGTGGACATGTTGACATAGAAATACTTTTTATTGCCATGTACTATAAATAATAGCCTGCCAACTGACATCAGGAATTCAATCAATTTTTCACTTGTACCATAAAAACTTAAGACCCGATTTCATTCCCAAATCAGAATATCGAAGTCCAAGCACATAACATACAGCATTAGCAGCTCTACCATAATTTTATTCATTATCTGAATAAAATCCAATGAGCAATTAAACACACTGTCATTCTTTTCCTAAATATGGCATAAATACAATAAAGTAAATATGAAGTGTAAAATCTGTGTATAAACACAGAATTGAAGGATTAGAACTGAAATCTAAAGTCACCTGAGGCTGATTAGCTGTTTATTTTAAAGTGCTACATGCATTCCTAAAAGAAGTACTTGGAAATACCTGCACGACTGAGAATCTACGTTGACCTAGACAACTATATACTACAATAAAAAGATCAAATTTTTTTATTTTTAAATAGTGTGTTTCTTGCTCCTCACTGACAAATACATTAGGGTCCAGTAAAACTCCAACTTAAGTAAAACTTTCTATTACTGCTCTCCCAGACAGCAAAGGGCCGTTATTCTGGACACTGCAGGAGGTTTTATTACATTTCGTGTAGTTTGGATATGCAGCGATCTCACTAAATTCCCACATCAACGTGGAGGCTTAAAAGTTGCTTTTGTGCTTGAAAACCTCTCTGTGACTTACTTCCCCCATACAGGGTCTTTTATGAGGATCACAGGGTTCCCTATGACTATGAGTAGAGACTTGGCTCTTGTCAGTGCCACGTTGAACCTCTATAAAACAAATACAAATAACAAAATTAGGATTTTTTATCATATATAGCGAGAAAAAAAGATATGGTTGTATTTGAAATGATAAAGAATTAGACTAACCTTTTCATTTGAGAGGAACCCTATGTTGAAATCTGTGTCCATTTTAACGTAGCTGAGGCTGCTACGCACCGTGGAGATTATGATGATCTTTCTCTCTTGTCCCTGAAACTCCTCTACAGATCCTACCTGATCCCAAATACAAGAAACAACCATTAAAACTTTTTAAGTTTTTTAAATTTGTTGGTCAAGTAGTCAGACTATCGTTTCAAGTAACAACTAGCAGAGATCCCACTCTCATCCTGCTAACAGTAGCTTAAAAACTGTGTGATGGTTTTGTTTTCTTTCTTTTAGTTGGCTGACCAGCAGTTTGCAGCAAAAGGTGGGAGAGGGGCAAAACTGTGTTACTCTATGCTCCATACAGCTGAGAAAAACTCCAGTAACTCCGACAACTTATCTGGCATCTAATTAAAAAGGACTAAACTATAGAAACAGTATGAGTGGAAACTTTAGTGTTTAATCAGGCCCTGTTTATATGACAACGATTCATTGAAAACGGGATGTTAACACTTTACAGGTGGGATGCTAACCTTGAGTTCTTTGAGATCATTCCAGTGTCTGAGTGTTTTGAGGGATTTCAGCGCCTTTTGGATTTTCTCAACCTGTTAGAGGAGGATGTTACCAAGGTTAGGTTAAATATTTATTTCTCATCTCTTTGTTAAATCAAAAGTTACCACTGTGCAGCCTCACTTGTTTCCTGTAGGGGGTGATTATCCCAATGTCTTTGGCCGACAGCTTGGGAAGACCCATCTTTCCCTGAGTTTGGTCCAGCCTGTTGAGATATTTTACCAGTATCTCGATCTCAGACACGTTGAAGAAAGATGGACTATTGGCCTCCCTCTCATCTTTTCCCAGCACTCCATGGAAGATCATTGGAAAACCCTGTTGTTAGGATGAGTACACGGTTAATGGCAAGATGAGACAAAAAATGATAAGCAAAACCAAATTTATGTGAAACCGTTTCATAGATTTCATTATACTTTGTGTTTTTACAGCTTTAACACTTCAGGTATGAGTAACAATGCTTTGGAAACTTTAAAATGAAGGCAAGCCTTGCTCTATATAAAAAACAAAGTGCCAAATCACAAAGTTAGAAAGATTTCAGACAAAAACAATTTATCCTTGCTTATTGAACATGGCAAACATTGTCATTTTGAACACATCGAGTTACTTGCATTATGGCTGTTGAAAACGTGTTCTACTGAAGGCTAGGAGCATGTTGTAGTTTTAGTAAATATTGTACATTTAAGTTAAATTATGTGAGATTTGAGCATTTTTATGTTTATCACCACAATTCTTAAATACCTCACCTACAAGTAAAATGGGCACTGCAGAACAATTTTATGGTTTATAAAAAATGACACTTCCTTCACCAATAGGTTTGCTCATAGTTAATACAACTAGATGTCATATTAAAACAGTTTTCATTCTGTCAGTGTGTTCTTTTCATTTTTGCTTTGGTTGTAAAAAATTTTCTGAATAGGATCACAAGTTTTACAAGCAGTACAAGAGCCACTCATATGTCCACACCTCTTGGGGGAGGGCTTTCCAGTTGCAGTAGGTTTCACGCTCCAACTGGTCTGCAAAAACCTGCAATTCATTATTGTAGAACACCTCATTGGGGATCTTCAGAATGGCAGCATGAGATCTAAAAAGGAGAAAAAAACAAGCTCTCAGTGATCGAAACAGCAAGACAATTAAGTCCTTCATTCCCTCCTGTATCAGGATGCCGAACATGGAGAGTAAATATCATAAAAAGGTGCTTTTTAGACAACTGCAGGCATTCTTCCATTTACATTGTTGTTTGTTTCATGCATTTTTCCTTTTTCCATGTTAACAACAACCTACTCATGGACTACAGGTGAAAATCTGCATTTATTGCTAAATCTGGTACCTTGCATTTTTCTTTTGTTAAGGTCAATGAATTGTTGTACATGGTCCCTGTAAAAATAAATAGTCATCTTGTTGCTTTAGGCATATACCATTACTCACTGTTGCTGAAAGTAGACTAAATAAATGTGTAGAACAAGAAACTGTAGCCAAGCCAATATGCAGCAATATAAAATAAAGAAATTATGAACAAACATATCAATAAAATTCCTATATAGTACAAAAAAAGAAAAAAAAAAGATATATACACAAACCTAGTATAACCACCTATAATGTACCTGTAGTTGCGCAGCAGTTTTGTTACGAAACGAACGTTAAGATCTTCGTATGGTTTACGATTCATCAGCCTCTCCAACAGAGAAAGCCCTGGAGAGAAGTCGCACACATTTTGAAAAACATGTTACTACAGGTCCTTCTCAAAATATTAGCATATTGTGATAAAGTTCATTATTTTCCATAATGTCATGATGATAATTTAACATTCATATATGTTAGATTCATTGCACACTAACTGAAATATTTCAGGTCTTTTATTGTCTTAATACGGATGATTTTGGCATACAGCTCATGAAAACTCAAAATTCCTATCTCACAAAATTAGCATATTTCATCCGACCAATAAAAGAAAAGTGTTTTTAATACAAAAAACGTCAACCTTCAAATAATCATGTACAGTTATGCACTCAATACTTGGTCGGGAATCCTTTTGCAGAAATGACTGCTTCAATGCGGCGTGGCATGGAGGCAATCAGCCTGTGGCACTGCTGAGGTCTTATGGAGGCCCAGGATGCTTCGATAGCGGCCTTTAGCTCATCCAGAGTGTTGAGTCTTGAGTCTCTCAACGTTCTCTTCACAATATCCCACAGATTCTCTATGGGGTTCAGGTCAGGAGAGTTGGCAGGCCAATTGAGCACAGTGATACCATGGTCAGTAAACCATTTACCAGTGGTTTTGGCACTGTGAGCAGGTGCCAGGTCGTGCTGAAAAATGAAATCTTCATCTCCATAAAGCTTTTCAGCAGATGGAAGCATGAAGTGCTCCAAAATCTCCTGATAGCTAGCTGCATTGACCCTGCCCTTGATAAAACACAGTGGACCAACACCAGCATCTGACACGGCACCCCAGACCATCCCTGACTGTGGGTACTTGACACTGGACTTCTGGCATTTTGGCATTTCCTTCTCCCCAGTCTTCCTCCAGATTCTGGCACCTTGATTTCCGAATGACATGCAGAATTTGCTTCCATCCGAAAAAAGTACTTTGGACCAATGAGCAACAGTCCAGTGCTGCTTCTCTGTAACCCAGGACTGGGGAATGTGGCACCTGTAGCCCATTTCCTGCACACGCCTGTGCACGGTGGCTCTGGATGTTTCTACTCCAGACTCAGTCCATTGGTTCCGCAGGTCCCCCAAGGTCTGGAATCGGCCCTTCTCCACAATCTTCCTCAGGGTCCGGTCACCTCTTCTCGTTGTGCAGCGTTTTCTGCCACACTTTTTCCTTCCCACAGACTTCCCACTGAGGTGCCTTGATACAGCACTCTGGGAACAGCCTATTCGTTCAGAAATTTCTTTCTGTGTCTTACCCTCTTGCTTGAGGGTGTCAATAGTGGCCTTCTGGACAGCAGTCAGGTCGGCAGTCTTACCCATGATTGGGGTTTTGAGTGATGAACCAGGCTGGGAGTTTTAAAGGCCTCAGGAATCTTTTGCAGGTGTTTAGAGTTAACTTGTTGATTCAGATGATTAGGTTCATAGCTCGTTTAGAGACCCTTTTAATGATATGCTAATTTTGTGAGATAGGAATTTTGGGTTTTCATGAGCTGTATGCCAAAATCATCCGTATTGAGACAATGAAAGACCTGAAATATTTCAGTTAGTGTGCAATGAATCTAAAATATATAAATGTTAAATTTTCATCATGACATTATGGAAAATAATGAACTTTATCACAATATGCTAATATTTTGAGAAGGACCTGTATATAGTTCACATAATGGCGGCACGCTCCGCTCCGCTCGGCCTCTCTACTCAGGAGGGAACCTGTCGTGTTTCCACTGATGGGTGGAGTTATGGCTTGAAGCCCCGCCTACAGGCAGCTGCTCCCTCCTCCTGCAGACGGTGGTTCGTCAAATTTCAGAACCAAACACAAATCATGGGGGTATTGTTGTGTGTGTTTTGTGGGTAATGTATGTGTATCTGAACAACTGATTTTATGTGGGATCAGTTGATTTAGGATGTTACTAAACAAAGCGCCTGACTGCATGTAAAGCTGATTCTTTCAGCCTTTAGGCATGGTTTAGAATTTGTAAATAGCAAAATTATTACGGTTTGACCAGCTCCGGGCCATTGTGGTCCTTAATATTATTGTTCTCGCTTTTGAGTTTTAATAACGTTTTTCTATACTACCTCAGCAAAAACCTTCTCATTTCTCCTGGTCCAAAGGCCAGTCAGCGAACAGAAGTCTGTTCATGTCACATGTAGTCCCTACTCAGCCCTGGCCGTACCTGCTCAGGAGCAGGGACAAAAAAAAAAAAGTAGGTACTGGTATGGAAAAAACAGTAAAGGAAACGCTTGCAAAGCGGGCCGAGTGGAGTGGAACCGGGCTAAGTGGAACCAGTTGAAAAAGGGCAAAGTGAAGTATCAGTCTCAACCATCCTACTTCCCAGGTGAGTGCAGTGCCTACACAGAGTAGTGTGAGGTGAGGTTTTTACTGGGTCATAGTTACACATTTGAGTTGGAGAAATACTGATTGTCCAACAGTGGTTCATACGTGCCATAAACACAACGCGTTAAATGTTAAAGACTTATGATCAACATTCCACCGTCACTACGTATTAGTTCAGGAAGACCGCTTGCTGCAATGTGATCAGTTGACTTTCTTTAGATAGAAAACCTTTTACCAATTGGAACAATAAAGTGAACTTCCCTGCATTGTCTTGTATCTAGAATTGAAATGAATGCATGTCACTTTTAATCTGTAATGTATTAAAAGGACCATTTAATTTCTTATATAAATAGAAGCTATCTTGAAAAACTGAATGGAATTAAAGCTGTGGTGCTCATTGCTGGATTTCTTTGTTTTAGATATCCAAGGAAATCCATAGCAGTCTGGTTAATATGGTGATCAAATTGTGCACGCTACAGTGTTAAATGTGTAGCAAGATGATCTGGAGGCATTACATGGCATTATGTCTTCCAACACCTTTAAAACAAAAGCCTGGTGCATAATGTGGAAGAGGGGAAAGGTGATTTGCACTTGACTTACCAAGTTTATGATCTATTGCATAAGAAGATCGAATGATTGGTCCCAGCTGTTTGGGATCTCCTGCAAGCACCAGCTGACCCTTCTCTGGACAGAGCAAACCTACAAAAACAAACAAACCAATCAGGAATAAGATCCATCTGTTTCAACAAGGGCAGAGCACTTTTTTCTTTTAAAAACACTGACATTTGTTTTTTGTTTGACATGCTATAAACAGCTCTAAATGAATTCTGGCTGATTCCTGGGAAATATGCAAACTGTTTTCATTTCTACTTTTGGAAGCAGCATTTTCAAAATGACAATTAGGCCAGGCTTAATTTATTACAGTAATTACCTGCAATAGCAATAATGCACTGTGGTTCCTCCGCTTGACCAGCTTCATCCACAAACACATGAGAAAAATGACCAACAGGAACACCTCCAGTCACAAACCTAAAAAGTAAAAATAACATGCAATTTTTACAGTAGCAAAACAATCCGCCAGTAACAAAAACTTTAACATGATTTATAAAACAAATACTGTTTCACATTAAACATACAGGCTGACACTGAATACAAAGACCCTGTTCAGACCAGGGATCAATGCACCCAGCCTTAATCAGCTTAAAAAAAATAAACAGATAAATTCGAGCCTAAATATTCACAACTGGAATTAAAATCCATCATGAGCAATCCGATCTCAGTCAGCTGCTTTACATGCAACCAAAACACACAGCGGCTGTCAACTGAGCAACAAAGAGGACTTCAACAAGTCTGCTCATTTTTCTGTAACATCACAGGAAAACGCATAATCAGTCAAATCTCTTGATGGGTCACTGGCAGCAGCTCTACACACCTTTGTTGCTCACAGGGCGCTGCGTAATTAAGTAAAG
Organism: Girardinichthys multiradiatus; assembly: GCF_021462225.1. Lineage (NCBI taxonomy): Eukaryota > Metazoa > Chordata > Actinopteri > Cyprinodontiformes > Goodeidae > Girardinichthys > Girardinichthys multiradiatus. Next base: position 8,154,965 of record NC_061812.1, on the reverse strand, counting down.
CAAATAATGGACACACTGCTTTAGAGCTCATATTGTTGTTGCGACTGACAGGAAATTTGACAATACAAGTATTTAGCGTTGTACAGACACGAGGTGTGGCAGGGTTCAAATAACACCTACCTGCCCGCTGTGAACAGAGTGGTCACTATAACTTTGTATTTCATCAGAATTTTCTTTTCTGGAAACACAAAACAATCTTGTTTCTCATCCCAGTTGCAGTATTTCTGAAAGAAAACAATAATTGTAAGACATTTTTCATCTGAAATTAAGTGGAAGAATTTAAATTAGAGGAACCTTTTCACAGTGACAGTTTTCTCTGTTGCAACAATTTATTATTCAGTCATCTTTTTCGCTCTTCAGAAAACGAGCGACAGACAGTTCAATTTACTTCCTAGTCACACACATGCCAGAAATTTAGATTAGGGTTGCAATTAATGCAAATTTTGCTACTCAATTAAGCTGCCGATGATTTTTTCGGCTAGCAAAAGGTGCTTAATAGGAGTTGTTTTTACAGGATTTGTTCCAGGTGAATCTTAAACTATGGCACTTGAGGAGTTCTGATAGAGAATTTACAGACAAAAAGTTTTTTATTATGAATACAAAATCTATATATTTTTCCATTTTTGGCAAATTATTGCTCTGAGTGGATTGTTCTTTCAGCAAATGGCATGTTTTAGAGTCTGTATACTCCAGTTAACGATTATTCAATTACATTCAATAATTGAATAATCCGATTGTTTGTTTCAGCCCTAATTTAATTCTAATTAACAGTCAAAGGTATTTAGAGTTTTAGCTCAATTAACGGATGTAATTTTCAAAATTAGGATGGCGGACTAGTTGTTTAACCATCTATCATCTATTTTCATTTCTTAACTGAAAGACCAAAAGAAAGAAGTTTGAACACGCATTTTCATACAAAAACAAAAATAAAAAAATCAGCAAACCTTTGACTATTGCTGAACTTAAAGTTGCATCTTTATTCAACTGGCTCAACCAAACATGTAGCATTAGCACCAGATTGCTCACCAGCAGGCCTTTGGGGACACTGTTTGCGTCTCGGCTACTGGCGTACATGCGGTACAGCTGATAGGAGGATAGCTGCGATTTCAGTCTCTCACAAAGCAGGTCACATGCACTGTTTGAAGGGGCACAGGCAAGGATGTGTGCGGATGGGTCTGCTTTGCTGACCTGCGAAGCAAAAATAAACTTTACTGAAACTTAAAATACCATACAATATTTTCCTCAGCCCATGGACGTTAAAAAATAAATACAAGGATAATAGTCAGGATGTATGGGTCAGGAAACTCTTAATATTGCAATTACTATAGCAGAAAACAAAAACTGATTACCCACAGACGCCAGTTAATATAGAATACATATTAAGTCTTGAAAAATGTAAAAAGTGGATTAGGGCCTGTGGCTGACCTTGTGACCATCTGAACACAACTGTGATCGAAGGGAACTACCACATGTTCGTCTGTACGAAGGTAACTGCAAGCAAGTCTCCAATGTTTTGTCATACTTACATTGTGTGCTTAATGGTTTAATTAAAAGGTTAATGCTTACAGCTTGTAGTGTTTTGTATTTCTGTGTTTTGCATCTAGATGTTGAAACTTCTGGTTGCTGCATCTAGATGTTGAAACTTCTGGTTGCTGCATCTAGATGTTGCAACCAGAGTTTAGTCTTTGTTTGCTATGATCAGTTTACGCTACACCGAGTTTGCACAAACTATATAATAGGTTGTTTACTTTAAAATCTATCTCTGCACTTAATGCCCCTCATTATTCTTCCTCTGACTGTGAAAAAACTTGGGCTTTAATGTTGATTTGTTCATGGTTGCCTTGAATAACGTGACCTGATGTACGACTTATTAGAAGCATTTTTTTGCACGTCATCTTTGTCTTAATGTTGGCTAATAAGGCAAAAATGCTTTCACAGATGCCTTGGTATTTAAAACTCTAATCCTTCTGGCACCGGACTTCATTGTGTCATGATGGCCACTGATAAGAGAAGCTGATTGAGTGATTTAGTTTTAAATGGCAGGGTTCCATTTACCTAACAGTTTATGGCAGATATTCTGGAAGTAGTCAGACTTTAATATTAAAGTTGTTAACCCCACAGATTGACAGATGGCTTGGGAAAATACTTGAATCAAGTAAAATACCTTTCTGGACATGTAGAAACCCAGTAAAGGTCTGTCCTCAGACTGAAACACACCTTGGTGAATTAATACCTGATTTATCGCTTCAACCAGAGTGATTGTCTTTCCGGTTCCTGGTGGCCCAAAGACAATATAAGGAGCAGGCTTTGATGATCCAGCAATGATGTGTTGGACCGCATTACACTGCTCCGGGTTGTCTTGTAGCTGACGGTTAAACATTCTGTAAAGTCATTCAAAAATACAAGAAGCCGTGAAAAAGGTTGAGTAAAGCAAAAAACGGAACTTCAGTACAATAAGGTTTAAAAAAATCAAAATAACATTCATTACAGACAGTGGTTCCCAACCTCTGTTGAGAACCCCTCTTCTTGCATCAACAAAAACTCTGCACCCTCCACCCAATACTGTTTAACACACACACACCTGGACTCAAACATATTGCTGTGCGCAACTCTTCTATTTTTAATACATGCATGATGACAGTTTCTTTCTTATTAGAGTTCAGACCCTGCCACCCATCTTTATCAGTAGGAACTCATGCTCTCCGCAATAATTATAAAGACTTTTTTCTATTTGTTTCTTCTTTAAGATTTTTACTTAATGCAGACCTTAGATCAGTGACAGAAACAGTTGAAACGGCTGTATCAGAGGGGAACAGCACCTCCCCAAGCTCGTGTTTTACTGCCAGGTCCACGGCTCGATTCTGCAGCTTCATGGTCAACCTGTTGATTGTAAACTCCACGTCAAATTTCATCTTGTTGATAAAAATCTCCAACAATCTGAAAGGAGTGAAGAAGAGGGAGCACATTAGTCAAGTCTTTAGATAACGTGGTGAATAGTTGTTCTTCCAGTTCTCACCTTTTAGAAAAGCCCAGCTTCACTCTGTCCAGTTCTACTTTGTGAACATATCCAGTGTACACTGTGACTGATGAGCCTGTATGCCCCGATTTAGTCACCTTCAGACAGTCTCCTCTCAGTACAGATGGCCGATTTTCAGCTACACCAGGAACCTGTTTATGAACAATAATAATGTCTTTCATTATGCACATTTTTTTCAAGCCATTTATGATGCTCCTACACATTTTCCATTTAACAAAACAAAGCTGTTCCAGACTCAAAATTTTCTGTTTTAATAACAGTCAGTCAGTCATTTTCTACCGCTTATTCCATAGTGGGTCGCGGGGGAGCTGGTGCCTATCTCCAGCAGTCTATGGGCAAGAGGCTGGGCACACCCTGGACAGGTTGCCAGTCCATCACAGGGCAACATACAAACTGTTTTAATAACATTTTAAAACAATTATCACAAAAACAAAATTACTTGCATGTTCCACAAATCATAAAACAACACAATGTTGAAGCTGTTTTCTGATTTGCCAGAGTGGTGATGGGCTACTTCACAGCTTTTTGGGCACCTGGCTTCACTAATCCAGTCCATGCAGGTCATTTTTAGTCGGCATTTAAAACAAACCCGTTTTAGCTTAAACCGTTGATCTAGACCCTATAAATTCCATGGTAATTTTTCCCCATTCCCATCCAGTCCTGGAAAATCAACAAATTCCATAATTTTCTAAACTTTTCAAGACTGCATAGGAATCCACTTTCAAATGTGACATTATTTAAATCCTGAAAATCATTGCTACAGTTGCCCTCTATTCGTCATCAAGCCCTAAAATTACTAAGTTTGATTTCTTACTGTTAAGAAGAGGTCAGAGAAAGCAGCATACATGATCAAAAACCAGTCTCAAGCCAGGATTTAGGAGATAGAGGGTATCATTGCCTTAACAAGACACAAAACTAAAAACAAAAGAAAGAAATAAAACTAGTTCCTCATTCACATGTTTTTACTTTCAGTGTGAGAAGTTTTCTGTTGCCTTGATCTTGGGTCATGGTCTCATTGTGGAGGTTGTACTTTTTGATGTCCATTTCCATCTGTATCTCTTCCAAGTGAAGCAGTAGGTGAAACCGACGGGAATAGTTCTTCATGTCTAAAGAAGATTCAAGGAGCTTCCTGAAGAGATGCACATAGGGACTTGGTTTTACAAAAATACCTCACTGACAATTTTTGTTGCAATGAATTAAGCCAAACTCGCACTTCACTGGTGCAAGCTGCTGTTTGGCTGCTGGAGAAAGGTACTTGGAATCCTCCATTTTTTGATAAACCAGTTCTTTCAGGTAGGTAGGGTAATTGTAAACTCCTAATTTCACTGTGGCTGTCTGGACAGAAGAACTGAAACAAAACAAAATTAATTTACAACAATGACTAAAATTGGATATTTTTTTTTATGTAGGCAAAACAGCTCCAACAACTACTCTTCCTCCATATTTTATCTAGAGGAATACTTAAAGACAGAAAAAGACTGTTGGGCACATTATTTAGGTGTAATTTTGTTGTGCATTTAGCTTTTGATTACTTACCCTGGAGGTGGTACTCCCTCCACTACTTCTCTAACAGTTGGTTTGGATTTGACCTTCTGGAATGGTTTATATGGAGCTACTGGTCCCAGCTCTGCACCTAGCGATGTCTGTACCACTGCTTTAATCTCCCTTACAATGCAGAAGGTCATTGGCTTTGGCAGTTCCAGCTGAAACTCAAAGTAGATCGTGGCAGGAAAATATCCACAGTCATTAAGCATGTAAGCTACGGTGACATGATAACTTTCACCTGTGGGGAGGAAAAACCAAGCAGGGAGATAGTTATCACCTCTGACCTCTAACCATGTGGTTTTAAGCTTTAATAGGACAGAAAATAGATGTTTTTTCTCTTACCTGGACAGAGGAGCAGTGGGTTGGCTTTTGTCACTTTCCTTTCATCCTTCAAGTTGTAACAGCTAACCCTGTCTAGGACTGTGTAATTGGTGAAGTGGACAAAATTTGTGCCATTGTTTAAAATTTCAAACGTGATGACAAATGGCTGCTTTTCAAAATCCACAGTAAGATGAACCTTTCCATCACTTCCTTCTGGCTTAGAGGTGATTTCAATTCCCTCCTTATCAGCTGTCATCCCGTTCCTGTTATGAGCAACATGAGAAGGTTATGTATATTTTCCTATAAAAAAAAAAAAAAAAAAACATTTCTCAAGAAGAAGGAGCAATACAAGAACAAAAATCTGAGAAATTGCAACAATGACATCGACTGTAATTAATCTACCCCATAGTAACCTATTCTTTTTTCTCTTTACAATTACCCAACATCACCACCAGATTTTGTGAGCTTTAGTACCCAGCCAGAACAAATACACATCAGGTGTGACCATTAGCAACAATTACAAGTCAATTGAACTGGCTAAATACACTGCTCAAAAAAATGAACGGAACATTCAAATAACACATCCTAGATCTGAATGAATGAAATATTCTCATTAAATACTTTGTTCTGTACAAAGTTGAATGTGCTGACAACAAAATCGTGCAAAAATCATCAATGGAAATCAAATGTATTAACCAATGGAGGCCTGGATTTGGAGTCACACACAAAATTAAAGTGGAAAAACACACTATAGGCTGATCCAACTTTGATGTAATGTCCTTAAAACAAGTCAAAATGAGGCTCAGTATTGTGTTTGGCCTCCACGTGCCTCTATGACCTCCCTACAACGCCTGGGCATGCTCCTGATGAGACGGTGGATGGTCTCCTGAGGGATCTCCTCCCAGACCTGGACTAAAGCATCCGCCAACTCCTGGACAGTCTGTGGTACAACGTGACGTTGGTGGATGGAGCGAGACATGATGTCTCAGATGTCCTCAATTGGATTCAGGTCTGGGGAACGGGCGGGCCAGTCCATAGCTTCAATTTCTTCATCTTGCAGGAACTGCTGACACACTCCAGCCACATGAGGTCTAGCATTGTCCTGTATTAGGAGGAACCCAGGGCCAACCGCACAACATATGGTCTCACAAGGGGTCTGAGGATCTCATCTCGGTACCTAATGGCAGTCAGGCTACCTCTGGCGAGCACATGGAGGGCTGTGCGGCCCTCCAAAGAAATGCCACCCCACACCATTACTGACCCACTGCCAAACCAGCCACGAAGGATTAAGGCAGTTCTGAAGGCAAAAGAGGGTCCAACCTGGTACTAGCAAGGTGTAGCTAATAAAGTGGCCGGTGAGTGTATTTTCCCCACTGTGAGGAAAAATAAATAAATCATCTGGCACATCCAAGTACCATCCACCTTCACAACAAGAACTTACCATTTTACTGGGAAAATCTATTTAATACTGATAATTCCAAAACATAAGGAATGCAATACATAAATTAAGTAGCCAAATCATGCTTTCGAGACTGACACCAAGGTTTTCGACATAGTATACTATCTGTTACTTAAGGATGACGCACATGTTTGCACAGTGGTTAGTATATGCTTAGAGAATAAAAGCTGCAGTGGTCAAAGGCAAATTTTAAAAGGCTGAAAATGTATTGCAAGAGAGGCTATTTTATCTCGGAATTTTTTCATGCATTTTATTACATAGCTGGATGCAGGAAGCGAAACCGACATGCTGATAATCAAATCTGAATATTTTGTGACTCAAAGGGAAATCTTTTCTCGTGACATGACTCAATAAAAATACATGACCAATAAATAAGTTATGTAGCTGATAGAAGCATATCTTTATGACATATGCAACGAGAAAAAAATCTATTTTAGCAGCGCTGTTTTTTTTTTTAAACACTCTGTAATGACCTCACACCCAAATCATTAAGGCTCACTCTATATGACGTTTTGACATCTCGAAGGTAGGTGCTTCATAGTGTCCATTCCTAAATAGAATAAAATATCTTCTTTATACTAGATGCAAGCTACAGTTTACACTGAAATATTATGTCTCCTTGTTTGTATTTTCATTTTTACTTCAGTCTCCCTTCACTGTTTTTTCTCTGGAAAACACTTATCAAGTCATGGGATTTTATAATTTAACCGATTAAATTTATTTTGCAATCAAATCAAAGTAACTAGGAGCTGGTTGAACCGAAACATACTGAAAATACGTGTTTTCATGCCAGGTGAGAAGAAGAAATCCACAGTGACTGCGGGTTTCTTCTTTCTATAATCATGGCCAATAATATCTGAAGGTATATTTAAGCTTTCAGTGATGCAGCTCAAGTAGAGGTTATATTATTTCCTCACTCTGGTGGCGTTGCTCTCTTTGGTATTAAGATACAAAAGATAAATACTGTGATGCTTTTTTTCCCCTCAAAAGCAATCTTCAGTCTAAGTATAGGGGTTAAAAAGTTAGAATTTATGAATTTTATATTTCTTTTAAAAAAGGAATACACAAGTTGGTTTTTCCTTCTCTGTCTTGCTGCTTTATGCAGCATTACTTATTTAGCAGGGTGACCAAGACAAACCATGAATCAGATGCTTAAACTGTAATGAGTTGGTGCTCTCTGGTGGACAAACTATAAAATGGAAACAAAATCTACTGCCACTTTCCACAATATTCCACCTTTTTTCTCACTTGCAATGCAGTAAAATGATGGTTATATTGTGTAACTTTACAATTAAACTGTATCTTGTTGACTAAGATTTAGAAAGCAGCTTTGTTTTATGACTCTGCGTGACCTAATTCATGTCAGGGTTCAGTGTACTCTACTCTGTTTAGTCTCAGGAAGGGTTCCAGGGCTAGGGAGAAGGAGATAAGGAAGTCTCTGTGCAGGGTTCGGATTCTGTAGTCAACATTCCTGGGGAAGAATTACAACTGGCCTCACCTCTGTTCCCACTGGAGGAGTCCAGGCCTCAACTGAGTTACTTTGGAATGCTGGTATAAGAAGCTAGTTTCTCCTTGTCTAGTAAGAACACATACCAAACACCTATTGGACACGTTTGGTGCTGTACGCTGTTCACCCGGCAAGGTTATTAACGGAGGCTGATTGAGTGAAAATCGATCTGGGTTTTTTTTTACAACAGTTCTTGCCTGCTTACTTTAAATTTGGTATAATTCAGACAGGCATCTTCAAAAGGATCATGCCAACAAAAAGTTCTTAAACTAATATAGCAATGTTGTAATCTTCTTATTTCTATAACATGCTGAAGTTAAGGGGAGTTTTGTGACCATGAAAAGAATCACACTAGCCAATTTTATGGACTCGTGTCATTCTACAGGATTTCTGCAAACTCACTCATAAATCGAGTAAAATAAATGAATAAGTTAATGACTTTAGTAACTTCTATTTGAATCATGTGATCAAGGAATTAAATGCTACTTTTGTTCTACACCTGGGCTACCAAACTTAACACGATATGTAGTACTCTTCATAGAAGTCATTAAAAAGAAGACAGATTTTAGCCAACTGTAGAATCTGTTCTTGTTGAGCGCCAAGACTTGTAGGAGCCTGTAGTGGATGATGTGACAAGACTGTTGGGATTTTAATTGCCTGAACATACAATAAGCGAGTTTCGGGAGAAGAATTCTGACATGGGTTTGCAGGGAAGGATTCATGCCTCGAGATAAATTACTTTCAGGGCCTCCCTGTTTGTTGAATTTTATAGTTTTGTCACATTGTGATAAAATTCCAGAATTACATGAGTTTTCCGCAGCTGTTTAGGGCAAAGTGGTGTGGTAATGCCCTTCCCACACGTGTTGCTCACCACTGCTCCGCTAGCTAAAAAAACGGCTATAACACTCACAAGAAAGATAAACGTAACTTTTTGGAAACAGGTTGGGTTGCAAAAAAAGCCTGGGTAGTCACAGTGCAAAAACTAAAGTAGCATTAACCACCATTCTAATAAAAGGCAACATTGTTCTTTTTAAGATAACTGTTAGCAAGCTACCAGCAGCCTGTCTGATAACCAGCTGACCACTAATGTCAGCTTAAAACAGCAAAGAGGGACAATAATCGACAAGGTAAGAATATTTACTACCCCTAACATCAACAAATGTCCATCTAACATTCATATAAAACATGAATAATTCATTTTAATAACATTAAAAATAGATATTTAATATTCTATTTTAGCAGCAGTTGGAATAGTTGTTTTACTGTTTGAAAAAAACAGTAATTTGTGATTTCCTTTTAAAAATAAGCTTTTATGTTATACTAAACTCGGGCTGCAACTAACAGTTATTTAGCTAATTGATTAATCCGTTGACTATTTATTCAATTGATTATTAATCAGATAGCAAAAGGTGCTTAATAGAAGTTTAAAAAAAAAAAAAAAAAACAGAATTTGAACCAGGTGAAGCTAAAACTATGACACTTGAGGAGTTATGGATACAGTATATTTACAAACAAAGAGGGGTTTTCATCCTAAATGCAAAAATGTATATATTTATTACAACAATTTTGGTGTAATTACAGCTTTGATTGGGTTGTTCTTGCAGCAAACGGCATGTTTTAGAGTCTGTATACTCCAGTTAACGATTATTCCATTACTAAATTAGTTGATGATTATTTAAACATTCAATTAATCACAATTTATCAGATTAAAAGTTACAGCTCTAAACTAAACATCATCAAGAGGCTTAATGTCCTAAATGTGTTAATGCCTGACATAAGTTGGGAAATCTACACAATTTGTTTGGGAACTGTTCCTTGGTCTATATAGGAATTAACTAAGTCCTACAGTTCAGGTTGATTTTACAAGTCGTTTGGAGGTAAAAGTGGAACACAAGAACATCTGACTGGGTTCATGGTCAACATACCTGTTCGTCTTCATCATTTGAAGGATTTCTGTGGCTCGCTTCTTCTTTGGGGGCTTTGTATCTGTGGTGGCGCGATTAGTTGACCCTGTTGTCGTTTCCTGAGCTCCATGGCGTTGTGTTTGGTGAGGCCCCAGCATCTTCGACCGGTCAGAGGACGCCCTGACCTGTAACAACAACACCATGGAGCCTCATTTTGTTTGTTTGTTTGTTTGTGTTGTCAACAAATACAAATAAATAACAACAACAAAAAAACATGTGCAGACTTGTCTCTAAACAGGTTGCGGCGCCTCTTCCTTATTCACCTTAAGTTTGCCATTTTTGTAGATTTTCCCCTTTTTTATGTGGATTTGGTCGAACGTCAGAAGAGCATAGATAACACTGGAAAAGTTGGGATGTTTTGCTCCTTCTCTGTAAACAATACGTGTAACATGAAAACAAGCAAACGGCCACGGCATCCTAACTCTATGTGAAAAACACAGAAACTTTGAGGCTTACCTGGTCCTAAACTCGGTGTTATAGATGTCTCGAAGCTCATTTTTGCTGTACCTGGACAATCTGTCTCCCATAAATTCAATGAACTCCAGTCCAGACTGCTTTAAATGTATGAGCTTCGGCATGTCGGCGTCCTCGCCAGGTCTCTGCCTCTGCCTCTGCCTCACCCTGCCCGGTAAAGGAAGTTCAACAGCTGGCCAGCGTTAAGCGAGGTTTCCTTCTTGTTCTTCTACTTCTTCTGGGTTTTAATGGCGGTTGGCAAATTACGATTTGATGCATTACCGCCACCAATCGGTGAGGAGCGTGGATCAGGACAAGCAAGCTGAAAAAAAACTATCAAATAACGAAAAATAATCTTACAACGTACATACATTTAAAGAACTTTTTCTTAAGAGATGAATTTCACTGTACTGTTCGATACTCATTATTAATGATGTCCTTTCTTTGTGGTATTTCCTACATTATGGTGTGGTGTAGGGTCTGCTGGGTTTCCTTAGATAGAAAAACTTTTTATCCAATTTGAATAAATAACTGAATCCGACTGCACTGTTCAATGGTTAGGATTAATTGGAATGTATGTACCTGACTTTTGTGATGCGCCTTGAGACGACATGTGTTGTGAATTGGCGCTATTTAAATAAACTGAATTGAATTGAATTGTAGGTGGGACTATAATTAACCACCTGACGTATGCAGATGATTTGAGGGTCTGGTCTCAATAAGGTCAGGAGCATGACATTATGTATAATCCACTAAAGAGTAGCATCATGATTATAGGAAAAAGAGAGGATAGGAAATAAGTATTTCCTGATTTCTATCTATACTATCTATCTATCGTTTCTTTTTCCTAACGAAATTCCCATTTTCGTGCTGCTAAAATCTCTGCAGACCCCACACACCCTGCACATAAACTGTTCAGAGCTTTACCTTCAGGTGGCGCTACAGAGCACTGTTCACTAAAACCAGCCGCCACAGAGACAGTTTCTTCCCCCAGGCTGTTTCTCTGATGAACATTCAATAAAGTACAAAACAACAGCATACAGAAGTTGCAAATGCACCTTTTTATTGGTATATATGTGTATATTGTACATTGTAAATTTGTATATTCTGTAATGCAAAAACAAAACCAAAGAGCAAAGTGTACCAGAGTCAAATTCCTTGTTTGTATGTACGAACCTGGCAATAAAGCTGATTCACGTTTTCCCATTATGTGTTGTGTTGCATTAAGTCCCGAGTGTCACATCATAAACCTACTATTTTGTGTGACGTGCTCAAATGTCCAGGTTTTAATGTCGACACTCCCTTCAGTGATGATGACGTGTAGCTAGATAACTGCGTGCCCTTTGAACAAATAAAAAAATATGTTTTTTTTATTTTTCAGATAATTCCAGGCTAACATGATCGACAGATAGCAAACTCTCTTCTAATAGCTTGTCAAGTGTGGAAATATAAATGCCTTACTAAGACTAAGATATATTTGGGACTCTGCTGCTTATAGATTGATCTTAATTAGGGGTTTTAGTTATGCTTCTGATAGTTAGAAAAATCCTTAACATTAACCTCTAGTATCATAACTCAATGAGTGTGCATTATTCAAGGTTAAGGCTTGCAGGTGTTTTCTGTCTGTATCGTGAGGAGCAGGGAGTAATATGTAGGGAGGTGTGCCACTCCTCTCTGTGCTGGTCGGAACTTCCTGAAGATATGTGCAAAACAATTCTTTAATGAAATGATGAAATGTAACTGGTTTTTTTTTTATGCTGTTGCTGGGGAGACATCCACAGATAAAATGATTGTGTATGTAACTGAAAAAAAAAAAGTGCTGCACAGCAACGTGGGACATAAAATGTAATGGAGCACAGCTCCAGTCAGACAACACACAGACGTTTCCAGGTACCAGTCTAAGTGTGATTTCTCTCTCTCTGAATTCAGACTGGTTTTAATAAACTTGTGGAAACGTACAACTGATCTCTGACTGAGGATTGTCCTTTAGGGTGCAGCATAAAAGAGTCGATGAGAGGTGAGGAGTAATGTAAGAATTAACAGATGGCCAGTGACGTTTTCCTACTTCGACAAAAGCTATTATCATGTAGGCAGTTCATGGGATTTATTTTTTTTTTTTTTTGTGAACTTTGAATTTAATTTTTTTTCTTTTTAAAGTTGGTCTCAGTATAGTTTACACAAGTTTGCATGAATTTATTTTGGAATGAATTGGAAAAAGGTCCAATTCGAAGTTATTTGTCTTCTTTTATATCAATCTTAAATCATTTCCGTTTATGTGAATGGTTCATAAATTAGAATTCCCAGCTTAACAAACAACACGTTTATTTGAAAATGAGTGGAAGCTAAGCAGGAGCAGCCAAAAAGATCAGATGTTTAAGCACAATGATATTTTGCTTCATCAGAAAAGTCTTTAAAAAAGCACCGTAGCGGAACAAATACAGGCTAACTGTATTTCTTTTTCCACATTAAAAAACCGTGGAATTACAATTTGACGTACAAGACAATATATTTTCTCTACATTTTGCTTTTGGCAGGAACATCCTAACTAAGGAACCGCACACGTTCTTCCCCAGGACGCAAACATGCACTATATACTATGTTGTCTATATTAATCAGAGTTCAAAGGAGTTTATGAGGATTTTGTTTAATTTTGTCTCATTAAATGTCTCATCAACAGAACATTAAAAATAGTAAATAGGCTACTTATCAACAAGAGAACGTATTCCTGTTCTAATACTGTGAAGTTGGCGTCCGAATCGAGGTTTCCAAGTAAAGGTTATTCCGCTGCAATTGACTCTGAGCTACCTTTAATGCTCAAGTTCAACACCCAAATACTTCTGGAGTATTTCATAGTGAAAACACAGTTTGTGAAACATTTCCTAAATCTATAAAAACTCAAAAATGGTGACTTTGAGGCGTATTTGTCATCAGACCACCATAAATGGGGTCCAGCTCAAAAATATTACCTAGACGGCTCAAACCTGGACAGAATTAGAGACTGATGGCCCATTAAAGCACAGTTTGTGATTTGTGCAATCTTTATTCTGTTTGTGAAAACTCACAAACATAAAGTGTGATTTCGAGGCTTTTACGCCAACACCTTAGATTTTTATTTGTAATCCAGCCTTCTCAAATATGAAAGTAAAATGAAAAGATTTTCATAAAATTCTTGACTTTTCACAGCTGAATCAACTACTTTAAGTGCTTTAATCATCACAGTTTTTCACACGATTCAGTGTCTTTATTGTGGCTGGAGGTAAACATATCTGCATTAAAATGTTGAAACGTCTATTCTACATTTGTTTTTGTTTTTTTGTATGAGAACAGTAATGTAAAAATTTGTGTTTGTTTTTATCTCTGATAATTAAATGGTGTTTAAAGTGTGATGTTTCATTGCTAAATACACCTTACTGTTGTGTTACTGTAATGTTAAAATATGTGTTTTCTATAATCTGCCTAGAACGCAGAATAATTCTTTCCTGATCTAAGCTCTCTGGAAGATGTAGTAATCAGGATAGAACTCTCTTTTAGAGGTTTTACAAGTATAATAGCAGTTTTATCTAGGTTCTTTGAGATTTTAGAAATACACTAAATGTTTCACAAATCACAAACTATTAACTATAATCTGTCATTGGTGTAGCATTCTCTCCTGGTTTGAGCTGTCTAGTTGATGTAGTTTTTAAAATGGATCATTTCTAATGTAGCTGAATAAAGGTTTCACATATGACAAAACTGTATTTTATGTTGTCGCTGTTTTTATTTTTTAGCTAAAGCAGAATAAAGGTGGTCCAGAGTCTTTAAATGCAGATGAATTGGAAGGTGGAAATTACAACAAAGGGGATGCAATCTGCAATAAAGAACCAAAGAAAAAGAAGGAAGCTGTGAAATCAAAAGCTCTTAGATTATGTTGCGGGGCATGTAGAACATCACCAGTAGCAGCAATACAGGTTGAAATGGGAGAAATGCAATTACGTATTGGCCGACTAAAACAGCAGCTGGTATTTTAGGTTAATGTTCAAGGACAAGATCAGTGACGTCTGGTGAAAAATATCTTACAGGAGTGTTGCGAGCACTGCAAAGCCAACATATATAGCTTTAGTTGGATTGGCAATATAAAAGCTGAATATGTACGATTACATAGTATAGATTTTTGTCCAATGGTATCTAACCCAGACATTCAACCGTGGCTCTTTGTTTGGATTCCAGCATATGTGAGAGTGGAGGGAAAACAAAGATGCAGACATTCTTGCCAAACAGTCATTGCAATCTAAAACCTTAAAACTGCAAAAATGCAAAAGAATCAATAATATTAATGTTTTAAAAAATCGGGATATAAATGATACAGGAAGACACTTGTACAGCATTGAAAACATTTGTAGTACATGTGAAGAAAACAGGAAAAAGCAGAAAACAACAGTCAATTATTACACTTCTCAGAATAAGTCAAATAGGTCTTACAAACACTTACAGTTATGGAAAGCATACATCAGGGTTATGTGATAATTGCAATTTGCCTGAATCTATACATGGAGTGCCACACATGAACCACAAAGGAGACAGCTCAAAGAATCACTAAATAAACTAAATGTCGACTATACAACTGAAATCTTTTTGGAGTTGATATGATTAAAATAAAGGCTAAAATCATGTCTTTTTTTGAAAAATACGAACTAGTTTTTTCTTTTTTTTTTTTTTTGGTCTGTCCACACTCCAGTCAAGTTGGTGGCGGTAATGCACCTTCACAGTTGGTCTGCCAACCGCCATTAAACATCAGAAGAAGAAAAAAGCTTGGAATCGGATACCAACTTCAGCGTCATTTGTGTTCTTCGATTTATAGAAAAGACCGCAGATAGCAGTTGTCGTGGTCCAGGGCGACTTAAAAAAAAAAAAGAGAAAGGACACACGGCGAAGGTACGTAAAATTGAGTTTATGTCCTGAATAAAATTATAATAATGCGTGCATTGAGTCGGTGCACCAATGCAGCTAATACATTTCAAGGAACAGGGGAGTTTGGTATTAGCATTTCTATGATGCTATTGTTAAGTAGCTAACACCCAATGCTAGTCTGGATACGTGAAGAATTACCTTACTTCACCTTGTAACGACTCAAGAAGTCACATATGAGAGGAAAATTTATAAAATGGAAAATTATGGGTTTTGTTTTTATAAAGAATATTGTTATATTCGGCGCTATCGGAAGTGGAACGCCATTTGCAACCCAAATGACCGCACACGACGGAATGGAGTCCGTATCAACGCAAAGAAAACCTAGATAGCTAACCCGTCGCCGCATGTTTCGGCATACGTTTTATTAGCAATGTAATAAGCGATTTTGCCCTTGGACATGTAACACAATTAGCCACCTGAACACGTATTAAAGTCCTCGCCTATAGCATACACCATCTAGTTTGCGCGGATTAAGTAGCTGCACATGGTCCGTGTTTGAAATGTGTACGTGGTTGTTTTTAATCAATTTTCGCTTTAGTTTTAGTCCAAAACTTCAGAATGGAAGTGTAACCTTTCAACGTTATCCTAGTTGTGTCCAATCAAATGACCAGATTGGCATATATTTTTTTTTAAAGAAGTGAAGCAATGTTTCATTGGTTTGAGTATTTCCATGTAAAGTGCAGCCATTACCCGTTAAACAGGATTGAATTATGTTTACAAAATGTTTATCAGCAGCGACATTTCTTAAAGACATACGCTCAGCAAATGGCAAACACCTGATGGTGGATAGTGGAGTTGCTTGTACATATGCACAGCTTTAACTTGCGTTAATGTTTGTGTCACTTATCAGTAGTTTATAAAGATATTATATACGGTTAAAAACATTTGAAGTCACTTTTCTTTTTTTTTTTTTATCCTGGATCTAGATATTTGGATCTTCATACTAGAGGACTACTCAATCCTTCTGGGTTCAAGTTAAGGTATGCAAGGGACTGCCCTCTAACAAAAACACCCTGAGAAAAAACTTCTTACTTTGTGCTGTATATGTGTTGAACCCAAAAACCCAAGGAGGCTTTTTCCTTTTAATTGCATAAATATTTTCTGATTTGAGTCGGAATATTTCTAAAATTCTCTTCGCTGTGGAACTCGAGGAACAAGCTTTCATTTTAGCAAAGCGACTTAATTTCAGTTGACTGCCAGCCTGTCATTTCATTTTAAGAATCCGGTTTTCCTCTGCAGTATCCCTACAATTTCAAGAGAAGAGGACCTTTTGAACAATCATTGAATTAAATTTTTTACAAAACCCAGGCGCCTTGTCTACGCAGTCGAACTCCTGAAGATGTCAAAGTTGTATTTAAATGTGGGTTGGGAAGGGACAGTACTACGAAAGTGTGGGGTCAGTAGTTTTTTTACAACAGTTGCAACAGCCTAATTTTAGCTTTCTGTAAAACATTTACAGAAAAAGGGTTTTTATTTCTGACCGTCGCTCAAATTATTGGGGGAAAATTACAGTACTGGTGGAAATGTTAAAAAATGTCACAACTGCAAGGCAGCATAAATAGCTTTTAATAAAACTGTTACTCTATTTGAGTCAACCAGTATTTGAGTTCATTATGTTTCCTGCATTATTTTCTCTTTTTTAAAACCGTGTTAACAGGCAAATTGACTTTTTATTTAAAAGTAAATCAGTATTTAAATGCTCAAGATTATTCATGAAATACTTCTTGTCGATTCTCCGTTTCACTTGATCAAATAATGTGACCAGTTATTATTTTAGGTATGATCCTAATTGGTCTTCCATTCAAAGCAGGTCTAATTACAACTATTTTGTACAAGTCTAATAGTATTTCTGTAATATGTTTGGCATTTGTGACCCAGTGAGGATCTACTTTGTATAAATCATTGGCCACAGATGACCTACTTTAAAGCTGTAATTGTAGGAATCTTGTGTCCAGGTTTGAAAAAAGCAAGTTTGTTTTCTTTCTTAATGAAAATTCATTTAAAGGTTTTTCTTTTCAGCGATTTATTTGAAGACTTGTGGTTTTTAACCTTTATTTGTTGTTCACTAGATTTCACCTCTAGCACATCAACCAAATGTGGTATTATTTTAGTCTACATAGGACAAATAAACTGCAGATTTCATAAAACTGCCGTGAGCATTTTGCAAAAAATGTTGGGTTTAAAAAAATCTCGGAAACGTTAAAACACAATTTGATCAGCATTTGAATTTGCTTTCTATGAGCTTTGTTGTGAATTTGATCTACAATTTTTCATCCACGAAACCCTTTTTTTTTTTATGGAACTTGATCTGTTCTCTTACTCACTGACATGTTTCAGGATTCAAGGCACTTTAAAGACACTTGTTCGCAAACAAACCGAACCTGTTCAGGCATTTGGGGCGCACGAAGAAAGAAAAGGATAAACCGCAACGTCTAGTCATGTCTCGCAGAAGAAGCCGCAGCCCATCACCAGTGCGATTTTCGCGCACCTGCAGCAGTACCGATCCAAGGGATTTGGAGAGAAGGATTTTTGTTGGGAATTTGCCAACGTCTGACATGACGAACAAGGATTTGGAAGACCTTTTCACTCCATACGGGAAGATAGTTGGTTAGTAAACCTACAAGCGTTCACTCGCCAATTGTTACATGTGACGGTTAATATCAGAAAACCTTTTCGCAGAATGTTACAGCTGTTGGAAAGATTTTAAATATCTGACATTAACTTAAACATCATTATTTCATACATGTTTCTACTGAAAGTTTTTCTGGAGGTGGATGGTGGAAAGCCAATTTTGTCCCACTTAAAATATTCCTCTTCCAGGCGTGTCCTTGTTTCGAGGTTATGGATTTGTTCAGTTTGAGCGCCTTGAGGAGGCTGAAGCTGCAAGAGCAGCTCAAAAGGGCCGAATATATAAAGGGTACAAACTAGGTAAGCTTTAACTGCCCAAAGTTTGAATAAATGGTCTTTGCGTGCGTATTTATTTTTAATGGGCCACAAAACCAAGCTAATGAAATAAGTTGATTTGAATTACTTTTATTGATGCCAAACGTTTAATGGACCCAATTCTTCAAAACTCTTCAAAACTCTTCAAAACTGTTAACAATCCCAGCACAGACGAAGGTGCCAATATTTAAAACATTTAAGACCAAATGCAGCATTTTGGATTTCTTTAACATTATGTATGGTATTTTTTTTTTAAAGAAAAAGTATAGGTGCAAAAATAAAGCTGGAAGCAGGCTAAAACCAGCTGGGGATGTTTTAACTTTAGAACATGTAATAAACAGGTTTTCTTTTACTGGCTGCAGCCACAACATTGTTTAATTTAACATCTTTTTCTAATTTTTCCTGAAAATGACATCCCACTCTAGCTTGTTAGAATTTTTTCTGTATCAGCTTAAAAGCTTCTGTTTTATTTCTGTATGGGATTTTTCAATTTTGTTTTCAACTTTGAACACAATGTTTGGTTTAGGATTCTGACTCTACCTGTACGTCTTTTCTGCACTTAAAGCAACTAAAACATGAAGGATTATAGATAATTACCCAATTACTTTTTAAAGTCTTAGTTTTCTGAATTACTGTGGGTGTTGTGGGTTTAATTTTGGACAAAAAGGGCAAGAGAAAAGCAAATGTTACAAAAGGTATGTTTTAAAGATGTTGCATTTGGTCTTTGTGAGTTACACACTCTTAATATGCACAGCGAACAGTTTAATGTTTAGTAATACCATTTAAAAGATATTTCACGAATGACTGATATGTAGATTATGGGATTTACGTGGCAACGTATTCATCAAATGCAAATAAAGCGGGTAAATACTTTGTGGTTCTGAAATTCGTCTGTTTTATTCGAGACTGATTTGAAAATGTTCTCTACCAATTCAAACTCGCCAGGTGGAGCGTACGGTTTGCATATTTCTCTCAATTTCAGCTTAAATCAAAATTCCCACGTAGAATTAGTTGGGTGGGCTGGAGGCTACTCTTTCATTTAACAGATCTGGCGTCTCGGTTTGCTGGCCTTTGAACTTTCGCCCAATTTGCGTTTTCAAATTTGGATCCTGGCCCTAAGTTTTCATTTGGACCGGGAAAGTCATGATGCCGCCTCTCATTTTGCGTGAAAGAGCATTAGCTGGTCTACATGTAACTGTTGTGTTCAACGTTTGGATTCATTTATTTTCAGATGTAAATATGGCAGTGGAGCGACGGCAAGCTAAACCTCAATCCCAGCAGAGCCCTCCTCGAAGGTAAAGTAACGTGAAATGAATGTGAAGAACTACCATCGCCTCTCCACTGTCGGTAAAAAGCGTGTTTAACCTTTTCATCACCTGTAATTTCTCCCAAGGGTTGAATTCCACATGATGGAAGCTACCTCACATTTGGATGAGTTTTAAATGGTTTGTTCAAGTGTTAACATTTCACACAGTGTCCTGATGTGTTGAAATAAAGAAGCGACACATTTGGTGCAATTTAAAGTGTCTTTGTCTCAAAGATTCTTGTATTTCTTCTCAGCTGCACTGCGATTTCTGTCAGATATTTCTTGCACGAGAAAAATCAGTAGGTTTTTCACCACTGAAACCTCTTTATGACGAGTAATACTCACTTTAAGACGATGGGTTTTCGAGTTTATTTGGAAATGCTCCTTAGGGCATACCAACTTTGGCATTTCCTTCCTTTAACATTAAAAAAGACATTTGTCTTGTTGACGAACAAGACCACAAACAACTTTCATTTGCTGTCTAGCATGTGTGAACAAGAAGCCAAGTGAAGGAGTCTGACAACAGCTCCATAGACCTACATGTAGCCAAAGGTTTTCTTGCTTATTCATTTGTGATTCATTGCAAAAAAAAAAAAAAAAAAAGCAAATCCCTAACACTTACGTGATGGACTATTTGTTCACAAATTTTCAACCGCGGCTCGTAATATTTGTTATTTTTTTTGTCAAAAATCTCAAAATAATATTTTGCGTGATTGTGATGAAAACCTTTTGCAATACTCATTTAAAACGTTTGCACACTGTTCAGCTGAATGGTTAGTTTGTGTAGTTTATATATTTCATATATTACAGGTAAATTGCGGATGAACAGAAGAAAAAGATCTTACTGAAATCCGTGATCTCTCCCAGTTTGTCCAAGAAAATAAAACGAAACTGAGAAATCTTCGCATCTATCGACCGAGAAATGAAAGCACCATAGGCATGGGCAGATTCATAACGCTGAGTAAAGTCTCATGGTATTGACACAACGCCTTAAAACGTGTATAAACCTCATCCAGTTGGCATGCGGTTTTAAATAAAGTACAATTACCTCAAAAGTATGCAACTGTATTTTTAAAACTGCCCTACCTTAAAAAATGAAGAGTGACGGGCCACGTCTTGTCTCTGCGTGATTTTTGCGACTAGAAATATTTTACAACAGTTAATCTTTTCTGTGAGTATGAGGAAAAGCTCAGAGCCTTCTTTCATCTCAAAGGATTTTATATTATCGGGATGCTATGATGGAAACGTGGTTTTGAAACCGCAGCTTTTTTGGATATCGCCTTAGCTTGATAACGGTAACCGGCCCATGCTTAACGCACACAGGCGGGACCTCCTTCCACCGAAACACAATCCTCTTGGATTGGACAGTATTTCAGTACAGGTGAGACAATCTGTTGAGGTTCTGTTGTTTCGGCATCGGAGGAATTGTAAGGAAATCAAAAGATTTGAAAGGTTACTCAAAATATTTTGGAGTTGAACTATTTTTGCTCTCACTTTTAGGTTGAGTGGTTAAAAATGTGTTTTTGTTAAGAAAAACTCTTCAAACTGGAATTTAAAAAGAGGTTATCAGAGAGGTGAGAAAAAATGTTCTAAAACCCTCTGAAGTGATGTATTTGATAATGATTCATTAAATGAATCGGTGTGTTGCAGCTAATGGATTTTTTTTTTTTTTTTTATGAATTTTGTTTTTGTGATTCGGAGTGAAATCACTTCAGATTTTGAAATTCAAACCTGTTACTGTTCTGTATACATTTAACGTTTTACGTTGAAGGAAAAAAACTTTCCATTTTAAATATGAACTATAGGTCGAATACTTATAGCTTTGTTACCAACGGCATTATTTTCAAGTCCACATCACAGTCGAGTTTTTCTAGCAGTAATTCTTAACCTCTCTCTCAGGCTCCCATATGGCAAAGAGGCCCGGCCTCGATCGCGCTCACCTGTTTACGGGCGTGATGCGAGGGAGCCTCGGGACAGTCGTGATGCCAGGGACTCTGCCAGGGAGCCCAGGCCAGCTACCCACTCCCGTGACCCTGAATATCGGTACCGCGCAGAGAGCAGAGACAAGGACGTCAGGGGAGATCCTCGGGATTCCGCTTACAGGTGACCTTGTTGACCCTCAGCTGCAGAATGGCAGTTCCATCACGACCTTGTTTAAACATGTAATCTTTCATTGCCGCAGAGATGAGTATGACAGGTACTACCGCAGCGGCAGTGCTGCAGAGGACTATTACAGGAGGAAGGATGAACCCTACAGGGACCCTTACTTGGATCCCTGGAATGGACGTCGTGAGCCTGGAGGTTAGTAATACAAAGTACATAATACTCTTACTGCTATCAGTTGGTTCACAGCTTCCTGTGGGTCACAGTAATCTTTTGCCTTTTAGTTAAAGCACTAATTCACAGCAAAAAGGCTGTAATCGTTCAGTCTTTTAATGGAAAGCTTTCTTGGCTAAATCCATTTGGTTGTGATGTACTTCACATGTACATCTTTTCTAGTATACAAGACTTGTAGCTAAGATCTGAGTGGGTTAGGTTTTCCATTTTATATATTTACCATGATCCAACTTTCTGCCAAACAGTAGATGATCGCGCTCGGCCAGAGGAACGTCGTCGCAACGAACTGTATCGGCAGTACTATGAAGAGCTGCAGCGGCGCTACGACACGGACCGTCCTGTGGATTGCTCTGTGATTGTTGTGAATAAGGCGCAGAAGTAAGTTCACTCTCTGTTCCGTACAGCATCAAGAGCTAAATGCCTCTCTGTAGATGCTTAACCCCATCTTGGATATTTTCATTTCATATTGCTCCTGTGTGTTTGTGTGTGTGTTTCTGTATCTTTTGCTTCTGAAACAACTGTAGGGAGTATGCTGAGACGGTCGGGCGGAAAGTACGGGATTTGGGAATGGTTGTGGATCTGATCTTCCTGAACACAGAAGTTTCTCTCACCCAGGCTCTGGAGGACGTAGGCAGAGCCCGAACTCCCTTTGCCATCATCATCACTCAGCAGCATCAGCTGCACCGCTCTTGCACTGTCAACATCCTGTTTGGTACACCTCAAGGTAATTTAAGTCAACAGCGATTCTATTGGTGAGGTTGGCCCAAGATGCTTTTGGTCTTACTTTTCAGTCTTGCATGTATTTAATTTTACTTTTGCTGTAGAACATCGAAACATGCCGATGCAAGATGCTATGATGCTGGTTGCCCACAACTATGACACCTATAAAGTGGAGAACCGTGAAAAAGAACGGGAGGAAATTGCAAGAAAGGCTGCCAAGATGGCGGATGATGTGTTACTCCGGGAACCTGACAGAGAGAGCCATCCCATTTCAGTTCTCACCAGCATCACGCTGCTGGTTGAAAACAGGTTATCTGCTCAAGCTTTGAAAGGAGAAGCAGCGACATGTTGAAATTAGAATAGTGGCTTCTAAGAAGGAGCTTTTCGTTGAGCCTTTTTCCACTTTCTTTTTCTGTGTAGGTTTTTAACCCCAGAGGAGCTGGACAGTCTCGTTGCGTACCTGAAGGACAAAAGAGCTCGTCTTGTAAGACCCTCTGAAGATTCTCTTGCAGGTAACAATGTCATTAAA
Organism: Girardinichthys multiradiatus; assembly: GCF_021462225.1. Classification (NCBI taxonomy): domain Eukaryota; kingdom Metazoa; phylum Chordata; class Actinopteri; order Cyprinodontiformes; family Goodeidae; genus Girardinichthys; species Girardinichthys multiradiatus. The sequence goes on along the minus strand of NC_061812.1, from coordinate 8,131,897 downwards.
GGACTAGTTCACATCAATATCTTTTTTGATTAAAATACTGCTGTGGACATGATTAACAGGTTTTTGACTATTTAAAGAGTTAGTGCATTCTTTCATGCTAAAAATGTAACAAACATTTCTTTAACTAGACTATTTTAAGCAGTAAATCTCATTGTCAACCAACAGCTCATGCAGCTTCTTCAGTGGCACATCATGATGTCCTCCCATCAGCTGCAGGACTCGCTCCATCTTCACTCAGCGCCTCCCAGCCAAGTCACCTGTCTGCTGGCTCCAGCGCCTCAGCCAACCCGAGTCATCAGCAGGAGCTGCAGGCTAAAATCCTTAGTCTGTTTAACAGCGGCTCCAGCCCGTTATCAGGAACTACTGGCGTCTCTCAGAGTGCCCCTCAGTCACATTCCTATAGCTCTCATGGTTCCGCCCCTTCCCAAAATCCAGCCCGTGCACCCATGCCAGGGCTAGCTCCAGGTGGATCTCAGGGTTACGGCATCCCAATGGGCCGTTTGACCCCTGCAGCTGCTGCTCAGAGACCCCCCGCATCCTCTTCAGGTATCAATTTTGACAACCCAAGTGTCCAGAAAGCTCTCGACACACTCATTCAAAGTGGGCCGTCTCTGAACAACCTGGTGGGTCCTGGGTCTGCTCAGCCGCTGCCCCAGAGATCAGCTCCCAGCATGGGCCAGGGCCCCCCCATGTCCATGTATCCTCGCCATTATTGAGGGGCCGTGGGAGACAAATGAGAAGTTAGACGCATATACCACAACCTTTACTGTGATAGATTCTTAAGCTTCGTGTTGGTAGTCTCTGGAGATGTTTTGTAAAGGTTTTATATTTCTCCTCAGTTCTGTGCTGTTAAATTTGAATGGTTTCCCTAGATAACAATGGTTTGTCTCTTCAGCTTGCTGGAAATGTTTTTGAATCTTTTAACATGTGGATTAAACAAACAGGTTATGAAGTATCTTTTGGTTTGTGATATAGATGGTTCTTTTTAGCCTTTCCCTGGTAATATTTTACAGTTTTCGATTGTGCTGTTTAATCTGTACTTTTGTTTTCATTGACAAAATGCGATTAAAAACTTCAGACACAGATTCTGTAGTAAAATGATATTGGTTTATTGCATTTTGTGCTGACAAATCTATAAAATGGAACAGGTATCGCCAGAAGCTAGAGAGATAAGCATTTGAAATATGGATAAAACAGCTTTTTTCCTTTTTTATGTACCATGAGTCACAATAGAGAATAATACATCATTTTTTAGTTTAGAATATTAACTTACACTGACACAGAAAATAAACACCTCAACACTAACTCTTATCGGGTTTTATTTACATGTAGTCCCTTCCCACCCATGCCCATAACCACCCCTGCCCCCAGCAGTTACAAGTGCAAGTGTACACACACACCCTCACAGAACTGAAAGGAACACTACAGCATTACCATTAGACTGGGTACATTATTAAGGAAAAGTCATGAACGGTTCAAATTTTATCTCTGAATCTTCACACACAGATTTGTGTGTATGCCGATTTTAAATAATTTACATCCATACAAAATATCTCCTGCAAGCCCAGTGAATTCAAATCGGTCAACTCTGGATAGTGACAGTTCCTCTGGAGGAGAATCAACGTCTCAAATGAAATTATTGTTTTTGTCATTATGCTATTCTAGTCAGTATCAGACTAAACTAGGGCTGGCATAGATAATGGAAACAACCTAACTGCAGAGTGCCTGTATTTAACAGCGTAGAACATGGTTAGATGTTCCTAAGCTCAGACACCTGTTCCCATTTCCATTTTTCTGTGCCAGTCATAAGAAAGCACATTCCCCAAAATGTCCTTTAAAAATTTGGGAAACTGCAAGCAGGGCTGATTTTGGTCAGGAGGCAGACACACTACCACTTCAAGCTGCTTGTATTAAGATTTACTTAATATTGTTGCACACTAAAGTGTTAATAGTTAAATATCAACGGTGGCTTAATATTTTCCAGAGGTTGGTAAACACCTTTCCATCATGTCTTATCTAATTCACTGGAAGAAAAAAAAAAAAAAGTTTCATACTTAACTGAGAAAAACTGCAATTGTTTTACTTTTCAATAACTTATACAAGAGAACTTTGTAGATAGATCTTCCATTTAAAAATAGATTATAGTAATATCCATCTTGGATACAACAATAGGCCAGTCCTAATAAAAGAGAACAAAATACTAGAAATTAAAGTTTCTGACTGATACAAACAGAATACTTGTATATCACAAACATCCAATATATTTTCAGCACTTTGTTCAGGGTAGTTGCATGCATGCACTGAGTTACACAACATAACTGGAGGGTGGCTCTGCTTGGACAGCAGCTTGAGGTATTCCTCATCTGACTCAGAGAGAGATTGACTACAATGCCAGAGGGATTATTGTTTTCACATCAAACATGTTTGTCTGACGGCACTGTGATCCACCGAAGGGTACAAGTATTAGCTACAGCCTGCGTCCCTTCTCTGCAATGATCTGGGACATGCTTTACCTCTGCGAACGTCCTAACGGGACAGCCGCCTCTTCCACCTGGCAACAGATGTGTTTAAGAGCCCTTAATGTCCATTTAAGAATGGAGACTGGGTAATGATCACCAGCAGATTGTATTTTTTCTTCATGCTACAGTTGTGCAGGTGATGCATCTGATAAAAGGATGTGGATCAGTAGAAGGGGGTAGTTACGTGCTGGTTTTTTTAAGTCAAAGTCAACAATTAAAGTCCAAGCAGAGCCAAGTACCAGAATTGGAAGCGCGAGTTTTATATTCTTTGATAATTTTTCAGAATTATACTGCAGTCACAGTTAAAATACAATGCTGGGTTGGATTTTGTGGCTGGGATGGTGGCTATCAGGGGGTTGGAGCAAATGTGACGAAGAGGGAGGGGGAATTCTGGGAGGGCTCACCTCACAGATTGAGTGACAAGCACAATAAATTTAACAGCTACTATTTTCTTTTAAAGAAACTGAATAAAAAAGATGTATGCATGCTAAAATGTCCAATAAAAAGCTGAACCACATCAGTAAGTCTGAATGGAAATAAATAATGTAACAGAAGTTGTCAGCCTGCTATTGCCACCAGAGGTCACTCTGACATTGTCTGCAGAGGATGTTCTTGTTGAGCTCTGCAGACTTACAGACGGCTCACCAAGAGCGAACTGATCTGGTGTCTTAATCACATGCAGGTTTAATACCCAACAAACATGCTGATAATTAATACACTGACTGCTGACACCTGGTACCAATGAATAGCAAACAAAACAAAATCTGAAAGGAAACAAAAGTGGAAAAGAAATTGCACATGATCTTACAAAACTCAGACTTTGCCCACAGTGATAGAACAGTGTACAGTAAAAGACAACACTAGTATGTTACAGTGTTTCAGATTTAAGTAATATATATTTACAAAAGTGAAATGACCCTTTCTAAGGGCAGTCTACTCGCAAACATAATCTCCTATTATGTTACGTAAATCTACTTGAGAGAGATTGAAATATAACAAGGAACAAGTGAACTCATACTTATTCATCATTCTTTTTTTTTTTGCAAATGATTTTTTTTCAAGGTTTGGCCAATTTTGGCAAAACTTTGTTCTCAAAAATCTTCTTGAGAGCGTCTGGCCACCTTCTCTCCGAGCACTTCACCTTGAACATGTAAGTAATTACTATAGAAAACCACTGAAACAAATATTGCCACATAGTACCATGCAAACAGCAATTATAAAACATTTATAATTCAATAAATAAAATAATTTCCAGTAAACTCCAATAAACTTCAGATATCATTTTGAACAAATTTAAAAAGGCTCAGATGATGCAGGTGATGCTGTCTTAAAAGAACTCAAAAAACTCCTGCGAGCAACCCCCTCTTTGTCAGTGACTAGCATGTTAAAAGGAAATCCTGATGACTTGTCGCTCAATCTTTGAATACTAGAAGAGGAGTGGCTTGTTTTCTTAATATGACAGGTGTCAAAAGTTTAAAATTTATCAAATACATCAGAAATCCTTAGATTTAAGCATTAAAACTCCAGTTTTGTTTAAATGCACAAAAATGCATATTCTTTTACCTTCACGTAGCGTCTCTTGTCTGTGGGGTAAAATATATTAATCGTAAACAGAGCACTGAGAAAGTGAGGAAAAATAGGTGGATGGTTTGCTCTCACTTATGTAATATTGCATCAAGATATTCATTATAGTATTTCTATTAAAACAGAACCCTGTCCAGAGGTCACAGGTCAAACGTGTACAGGTACAGCCTTGTTTTGATAGATAACCACCAGCAGCACTGATATGTATGTCTATACCCTTTTTCACGTCGTCTTTAGAGTTGATTCATCTCTATTTACAGTACAAATAAATTTATAGGTACTAGCAGCATTCACAACATATTATCAGACATTCAAGCAACACTAAAAACGTTAAAATACCTTTTTTACTTAGTTCTATAAACTAATTTGTTTTGCTTCCCTATATTATATATATATATATATATATATATTTATATTTATGTATACTATGTATATATACGAATTTATATTTATACTTCTACTACAAGTGCAAATGACCAAAAATAGTTTCTTTTAAGAAAAGAAACTGGAATAATGAAAGTAAAGTGACAGAAGTCCTTGGTCAGAGTGAGATGATTCTGGATTGTACGAGACTTACGAAATCTACATATACAAAATATTATGTGTAAAAAAATAAATAACATGATCACGTGAGTCCAGATTTGCAACTATTGCACATTCCTTCCAAAATGCACTTTGTTTTTAAAAATTTGCTCTCGAGTCGCCCAGACTCGGGAAACGTGTGGCTCAAATCTTCAGCTATCTCGGGGATATAAAATCTGACTGGAGAATCTACTGCATAGAGTTCATTGTTGAGAACATATTGAGTTTCAGAGCCACAGAAACCATTGTCCTCCCATTTGTATTTTAATGAGACCCTATAAAGAAATAACCAACAGCTGTTCAGCATGTCCAGCTTAGTTTGAGCAGCTGCTTTATATATATATATATATATATGTATATATGTATATATATATATATATATATATATATATATATATATATATATGGCTGGAGATTCAGTCTTTAATTGTCTATAGGGCCACTTTCAAACCATAGTTTCTTTATTATTCTGTTTTCCCCTTTTTTAGCACTTTGTTCTCATGTAATGGAATTTAATATAATTTTCTTCACTATTTCTCTGAAAAATACTTTGATTTGGCACAATAATGTATGAGAATTTGGCAAAACAGATGATATATCTCTGACAATCAAAGTGACATAAATATTTTCTCTAGATGAAAAAATAACATTTAGTGCTTTTTTTTTTAAGTGTCAAAATCTCACTTGTCACACAGTGGTGAAGATTGCAAGTGGTTTTGCTTGCGATGATGTTTACCATAATGATGGGAGCCGTTAAAGATAAAATAAATAAATACTTTTTTTTTTTAAAACAGCATTTTCAGTGTTCTTTCTGAGCGAAGGAGCCTTTTCTCTCCACTTAGAAGCTTTTCAGTTAGTCACAAAAATACTACACTCATACTGGACAACGCATCAGAGCTTGTACATTATTTACAGTGAATCACACAAGGGTTCGAGAGGTGCTGGCAATCATAACATCCTCCTAGGGGTGGCGGGGGGCTTTGTAACTGTCTCCCCACTTTGCTGGCACCCCAGTCTTCTGCTAGGAGATTATTCACAGTTTTATTACGTGTCAATCTCAACAAACTAGCCTTGTACTTTGTTTTTTTGTTTTTTGGCACCAACAGTGGCCCCAGAGATAAACAGCCACTTAGAAATGAGCATAAAGAAATCTCGGAGGGAGAAAGTGACAACAGTAACGGAACAAGCGGAGTAAAACTTATACAGTGGTTGAGAATGTCATGCTAAAGAGTGAGCAGGTTAAAGATAAGACGGCAGAATAGACCCATTTTTCAGTCCCCCTGGTTTATGAGTTTCACAGTTCATACTTCCCAACTGTACTCTCCTTCATCCTTCAACTGGTGGTCCTGACTGTGGGGTGCGGAGTCCTTCATGAAAACTCCCACACCCGAGACAACAGTGTGAGGGGAGAGTCCGATCACCACAAGGGAACTAAAGAGATCTAATCCTACGATGAGTTTATTTCAGCCAGATAACATTTGTGCCGATTAGAAGTCATGTCTGTCCCACTCTTGTGTTTAGAAAGACAAAAGAAAAAACCCCACAGAGATTAAAACAATAACAGACATATACATGCAGGGGTTTTCACACTTCAGCTAAGAACCCACACTCACCAACGCCTCATCCCGACCCAGTTACAGTGGATTAAAAGAGAACATGAACTAGTGGAGAAAGGTTTAATTTGCTATTGAGTTTGTAGTGTGATGGTTTTGGATTCACCTGTCTGCTGTGGATGAGGCAGAGGGAGAGGCGCTGAAGCTGAGCGGGCTATTTGTTGGGTGTGAGAGCAATACAGCACAGAAATAAACAAGACCTCAAAATGAAGCAATGTCGAGTACAGCTGACATCGGAACAGAGGAAGGGGATTGAAGAGGGAGAGGGGGCTGCTCTTTCAGGAATAGATGGTGATGACCTCGCGGCCTCCTCCGCGAACCAGGAGGACCCGGTTTAGGCCATCGGTGAGGACCTCAAGGAACTCCATATCTGTTAGGGAAAGGTTAAAGAAACAACTGGAAGAAAATTAGCTTTTTCAGAAGGGATTTTTCAGGGTGCACTTTGTTGTTGTGGCCTGTCAGTGTATATTGCATTCAAAATCGTTTTCAGATTTTTGTTTAAATAGGGAAAATCATTGCCTTTACTCTTTATACAAAAGATCTAAGCTTAAGGGTGGAAAGAAACTGTTAAACGACACAACATGCATTCTTTATTCAGATATTCAGGACGCAGTTTTGTCATGGACTAAATTACACTGATGCAAAATAAAGTGTGTTCAAATAGTTTTTAGTCCCACTTAAATCGGTCAGATTGTCAAAGAGGTTTTCATATGAAACAAAGATAACATTAGCAAAGATCAATAAAACAACTTGTAAAAGATGATTTAATTTATGAAATTAGTTTCTGCTATTTATGAAAAAAGCCATCCAAATCAACCAGGCACTGTGTGGAAAATTAATTATTCCCTTTGTTAATTCATAAATTAACTGTAATTAACCAAAACAGCTGAGTTCAATTTCACAAGTCACATACAGGCCTGAATACTGCCAGAGCAGTAGAATCAAGAAACAATTTAAATAGAAGCTGGATGACAACATGAAGTGGCTAAAAGATCTCTAAGAACGACACATTTTGTCTCAATCTAAAAAATTTCTAGAACAGATGGGGAAAAGTCATTGACCTCTATCAGTCTGAGCTTCCCAGGAGAAAATATTAAATTAATCCAATAGCACATCAGTAACTCATCCAGGAAGGTTTGCAAAACACAATACAATATTGTTAGGATTAATTGGAATGTATGTGCCTGACTGTTGTGAAGTGCCTTGAGACAACATCTGTTGTGAATTGGCGCTATATAAATAAACTGAATTGAATTGAAAACTGAATATTTAAAGCACTGCAGCCCTTGCCTTAGTGAAGGTCTTCATTGTTTGGAATACAACAAGAATAAAGAGACTGGACAAAAATGGCATCAGTGGGAGTGTTCATAGGCAGAAACCACTACTGACAACACAAAGATGTATCTGGTGTTAACTTAAACAGTGTTGCAGAAAAAGAACATCATACCAACAGTCAAACATGTGAGTGGTAGTGTGATGGTCTGGGCTGATTTGTTGCTTCAGGACCTGGACAACTAGGTGTAGTTGATGGAATCATAAATTCTGCTATTTACCAGAAAATCCTGAAAGAGAATGTCTGGTGTTCAGTTTGTGACCTTGGTCTCAAGTGCACTTGGGTAATTCAACAAGCCCACCTCTGATCCAAAATAAAGGTTCTGGAGTAGTCTAGCCAAAGTAAAGACTTAAATGAGATGCTGCGTCATAACCTTAATCAGGCCATTCATGGTTGAAAATGCTCCAACGTGGCTGAATTAAAACAATTCTGCAAATAAGAGTGGGCCAGAATTCCTCCACAGCAATGAGTGCAATTTACCTTTTCACATAGGGAGAACATATACAGCTCTTGGTCTGGATGTATTTTGACTCTGAATAAATTAAATCATCACTTGAAAACATCTTTCTGTATTTGCTGTTTTATGCTACAAAGTTAAACAGTAAACCTTTTCATGATCATTTTGTAACATTAAATAGCAGAAACTAAATGTTTTATTATTTTTTTAAAAGTTTTTATATGCATGGAATTGTGCATTTTTAAACTGTTTTTGTGGCACATCCTGAACATTATTTTCACAGTGGATAAATAATGTTTGTACTGAACTTTTCAGGTTAGTCCAGTTGTGTTCTGTAGGAACCAGTGCGTTTCTTAAACTTTCAACTTGAGATGCTCTACAGTGAAAACTGTTCTCCTTCCTTCTGGTAGGTTCTTTTATCACTGAAGAGAACTTTTTAAAAACTCCCAGCATGTCTGTTAATGTCACATCCCCGGCCATTTTTTAGTTACTCAATTTCCCAGATGGCTAAGCCTCGCAAGAGTCCTGCTGGTTTTATACATCCTTCATTTCAATTAGTGGGACCACAGAGGTTCTGGCTTCCACAAAGCAATAGAAGTAGAGTTATAGCTTTTCGCTGATCGTTGCAGTATGACCACAGAGATCAGGTCTTACTCTTTATCCTAGCATGTGAAATTATGGACATGAGAGTCTTACCTGACAACAGTTCAAAATGCTACAGCTAAGGGTCAGAATACTTTTGGTAAGAAGAGATTTCTGTTTTTTGCTTCTCAATACATTTTAAGATAATTGAAATAAATACATCTTTTAAGATGTGAACATTTTTGCTACCCATGAAAAATACTGTATGTGTAAGAGGCTTTAATATAAAAATGTTTTTCTGGCAGCAGCATAATCTTACAATAAAAGAATTAGAACGTTCTACCTTTGTTTACAGTTCATCCAATGCTAAGAATTTTTTTTTTTTAACAAACTCACTTGTGGTACAGTTGGTGGTATCCATTACTATCCCTTCAAACATATGTAACTGAAGCATTATTTATGCATTATTTTTATAACTTGATCAGAGGTTTCTAGGAACGTCCAGTTAGTAAACTAATGTTTAAGGTTGGATCAGAGAGAAGACAGTCTTGCCAGAAAAAAGGGTTGTACCGTCAAATGTGCCATCTTTAATTTAAAGAATCAGTTGCATCTTGGCATGGTCCTTTTTCCCACTGAATAAATTTACTGAAATTAAAGTTTGGAGTTCTGTAAACCTTTTATTGAGACATTTTGCTAGTGCAATAAAAGATGAACATATGATTCAAGCTTTTTACACATGGTCACCAGGGGGGGTGCAACAGCCTCGTCTGCATCTGCACCAGTAAAGCAGAGACTGTACAAGTCGTTTCTGTATTATAGTTGGAATGAACTGAATACAGGAATGATACTGCTGTTTATCTTTTGGGGTCTTAATGAGTGGGAAACTGTTGTTGACAGCTGGGAATACTTGTGTCTTTAAAACACAGAGCTGCTCTGACTGACACATTGAAGTAGTGGTGTCCACACTTTTTGCCACAGGGGTCAGAACTGTAAAGTTTAAGGTAATTGCAGGGCACAAAATTTAGATTTTTATTTTTTTCTTAGAAGAGAAAAAATGTTTTGTGAAATGTTAGATTTTTACCTGCCGAACAATACACAATACACACAATGCTTTCATACAATAAATAAGTCTGATTTCAGTGGAATGGACCTTTAAATCATCATAGATCAAAAACATAACATCTCACAGGTTTGTCTTGTCTACAAAAAACTGCAAACAATGTTCTATGTGTTGGTTGTTTTCTGATAGCTTGTCTGAATTTTTTGTGTGTATTCTCAACAGCAAGAACAGATATTGGCGGGTTTTTCTCCAAAAACTCCTGCTTTGGAGTAAACAGTCACTGGTTGTTTTTTTTACTATTTACTATCAAACTGAATAAAGCAAAAAAATATGGTTGATAAAAGATGAGTACTGTGTTGTACCTTCCATTGTTAGAAAACTTAATTTGTATCTTTTTCATAAAGCATCAAATCAATAAATATTTACCAGTGTCTGTCTCCTAAGTTATCACCTATGACCATCCCCTCATTCAGCCATTGTGCAGTTTTCTACTTCCAAGCATCTCCAGTATCTCTGACTTAATCTGTAGATCTAAGTCTTCTACTTGTCTGCTTGATCCAATCCCAACTGCTCTGGTCAAGTCTTGCTTTCAACCTCTCCGCCCCTTCATAACTGCCATTATTCACTCCTCACTTCTGAAATTGTCCCTGCTATCACTCCTATACTGAGGACACCTGGATCAGATCCCGACAACTACAATAACCTTCGCCCCGTTTCTAATTTGCCCTTTGTCTCTAAAATACTTGAAAAAACAGTTGTCTCTCAACTTCACTCCTATTTAACTCACAATAACCTATACAAACAATTCCAGTCCAGTTTCTGTCCTCACCACAGCACTGAAACTGCTCTTCTAAAAATCACCAGTGATCTCCTGATGGCAGCTGACACGGGTCTGCTTTCTGTTCTTGTTCTTCTGGATTTGAGTGCAACCTTCGATACAATTTCTCACTCAATCCTTCTCCACAGGTTATCTTCAATTGGCATCTCTCACACCCCCTTGACTGGTTTCATTTTTATCTTACTGGCTGCACTCAGTTCATACAACAAAGTCCTTTGCTCCTATCTATCTCCTGGCTCTGTCCTGGGACCCCTACTCTTTATTATTTACCTTTGTCCTCTTGGCAATATCTTCAGAAACTTTTACATAAATTTTCACTGTTACTTGGATAATACCCAGCTCTATTTATCTAGTAAGCCAAATTCTATATTCCCTCCTTCTGCCTCTCCTTATTAAATAAAATCCTGGTTCACCTCTAATTTCCAAAAACTTAACAGCGACATTCTCCTTGTGGGAACAAAATCTGTAATTTCCAAAGCTGACAGTTTCTCACTTTCAGTTGAGAATTCCTCTGCCTCTCCCTGACCTCAGGTCAAGAGCCTGGGCGTCATCCTTGATAGCACTCTGTCTTTCCGCTCTCACATCAGTAACATTATTCGTTATGCATATTTCAGCCTAAGCAATATTAATCACATTTGCCCCTCTTTCTCAAAAACCCTGCCTCTATTCTTATCCACAGCCTTGTCACCTCCTGCATTGATAACCGTAACTCTCTTCTCTTTGGTGTTCCCCAGAAATCTCTCAATCAGCTTCAAATGTCTCAGAACTCAGCTGCTTGTAGCATTACCAAAACCCCCTAATTTCAGCACATCACCCCAGTCTTGCAGCAGCTCCACTGGCTCCTTCTTAAATTCAGAATCCAATTCAAAATCCTTCTGTATGCATTCAAGGCCATCCACAATCTCGCCCCTCACTACCTTTCTGATCTTCTTCTAATTGCTACTCCCTCTCGCACCCTCAGATCTTTTTCTTCCATCCACCTCAGCCCACCTCAGTACCATGAAACAGAGCGGGTGAAAGCTCCCAAACTCTGGAATTCCCTCCTTCCGGTCGTTTGTAATACTGACGTTCTCCCTCTGTTTAAATCTAGTCTCAAGACCCATGTGTTTACTGCTTACATGCAATGATTGTTCTGCTCTGTGTCTTGTAATTTTGTGTTTGTTCCTCATTTATCTGTACAGTGTCCTTGAGTGTTTTGAAAGACGCTTTGAAATAAAATGCATTATTATTATCATTAATATATTTTACAAACATTTTTTTTATATGTATCTGCATCAACCTCCTGAGCTGACAAACCAAATTAGTTCCATTTTTGTACTGTGGTCAACAAAATCAGTGAAGGATGCAACTGACCTTGGGCAGCATTTTTGAACACTCCTGCATTAGAGTCTCTGGTTCTATCCTGATAAAGGATACAGTTTTCGTCACCGGCCCGGTTCTTGGGTGCCCCTGGCATGTTCAGGAGGACTAGTTTGGCCTCTGAGGACTTTTTAAGTATGACTTCATTCAGCCGGAGCGCTGTGTGCATACGCCGCACGTTAGACTGGTTCCTGAGAGTAGACAAAACGAGAAAGGAGGTCAAAACAATAGACGCTGGTCAGAGCTTTGATGTTTCAAAGCATTGTGGGATGCTCAGAGGTGATATAGATGACAGACGCACATTCACACATTCTTTTTTATAATATTGTCATCTTATGTGCCTGACTTGGTCAGTATGAGATTTGGATTGATGAAATGAGGTTCATGAGGCTTTCAGTACTTACAGGTTCTCCCACTCTCTGCAGCATTACAAGAAGAGAAATAAATCTTTTTCAAAACCAAGTTTTTAGAAAACATGATCCCACCTAAAAACAAACTCAACATCTTGTGTCCTACGATTGTTTGATGACGCTTTTTTAATAATACGATGGAGTTTACCTTCACAACAGCTAATAGCTTGTTAAGCATTGCAAAGCACTCACGGCTTCATGTTGAAGATGTCTTTGATATCCTCTGTGGTCACTCCAAGAGGCTTGGCTGCCTCACCGTCACACTTCTCTGTCCAGGTCCTTTGGATCTGCTCCCCAGGACTCTGAGCCTCCTCTCCAGGGGTCATCGGGGTCGCTGGGGTGGCAGGGCTGGCTGGGGTTGTGTTATCGTGGATTAGCTGTACCTGAGCAGGGGGGGACACAGGGGAAGAGGCCGACTTTGACTATGAGACAAGAGGAAAAGAGGACGGATGTGGATTTACATATATGTTAACATGGAACATTCAAAAAGCCACGGTAGAAGTGGAAATGTAGGAATGCAGGTAAAGTTACAGAGAGCCACAGTGTTTGAAAAAGGAGAGGAGGGAAAAATGGGATTAAAAAGTGCTGTTTGTGTTTCTTCTGTACATTACCTGTTTGTGCGAACATGCAGATTCTTTATAAAATAAAAATGTTATGTCATTTATGTTTGCCTACCTAATCATGCTACTAGCATGTATGCTATAGTAACCGCAGCCCTTCATTATAGGAAGTACTGTGGGCATTAATTTAGACCTCAGAAATAAACCAAGCATCTTCCAAAATAAAACACTTTAATTCATGTTTCATTTTTATTATTCAACTCATGATGTTGTATAAAGAATTTGTTTTGTCCCAATTAACTTTTTGTGACCATGCAAGTGATTTTCACCCTAAAAACAAAGTCAGCCATGCTCTCTGGTTGAAGCAGATCCTACCTCCTCTTCAGGCTTCTCCTCTTTGCTGGTGGCAGGCGGCTCCTCGGTCACACTCAGCTGGGTGGTCACAGCGGCCGGGTTCTTACGCCGGATAGATCCGCGGGATGAATCGGTGATGCTCTGGATCTGTGAAGACACAAATAAAGAGAGAAATAAGAGAGAAAAGAGGTGCGATAAGTAGAGATATTCATTTGCTCTGCTTTTATTATTACACTGACAAGATGTTTGATAAAACAATGTTTCATTACATGTATTATATTTAGAAGCAACAACTTACAGGAACTAGTTACGGTCTGACCCTATTAGTGTCTCACATTGCTGTGAGACCTTTTGGTCCACTATTGCAACATTACTACTATGTTACTTCAATTCATTTAGATTTGCAGGTATTTGTTTTTATGACATCCTGCCATGGCAGCATCTGGATTCATCCCATTTACAGAGATTCTGTTGTAGATTAGTTGCTGTGCTTGGGATTGTTGTCCTGTTGATAACCCAGTTTGGGCAAAGCTTCAGCTGTTGGACAGAATGCTTCACATTTGACTCTAAAGTTGTTTGGCATACAAAGGACTTCATGGTCAATGGCTGCAAGGTGCCCAGGTCCTATGAGTTCGGAACAAGCTCATATCATCATCCCTCTGCCACTGTGCTTTACTGTCCCTGTTGGTAGGAGGTTGATATTACCACACATTTCACTGCACATTATGGCCAAACATCTCTACACTGTTCTCATTTATTGAGACATGGTTCCAGATGGTTAATTTAGAAGTCACTTTGTAAAGTATTCACATACCTTTAACTTTTTCACATCTTCTCCCATTGTAAACACAAATTTTCTCCAGTTTATTGCGATTTTATGTGAAAGACCAACATTCGATTGCAAAGTGGAAGGAAATGGTTGATGGTTGAAGATTCTAACCAAAAAATCTGAAAAGTGTGGCATATTTTAGCTTCCCTTAGTCACTGATTTGTACCACCGTATTTCACTGCTTTATGACTGCAAGTCTTTTGGAGTTTGTCATTGCCAACTTTGCACATCCAAAGACTGAAAGTTTGGTCTATTCTTAAAGAACAACTCAAGCTCCGCCAGACTGGATGCAGAGTCTCTGTAAACATTTTCAACTCTTGCTACAGATTTGTACTGGAATTCAGGCCTGGAACTTAACTGGAACACATGAATATGCTTTGTTCTTAACCATTTCATTGCTGCTCTGGATTTGTATTTAGGGTTGTTCTGCTGCTATTTCCACCACACATGGCGTTCTGCATGTAGGCAGGAAGGTTTTGCTGTGTGCCCTACATGACTTTAAAACTTTAAACAGAATATCTTTTGGCTTTCTTTCAACAATGTCTTTCTTCAGACTACTCTACCAAAAACACAAAATTGTAAACGTGCATGACACACAGTTGGCCTGACCACAGCCTGAACTGCAGATCTTTGCAGCTTCTCTAGCAATATCATGGGCCTCTTTAATGCCTTTCTGATTAATACTATTCTGGCCAAGCCTTATCAGTTTAGGTGGACAACCATGACTTGGTAGATTAGCGGTTTGATTTACAGATGATGCATTGAACAGTGTTGAGAAATCACAAGCTGTGAAATGTTCAAAGCTTTTGATATTGTTTTATCATAAAACCCTACTTTAAACTTCTCCAGAACTTTATCTCTGACCTTTCTGGTATGTTCCTTTGTCTTCATGGTAGTATTGAAACATCTGTATTTACACTAAAATTAAACTGTACACAGGTCGACTATATTTAACATCAACATCATTATTTTTAGTCTTCACATCATTTTTTATTTATTCCTTCCTTATTTTCTTGACTTTTTTAGTAAAAGCTGTAGCTGTTTTTCTCCAGATTGCTTACAGAGCAGAGTCCCCTCCCTCTGCTCTGTAAGTTTCTTCACCTACAGCAGCACAAGCGCCATGCAGGGGACCAGGGACCACTGTGAAGCCAGATAAAAATATATGAAATATATATTTTTAATGCAGCTCAATATCCTCTGGTATTTTTCCTGTAATTAACTGTACAGTTGCCTGCCTTTGTGTGGAAGCCCAAATTAATTTAGCCTTATCCTGTTTTAATCACATTTTATTGTGTAAATACTGTTAATATCAAAATGAAGCAAGTTTAACCAGGACAAATTCCTAAATGGTAAATTAAGGCCATACTAATCATTAAAAAAAGCCAGACTCTGGGTGGCTGCTTCTGTATATGGGGCGCCTTCTCAACCGTTTTTCCACGCACTGCTCCTCTCATTATCACATCTTGATCAAAAGGTGTAAGAGAAACAGACATGTTGAAATGGCCTTATGATCCTTTCCAGATTCATAGATGAACAATTTCCTCAACATTATTACTGATTTTGTTCCTCCTTTTCATTGTGTTAACTCAAACCTGTCTGGTCACATTGCTGATGATAATTTAATCTTTTTATAATTGATTGACTATACTGACAGTCTCAGAAACGTTGTTTTCCCTATGACTGCATAATATAGAGGAGTACCACTGAGACCTAAAAATCGTATTTTTCCACCTCTGTCAAAATATTGTCATGCTGTCAAACACAACATCAGAACACTTGCTGTTCTGGCTGTTGTCAACTCCCTGATAGAGAGGATAAATATGGTGACCCACTGCTCTGATTTAACACAAGATCTGCTTTTGTCCAGAGGGTTTTGTGTGTCATTTTAATTCAACTCAAGCCAAGCAACGCCGAGTCGGCTTGTCAAGTCATGTCAAACTAATGTGTGCATCTCTGTGTGCTTCTAAAAACAAAACTTTGACATGAACAAACTTCCTTGCCTCCCTCTCGCGCTCCGTCTTGGTAAGGTTGATCTGTTTCAGCATCTGTGAGCGTTGTTCCATCACCAGTGTCTTCTCGTACGTGTAGGCTGAGATGTCACTCTCATGCTAAGGGAAAAATAAATATTAGTTTAATCACACAGGGTTTATTCTGTTCTTCATACATTTCTAAGAGACCATGCTAGTTTCCTGTTACACAAATGCAGATTTGAAGGATATGTCCTTCCCCTAAAGCTAAAAAGTGTAAAGGACTTAGGGAAAGTCTGAAGGATGCTGTGCAAACTAACATGTATTTAGTGCACAATGAAACTCATTTTTTATGCTTCAGTAGTAGAATACACAGCAACCATTTGTGGCTTGCATGAAAAATTGGCAGTTGTGTTTACTGAAGCAACTCGTTGAGGCATTGCTGGATTTTCTAATTACTTCCCCAACTGAGTGGTTCTGACATTAGTGCTTATGAATGTTCTTGAATGCGTGTAGTTTTACGTACACAACTGTTTAGTCCCAGCTTGGAAAAACTCACCATTTCAACAACTTCCACCATAGCATCAATACGGAGGTGATACAAGAATGTAGTCAGGTCCTTTTTCATCTGGATGCTGTTGTCGTCCATCTGGGCCACGGTGAAGATGCGCATCTTGCACTTCCTCCAGACCTAAACATTCAACAACATAGTTTGTCAATTAATTAGAGCATCTCCAAACTCTAAAATTTCTACAATCAATACAATCTTTAAGCTGCATTTTGCTTGGTTATAATTGCAGATTAGACATCTTGAAAATTTTTATGTGTTCTGCCAGAACTTGGATTTTGCCAGTATTGTCAATATTCACTTTGTTTTGTTTTTAGTGTGGTGGGAACTGTCTAAATATTAAACAGTACCTTATGTTGGCGGAGCAGGAAGGGCAGAAGCATCAACATGCCTCCGTCATGAACGATCCACCATACATCAATGTGACCCTCGGTGAAGCGTTCGCCATTGGACGGGAATGCTGAAATGTTCTTTGGTACGAGCAAAGCGAGGCGGGCAATGGTGGTTTCTCTGACCAGCTCTGCACATAAGGCAGCAAGGTAAAGGTAAAGTCTCAAATGTCTTCAGTTTGCACTTTGTTTTCATCAGTTTCCTGGCTTCAATCTTATTTATTTAATGCATTTTTGCAGGTTCAGATGAAAACACTGGAGGAGGAATAAAATATATAAAGATGCTTCCTAAACCATTTAGGTTGGTGCAGAGACATAAAAGTGCTGGGGAAAACATGTAGTCCTGATCTGGAGACATTTTCCATAAACTGTAAACCGTTTTATTCACCGAGAGAGTTTTCCTCATTTATAATAATTGGCTCATATTTTCCACCGCATGGCTGTACTTCTGCCGCAGAAAAACATCTCGCCGAGCTGATTACAGACGTGGAGAAAAAATAACCTGAACCTTTCATCATAATACTGGGAGATTTTAACAGAGCAAACCTCTCCAATGAACTCCCCAAATACAGATAGCATATTAAGTGTCCCACCAGAGAAAAAAACACACTGGACCATTGTTACACAACTATAAAGGATTCATATCATGCTGTTACCAGGGCTGCTCTGGGTTTTTCAGATCATTGTCTTATCCACCTCATCCCAACCTACAGACAAAGACTAAGAGCTTCCAAAGCCAAGGTTCACACTGTTAAGAAGTGGACTGAGGAATCAAAGTAGATGCTACAGGCCTGCTTTGAATGCACAGACTGGACTGTTTTTGAAACTTCAGCCACTGACTTAAACCGACTAACTGATGTGGTGACATCATACATCAGTTTCTGTGAGGACGTGTGTGTGCAGACCAAGACCTTCTGCACCTTCGGGAACAATAAGTCATGGTTTACTCCACACCTCAGGAATCTGTGCAGGGAAAAGGATGAAGCTCACAGCAGTAGAGATTGGGCGCGGTACAGGCAGGTCAGGAACAGACTAACAAAGGAGATCAAAGCAGCTAAGAGAAGCTACAGTGAGAAGCTTATGAACAGCCTTTCTACTGGTGACACTTCAGCTGTATGGACTGGTCTGAGAAACCTGACTGTCTATAGGAGCCCCCCCACCCATCCTGAACAGAGTCGTCTCCTGGCCAACCGTCTGAATGGCTTCTACTGCAGACATGACAAGAAGCCATTCACACCTCAAACCATCTCCTCCACATCCCATTCAGGAACAAATTTGACCCGTAAAACAACCAACCCCCTACCTTCAGATCCTCTGCCTGCACTAAAGATCTCTGAGAAAGATGTAAATAGGCTCTTTCAGCGCATGAAAACAAAGAAAGATGGAGGACCTGATAACGTCTCCCCATCATGCCTAAAAGCCTGTGCACATCAACTCGCCCCGATCTTCACAAGGATCTTCAACAAGTCACTGGAGAAATGTGAGGTCCCCTCCTGCTTCAAACAATCCACCATCATCCCAGTGCTCAAGAAACCCACCATCGTAGGATTAAATGACTACAGGCCTGTAGCCCTGACATCTGTGGTCATGAAATCCTTTGAGCGGCTGGTGCTGAAGCACCTGAAAGACATCACAGGCCCCCTGCTGGACCCCCTGCAATTTGCTTACCGAGCAAACAGGTCAGCAGATGATGCTGTTAACTTAGGTCTACATTTCATCCTGCAACACCTCGACCGTCCAGGGACGTACACCAGGATCCTGTTTGTAGACTTCAGCTCGGCCTTCAACACCATCATACCAGACATCCTCCACCAGAAGTTCACCCAGCTCAACGTCCCAGCCTCCACCTGTCAGTGGATCAACAGCTTCCTGACGGACCGACAGCAGCAGGTGAGACTGGGGAGCATCTTCTCCCGCAGCAGATCAATAAGTACTGATGCCCCCAGGGGTGTGTTCTATCCCCACTCCTCTTCTCCCTCAATACAAATGACTGCACCTCAGCGGATTCATCCATGAAACTCCTGAAGTTTGCAGACGACACCACTGTCATTGGACTGATCCAGGACGGTGATGAGTCTGCATGCAAACAGGAGGTGGATCGGCTGGTACACTGGTGCGGTCAGAACTACCTTGAACTGAACCCACTCAAGACTGTGGAAATGGTGGTGGACTTTCGGAGAACACCACCCCCATACACCCCACTCACCATCCTCAACAACACCGTGTCAGCTGTGGACCACTTCAGGTTCCTAGGAACCACCATCTCTGAGGATCTGAGATGGTCTTCACACATAGACACTGTTCAGAAGAAGGCCCAGCAGAGACTGTACTTCCTGAGGCAACTCAAGAAGTTCAACCTTCCACAGGAGCTGCTGGTCATCTTCTACACTGCCATCATTCATTATGTCCTGTCTTCATCCATCTCAGTGTGGTTTGGCTCATCCACAAAACAGGACAGGTCCAGACTGCAACGAATAATCAGGAATGCAGAGAGAATAATCAGGGCTGACCTTCTCTCCATCCAGGACTTATACAGGTCAAGGGTCAGGAAAAGAGCTGGAAAAATCTCTGCAGACCCCACACACCCTGCACATAAACTGTTTAGAGTTTTACCCTCAGACCGTCGTTACAGAGTTCTGTTTACAAAAACCAGCCGCCACAGAGACAGTTTCTTCCCCCGGGCTGTTTCTCTGATGAACATTTAATAGAGTACCAAACAACCTCATACTGAAGATGCAAATCCACCTTTGTATATGTGTATATTGTATATATGTATTTATGGACATAAGGATATATGCAGAATATATCTTATAACACAAAAAAACAAAAAGGAAACCCAGGGTGCAAAGTGTACCGGAGTCAAATTCCTTGTTTGTTGTATGTACGAACTTGGCAATAAAGCTGATTCTGATCCTGAAAAACATTTCCTAAATGCCAGAATAATAAAAGAGTTTTATTTTTATTTTTTTAGCAACTGTGCACGGTAGCTAAAGGGCAATTTAGAGTGACCAATTAACCTAACAGGCATGTCTTTGGACTGTGGAAGGAAGCCAGAGTACCCAGTGAGAACCCACGCATGCACAGGGAGAACATGCAATCTCCATGCAGAAAGATGCCCGGCTGGGAGTTGAACCCAGGACCTTCTTGTTGTAAGGCAACAGTGCTACCAACTACGCCAATAACGTTTTGTAAAACTGTTTAAAAAACTGTAAAACTGTTTTTACTTAAGGAGAAGCATCTTTGACCATGTTCCTACGAGCTTACAGGATAATATTAATCAAGGATGAACTGTCTTGGCTATTTTGGAAGTTATTATAGGTTTCTTTTCCTTCTTTACAGCGTACCAATGAAGTTCCTCCAGGTCTGGTGCTCGTCTCCTTGCTTCCAGTTGCGTGGCCAGGAGACCAGCACAGCATTGTGTTTCAGGCCTCCCAGCCCGCTGGCCTGCAACAGATGAGATGTAGCATCCCGGAGGTTTGAGGAGACAGTCACCTGACAGAAGCCCTTCACCTTTTCAGTCTCCATTAATTTGCGCAGTGCCTGCAAAGTACGACAAAACCTATCAACTAAAAACCTGTACAGAATCTTACTAAATGCAAAAATCATTAAATCTGACCGTGGTTAGATGATCACATGTAAAATAATAGTTTAAAATGTACTCCTTTCTAATTTCCATGAAAAATACAGATTTGCAGTATAAAACAGATAAAAAATATAAAAATATTTTAAGAAATTAATGTAGGAATTTAAATGGGTGCAGAGGATTTAGTATCTTTAACTTTTTTTTAAACTATGTTGATCAGAGGTGGCAGACTGTCAGCAGACTGTCAAATGCTCCCTACCTGATCTGCACGTTGAGCCTGCTCGTAGTTCACCAGATAGGTGCCACCCAGAGCCGTCCCAACGATGGTGAGACCTTTGCCTGCCTTTAACTGGTTGGTGAGTGACAGCAGACGAGGCTGTTCCACATTCTGCTCTGCATCTGTACTAACTAGCACCAGCAGCTGAGGCCTAATGGGAGAGGAGAGCAAAGGACATGAAATTTAGGGCAAACACAAAGTAGGTGAATGAGACAGACAAGAGCAGGGAGAGATCCTTCTTGGAGAAAGAAAGATATTAGAAAATGTCATGAATGATTCACGTGTTGATTAGAAACATAATAAAACAAAATGGCATATTCGTGTGTGTCATACCTCCAGTTCTTGGTGTGTGGCGGGCCTTCCTCTAGGCGCATGAGAGCGTACCGTGCAGCGCTCAGAGACAAACCTCGTATCCCATCACCCCATTCTTTCTCCGCACTGTGACATGACCAATATTTGTCAGTCATAACATAAACAGTTTTGTTACTTCATATTCAAATACAGAGTTCAAAAGGGCAAAAGATGCTGAGATGCAGCCTCTGTTAGAAATAAAGTTTTATGAAGATACAGGGCCTTGCAAAACTATTCTTATGTCTTGAACTCTTTCATGTTACAACCACACATTTTAATATAGCACATAAGTTTGAAATGGAAGAAAAATAATACAGTAAATCCAGTTGTTCTGTGAATACTTCAGAGGTTTGATGCAGAATATTAGTCAACAGACAACATCATAAAGACGAAGGATCACAACAGACAGGTCAGGGATTAAGTTGTGGAGAAAAACTCCTTAAAACTCACCTGTTCAGACTAGCATACCCCACTTGACCGCCCCACACGTTGCACCACAAACATTTATCTGTATTTTATTTGTTGGTCTCTTTGTGGCACTTTTTACCTTTGTTCACAATATGTTGTTTTTCTTGTATTGATGTAAAGCTACCTTGAGAGTCTTGAAAAATGCTTAAAAATAAAATGTATTATTATTATTATTATTATTATAAAAGCAGGATCAGGTTACATAACAATATCCCTAATTTAGAACATCTCACAAAGCACTGCTCAATCCATTATCAATTTGTCATCAATTGGCAAACCTGCCAAAAAAGAAGCCTACCACCTAAACTGAGGTTGAGGATTAATAAGAGAGTTTGCAAAAAGATCCTTGGTGACTTTGGAGTAGCAGCAAAGATGCAAAGTTAACGTTAAAGAATCTTCCAACAGGAGAACTATTAGTTATACACTCCACAACTATGGGCTCCATGGAAAAGTGGGAACAAGAAAGCCATTGTTGAAAGACAGCTGCAAGAATTCACATTTAAAGTCTGAAAGAAGCCATGAGGAGACACAGAAAACATCTGGAAGAAGGTGCTCTATTTAGATGAGATAAAAGTTTTGAAGTATTCCCGGCGGTGGTTTTCCTGGGAGTCCTGTGCTCTGGGGGGCCTTTGGATGTCTGTGGCTCGGATCTCCTCCGTATCTGCCCCGGGTCCAGGGGGGCAGGTCTGTGGCTTCTCACACTTGTATACACAAACACGCACACACTCAGACTCACAGGTGTTTAGATTCGGGTGTTAACACATACACAAATGTTCTATATTGAGCCGCATTTACCACTAAATACATCTTGTATTGATAAGTACTGTGCACTTTTCGGTAAAAAAGCTGGTAATATGAACGTTTCTGCAGGTGTAGAAGCAAGCAAAGCATTATCTCTTATTCTCTTCATTCTTCTTTCTTTCCTCCATTCTATTCTCCTTCTCGCTTCTTTTCCTTTTTGCCCCACCTTTCTCTCTTTCGTGCTTCTTTTTTTTCCCTTTCCATCTCTGGGTCCGTAACAACTGAAATAATCCCAAAGCAGTTTCTAATAAAGTTTCTTTTTATAAATATCTAGCAGTTTTAAAGCGTTAGCTGTAATGCTCCACTTGTAAAAGTAAATCTGTTGGGCTTTTTCTTGGCACTCAGACAACATTTCTGAGCGCTAATGTTGCTGGAAAGGACACGGTAAAAAAATAAAAAAATAAAAGAATACATCACCCTTTTCAGATTTTGTAATGTATGAAATATTGAAAACCTTATATCATTTTTCTTCCACTTCTTCATTAGGTACTATTTTGAGTTCAGATTAAAATGTTGTAATAAAAGTTCTTTATTTAGATCCCTGAAATAGGCAAAATGCATTTTATGTTTTTTCCCCTTTAATATCCCTCTTGCACAGTCCGCCAATGTGACAAGAACAATATATGAAATTTTAAGAAGTTCATCTTTGAGGAACGTATCCAACAACAAGTGATGTGAAAATTTAATCAACAGTTTTGAATCCAAAAAAGACAAAAAACCTGAATCTAAAACAAAAAAAATGTTTTCAGTAAAAATCTAACAAAAGATTTAGTCCTGATGTGTTATTATCAGGTTTTCACCAGGATCTTGTGCACTTACCCTGCAAACTCAATGTACTTGTAGATAGAGCCAGCGATCCCCATGGCCACTATGGCGTAGTACCAGGAGCAGAGGAACATTAGAGTGAGACACA
This sequence comes from Girardinichthys multiradiatus, assembly GCF_021462225.1. Taxonomy (NCBI): domain Eukaryota; kingdom Metazoa; phylum Chordata; class Actinopteri; order Cyprinodontiformes; family Goodeidae; genus Girardinichthys; species Girardinichthys multiradiatus. Next base: position 8,108,500 of record NC_061812.1, on the reverse strand, counting down.
AGCTCATCCCAAGGAAGGACAGAGCCCTACAAAGCAATATGAAGTATTAAGCACGCATAAAGGAATGGAGATTTGATTTGGAACATGAAATCTGAGCTGATGTTATTTTTCTTTGTTTCTGAAGAACTGACCAGTGGTAGAACTTGAAGCGGGGCCTCCAGTTTGGAGTCCTCAGGAGAGTCTGGAGGGCACAGGCCAGATTCACAAACATATAGCACATCAGGAAAAACCTGCGGGACACAAGGTAACTCAGTTTACAATATAGCTCGTCTTATGTAAACCAACATATTGGGATCCACTGAATGTAATTGAAAGGCTTTGTTTTCAAAGTTTTGGAGATATTAATTTTGAGCCCATAATTCTGGCATTTCTGTTTAGGCGGACAGTTCTGAACTGTCCTACTATTGGTTTTTAAAAATAGAAATTAATTAGATTTTCAGTTCTTACATGGAGAGAATGGGAGCCACAGCATCCAGGGAGGCAATAAGGATGCCGCTCTCACAGATACAAGCTGTCAGGAGGAGGGACCATGTTGGTTCTCCATTGGCCTTGCCATGACCAAAGATCTGCACAAACAGAAAATCCATTAGCACAGCTTTAACACAAGTTTGACTGCATGAGGTACCTTCTGCAGTGTTCTTGTAAATTAGCCACTACATTCCGATTGTGACAGAAACAGAAACTGACCCGAAGGGCGGGCACAATGCCATCCTTGGCAATGGCCTGCAGAAGACGAGGAGCTCCAGTCAGGCTCTGGAGCCCTGCCCCGCAAGTGGAAAAGAAAGAGCCAATCACGATCACCCATGGTGACGGCCAGGCCAATGTGCCAATTACCAAGTTCCCATGCACGCCCTCTCCGAACCTACAATAGATCAACATTACTTTAAACCATCAAACAGCCTGCTTTCTCAGATTCATTTCAGTGGACAGATTGGGCAGAGTTTCAATAATAAATCAAACTGCTTTCAGTCATCAAGGATGAACTTACTTGTCCCTGAGGACCACCCCCTCAATGCAGGCACCAAACAGAATCACACTGGACATGTCTGGGAAGTTATACATCAGGAAAACTAAGCTATTGCATAGAGACAGTTTGTATGTTTTCCAGTTGATGGATATTACATTCACTCAATTCCTAAAATGCATTTAATTTTCTGACACGGAAGCTAAGTATATTTGCAAGGAAAATGCTTTAATCAATATTGTTTAGAAGAGTATAGAAGAGATCAGTGACATTGTAACAAGCATCCCTCGGGTTTATTAACTTGCACTTGCATAGGGAGACAGATAATGTGATTAGAAGTCCTAATTAAATTTGTGTAGACTACAAACTGATTATTTAGAGAAACACTGGAGGTTATTCAATATAGCTGCTTCACTATTCTTCCTGTAAGAAGCAAATTGATGAAGAACTGCACAGCAAATTGGTATTATGTATCATGACCTTTCTTCTACAGTTGATAAAAATAAGCAAGGTAAAAAAGTGGTACTAAACCTATTTGGAAGCAAACTTTATAGATGAGGCCAAATATCAACAACATTAATAATGCATGAAAACGTTTGACTAGTTGTCAGAATGACATGGTTATCATCACAGTTATGACCTTTCCAAATTTAAAACGCTGACCTTTAATTATGAGGCTGCCTGCCGGCCACAATATTTTTTTTCACTGGAGCTGAGAAAAACATCTAACTTCATGGTAGCTTAAAATCCTTCAGCGATAAAGTATCTGTCCGACATAAAACAACTATGCCTAAATTTCTTAAAATTTTTAAACTGTCTTGTTTGTAAGATGAGTGTGTTCAGAGTTCTTTTTTTTTTTTTTTTTTGCTGAGGGAGCAGTTATATGAGGATACAGACAGTGGAGGTGGTTGTGATGGCTGCAATGGTTCCAATGGGGATTGACTTTTGGGCATCACGCAGATCTCCGGAGCGGTTGGATCCAGCCATGATTCCTGTGGAGAAAGTTAAAGCACAAAGTACTAAGATTACAAATTCATACACATAGAAGATTGTATTTATTTAATATTCAATGAGGATAACACAAGGAATTATTTATACAGCAAAAAAAAAATCAAACAGTTGAGGAAGCAATGGTCACCTGTTACTGATGGGAAGTAGATGCCAACCAGCAGTGTAAAGAAGCTGGTGATGTCGGCCAACACATAGCGGTTAGCATTAGTTATAGGGTCATCATGGTCCTCCACTGACTCCAGGGTTGATTTGGCAATCAGATCCCCCTTTTCATAGTAGTTCCCAAACAGGTTATCTGTGTTGGTGAGAAAGATGTGTTGAGAAGAATAATGCTGAACCAGGTGATGAGGTGTCACCTGGAGAGAAGATGCTAAAAAATCCCATCAAATCCAAAATTATTCATCTACTCTGTTCCTCAGCTATTCAATGAACCAAACACAGTTTCATGTTTTGGTTCAGCTACAAAAACAAAAATTTGAAATGTTTTTTAAAAATGAAATTTTAGTAATTCTGAAATAAGTCTAACAAAGCCTCCCAAGTTAGAATTCTGACTGGGAAAACTGCAAGCAGCCCTGAATTAGCACTATTTCAGTCCTTTTTCAACCTCTTCAGTAAATCACAATCTTTAATGAGGGAGCCAATCATTTTTACATGTTATTAGCTGTGACAATGAAGGTTGTTACTGATCCGAACAAATGTTATAGTAAATGTACTTTGAACAGTGAAATATGAACAGCTCCAAGAGGAAGGAATCATTTTCAAAGGGCACAGTCCTCACCTTATGCTTAATACAGGGTTTTATTGTGAAATATCAGAGTCAAATAAGTTTAATCAAGCTATGAGCTTTCTAAAGGAACCCGGGAAAGGAAAAGAGATTTCTTTCTTTTGCACAGTGTTTGTAAAACCTAACAGTTTGCAACAAAAGCTGTGAGTGAAATGAGTTATGGCTATAAATCACTTTCATCTTTGAAGAATAATCCAATAATACTGATCCATAACCTTGTGGCCTTATGAGGAAATGACAGGAAACAGATGTTTTGTAATACATCCATTCTTAAAAGATATAAACATACTCTTAGCTGCAATTGTTTAAAAAAAAGCGTTTTAGAAAAAGAAAAAGTAAAACACAAACATTTATCTTTCACTTCTTTAAAACTGAATTTATAATGAATTAAAGCTTCTATCTTCAGATAATGAATGGTCACTGGGCAAATTAACCCAATCTGTGCTCGCACTGTGTGAAAATGGAAACACTAGCAGATCCAAAGCAGTTGGACCAACCTGCCAGGACTCCGCTGGTAATCCCAGGAATGCCCTGGATCTGGGTCACGTTGTTGGCCATAAAATATTTGTCGCAGGTAGCATTGAGGAAAGGTGAGTCACAGAACATGCGCCACAGCTGGGTGGTGACTGTTGCATTAGCGGTCTCAATGGTTTTGGCACAAACGTCAAAGTTCTTCCACACTAAAGTGCGATTTCCCAAGACACAAACGCTGGAGGAAAGACAAGAACAAGATGTTGGCTTCTTAAAATCCCAACATACTGTATATTAACATTACAGTATCTCAGTTTGATTGTGATTTGATTTTGTGTAACAGATTTGGCACAAAAATACACTGCAAATACATAGATTCACACTGTAAATGAAATAAAATTCAAAGCAGTGAATGAAGATCTTCTGTTTAAATGTAGAACTTTGACTTTGAAAAGAATTACTCTCCAATGATTTAGTAAATTCTGCAAATTAAGTCTGGAAGTCTGGATTAAAACCAAAGTGTTGCTCCAGCATCTTATCTTATTCTGACACATCTTATTGTGTATGTTTCAGAGAAAGGCACAATATAAATGCACAAATAAACCGTTTGGATACTATGAATATACCACAATAATGCTTTTAAACATCAGTATTTTCTTTCTTCTGGTTTTGCTTCAAAGTAGCCAGACTCTCTTGAAATATTTTAAAGTGGTCATGATCAACTCTACAATTTTAAATATATCTTTGGCCAATTAGCACCTGAACACATAGACAGATTTTTTCCCATTCTCTTTGTAAACGTAAAAAGTATTGAATTTATCACAATTTTACACACATTTTATTTTTTATCAGTCTGCTAGAGATTGAACCAGCCAATATTTCCTTGACTGGCTCTGATCGGTTTTGATCAGTGGCTAATATGCTAAAATAATTACTGTTGTTTTTCCTATTCAACATTTGAATCAAAACTAAAAATTTCCATGATTTTCAGTCTATAAATGGATTGATTTGCAGCATGTTCTTAAAATCACTTTTTTTATTTAAAAGAAATCTGATTACAAGATTAGAGACATATGTGTTGATGAACAAATGACAATGTGCTTATAATTTCTTCATCTTCCATAAGAAAAAAGTAGAAATCAGAAAAGCAGAAATTGGTACTGGCCAGGAAAATCCTGATCAGTGTATTTTATAAACAGGTTGCAAAAAGCTAAAATCCAGGCATAAAGTATATGATGCATTTCTTAGGTTTTCTGTGAGGTCTTTACTAAATGTATCATTTTATGAAGACATGACTTTCAGATTCTATTTATTTGGTGCAGTTATTTTTAAGTCTTTTCCTGGACTTGTCCACATTCTTTATTTTTCATAGCGTGCTTCACAATGTTGTGTCATTCTAAAGTTAGCTGAACACAAAAGAAGTTGGAAACCTAAAGAAGACTGAAAACCTAAAGAGTGACTAATCAGGAGCAATTTAAAAGATCACAGCTCTGTCTTGCTCCTTAGAAGCAGAATGTGAGGGAATCATAGATTGTTAAATATGTATGCATAATTCTGTATGATGCAGTACATACGCAAGGAGAGAAACCTACAAAATAGTATTCTATAGGAGTACCTAATTTAAGATAAAACCAATGAAGTTTGCTGCAAAGCCTGAAGTATTGTCTTGTTGCAGGTTTTATTTCAACAGTGACAGTTCAAACAGTAATACAAATGTTCAGATGTCTTACAATTTGATTTTCTGTTCTGTCTTTGTTGCCTCACTTACGGGAAAATGGGCGGCTCAATGCCAGTCTTGACAACTCCAGCATAGACGGCGAGAATGGAGAGGATGACGCATGCCAGAAACACCAGGGCCAGCTTGTTCACATACTTGACACCAACAAAAACGACAGTGGCCATGGAGGTCAGAAGGATGGTTCCATACACACGCATGTTGTTCAGCAGGGCTGCTTCCGCCTCGGCACCCTCCAGACCCTCAAGCGGGAAGATGGCTGCTTTGGGAGCTATGTAGATCTAAAGGTAGGGGTCAAACATAAAACACACATTTTCTTATAACAAATCTTGTATTTTGCCAGGGGGCATCTTGGAGGTAGACAATACCACTAGTATTACTCATCCACTTTCACATCTCACATTCCCAGGAAGCCCTGGGGGATTTCAGCTGGAAGACTTAAGGTTATAATCTTGGTTGTCTTGCGCACTGTTAGCTGAAAAATGTATTACCTTTCAACCAGGTGGACATAGATGTAGAAAATCATAAAAAAAGAAGACGCGAGCAGAAAGGAATGAGGTGGGGAGAGAAGAGGGCGAAACCCGTGATTCTTGCATTAACAGTCCACTGCTGCACACTGACTGCTATTTTAACTCAATTTAATTGAAAAGCTCAAGCATGAAAATTAATGTTTGAAAGTTAAGTGTCATTAATACACTTCTTCTATTACAAAATCAAAGAATGGCCCCATGTGATACATCAAACTGTAAACCCATAATTAACATCAGTGTCTGTCATCAATTCGTGATGATTCATAGCATTGCTGTTACATAAGCATGGGTTTCTTTTCCTGTTTTAAAACAACCATTAGGTTTCCACCACAAACTAATCATCGTAAAAGGCTATTCAAAAAGTGCCAAAAACGAGTGGGTGTTATGATTTCTCATAAAAATAAACACAACTCAGACTGAAAAGAAAAATAAAACAATTAAATGTGGCTTACTGAACATAAGATCTCTCTCTTCAAAGACATTGCTAGTTAGTGACCTGATTTGGGAATTTTAACATTCATGTTGACGCTGAAAGTGATAGCCTAAATATAGCATTTAATGCTATCTTAGACTCAATTGGCTTTGCTCAAAACATTAACAAACCTACACACCTTTGTCTTCATTCTCTGGACCTTGTGCTGACATATGGCATTGAGTGTAAAGACATAACAATATTTTCTCATAACCCTGTCCTGTCTGACCATTTCTTAATAACCTTTGAGTTTAATTTAACCGAGTACTCCACACCTGAAAGAAAATGTCATTATAGTAGATCATTATCAGGCGATGTTGTAACAACCTTCAAAGAATCTGTTCCACTTTTAATTTCCTCATTATCACTGAAAAGCACAGTGGAGGGCAATAATTCTGTTTCTGCCCCTTCACAAATTGATTCTTTTGTTCATAGTGTTTTTCATCATTGCGTGATACATAAAAAGAAGGTAATTATTCATAGGAGGCAAGCTCCCTGGTTTAATTCAGAGCTGCATACTTTAAAGCACAATGTTAGTGTTGGAATAATTGTATATAGTTTATATCTTTTGTCTTATATTTTTCCTTTTGTTTCATTTGACTATTTGATTTTATAACCTTTCATGGTGTTTGTGTGAATAAGGATGTGTGAGTTGTCTGCAGGCAAAGGTCATAAATGGAGCTGAGGAGGAAACAATCCAGTTGAGGAGGTCATAAAGATGAAGGCTGATTGCGCTGAACGAAGACGCACTGATCCTAAGATTGGAGGAGAATGTGGAAGTGTGTTGTTAAAAGATAATGCTGTTTATGACCTGTTTACAATGCAGCTGTTTTTCCCATCCTTAGAGAATAAGGTTCTTTGTAATTAGGGACCCCCGAAAAGATAATAAAAAGAGAGGGTCGGACAGATGGTTTTTAGAGTGGTAGAGATTTGTAACTAAAAACACATCTTTGTCCGTTCTCCTCGCAGCGAGTGAAATAACAAATTCTTTGTCTTTCTCTTCTTTTTGTGATGTTATAAATATTGTAGGTTGTTTAAACCTGACAGTTAGAAAATTGGAGAGAAAATGGCGCTCTACACAACTAGAAGATTCCTACTTAATCTGGAAAAATAGCCTACTGTTATATAAAAAGACACTTCACCAAGCCAGAACATCATTAATAGAAGAGAACAAGAATAATCCTAGGTTTCTTTTTAGTACAGTTGCTAAACTTACACAGAGTCATAGCTCTGTTGAGCCATCTGTTCCCTTAGCTCTTAGCAGTCATTACTTTATGGGATTCTTCTTAAATAAAATGTATTCTATTAAAAAGAAAATCTTTGACAAACTCCCGAAGATGATTACTTCATCCTCAGCAATCGAGACAACATTGGAAATAACTGTAGAACCTGATCTGTGTTTGGACTGTTTTGATCCTGTGAAGCTTCCTGAGTTATCAGAAATATTAGTTTCATCTACACCTTCAACTTGTATGTTAGACCCAATCCTAACCAAATTATTTAAGGAAGTGTTCCCTCTGATACCAGGCCCATTTTAGATATGATTAATCTATCTTTAGTAAATGGATATGTACCACAGGCTTTTAAGGTAGCTGTAATTAAACCTTTACTTAAGAAACCTTCACTTGATCGAGATGACTTGAAAAATTACAGACCTATATCCAATTTTCCATTCTTATCTAAAATTCTTGAGAAAATAGTTGCTAATCAAATGTGTGAGCATTTACACAGCAATGACCTGTTTGAAGAGTTTCAGTCAGGTTTCAGAGCTCATCATAGCACTGAAACAGCTCTGCTGAAAGTCACTGATGATATTCTTATGGCCTCAGATAATGGACTTGTGTCTGTACTGGTTCCGTTAGATCTCAGTGCTGCATTTGATACAGTCGACCATAATATTCTCTTAAAAAGGCTGGAATATGCTGTAGGGATCAGGGGAACAGCGCTAGGCTGGTTTAAATCTTATCTGTCTGACACATTCCAGTTTGTTCATGTAAATGATCAATCATCTTTAAACTCTAGGGTTAATTGTGGAGTAGCACAGGGTTCAGTACTTGGGCCAATTCTCTTTACTATATATATGCTTCCAATAGGTCAAATTATCAGGCAGCATAGATACATTTTCACTGTTATGCTGATGATACTCAGCTTTACTTATCCATAAATCCTGATGGGCCCAACCAGTTAAATAGACTACAAGCATGAAGATATAAAAACTTGGATGACTTTAAAAACTTTGCTTCTAAATTCAGACAAGACAGAAGTTGTCGTCTTTGGAGTTTTAAAAAAAGAAACTGCTTAGTCAATCACTTAACCTGGATGGCATTAAATTGACCTCTGGTAATAAAGTAAAAAATCTTGGTGTTACTTTTGACCAGGACATGTCATTTAAATCCCATATTAAACAGGTTTCTAGGATTTCCTTCTTTCACCTCCGGAACATTGCCAAAATTAGAAGTATCCTATTCAGGAGTGACGCTGAAAAACTAGTCCATGCATTTGTTACTTCAAGGCTGGACTATTGTAATTCTTTACTATCAGGATGTCCACAAAATGCAATTAAAAACCTTTAGCTGATTCAGAATACTGCAGCAAGAGTTCTGATGAAAATTAAAAAGAGAGATCATATTTCTCCTATTTTAGCTTCCCTTCATTGGCTCCCTGTTAAATCCAGAATATAATTTAAAATTCTCCTCCTCACATATAAAGCCCTTAATGATCTAGCTCCATCATACATCAGAGATCTGATTGTTCCATATGTTCCTAACAGAGCACTTCGTTCTCAGACTGCAGGTTTACTGGTGGTTCCTAGAGCCTCTAGAAGTAGAATGGGAGGCAGATCCTTTAGTTATCAAGCTCCTCTCCTGTGGAACCAGCTCCCGTTTTTGGTCCGTGAGGCAGACACTCTGTCTACTTTTAAGGCTAGGCTTAAAACTTTCCTTTTTGATAAAGCTTATAGTTAGAGTGGCTTAGGTTATCAGGGAGGGAGCCTTCCTTCCTCCCTGTTGGTTGGAGTAAGGGGGAGTCAGGTTTAGCCTAAACCGGCTCAGTTATTGCTGAGGTGCAAACACACCCTCCATTTCTGCTACCTGTATGACCCCCTCTCTTTTCCAATGGTTATAATCTTTTCCATTGGTTATAATCAGGGAGGTATCCCAATCCTTGTGGTTTTTAGTATAACAATGACCATCAGTGGGACCCTTTGTAGGGTGCCTTGAGACGACGTTGTAAATAAGCGCCGTTTAACCAAATAATCTGAACTGAAACTATCTGTGTAGTTATGCTGGTATAGGCTTAGGCTGTTGGAGGACATGACCACTTTCACCCTCTTTGCTACATTCTCACACTACTCTCTAATTCTGAATTATTTGTTGTTATTTCAGCTTTTAACTTTATGTTCTCTCTCTTTTCTCTTCCTAGAAGCTACACCTGGCCTGGCTCTGTGTCTACCTGTGACACCTTTCTGGAGAGGGGCATCATCCAAAATTCTGCTGGCAACCACTTAATGCTCACCCTCTACCGATGATCCAGATGGCCCTGTCTTTCAGTGTTTAACCCTTTCTCTCTCCTAGATATAGCGATTGACTGAGCTTAACTGTAACTAACTGTATGTGCTCTCTTTCAGACTCTAACCTTGAAAACTGGCTCTGAGTTTATCTGTTCTTTCTTTCTAGATGAAATGACTAAAGGAACTACATCCATTAACATTTACTTTTCCTTCCCATAGAAAGGACTCCTGGATCAGTGCTTCTTTGTTCTCTTTGTGTCTCTGCTCTGTTCTCTCAAACCCCCAGTCGGTCGTGGCAGATGGCCGCTCACACTGAGCCTGGTTCTGCTGGAGGTTTCTTCCTGTTAAAAGGGAGTTTTTCTTCTCCGCTGTCACTACATGCATGCTCAGTATGAGGGATTGCTGCAAAGTCAACGCCAGTGACTGTCCACTGTCTCTACATGCTCATCCGGGAGGAGTGAATGCTGCAAGTCACTGACTGGATGCAATCTGCTAGGTTTCTTTAGTCAGAAAAACATTTTATCCAATTTGAATAAATAACTAACTCTGACTGCACTGTTCAATGGTTATGATTAATTGGAATGTATGAACCTGACTGTTGTGAGCCTTGAGACAACATGTGTTGTGAATTGACGCTATATAAATAAAACTGAATTGAATTGAATTTGTGGGTGTTTTTGGGTTTTTGTTGGTCTTATTTTTTGGGGTTTGAATCGTGCTTCTGTTTTCCTGGTCATGCTTTAGTTTTTGTATTCATGTTTTGCTAAATTGTGTTCTTGGATTGGGCTTCTGGTTATGCTCTGGTTTCATGTTTTTCTAGTTGTGTTCCTATTAGTTTGTTTTATTGGTTTTCTGTTTTTGTCTCAGTCATGTCTCCTTTTTATTCCTGCATCTGTCTGTTGTCTCAATCAGCTTCACTCGGTCCACCTGAATCTGTAATTAGTTTACTTGTTTCACCTGGTTCCCACTCCATTTATACACTTCTGTTCTGTTCAGTCATCGCGCAAACATTACATCTCATGTCTCGGATTTGGTTCATGTCATGCTTGCCTCGCCTGCGTGTTTTTGTTCCTGCCTTCTCTATTGAGTGAGTTTCTGTTATTCCAAGATTAAAACTTTTAATTTACTGTCATGCTGCCTGCTTGTCTTCATTCTGGGGTCCTCCTTTGTACCATGTCTGACAGTGGGGTGTTACTGCTTAGCTCAGACATTTTGTTGGAAAAGCTGATCTGATGCTAATAACAGCATATCACCAGGCAAACAAATCTCCAGCTTCACTTTGAACTCCTCATACTTCCTAAAATAGCAGCTTCAGTTTGTGTTCTTGGCTAGGGATGGAAGAATGAAATGTATTCAAATGTGGACTGTGCCAGTCTGTTCTGCACAACTCTGATGAGATTGTCGTTTTTACAATGGAAAATAAGCCAGCTTTGACCCAGAAGACAATATTAAACTCCGGGCATAATCAAACTCTGCATGACCTTACGAGACAACCATAAGGAGAATGATAAAAGAATAGAATGATCTAATCATAAAATAGCCATAATCATAGCTTTTTCAGAGAATGCTTCTGTAAGCCTATCAGTATCTAGAGCTCTCATTAATGCATCATCTGCATAATTATCCAAAAATTCCTTGCAGGATGCTGAGCTGAAGGAAGACATTAGGAACAAAAGCAGAAGACTAGAGAAAGAAGGAGGAGGATAAAAGCCATGATAACTCTTTCTAAAATATATTCAAATAATCTGTTAACAATATGAACAGAATGTGAGACTAAAATCACTTCAACGTTCAGTGAGGATGAAGGTTTTTCATCTAGTGCAAAGCAGACTGCAAAGCTGACATTAATTTCATAACATCATGCAGACGGTTTATGTGCGGTTTTATTTTCTGGCCATGTCTACGCGGTCTAAGACCTGTTTTGCAGATAGACAGCTTTTCTCTGGTTAGGAAATTTAGGCCACTTGTAGGTTTGTGGTCAGGATTAAAAATGCAAGGATCATCTTCCTGCTGCTGAGCAACAAAAATAGAGACAAGCACAGATAATATTAACAAGCATTCAGGGTTGGCATGGGAACACTGCAGCAGAAATATCTCAACATATTTCTGTCTCCATTGTTTGAGTGGGAGAAGCAGACTGATTTCTGCTGCACAAGCATTATTTTTATGATCGTAATACATGATTTGAACAAAAAACAAAATGAGTCAGATTTTAACCCAGTCAATACCCATGATTTCATTTTTGTTTTTCTAATATTGGCTTCATATTTCAAATGTTTTGTAGATTTTGGTTAAAAAAAAAAAAAAGATTTCTGTATAACTAATGTTGATATAAGATTCATATCGACAGACACAAGGAGGAAATAACTGCATGGTTATTCTCCTTTAATAGGAAAACTTCTATAATTTCAATATGTTGTGTTAAGAAATGGCATGAGTGAATAAACAAAATAAATATCCAACAAACTACAAAAAGTGAATGAGGTCATTTTAGACTTTGCAGTTGTGGTCTTTTTGTATCCAACCTTTTGGAGTTTGAAAAAGATCCCTCTGCCACAGGACATCTTGCAGCAACCATGCAATAATTTGTGCGAGCTTAGGGATGTATGTAATCTGCTTTGTAAACCGATGTTTTAAAGCTATCTTCTGTAATCCACTAATAATCTGCTGAAAGAGAATGTTGTCATGGGCCTGCATTAAATAACATGAACCAACAGGTCCAGCAATTATTTTGATTTGATTAGGGGTCAGAGTCGTTTTTATTCTCCAAAAGAGGATAAGAACCACAATCAAGAGAAATAGGTTGTAACTGAAAATATTAAATAAATAAATCAACTGCACATGTGATTTGAACATTGTTATGATTATCTGTCTACATATTTTATTATTTCATCAAATAATTTAACTGTTGCATCAAAATAATTAACTATCAAGAGAAGTAAATTGATATGCAATGGTGCTACATTTTCCTAATTCTCTCCAAATTTTCATTGTTGTTTACTGTTATTTCAGCTTTAAGCTTCATATTCTTTCTCTGTTATCTCTCTTCATAGAAGCGACATCTGGCCTTGTGTTCTGCTTAGCTGTGACACATTCCTGGAGGTGGGCATTGGTAAGTTACTGTGCCAGTAACTTCGTGTTCACCTACACATGGCCCTGTCTTTCTCCTAGATATAGCCGCTGGTTGAGCTTTTGCTACGATTAACTATATGTGCTGTCGTTCATTGTATAGACTTGAAAACTGGCAAATAGTTTACCTATAGTATTTAGATGTTTCTCTCCTAGATGAAATCTCTAAAGATCTACTGCCGCCATTAACTCCCACTAGTACTTCACATAGAAAGTACTCCTGTATCAGTGCTTCTGTGTTTCTTTTTTGTGACCTGCAGTAAGGCTGCTCACACTGAGCCTGGTTCTGCTGGAAGTTTTCCTTTCCACTTTTACTACATGTACGCTTAGTAAGATGGATTGCTGTAAGGTCAACAACTCCATGCAAGTGACTGTCTATTGCTGCTTCATGCTCATCCAGGAGGAGTGATTTCTGCAAGTAAGTGGCTCCATGCAATTGGCTGGTTTCCTTAGATACAATACTTTTTTACCAAGTTATATAAGAAATTGAACTTGACTGCATTGTTTATTAACTATGATGAAATTAGAATATATGTAACTGATATGCAATCTGTCTGTATGACTGAACTGAATTGACTTTTTTGGCAAAGTGTGTTGAGACGGTTTTTGTTGTGAATTGCCACTATACAAAGAAAATGAATTGAATTAAATAGTTTAATAGATGGTTTTGAAATGGCCTCACAGTTTCAAAATCGAAGTAAGTGGAGATGGAATGGTATTGCATGGAGGTACAAATTAGTGAAGGGGTGAAAAAACTTGAAGTACATATGTGTTCAGAAATCTGCAAAATAAAAGCTGAATATTGTATTGAACTTTTTTCAGAGTTGAGTAAAATGAACGTGCAAGCTACTAATACACAGTTTTCATTTGTCTCTGCAATCTCTGTTGTGTGTTAATAATACTGTCTGTACAAACCTTTATTTGCTAAAACAAACAACAATACAGCGTTTTTCTCTAAAATGACAGTAACCAGAGAACATAGAGGAAACCTGGTAATCTTGGTAAGATTATTAGGTTTCCTAATTACCAGTGGGATGTTTCTTACCAAGAGCAGCTCGATTGCTCCCAGGATGTACATGGCTCCAGCATAGGTGGTTCCCAGGTAGAAACAGATCCCCACCGCTCCACCAAACTCAGGGCCCAGTGAACGTGAAATCATGTAGTAGGAGCCCCCAGCTAAATACAGACACAACATAAAGATTGGTATGCATATATTTTATGAGTTAACGATTATAAATCAATTAAAGTTTATTTTATCAGCTAAATAAGTTGCCGTTTTTGTTTGGTAATTTATTTAATAACAATGGGATTAATTGATTAAGCAAATAAATGTACTGCTCATGATAAATGATCTTCAGGTTACCACCAATCAACAGAAAAAAATAGCTATTAATTTGAACATCTCTAAATCAACTTCTTTCTTCTTTTTCTTTTCCTTTCAGGAGTTGCCATAGTGAGTCATCTGTCTCTATCTAACCTTATTTTCTGTATCTTCTTCTCACTACCTTCATGTCCTCTTTTGCTCCATCCATAAATCTCCTCTATGGTCTTCCTCTAGGCCTCCTGCTTGGCAGTTCCAGCCTCTGCATCCTTCTACCGATGTACTCCCTGCTCTTTACATGTCCAAGCATCTCAGTCTGGCCTCTCTGGCTTTATCTGCAACACATTTAACTTGAGCTGTCTGTCTGATGTACTCATTCCTGATCCTATCCATCCTCATCACTCCTAAAGAGAACTTCAACATCTTCATCTCTGCTACCTCCAGCTCTGCCTCCTGTCTTTTCGTCAGTGCCACTGTCTCTAAACCATACAACATCGTGGGGCTCGCCGCCATCTTGTACACCTTTCTTTTCATTCTCGCTGATACTCATTTCTATTCAATTCCATTCAGTTTATTTATATAGCGCCAATTCACAACACATGTCGTCTCAAGGCACTTCACAAAAGTCAGGTACATGCATTCCAATTAATCCTAACCATTGAATAGTGCAGTCAGATTCAGTTATTTTTTTCAAATTGGATAAAAAACGTTCTATCTAAGGAAATCACACAACACACCTAACATTTTTCTCCATCCCTTCCAACCTGCTTGCACATATTTCTTCAACCCTTCCACAGTCCCTGTTGATCTAGAATGTTGAGCAAGTATTTAAAATCATCCACCTTCTTTTTCTCTGTTCCCTGTAACCCCATGGTTCCACTGGGTCCCTCTCATTCACACACATGTATTCTGTTTTGCTCCAGCTAACCTTCATTCCTCTACTTTCCACGGCCTCCATCTCTCTAGATTTTCTTCCACCTGTTCCCTGCTCTCACTGCTGAACACAATGTTAACTACAAATATCGAAGTCCAGTGAGATTCCTGTCTAACCTTATCTGTTAGCCTGTCCATCACCAAAACAAACAAGAAGGGGCTCAGAGCCGATTCTTGATGCAACTACAGCACCCCTCACCACTGTCTTACAGCTCTCATACATGTTTAGCACCACTCTAACATACTTCTCTGCTACTCCAGACCTCCGCATCCAATACCACAGATCCTCGCTTGGCACCCTGTAATATGCTTTCTCTAGATCTACAAAAATGCAATGCAGCTCCCTCTGACCTCTGTACTTCTCTATCAACATCCTCAAAGCAAATATTGCATCTGTTTAATGAGCCTTGTGAAAAACTCCACTGCTGTTTCTCATAGACACTTCCATACCTCCAAGTATATCATCAGGGCCAACTGCCTCGCCACTCTACATCCTTTTCAGTGCCTTCCCTACTTCATTCTTACCGATCTTTGCTACTTCCTGATCCACCATGATTCCTTCTTCTGCTCTTTGTTCTCTTCCATTTTCTTCTTTCATCAACTCTTCAATATACTCCTTCCATCTTCCAATCACACTTGTCACACCTGTCAGTACATTTCCATCTTGATCCTTAACCACTCTAACCTGCTGAACATCCTTTTCATTTCTGTCTCTTTGCCTTGCCAACCTGTATAAATCTTTCTCTCCCACCTTACGGTCCAACCTATATCATACAAGTCACGACATGCCCTTTTGTTTGGCCTTAGCTACCTCTACCATCACTTTACGCTGAGTCTCCCTGGACTCCTGGCAACTCTCTTCAATCCTCACAGCGTCCCACTTCTTCTTGGCTGATCGCTTTCTCCGTACGCACTCCTGTACTTCCTCTTTCCACCACCAAGTCTCCTTATCAATTTTCCTTCCAGAAGACATAGCCTGCCTACCTGCCTCCCTGACAGCATTAGCTGTAGTTGTCCAGTCATCTTGAATCACCACCTGGGGACCCGGAGCCTGTCTTAACTCCTCTCTGAAAGCAAAACAACTTTCTGCCTTTTTAAGCTTCTACCACTTTGTGCTCTTGTAAGTCGCCCTGTGTTCCTGCCTTTTCTGGAAGAAAGTACTCACTACAGCCATTTCCATCCAAAGTCTATCGCCATCTGTCCTTATGCATTCCTGCTGTGAATACCAAGCCTGCCCATCACTTCCTCATCACCACTATTCCCTGCTCCAACATTTCCACAAAGATAGGCACCAATTAATACTTTCTCACCTCTGGGGATATTCTGCATCACTAGATCTAATTTGCTACAGAATTTATTTTTCTCCTCTTACATCCTACCTGTGCGGCATATCCAATGACAACACTGAACATCACACCTTTAATTTCTAGCTTCAGACTCATCACTCTATCCGATACTCTTTTCACCTCCAGAACATTCCTGACAAACTGCTCCTTCAAGATAACACCTACACCATTTCCCTTGCCATTCACACCATGTTAGAACAGCTTGAACCCTGATCCTAAGCTGTTAGCCTTGCTATCTTTCCACCTGGTCTCCTGAATACACAGTATGTCCAACTTTGTCCTCTGCATCATGTCAACTAAGTCTTTGGCTTTTCCTATCAGAGTCCCAACATTCAACGTCCCTATTCTCTGTCCTAGACTCTTGCCTTTCCTCTTCTCTCTCTGACTACGGACACATCTTCCTCCTCTTTTTGTTTGGTGACCAGCAGTAGCTTAATTTCCACCAGTACCCTGTAGGTCAGTAGAACCAATGGCGGTCATTGTTAACCCAGGCCTTCACCGATCCTGGTAGGTAAATCACATTGTTGACTGGCATGGTAGAAGTGGCAAACGTTTTACTCCAAATGTCCTTACTGATGCAACTCTCTGTATTCACACGGGCTTGGGCCCGGCACAAATAGGACACAGGACACTATCCCCCTTTGAGGCTGCCTTATATCTCCAAGAAAACGAAAGCGTTTACCCTTAAAGTTTGTGGAGCTCTGATCAATGAATTTCTAATAGTTCTGCTAAAAATAATAAAGATTGACCTTCACATAAATAATATCTATAATGCATTTACCCCTTGAAATAACGCTGGTGTACTTGTGTATATGACTGTGTCTTACTACTTCTTAGTTTCTGCTACAAACGTCTTCTTGGTGTTTAATGTTAACACAATGCTTTTTTATTTGTATGGAACAATGTGCCAATTAATTAATTATTTGTGGATAAATAAATAGACCTTAATCAGCATTTCCCAACAACATAAAGGCTGCCACCCATTATAAGCCAGACATAATGGGTGTACAGATCCAATTTCCCTCAGAAGCCTGTAATTAGCTGTGACCCCTGGTCAAAGTAAAATGTGAAACATTATTACTATTTAGCCCCACGTCACAGACTGCATGTGTACAATGATGTATCGTCACATGGAAAGTGAGATTTGGGTTTTACTGGCAGGAATTTGGCTGATACTTTATTTTGTGTAAATAATGTGTGACAAGAAAGTTAAAGAGCACAAGATCACAGACTAAAGCTCCTAATGTTTTTGAATATATCAAGCTGTGCAAGGAGGTATGTGCCAAAAGCAATCCGTGAAAAGGGAAAATTTAGAAGCGGGCAGCATCAAACAGCGATGACTGTGTGGTGCCGGCGTCTGCTCACCCACCTGGCACTACTCCATTGGTAGCGATGGCACTCATCGAGATGGCAGTCAGCATAGTCTTCAAGGACAGAGAGAAAGAAACACATTAGATCTTTATCAGAATCTGCTTATTATTTTAATAAAAGCTGTCTCTTCTTAAATTCTCATCATTTCGCTCTTTGTTTGCTAGAAAGTTGCTTTTTTTAATCTTTCACAAAGTGCTACCTAAAACCTAATGTAGGTTCTGAGCTCCTGGTAAAGATACATAAAAACTTTTGAATAAAATAAATCTTTCACTTATTGCAGTAACATAATCTCACACTGAAACATTTAGAACAATATAAGCTTTAATATCAGTACATTTATCCCACAAAAATCCCACATCACAATTGTTTTTAACAAAATTTCTGTTGTTTAAACTAAGATCTCTATAATACATCAAAATACCTAACTTCACAGAGAAGAAAGCTAATATGCAATAGTTAGGTATACAGGTCCTTCTCAAAATATTAGCATATTGTGATAAAGTTCATTATTTTCCATAATGTAATGATGAAAATTTAACATTCATATATTTTAGATTCATTGCACACTAACTGAAATATTTCAGGTCTTTTATTGTCTTAATACGGATGATTTTGGCATACAGCTCATGAAAACCCAAAATTCCTATCTCACAAAATTAGCATATCATTAAAAGGGTCTCTAAACGAGCTATGAACCTAATCATCTGAATCTACGAGTTAACTCTAAACACCTGCAAAAGATTCCTGAGGCCTTTAAAACTCCCAGCCTGGTTCATCACTCAAAACCCCAATCATGGGTAAGACTGCCGACCTGACTGCTGTCCAGAAGGCCACTATTGACACCCTCAAGCAAGAGGGTAAGACACAGAAAGACATTTCTGAACGAATAGGCTGTTCCCAGAGTGCTGTATCAAGGCACCTCAGTGGGAAGTCTGTGGGAAGGAAAAAGTGTGGCAGAAAACGCTGCACAACGAGAAGAGGTGACCGGACCCTGAGGAAGATTGTGGAGAAGGGCCGATTCCAGACCTTGGGGGACCTGCGGAAGCAGTGGACTGAGTCTGGAGCAGAAATATCCAGAGCCACCGTGCACAGGCGTGTGCAGGAAATGGGCTACAGGTGCCGCATTCCCCAGGTCAAGCCACTTTTGAACCAGAAACAGCAGCAGAAGCGCCTGACCTGGGCTACAGACAAGCAGCACTGGACTGTTACTCAGTGGTCCAAAGTACTTTTTTTGGATGAAAGCAAATTCTGCATGTCATTCGGAAATCAAGGTGCCAGAATCTGGAGGAAGACTGGGGAGAAGGAAATGCCAAAATGCCAGAGGTCCAGTGTCAAGTACCCACAGTCAGTGATGGTCTGTGGTGCCGTGTCAGCTGCTGGTGTTGGTCCACTGTGTTTTATCAAGGGCAGGGTCATTGCAGCTAGCTATCAGGAGATGTTGGAGCACCTGATGCTTCCATCTGCTGAAAAGCTTTATGGAGATGAGAATTTCATTTTTCAGCACGACCTGGCACCTGCTCACAGTGCCAAAACCACTGGTAAATGGTTTACTGACCATGGTATCACTGTGCTCAATTGGCCTGCCAACTCTCCTGACCTGAACCCCATAGAGAATCTGTGGGATATTGTGAAGAGAACGTTGAGAGACTCAAGACCCAACACTCTGGATGAGCTAAAGGCCGCTATCGAAGCATCCTGGGCCTCCATAAGACCTCAGCAGTGCCACAGGCTGATTGCCTCCATGCCACGCCGCATTGAAGCAGTCATTTCTGCAAAAGGATTCCCGACCAAGTATTGAGTGCATAACTGTACATGATTATTTGAAGGTTGACGTTTTTTGTATTAAAAACACTTTTCTTTTATTGGTCGGATGAAATATGCTAATTTTGTGAGATAGGAATTTTGGGTTTTCATGAGCTGTATGCCACAATCATCTGTATTAAGACAATAAAAGACCTGAAATATTTCAGTTAGTGTGCAATGAATCTAAAATATATGAATGTTAAATTTTTATCATGACATTATGGAAAATAATGAACTTTATCACAATATGCTAATATTTTGAGAAGGACCTGTATATGAAGGTATAAAATATTAGAAATAATAGAGAAACATAATTTATGGCAAAAAACAGGGGTACAGGGCAAGAGGGCAATTAGACCATGAAGCCAGACCTAGCAGCTATTTACTGAAGAAAAGATTCAGATGTGTGAACAAATGTTTAATATACATTTATTTATGTAAATGATGAATATTATTAATTCACATTTTTGCAAATATAAAATATACACCATATTTTCATATCTTCCAGCAACCTCAGCTGTGTATTAAGGATAAATAAAAAACAAAAACAAGAAAATTTGGACAGGAGAAGCAATCATTGAAGGCACACAGATTTGTGGTAATCTGCATCAGTCAAGAAATCAAGAAATCACAACAAGTAAATAGACACTTAGCTACATTTGTCAGTAACTCAAGTTACAAGAATATTTAAAAAGTTTCAACCAACTAAAACTGAGACTAGATGAGAATCCAAGTTTATCTTGTCACTACACAAATTGTTATGAATAGTAAAGACAGGTAAAAAAAGCTGCAAAGCTCACTGTAAGAGGACTGAAAATTTTATTTTTAGTGTGAGTTCATGCTGTTGTATAAAAAAGGTCAAATATTAATTTATTTTCAGGCTTTTACACGTGTTTAGCAGGAGTTTTACTGAATGTGGAGAGCTCCTTCCATCTACTACTGGAGGTTTTCGGTCACTTTTTGACCCAGCATGTATGAGCAGCAGTGTTAAATCCTAGGATCAACAAGGTTATGAGAGCAATGACTGCTGACAACAAGTACAGACAGTATTTATAGTGCAGGCATAAAGACAAGAAATGGCGAACATGAATTCTGTACCACATCACTTTAATATCTGATAGATAGCTATAATTGCAGGGTGCAATTGTGGCTGGCAATTTATATAATTTTGAGAGCATTTGCTCATTAACCAAAGTAATGTAGAAATTAAATGTTTGACTTGGTGGCATTGTTGAATTATTAAAGAGACTGGTGAGCCCCTGAAATCTAATGTTTCAGGCAAAATTCATGGCTAAGCATCCAACAATTCTGTGCTCACCATTCAGAACATGCAACATAAACACTTGTTTTTAATTTGTTGTTTCACTAATTACAGTCAATGAGTTCTCTATGTAATCTATCTAAAACTCAATAAGACGTAGATCTGTCAAAGTAGAGATATAAATATAAAAGTGAATCAAACTCATCATGAGCCTAGGGAGCTACTGCCCCTTGCAATGTCTTAAGTCCTCCTTCAGTTCGCCTCCATATATTTCCTTTGATTTTTAAAATGGTTTTATAGAAATTTTCTTTAGGCTTCCTGAAAGTCCTTAGAGTATTTTTGGACATTGGCTTATTTTCTGTCTAGTATCTGACTATTTTTAGAGGAATCTTGTTTAATAAACCACTTATGTCTATGTGCTACGAATCATTGCAAGACAAAGGGCTCTTAAGCCCAGCAGATGAATTACGATGATTTATTAAAGGCATGACTTTCAGATGCTATTTGTCTATTGAAGGCCTGGCAGGTTTTTTTTTTATGTTTCACTTGTTCATTTTCCTAATGTTTTTATAACCAGACACTGCACAGAGTATGCTGCCATGGTCAGGTACAATGACTCCAAAGAGAAATAAAAAAAACCTTCAGATAACCTTGGGAGCTATTAATGAAGGGATATCTACCTCCATGGAAGACGAATATGAAGACATATGGGGTCATTTAAACTTGAGAAGCATTTTACACATGAATATCACAGTGGCATCGCAGACAGTTAATTTAATTCTTTAACGTCACCCTTCTGCAACCCATAGTTATTGAGATTTCTGCATTGGCCAAAATAGGCTACTGACATTATTTATCCAAGAGCTTGTTGAGAAGTGAAATATATTTTCATCAAATGATGACCTTTGGTGTACATCCATAAGGGTTGTACACCAGAGAGACTGACAGTTTACAGCTATGCTAAAAGCTCATGCTTTCAGCTGGTTGACTGCATATATAATATTGCAACGGGGCCTGTCAACAGCTCTATGTGCAAAAACAGAAACCAATCACGATTCTAATGTTAAGTCTGGTACTGAGTGGGAGAAAAACACCATCAGAAATGTAAGTGCACGCTTCAGTGGAGCTGCCTGTAACACTGACAGCCGGCCCTGGCTGCCCTGTAGAGGATGAGAGGAAGAGATGTGTGCAGTGAGTGGAAGAACAGGCAAGGAAAAAAACCCAAAAATTACAAAGCAAAAAGCTGTGTGAGTGACTGAGACGAAAAGAAAGATGATGTGTTTGACAGTACAAAGGCCGCATTAAGACTTCATTATTCTTTCAAAGACCATTCTTCGGTTTGTGAGTGTCTTTTTGCATTGGTACCACAAGAAAGAGAAAGAAAGAAAGAAAGAAAGAAAGAAAGAAAGAAAGAAAGAAAGAAAGAAAGAAAGAAAGATGTGGAAGACTTTGATGTCCATTTACAAAACAGTTCTTACTCTCCTGCTTTCTGACTTTTCTATTACAATGGCTATATGAAGGAAAAAGAACATCTAGGCTTCAGAAAAATAAATACTTGGGTATCTGAAAACAAATCTTGACATTGCATTTCAAAATCTTTGTATTCAATGAGGCGCAACATTTTTTTAAAAACATGCCGCATTCATATTATTTCTGGTATTCTAAAGTCGTATTTTTTGCTTTTCTGTGAACAGCTAAGTCTTATCAGATGTTGTGTTAATTTACATTAAGAATAAAATATGTTAATATTCTTCTACTCATTACTTTTCTCCAGTTTTTTTTTTTCTTAGACTTTTCAGGAGCTTCAGGAACCTTTCACAGAACAAGGATGGTACTGTCCTGGAACCTATTGTTAATTTCCAGAACCTATATGTACACTTCATGTATGTTTCAGAAACTTCTGGAGAGATACAGGTACATTTTAAAACTTACCCTCTAAGTTCCAGGAAAGTTCCCTGTAAATTTTCACCATATCTACTGTAGGTTATCAGGAAAGTTCTGATAAGTAACAGAAAATAACTGGTAAACTCCAGGAAAATAACATGTATGTTTCAGGAATGTTCAGTGTGAACTATTTATTTTAAATTATTAAGTTAGCCTACCAGTTAAATGTTTTAGACAAACTTTCTCAGAACTGAATTTTCTTTATTTTCAAGACTATATACATAGATTCTTACTGAAGTAATCAAAACAGTGAATGAACACATATGTAATCATGTAGTAAACAAAAAATCTATAAGAACTTTAAATATATTTTAGATTTCTTAAAGTAGCTGCCCTTTGCTAAGATGACTAAAATATTGACCTATGGCCGTCTCTCAATGAGCGTCTGGGAAGTTCTTTCAAGACTCTTTGAAAAACTATACCAGGTGACCGCCTCATGAAGCTCAGGGAGAGAACGCCAAGAGAGCAAAGCAAAGGGTGGCTATTTGGAAGCACCAATCAGCATAAGCTGGATCATTATATTAGCTACACTACGAAAGTTCAAAGTTTAACATTTTCAGAGCATTTTTTGGCCATAACCAGGAACAAATGAGCACATTCAGAAGATTTTCAGCCACAGAATGCAGAATGCTCAGAATTATGTTTGACTTACATTGCATCCTCTTGTGTGAACACTGTAATGTGGTTAGTGCCACCTGAGGGCCTGTGGAACTGACGATCTGGACTGAGAAGTGAGTGAGGCTCTGAATTTCTGTCTAATCTGGCCATAATGAGGCCACAAGCTCTTCTCCCAGCTCAGCAGATAAGACAGTAATTGTTTAAGTGTTTTATCTGATGTGGACCGCAGCCACGCAGAGGTAGCCAGATGCATACCTAATCACTGAATTAACATTCAAACTGTAGAGAAAAGCAAGCAATTGAATTGTGTAATTTATGCTGCTTGTACAGTATACAAGGATAAATGTGCTGTACAATGGGCATGCTGCACACTAAATTCTGCTTATTTAAGCCACAGCAACTGGCAATATAACAAGTCAGAGTACGTAAGACAGGACTGAAGCACGTGTAATAGGAAAACTACCTCCATTTCACTGAATACCATTTTGTACCACAGACACAGCTCTGGGTGGTTTCGGAATAAAAATGGGGTCTGTAGGGGAGTGGTGATAAACCTATTAGATAGTGGAGATGTTATGAGGTAAAACAGGAAGGCTTGATTACTTTGGAGGCAGGGAAATTATCTTAGAAATTTTAAGTGGTGCACTGTTGTAGGATTTACTGATGTCAGCATGTTCTTCAGCCATGGAGGGAAAGGCTTGATCAGAATGAAAAAAAAAAATTAGATTGGTGAAATTTGTCAAAGAAGCATCCCCAAAAATGCCATTACAAAAGTTTACCCAGCTGAACATTCAAATGTATCAAGATCGATGTTAATCACTTCTCTCTTTATAGTTTATGTTACGGCCCTGACCTATGATTTTTAATCATACTTGCAGGATCTACAGTTGTCTTAGAGCATCATACAGAATATGACACTTTAGCTTAATACCAGATTTTTACCAGAGGTTTTCCTTCATTTTAATTTATGCTATGACCAGCAGTTGATAAGGTTTTTCACTTTAGTGTCTTAAAGCAATATAACTAATGAAATCAGTGTTTGCAAGCTTAAGATCGTTTCATAAGCTGCTTATGCACTGGACTTACATGTTTTTAGATGTTAATAGACAAGAACGAAGCTGGCAGTCTCAGCAGTGTTTGGGTGAAAGTGGGACTCCTGCTTTTGTCTACCTCTCTGCAAACTCAATGACCTGCTGACTTGGTACATCTGGCAGTATTATCAAGGAGAAGTAGTATATGTGATGTGCCAAAGTGAAATCTGACCAGGCGTAAAGGTCAGAAACAAAATGGGATGTCTGCGTCGATAAGCCAGCTTGTTAAATGTATTAAGTTTTCAGAGACAATAACATCCAGAGAGTTCAGTCTTCAGATTAGAGCAATAACTAGAAAGCTATCAAAACTCACCAAATGACTAATAAAGTCAGAATGATATTTTATTTTATAGATTTATATAGATTATAGATTCTTAATGCTCATCAGCTGGTAGCTCTGATAAATTTGTGAAATTCCAGTTCATAATAACTTTTTCTGTTTTGTAGCATGCTCTTTTGAATGGTAAATATTATAAACCCTGTTATTACTGAATCCACTGCCTTTTTGTGGACAGAAAAACAAGATTGGCAGAATTTCTATCTGTGCTGACCAACAGTTTGTGACCTCTTAGCTTGCCCCACTTTTAGATAAATCTGAAATTGGGATTTTTTTGTGAGTCTGGGTGATATAGTATAGGCCGTAATGTAATTGGCTCAAATTCTTATCTCTGTCCCTATGAAACCTGGAGTCTGTCCCCCTGGAATCACTTGAACCCACAGGCACTCTGGTCTGTGAGCGAGCCAGCAGACAACGTCAGATTATGCTGCTGTGCCATCTGCCTCATCCACATGAGGTACAATTGCACAAAGCTTGCATATCATAGAAAATGGGATTTTCTTTTTCCAAATGTGGTCAAATGGGAGAACAGCCTCACCTATTTCTAAGTCAACATGAAGACAGATGAGCTAAAGCAATGTTTTAAGGGATTTAATTTTTTTTTTAAACAGATTGCTTTTTTTGCTTCCTAACTGTGACTGCAAAGGACATCTTTGGTCTGTTTTGTCCCTGAGCTACAAACAAACTCTGACGTGGCCTTTGACGTTGACCTCAGAACTGAGCAGAAATTATTTTAGACAGGACTCAGAGATTTTCCGGTACCCTGAGAGGTTGCTGTTTAGCATACTTCCTTACTCAACTGTAGAATATCAGTGGAGTATTATAAACCTACACTTTGCAGATTTCTCCTGTTTTTGCTTTGTTGTCACATCTAAACAGAAATGTAAATATCTGACAAAGATAACCTGATTAAATCGAAAAGCTGTGGTCAAATTATGGTTTTATTTATAAATTCATTTAATTGATTTATCAAGGTTATGTTGCAGCATCACAGATGGAAGTCCAGACCTTGACTAGGCCACTCCAAAACTTTTTTTTTTTCTTTAACCATTAAGATGTGTTTATTATTGTCCTGCTTGACAACCCAAGTGTGCTGAAGAGTTTATGGTCACACAATGATGGCTGTACATTCCCCTGTGCAACCAACACCACAATGTTTGAATGTAGAAATGAAATTCAGTGTTGGTTTTATAAGTGACAAGACCTATCCCTTCCAAAAGATGCACTTTTGTCTCGGCAGTTCACAAAACATTTTTCCAAAGTCTCAGGGACCATCAAGATGTTTTTCTTGAAAATGTAAGATAGGTCTTTATTTTTGTTTTGGCCAGTAGGGATTTTCACCTTCTTACTCTATCATGGATTCTATTTTGTCCAGCACTTTTCTTGTTGTTAAATCATAAACCCGGATTTAAGGTAACTGAGACCTTTAGTGCTTTTAATATTGTTCTAGATTTTTTGTCGCATCCTGGATGAATCTTTAATGGACTCTTGAAGTACCTTTTATACGCACTTGTTTGAAGGTTCACCACTGTTCCATGTTTTTCCATTTGCGGATAGTGGCTATTACTGTGGTTCGGTGGAGACCCAAAAGCTGAGCAATTGATTTATGTAGATTGGGGTATAATTTGTAGCTCTTTGAGATATTTCTGCCTATTTCATGCTGTCACACAGGTTCTGTTTAAGTTACTTCTTAATTTTATGGGTTTGACATTGAATGTGGCTGGGTAAAAATACGGAAAGATTTTTTCTCTTAACAAAGCATCATTTAAAAACAGCTTTTTGTATTTACTGATCTTATCTTTGTCACATAACTTGTTAGATTATCTAAAACAAATAAATTTAGAAGACAAGTACTCTTTCACGCTGCTGTATTTTAGTATGCTCTTCATCACTTGATGTCACAGTGGAAGGTTTACAGAGAAAGGCAAGAGTGTGAAGCAGGTGCACAGGATTATCACATTTAGACTAATATGCTGGATAGAAACAGATTTAATGAAGAGCAAACGAGGCTGACAGCTCAGGCAGTACAGGAGCAAAATGGATGGTAGGTGGAAACAAAGAACACAGAGAAGCAGAGATAACCATAAAAATACAGAAGGTAAATGATATGAGAAAATGAACAATAAAAACCGCTGATAAACTGAGGAAAGGAAAGAGATGGGAGTAAAAACCGAAAGATACAAGGGGAGAAAAGCATCCTTAATATTGAAATATGTCATAACAGAAGGCTGGCAACCCTTCTCTTTGCAGCATTTGGATTCATGTCCTGGGAGTAATGAGGAAGGCCAAACAACTGACGAGTTTACAGCCAGAATATGAAACATCATTTTATCTTCCTGACATGCCTAAACTCATTATATCAGATAAAAAAGACGCCCAGCAGATGTTTGAATATACCGGCTTCCAGAATGCTGCACTATGTTGACTTTTGCATATAATTTGATGGTTAATGGTGTCAGAGCAGTTCCACATGGAGGCACCCTTTTCATTTAATAAAGATTTCCTGAAATAAGTGGCATGTCTCATTAATAATCTGTCAAAAGGCTGCTTGACAGCAAAAATTAGGATGCGTATGTGTTCAGTAACAGATATGTGCAACTGTGACTGAGCAGCTAATGAAAACTGTGCTGTCAGTAATCTCCCATCACTGAATAAAACATGGACTCTTACAGCATCCACGATTCCTTTACACAAGTCCTGTGGCTTTCAATCAGGTGGGAATCACTGCACACACATGCACTCCTTCATCATGTGGCTGGCAACCCCAGGAGGTCTCAGTGGTAATGTGTTATGTAATAAGCTCAGGAGGAGAGAGGTGGGTGGGGGGATTCTCATGCACTGTTCACGCTCAGGCTTATTGCCCCGGGGCTATGTTCTGAGCTTGGTGTGACTGGTAAGAGCTGTGTGTGTGCATGAGACTGAAAAGAGAGGAACAGAATGTGTTTGAGGCTTTTATCAGGCATGGGTGGGTACACAGAGGGACAATATAATGTTAAAGTGTGAGGATTACAAACGCGTTGTTCTTGCTGGCTTCTTGTCAGTCTATGGTTTAACCAGTTTTTTTCAGACTGTTTAAGATTTCCTTTCTGATGTCATATTTTCTTTTGGGGGAAATGATAGTATTCCAATGTAAGTCAAACCAGCTTCTAAATTTTGGAAATGCTTCAAACAGTAATAGAACATTGATAAAATGTGAGTATATCATTTTATTTATTGTTTGCATTTAAAATGTCATGAAGTGAGGTTTTGGAGTCTGACTCAAAAGAAGACAGGAACATGGAAGGAACATTAAGAGGATTTATTATAGTTGCGGTAGGTAACATTTGTTAAAATTTATTTTTTACATATTTGTTAAAATTGTCACTATGTCCTGACAGTAGCATATGGACAGATAATCTTTGAAAAAAAAATCAAACTCCTCTGGCTCTTCCCAGTGGTCCTACTGCTATTTGCAGAAATACACTGTCATTCAAGATTGCCATGTGCTACAGCTGTGGTAATGGTACGGGCAGGTCATAGTCAATCTAAAGCATGTCACGGATGTTTCATCCACACCAGTGAATGAGCCATAGTTGTTTATTAGCTGTCATTGGTGGTCCATGGTACCACAGACTTAGCCTGAAAGTTTTAACAAACACACCTTACAGGCCCCTCCCCCTTGTTCTCTGCTGTGCTACAGCCCTCTCTCCACAGCTCCTCCCCACATTGGAGCCTGCCTAAAATGTGCAGGCTAGTAAGCAGTGCCACCAATGCCGGAAAATAAACAGCTATGGCACAGCTAAAGAACAAAGAGAAATTAAGAGAATATGACATGGCAAAGGAATACAGTGAACAACAGTGGATGGATAGGGACAATTCAAAACACCTGAAGTTCATAAAATAAAGGGCTATTACCATAATTCTTTTACATTTAATTTTTGAGTACATTTACTCAAATTAAAGGTTTACAAGGAATTGCTGCAAAGTTACAACCCGATGCAGTCAACCATCCACTGTTGCTACATGCATGCTTAGGAGGAGGTATTGCTGCAAAGTCAGTGACTCAATGCAGTTGGCTGGGATTCTTATATAGGAAATGTTTTTATGAGTTGGCATAATAAGCTAATTTTGACTTGCACTGTTAGCTGGGATCAGTGTGTACCTGAACTTGAATCTGTCTATGTCATTGGGTTGATTTAAATATTTATTTCTGTATATAGACTGGACCTGTATATAAACATGTCTTAAAAGTAAAGTGCTTTAAGGTAACATTTCTTGAAAATTGGGGTCATATAAATAAACTTAATTGAGTTAGTATCCTTTTAAAAAAAGTCACTGATAACCAATTTTTAACCTTTTTAAAATATCTCCATATTGCAGAAAGTTCACGTTGTAAAATCAGAAAGAGGCACTTATTATTAACCATATTTAACAATAAGCTAGTTGTGCTTTCACACACAACAGTCATTTGTTTTACATAAGACCCACCTGAAGTATTAATTGTAGGAAAGTGCAATCTTAGTCTTATCTGACCAAGTCATATGGTTCCAGTTAAAGTCCCAGTGGGTTTCAGCAAAGGCCTTGTTTTGACATTTGTGATTGTAGGACAGAAAAAAACTTTTCCTGGCATCCCTTTTAAACAACCAAGAAGCTATTTTTGCAGCCATTTCAGTACTTAAGAAGATCCAGACACATCTGTTTTTACTGAATAGCAAGTACTCTTGTCTTACTGGTTTTTAAGAGTGCCTTAGAGAAATTGAGCTCTGAGTCACGTCACATTTATACCCCAGAAAAATAGCAACCATGAATTACTGGATACACGTTCTAACTTTTAGTTTTTTTTAGTTTTGGTTTTCTAACAGAAAAGTCTAAAGGCAGGCTGCTTTGTGTATCTTATAAACAGCAGCCTGCCTGGTATACATGTTTACCAGGCAGGCTGCTGTTTATAACATACAAAAAGATTACTAATGGATTATTCTTCAAAAAAACTCAAATTTAAACTGAATGTGTCTATAACAAGTTCAGATGTCAAGAATGAAAGTCTAATTCAGGACATAATGTGTCCACAGACAGATACTTGGTGAAAAGGGTTACAATATTACACTTTCAAAGGAAAATCCCAATAATTGTTCCCTGACGATGAATTGCTTCCAACACGTCAAACACAATCAGTTTGAAATGTCCACACAGATGAATGACAGCAGCACTTTTCATGCTGTGGGACAGGGTTGTAATTTGAGTCTCAGGGTTATGGGAAGGTCACAATTCACCATGACAGTGACAGTAAAAGGGACAAGAAAACATCATGGTGTTTCATCATCAGTTTTCATGTTTTTATAGACTGAATGTACAGCACCTGGGCCAGTCCATCTGTCTCTTCTATTTTGTGCCACAACAATACATTCCTTTTGAAGTTGTCCATGTAGTAAGGATTTTGTTTTATTTGCTGCTCCATTTAAAATATTACATTTACCACTCCTTGTATATTACTAGTTTTTGTTGACTGCATATGGGGATCTGGTGAATCCAGTTACAATTCAAAAGTATTTCTTTGTTTTTTATGAACTGTGCCTCTGAAGTAATTTTTACACATAAACATCAGATCATTTCGGGAAAATTTGCAAAAAACTTCATCCGGTTAACAGTTGCAAGCCGCATTTTATTTCACTGGTCAGATTTTAACTCACTGGTGCAGGTCATTCTCACAGCTGGAAATATTATGAAACAGCACCTATACAAAAAAATGACTTGATGCACATAATACACTCTTGAAATTACTGTTTTGTTTACTTCAAGAATAGATATGGTCTTGGCTTTTTTGTCACTGTTTGAGTTTTGATGTAAATAGCCATATTAACAGATGTACAAAAGCAAGTAGAAACCAGTACAGAATAGCAGTAACTGTTTAAAGTTAACACTCTTTATGTATGTATTTACTTGTTTGCTGGATTTTTGGCCAGGTAAACATATCACTCAGCCCCACCAGCTTTGCCATTATGATGAATATCAAGAATATTGTTTATTGCAACGTAATTCCAAATTATAAATATATATATATATAAATATGCAATGAACCAACTAATCTGTATCTCAAAAGGCAACCAATAAATGGAGCCTGGAATTGTTTAAGCAGCAGTTTAACTTAAATCCTAAATCTAACCTTAAGCTAAATGATTTATGTCTAAGAGGTTTATGTGTCATACATTAGGATTAAACATAACAAGGTTAGTTTATGCAAATGAAACTATGATCCCCAGTGTTGCTCAAATATTTAGCAACATGGGTGCCTCAAAGGAATGATAATGCCCACTGAGGTAACTAATGTCACTTCAAGTATCTAAAAATAAATAAAAGATCTATTTATGGACATATTAGGCTTACAGAATCTCAAGCTGATCCAAAATCACATTCAAATTAATGCTGCATATTTATTTCCCTGAAACTGACAAAATGAAAATATTCAAAATACAGACAGCCTGCAATATAAATTCCTTACTACAGTAAATGTGTTGATAGTGTAGTCTGCCAACTACCTTCTGAATCATTACTGCCCCATTCCACTGGGAAAGAAACTGCTTTATAATTTGTAAAGTGCATGACATCCTGAGCATCAAGATAAACTAAGTCTAAAAGTAAAAGTAGGCAAAATACTCACGGTGGTACAACACATAAAGACGATGATGAAGGTCCCGATGACACCTCCAATTCCAACTAACCAGGTCATCCTGAGGAAAAGGATCACTCCGAAAATGTTCTGGATGCATGGAAAGTAGACCCCCATCAGAGTACCAAGCTGAGGGGCCTGGATGAAGAAGAGGAAAATTAAGTCAAACTTGATTATTCGAATTATTATTTTTGATGTTTGTTGTTAAAATTACATTGTTGTTATTTTGTATATTTTTGATTTTCAATAGGCCACCACTTCTCAGAAGGTTTCGACTTCTGCTTAGTGTCACTGCCAAATTGCTGTAAAACTGACTCCCCAGAAATGCAGCATCAACATTTTGGGATTTATGACTAAGTGAAAACTGACATAACAGCCATACAAGCTAAAAAGCACAGTTTGCAAATCTGCTGTAGTTTAGGTGTCTTGTCCATTTTTACTGGTAGAAGCAAATGGCACAGATCACAGCCACATTAAGGAAAAATAGACATTTTATAACAAGACAGATGTTTGGACCAAATCTAAGTTTGTATCCATCTGTGTGGGTGTTTTAGGTTGAGTTTGTTGCCAATGACACATGAAAGGGATAATTCAGTTTTCATTTTTTTTTTGAGTTTTCTTAAGATATTTTTGACTGTAAATATTTTATCTGTCACAGAAAACTCTCTTTGTATCTTCACTGACAGACTAGATCTCTAGCTAATGGCAAAGGCAAATGCACAAGATAAAAACGACAGCATATCAAGCCAGAATAATTAACTGATTGAACAGTAATGTGGCGTAAAAATCAATAAATAGAGTTCATCCGAACTGCCATGATATTTTTTGTCTTTTTCTAATCTACTGTATTTTTGTAACAGGCGGGATACTCATGCATTGTATTTAGCAACAGACGGGCTGGTCATTGCTACAGACTGTGATCTGTCGCCATCATCTTATTAAGTAAATAACAATTAAATATAAATGTGACAATGGTTTAAAGGTATTTAAAATAGTTTTTATTTGAACTTTCATGAAACTGCTGAGATTGGAGTAGTTTTAACATAACCAAAGTCCGATGTTCTGGTGTCCCACTGAAACTAGCTTTCTTTAGAGTGAAGAAGCTATATGTTGTCTGCTGCAGGTAGAATATTCACTGGTTGTAAACATGTAACCCACAGCCTTACTCCTATCCTTTAATTTAGCTTGGTTTACTTACATTTTTAAGTCAAAACATTATTTTCCTATTTAACCCTTTAGTTAGAAGTGCATTTGAAGGTGCAGAATATTTGTAGTTGTTCAACTTAGCAGTACAACTATAGCATAAACATTAATTTAGGACATCCACTTACTGCATTCTGTAAGATGAGGTCAAATAAGCTAGACGTTTTGAGATCAGAGGGAAGCCATCTGCTGAGTTCCTGGGACGTATATTATAGGATCTCTTTAACGTTTTAGTGTTTTGTGATGGATTTGCTTTGTTTTGCTGCACTGTTGTTCCTTCTATTGATCAGTGAATATACAGAGCTAAGCAGCACCAGAATGATTACTTCAAGGACACTCTATTTAAGACACATACTGATACTTGGATACTAGAGATGTATTTGGTCACTATTCCTATTGATCAGTGATCTTTTTTTTTACCTTTCAAGAAGGATTTGTTCCTTATGTGACTGTTTATACCCTTGTCTGTTCTGTGTAAGATAGCTTTTTGCCCTGCTGAATGTGTACATGTCTGCACATCTGTGATGGAGTATTTTAAATCTGAAGGACAAATGGGATGACCTCGCTTATAACAATTCATTTCCTGCTCAAGGACATCTGGTCAAAGATATTTAATTATGCCCATGGACAGCCCTGACCCAGTTTAACAAGTGTAAGCATCGACCTAAACAACACATAACAGAAAAACATGGACAAATACTCTCTGTTGCTTCTCTCTGCTCAAAAAAAGAACAACAGGGTGGATGAATTACCTGTGGTTCTAGTCAACAATGATGGTTGCCGCAATATTTTACCTTAAGAAAAGCTTAAAGTTTTCTTGTTGGTATTAATTTCACATGAACAATTAATCTATTGTTGGATAATACCACAGCTCACCAGGCAGGTTTTTCATAAAACAGTAATTGACAGACTGGGAGCTGTTTGGCTATAAATTCCTGATATTCAGGTGGTGGCCTGACTTGATCATTTTAATCAAAATTACTAACTTTGTTAATTATTGTTATTATTTTTATTTTTGCGCTTATTGCTGGGTTACTGAAAAGCACATCTGTTGCATGGCAAATTTTTTATATTGCACTAAAGATAAATGTCCTGGAATTATGACACTAGACATTTTTAAAAGCTAATTTAATAGTTTTTTCCAGCTCAAAAGCCTCATTCCATTGCATCATCCTAACTTATTGCATCATATCTCATCACATTGAACCACATTAAAACGTATTTTATTCAAATTTATTCGAATCAAATCATTGAGTGAACTGTGGTTGTATATGTATATTTAAGTCATATGAACATTGCTAGTGTGTTGATACATATTGCATTGGCCACAAAGCAAAGATTGCTCACCCTCGTAGTTAATGTATTTTATTAAAGGTTCCTCATAGTAACCTTTTTTTGCATAAACCAAGAAACAAGCAAAATAAAAAAACAAACAATGACAGTCATTTTCAGACAATATTACCAATGATGTTCTGTTTTTTTTTATTAGAACAGCCTTTTATTATTATATTTTTAGCATTTATCTCAGTTAGAATTAAGAGAGATGTAGAAAAAAGTTTATTTTCATCCTGGTTGGGCAGGTAGTCTTTGATACAATAAGAAACAAATCTCTATGTTATGGCTAATGACTTATGTCGGAATATTTCAAATTTGTCTCAGCAAGTTTCATGTGTATTTGGGTTAAATGCATTGCAGCTCTGCTCTCCTCAGGGTTAGACTTTGACCTATTACCTCCTCTACAACTAAATCCTCACAGCAGGGAGCATCTCAGCCTTCAGCCCCACTGCACTTTAATCAAAGATCCATGTCTTGGCCTCCACAGGTCGCTTAAGGGAGCAGTTAATAACAAACCTCCTTCATCTCTGTCACATCCCTCGCCACATGACGGTGATTTACACAATATGCCTTTTGTCTGTGGTATGTAAATCTGAGTTTTACTCAATGTAACTGTGTCCTTCAGTGTGTGGTGAAGACAATGTTTCGTCATCTCCACTTTAAAGGCTTTAATGACTCAATGAGCAGTTAATGGGCTTCCGTTTGCATTTGTATTATCAAAGCAATAATTCCTTCATGTGAATTATTTTAAACTCCTATATACCTATACTGGAACTGCATGTTATTTTACAAGACAAACAACGGGGAATCAGTATCGCTGTCAGGATGTATTGGCCATTATTTGGACCAGTGTAGAGATGCTAAAATAACAGGTTGGGGTATATTAAAAATTTGAATATTCCATGTTACTTGTGTTCATAAAGCAACACAAAGTGTGTCAATAATAAATGTCAAAGAATCTTGTATTTTGTGCTCCCCTAAATTAGGTTTTGCCAATTCTGAACTGGCTGTTACTTTAACCTCCCACTGATGTCAATCAATCCAGCTGAAAAATAAATCTCCTTATCAAAGTATGACAATCAGCTGATCCATAGTGAGTAAATGAATGAATAGATTTTATTCTCACAATTTTTATATTTTTGTGGTTGAGTGTCCATGCTAACCCTTCTGACTTCTCGTACTCGTACTCGTCGTCTTCCGCTTATCCAGGACCGGGTCGCGGGGGCAGCAGACTCAACAGAGACGCCCAGACGTCCCTCTCTCCAGACACCTCCTCCAGGGGGAGCCCAAGGCGTTCCCAGGCCAGCCGAGAGACATAGTCCCTCCAGCGTGTCCTGGGCCGTCCCCTGGGCCTCCTCCCGGTGGGACGTGCCTGGAACACCTCCCGAGGAAGGCGTCCAGGAGGCATCCGGTATAGATGCCCGAGCCACCTCAACTGGCTCCTCTCGATGTGGAGGAGCAGCGGCTCTACTCCGAGCCCCTCCCGGATGGCCGAGCTCCTCACCCTATCTCTAAGGGAGTGCCCGGCCACCCTACGGAGGAAGCTCATTTCAGTCGCTTGTTTCCGGGATCTCGTTCTTTCGGTCATGACCCAAAGTTCATGGCCATAGGTGAGGGTAGGAACGTAGACCGACCAGTAAATTGAGAGCTTTGCTTTTCGGCTCAGCTCTCTCTTCACCACAACGGACCGGCACAGCACCCCCATTACTGTGGCAGCCGCACCGATCCGTCTGTCGATCTCCCGCTCCATTCTTCCCTCACTCGTGAACAAGACCCCGAGATACTTAAACTCCTCCACTTGAGGCAGGAACTCCCCTCCAACCTGAAGAGGACAAGCCACCCTTTTCCGGTCGAGTACCATGGCCTCTGACTTTTTCAGTCAAAAGGATTTTAACATATAAGTTTTAACACATTCTTTACAAGCTGCAGTTAGCCTACAAATTGTGAAGGGCCTATTTAATTAGCTGTTTCACTTATTTAGCCAAAAAAAGAAGCTTTGAATCATATGCCAACCTCCATATTGTGTTTTTCATCAGAAATAGTTGTGAACTAATGTTTGAACAACTTTATATGAGATTAACAGGTACATGGTTGTTGGACAGTATTTCCTCGTTGAATTGGCTAAGGAGAACAACAGACAGGACAAATAAATAAATAACTGTTTTCAAATAACTCATAAAAAGTAGATTTGAATCCAAATCAGGCCTGTTATTCTTTATATTTTGGGTCCTGTGTATGCCAAAACTACCAAAAGATTTAATTTATTCTGTTATATTGAGTTGTTCAATGAGAACAGTCTGTTTCTTTCGGTGTTAATCTTTTTTATATGTAGAAAAAAAGTCAATCAATAAGTCCCACTGGAAACTAAATTAAATAACTGGAGAGGATTATAGTACACAAAAATTCAAGCTTTTCACAATTTAAAGTACTGTTAACTTACTAAACATATTTTACAAAATAACATGCATGTATAACTTTCTTACTGCTGTTAGGATAACAGAAATTTCAATAAAATAGTAGAGAACATGATTTTTAGATCTGATGTCTGACTACAAAGAAGAATGTGTGTTTTTTGCTTTATGAACAGCTAGACTGGATACATTTTATTGTAATTTATATAGATGGGAGGGATTAACTCAAAATAAGAATAAATGAAGAAATATAAGAGCTCAGTTTTGTTTTTAACTTTGCTTTTATACTCTGGAAAAAATATGTTATCTAATCATTTACTCAGTTAATCTTAGGTCAGTCAGTCAGTCTCTACTGCTTATTCCATAGTGAGTCACAGGAGAGCTGGTGCCTGTCTCCAGCAGTCTATGGGCAAAAGGCAGGGTACACCCTGGACAGGTCGCCAGTCCATTGCAGGGCAACACACACTCATACACCTAAGGGCAATTTAGAGTTACCAATGAACCTAACAGGCATGTTTTTGGACTGTGAGAGGAAGCCAGAGTACCCAGTGAGAACCCATGCATGCAGAAAGACCCCAGGCTGGGAATTGAACCCAGGACCTTCTTGCTGCAAGGCAACAGTGCTACCAACTGCACCACCGTGCAGCCCTTAATCTTAGGTGACAAGCTTAAATGTATTCTCCAATTAAAAAACAGGAAACAATGCAATTGTGTGAGTTATGAATCAGAAAGAGATTCCATTAAAATGAGATCTCAGTAATTTGAAACATGCACAGTATATTTCCCAGGCAATAATAATAATAATATTTTTTTTTTCATCATGAGACCCTAATATAACATAAGAAAAACTAAATAATGTTTGCGGTCTTGCAAAACCTGACACAGTCACCTCTTTTAACCTCTAAAAATTTTTCTGTATCTCCCATTAGAAATACTGTAATTAATAAGACTAAAAGTGCATTGACAGGACCTTCAGGGACTTGGTGTGTACTCTACAATAGCAGTCAGGTGTTGCAAGCAGACAGGTATGCCTGCAGTAAGCACTTTGCTTTTACATGCAAAACTGCTGCCACTGCACAAAGCGGGTTGAGGTCAATTTGTAATAAAACAGGTAGGCTATTAAAGGAAATCCTGTGTGCATTTGGAAAGTATTCTCTAGTTTACTCTTTTGTTTATTCTACCTTTATTTAACAAAGAGAGCCCCACTGAGATCCCCAACTGTGTATAAAAAGATATAGCAGATGTAGGATTTTACAGAGTTTAATACACACATAAAAAATAAACATTTTAAACAACTTTTGAAGTTATTTAAAGTACATTTAAATGTGTTTCTTCACACATCATGCTTCATTAAATTTTTCAAATTGGATTACAGGCAGATATGGAAAAAGGAAAATTACAAACTACAACTCAAGCCTGAAGATCCAAAGAAGAGTCCAAGACAGATTTTACAGGTCAAGTGTATTTGCTCTAAAAGGTGCAAGTTTAGGTATTAATGGAGCTACGTAAATGTGCTAATGCCAGACGTCAATGAACAGCAGAGTCTTAAAACCAAAATAGGCTACAACAAATGTAGATTCCCCTGTCTGCTTCATAACACAATTGGGAAGCTCAAACAAGCAGACCTTCTCTGTTCAGCTGCTATGTGAGTGCTTGTGGATGAGCTCAGCTGAACGATGAATTGAAATCCAGACATAACAATAGGAAGGCTTTGAAAATCAGTGTTTGCCTGCTTGAAAATCCTGTTTATTACATGAGATGAACTGATAATGAACAATTGGAAGGCCGAAAGAGAATCTGAGAACCTGAACATGATAAAACACCTCTGGGTTTGGTGATGAGAAACCCAAACACAAACATTTGGTGAAGTAATGGACACAATAATGACTTTATTTTGGGAAATAGATTAAACCAGATGGAATGCTTGTGTATTCACTGACTTATTGATCCTGTGGGAAGGAAAAAGGCTGGACAGTTATTGAAATTGTCCCTTATCTTATTTCATTCAATTTGTGTATCATTAGCCTGTTTGTGGACAGGGAATGCAGATGCGACCAGCGTCTGGTCTGGTAGATGCTTACACACTCACACAGAATGAGTCTGTTTAATGGGCCACGAGCCAGAAGAGTGATGATTTCCCTTGAGAAAGAGCCACCAAGAACAAAGAGAACACGAACTGTTGCAGAGCTACAGGTAGGCCAGTGTGGCACCACTATACTAGGAAGAAACATCTGCCCACTGACCCCTTGGGACATGCAAGCAGCCCATTGAGTGAATGGCTCAGGTGTGCTTTACAAACAACGGGATTTTTTTTTATATATCCGCTGTGAAATCTACTTTAGATTCACTGCCTCCTGCTGCTCCAAACACTACAATTAGCCTCAGTGGGCTTTTGTATGTCTCCGATTTATAGGCTCCAAATCCATTTGAGGTCAAATGGAGTTATTTTTAGACTTTCTTCTTACACTGGTATCAACTGTTCCCCACCATCTGGTTAAAAAAAGAAGAAACAAAGATTTTAAAGATATATGTTCAGAATGTCAGGGTAAGTAACATGGATTTAATCCATTCACACAAACATATAGTTATTTTTAACTACATGCTACTGGCTTAGACTTTTAGTTATTAACTTCCAGGTGTAACAAATAGACTCTGTTATATGAGATCGTTTCTTTACATTGAATCAAGGTACCAAAGCAAAATCAAGATTTTGGGGTCATATATAAAATGATCATCAATTTGGAGACCAAAAAACTGTTTAAACTTTGACCTTGGCCAAGTACTAACAAAGGAGTTCTGCTGTCAAAACCTAATCAGTGAAAACCAAACTCAAGTTTAAGTAATCAGTTAGTATAAAAATGTTAAAGCTCTACATAAAATCACTACTCAATATACACTACAAGGAAAAACAAACTACATGGTTGTAGAGACTGCAGTCACACTGTTTCCTGTCTTGACATGTATGCAAAGGTTCTGAAAAACACTTGATATCTGGGTCTAAACACTGGAAAATGAAGGGGAATCTGTGGAGCATCAAGTACTGTCACACTTTCGAAGTGTGAGTGTCACTTTTGATACAATCCCTATCTAAATATAGTGAGATCAACATGGTGCACTTAAAAGTGTTCTACTATGTCCTGACCAGGTATGCTACCTGTCTGTGATGTCAATGTCTAAATCAAAATATATATGTTTTAAAATGAATGGATTAAGTAACTCTTTGATCGGCCAAACCTGAAGTGGTCAGATTACCTGCCAAATTAATCAGAGAGTAAGTGAAGCCATAATCTTTCAGTTTCAAGCATCCTGGGACCCGATTAGGGATTTTTACATAAGAATGGAAGATTGGATAAAGGTCTTTAATTTTTCAAGTCATCTAGATCAAGCAAAGGTTTAAATACAGCTACCTTAAAAGCATGTGGTACATATCCACTAAGGATAGATTAATCATATCTAAAATGGGGCTGGCAATCTTCCTTAAACAATTTGGTTGGGATGGGTCTAACATACAAGTTGAAGGTTTAGATGAAGCTAATATTTCTGATAACTCAGGAAGCTCCACAGGATCAAAACAGTCCAAACACAGATCAGGTTTTACAGTTACTTCCAATGTTGTCTCACTTGCTGAGGATGAAGTAATCATCTTCGGGAGTATGTCAAAGATTTTTATTTTTAATAGAATCAATTTTATTTAAGAAGAATCCCATAAAGTAATGACTGTTGAGAGCTAAGGGAATGGATGGCTCAACCGAGCTATGACTCTGCGTAAGTTTAGCAACTGTACTAAAGAGAAACCTAGGATTATTCTTGTTTTCTTCTATTAATGATGAGAAATAAGCTGTTCTAGCTTGGCAAAGTGTCTTTTTATACAACAGTAGGCTATTTTTCCAGATTAAGTAGGAATCCTCTAGGTGTGTAGAGCGCCATTTTCTCTCCAATTTTCTAACATTGTGCTTTAAAGTACGCAGCTCTGAATTAAACCAGGAAGCCAGACTCCTATGAATAATTACCTTCCTTTCCAAGGGGGCTGCATTGTCTAATGCACCACAAAATGATGAAGTAACACTATGAACAAGACAAGAGAATCAATTTGTGAGGAGAAAGAAACAAAATTATTGCCCTCCAATGTGTTTTTCTGTGATAATGAGGGAATTAAAAGTGGAACAGATTCTTTAAAGGTTGTTACAGCATCGCCTGATAATGATCTACTGTAATGAAATTTTCTTTCAGGTGTGGAGTACTCGGTTAAATTAAACTCAAAGGTTATTAAAAATGGTCAGACAGGACAGGGTTATGAGAAAATATTGTTATGTCTTTACACTCAATGATATATATGTCAGCACAAGGTCCAGAGAATGAAGACAAAGGTGGGTAGGTGTGTTAATGTTTTGAGCAAAGCCAGTTGAGTCAAAGATAGCATTAATGGCTATATTTGGGCTATCACTTTCAGTGTCATCATGAATGTTAAAATCGCCCACTATAATAACCTTATCTGTATTTAACACTAAATCAGATAAAAGGTCTGAAAACTGATCTAAAAATTGAGAGTAAGGGCCTGGTGGACGGTACAAAACAACATACCGAAGTGGTTTTAGTGCTTTGCAATTTGGATGAGGAAAACTAAGGACTAAATATTCAAACGAGTTGTAGCTATTGATTGGTCTGGGACTAATCAATAAATCACACTGAAAGATGGTTGCTACTCCTCCTCCTCACCCAGAATTTTGAGGAATGTGAAAATTTAAATAATTAGTAGGAGTTGACTCATTTATAGTAACAAAATCCTCTTGCTTCAGCCAGGATTCTGTGAGGCAAAATAAATCAATCTGATTGTCACAAATCAGGTCACTAACTAGCAATGTCTTTTAAGAGAGATATCTTATGTTCAGTAAGCCACATTTAATTGTTTTATTTTACTTTTAGTCTGAGTTGAGTCTATTTTTATGAGATTTTCCTGATTTCCTCCCTTTAGATTATTTTTTAATCTATTCAATTTTGGCCGTGGGCGAGACACTGTCTTAATAGCGTAATGGGTGGGTAGCAGTACAGAAGCTGCCAAGAGAAGTGTTAAACTACGACCCTGCTTCCTGGTCTGAACCCTGGGTTTTTAGAGTTTTGGAGAACTAATAAATACGGCCAGATCCCTAGAAAGAAGAGCTGCTCCATCCAAAGTGGGATGGAT
This sequence comes from Girardinichthys multiradiatus, assembly GCF_021462225.1. NCBI lineage: Eukaryota > Metazoa > Chordata > Actinopteri > Cyprinodontiformes > Goodeidae > Girardinichthys > Girardinichthys multiradiatus. The sequence goes on along the minus strand of NC_061812.1, from coordinate 8,067,097 downwards.
GCCGTCTCCCCGGATCGGACCAGGTTTTCCCCAAAATGTTCGGCAATTATCAATGTAGCCCACATCGTTTTCTGGACACCACCTAGACAGCCAGCAGTTGAATGACAGCATGCGGCTAAACATATTGTCACTGGTCAGATCAGCGAGGGGACCAGAGAAAATTGCATAGTCCGACATTGTTTTGGCAAACTTACACACCGAAGCCACACTAACTTTGGTGACCTCCGATTGACGTAACTGGGTGTCATTACCGCCAGTGTGAATAACTGTAATAACTGTGAATATTACTGTATTTACACTTATCCTTAGCCAGCAGTTTCAGGTAGGATTTGATGTCGCCCGTTCTGGCCCCTGACAGACATTTGACTATGGTCGCTGGTGTCTCTAGTGCCACGTTTCTGACTATGGAGCTGCCAATTACCAGAGTTGGTTTCTCAGCGGGTGTGTCGCTGAGCGGGGAAAATCTGTTAGAAACGCAGACGGGTTGGTGGTGACCTGTGGGCTGGGATCTAGGACTATGCTTTCTACGTACTGTCACCCAGCCAGCCTGAGGCCCCGGCTGCGCGGTCTCTGCTGAAGGACTGCTATGGGGAGATACCCTCGGTGGCTCCATGCTGGCTAAGGGGCCTTCAATTCCGACACCCTCGCCTCCAAAGCTACAAAAATGCTACATTTATTACCATTATCACTAAAGGAGGCAGAGGAGTAACTGAACATCTGACACAGAGAGCAGGAGAGAGGAGGAGACTCAGAGAGAGTTGGTTAAGTATTGGTCTGGGCAGGCATATCCATGCATATCCAGAGGGATAGTCTGGAGTGCAGATGTCAAGACGAGCACGAGCATCATCCAAAGGCCGATTACAAAGCTGTGTTTGTTGCAAGGAGAATAAATACATTTTCCTTAACGGTTTGTTTGTAACCAAGTTTAGAAAACTTTAAACACTGTAAGTTGTTGCAATACTCAAGGCTCCGATGTAATTTTAGTAGAGTTGGTAATTGATATGTTAATACATAGTCAATTAGGAGCCGGAAAATGTAGGAGCCATATGCATAATTGAAGCTTAATACTATGTTATTTTTTTGTATTTGTAACTGTGAGTTATAGTTGTTACTCTACTGTTGGAAGTAAATAGGCATCTGTAATCTTACTTGTTGAAGCTCATTGCGTGGTGCCTTCTGATTGGCTGTGAACATTTAGTAGAAGAAGAAGAAAACTTTTCAGACAGAAGCCTAGCACCTCAGCAGTAACATAGTTCTTTGACCGTCACTATATTTTTGAGTCTGTACCTTTGTGTTTTATTCTTTCAACTTGAGTAAAAGTCACAAACTTGAGAACAGACTCCAGACCTTTTTTTTGTACAAAGAAATGTGTCGCGTATGAAAAAACGCACGAGGTCTAGACTCGTGCGAGCATGCCGCACCTACACCATGGAGGGACACAAAGACCTGTACAGGATAAACAATGGCATCCTGACTGCCACTAGGAGATGAAATCCTTTGACACATTGTTAGACCCTTTGCGGGTGCAGTGGGTCCTGGGTTCCTACTTTAGAATGGAAATGTCTAACCCTAATGTGGCAAGACTATGTAGGCAGCTGCCTCCATGGTCTCCATGCTGGCCTGACCTAAATCCAATAGAACATCTCTGGGACATTATGTTTGGGTCCATCTAACGCCACCAGGCTGCACCTCAGACTGTCCAAGAGCTCAGTGATGTCCTGGTCAGGATCTGGGAGGAGATGCTGCAGGACACCATCTGTCATCTCATAAGGAGCATACCCTGATGTTGTCAGGCATGCATACAAGAATATGGGGGCCACACAAACTACTGAGTACCATTTTGAGTTCCTGAAATGACATTTCAGCAAATTGGACTAGCCTGCTTCATCAGTTTTTTGGTTTAAATTTCTCAGTGACTTCAGATTAAGCCCTCTGTGGGTTGATCATTTTCATGTTCATCAAATGATGTGGCATCCTTTTGTTCTTTATACATTACCCATTTCACATCAGTAACGATATCTAGCAATATATTTTTTCAATTAAGATCTGATGTGTTTTCAAAGTGTTCCTTTTTTTTCCAGCAGTGTCCATTTTAAGGCTTTTCATAGATTTTTACCAGGTTGTAGCAATTATTACGAACGATGCTGTAATTTTACTAACTTATACAAAGCCTGACTTTCTAGGTTTGGTAAATCAAAATCAAAACAAAGTCAAGTGCATCTTGTTATTTGAAAACAGTTGTTAAACAGAGGGAAAAATTACCAAGGTGCCAACACTCTAGTCCAGTGTATAAACCTCAGAAAGACTGTGTCTCTCCTGACCAAATCTATATAGAGTTCCTTCAAGCTGCATTGACAAATGACTCGTTTTAATACTTTCTTGTTAGAGATGCACTGTTTTTTAAAGTTTTGCTGTCAGAAGTCATTTCTGTGCAGGACTGCATATTTGAATGTAATATGAGTAAACTCCTTTGATGTTTTCACAGCTATTGCAGATCAGTGGAATTGTTGCATTTGATGTTTAATTTATCAATTTCATAATTCATCAAAGAGTATGCAACATAATTTTGTTTTGTTTCTCTTCTTGAGCGGTGAGAGGAGGGAAGTGCATGTACTGTTTCATTACTTTCATTTCCAGCAGAAATAGAGGCGTGAAGTGGAGCGAGAGTGTTCAGATGAGGTATGGGGTTGGGGGGGGGGGGGTTTAACAAGCGAGATGGTGGCAGAATGGGAGCTCTCCACGCTTTGCTGGCCAAACAGGAGCTGATTGGGCAAATGTGTTTCTGCTCAGGTGTGTTGAATTATTAAACAGACAGTAAGAAGAGAGGCCAGCAAACATCCGCCTCGATGACCGGCTGTGGATAAAACAGTCAATCTGTAGTTGGGTTGGTTTGTGTGTGCACAGACAAGTAAAAGCCAACAGTTGTCTGTAAAACACTGAACCACTTTTGGCCTTTTGTGTATCGGAGAAGGAAATGACAAATACAAGTGTTTCTAGAATACTCCAGATAAAAAAGTCTTCACAAATCTCTATATGTCACTGGCAGTTCCGACTGGAGATTTACTTATGTACTGATCCACATGTTGTTCCGCTGCACCCAATTTCAAATTCAGCCTCTCTGAAATTCAGGTCAGAATCAACACATGACAGAACAGAGAACAGGTGAATCTGAAAGGTAAATAGATTATCCAACAAATTAGCACAGCATTAGCCAAGATTCAGTTAATAATGTCATCCAGAAAGTCTGCCTTTAAGTCAAGAAAAAGAAGCACTGTCCAGGATTTTTTTGTTTTTAATATTTATGTGGCACTAGTGGCATTTATCTTTCTGATTTTTTCGACAGAAAAGGGGTTAAAGACATGCAGCAAAGTCGTCTGGGCCAGGAGTAGAATGTATGACAACTGTGGCGAGAACTGAAGCCTTAGAACATGGGTTGCACGTTTTACCCTTGCACCACTGCCACGCCCTGCTCTGGATATATTGTGTCTTTTAAATAGGTGAGTGAAATAACAGGTTATTTTTGTAGTCTTCTTTAAAACTACTGTTCCACTGTCAGTTCCGGGAAAGCATTCATGTTAATCTTTAAAAATGTGATTAAATGCTATTGATAAAAAGCGCAGTTTTTTAAAAACTTATTTTAATGTTTTTCCTTATTTTTAGGACAGTAATTGTGTTTGTGAGCTGCAGCTGACAGCACTGATCAAATGTATTGCCAATTTATAGACAGAGTTGAATTTACTTTTTATTACCACGTTTGCCTATCAAGGCATGGCTTCTCATATACAGTGAGTATTAATCAAACCTTCCATCAAACAAAACCTTCAGCTGAACCAGTTAGCTGAACAATACATGAGCTGTGAAATTTCTATTTAGCCCAGCTGTAATAAATAACTCAAATTGAGAAGAATCAGGATTCATCCTTGAGAGGGCCACTGATGGGAATACCAATCTGGTACATTGGTCTAATGAGACAGGGGCAGGATGTGAGGGGGAGAGTTTGAGGGTAGAGCTGAAAGTGGGATCATAAAGCACCCAGAAAGGAAACAACGTTTACGTGAGGGAACATTAGGCTATAAAAGGCTAAGAGCAAAAGCGTTTGGACAAATGTCACTATGATTCGTGCCTGGAATATTCATCCAAAAAAAGAGGTGTATGCTATGCTTTATATTACTATTAACTGGTCTGGTTAATTTACTAACAGATGAAGGTCAGGATTATGCACACTGCTGTATGATATAATTAAAAAAAGAGTAATGGATATCAGTGGCGGATGGAAAATTGAGGGCACTAGGGCATCGCCCCACCACTCATCACATCACATTACATTGAAAGACAAAAATAATGTAATACAATTGTTTTTTTAAATGTGCAAGATAAATATTTTATAATTAATGATGATTAATGAGTAAACTTTTATTTTGTTTCGTATTTATTGGAGACATATTTCTGCTCTGGGAGTGCAGAAATCTTTGCAAACGAGTCGTTAGAAGTTGTACATGAGCAGTAGATCCTATTCCATAGAAAAGCTACAAGAATCTCATTTACATATTACCACCATGCATACATATATATATATATATATATATATATATATATTCCATATATATATATATATATATATATATTCCAAACAAGGGGTTTGGAATGGTGTGTGGTTGTTGGGGAGGTTTGAATAAACGACTGTATTACAGTATTACCGTTCGGCCATTTTATAATGGGCTATGCGTAGGGGTCCTCAGTAAAATAATAAACTGATGAAGTTCATCTAGAGCCCACTGGTGGCCATTGTTTACGAAAACCACAAGGATTGGGGGTACCTCTGTCAGACTGATTATAACCATTTGAAAAGAAAAGGGGTCCCACAGGTAGCGGAAATGGAGGGTGTGTATTTATATATATATACAGGGGGTTGGACAATGAAACTGAAACACCTGGTTTTAGACCACAATAATTTATTAGCATGGTGTAGGGCCTCCTTTTGCGGCCAATACAGCGTCAATTCGTCTTGGGAATGACATATACAAGTCCTGCACAGTGGTCAGAGGGATTTTAAGCCATTCTTCTTGCAGGATAGTGGCCAGATCACTACGTGATACTGGTGGAGGAAAAGGTTTCCTGACTCGCTCCTCCAAAACACCCCAAAGTGGCTCAATAATATTTAGATCTGGTGACTGTGCAGGCCATGGGAGATGTTCAAATTCACTTTCATGTTCATCAAACCAATCTTTCACCAGTCTTGCTGTGTGTATTGGTGCATTGTCATCCTGATACACGGCACCGCCTTCCGGATACAAGGTTTGAACCATTGGCTGCACATGGTCCTCAAGACTGGTTCGGTAGTCCTTGGCAGTGACGCGCCCATCTAGCACAAGTATTGGGCCAAGGGAATGCCATGATATGGCAGCCCAAACCATCACTGATCCACCCTCATGCTTCACTCTGGGCATGCAACAGTCTGGGTGGTACGCTTCTTTGGGGGTTCTCCACATCGTAACTCTCCCAGATGTGGGGAAAACAGTAAAGGTGGACTCAGAGAACAATACATGTTTCACATTGTCCACAGCCCAAGATTTGCGCTCCTTGCACCACTGAAACTGACGTTTGGCATTGGCATGAGTGATCAAAGGTTTGGCTATAGCAGCCCGGCCGTGTATATTGACCCTGTGGAGCTCCCGACGGACAGTTCTGGTGGAAACAGGAGAGTTGAGGTGCACATTTAATTCTGCCGTGATTTGGGCAGCCGTGGTTTTATGTTTTTTGGTTAGCACCCGAACATCCCTTTCAGACAGCTTCCTCTTGCGTCCACAGTTAATCCTGTTGGATGTGGTTCTTGGTGGTATGCTGACATTACCCTGGATACCGTGGCTCTTGATACATCACAAAGACTTGCTGTCTTGGTCACAGATGCGCCAGCAAGACGTGCACCACCAATTTGTCCTCTTTTGAAATCTGGTATGTCACCCATAATGTTGCGTGCATTTTGATATTTTGAGCAAAACTGTGATCTTACCCTGCTAATTGAACCTTCACACTCTGCTATTACTGGTGCAATGTGCAATCAATGAAGACTGGCTACTAGGCTGGTCCAATTTAGCCATGAAACCTCCCACACTAAAATGACAGGTGTTTCAGTTTCATTGTCCAACCCCTGTATACTGTGTATATATATATATATATATATAGAGATATATATATATCCACAGAATCATTTTATAGCCCCCCCTCGGAGAAAACGCTCCAACGGACACTGATATACTGTACTTCCTTGTATTCATTCAAACAAAGAAGCTGGTAGCCCAGGTTTAACTGGATTACTGAGACATAAACATTAAAAGGCCAGCTAGGTAATCCTAACATTTCCATAGATAGAGATCTAGTATGAGTACTAGTTCAGTGACAAGTTCTGCTGGCATGAGACTAAAGGCGTTTGGACAAGTGACACTATGATTCATGCCTGGAATACAAATCCAAAAAAGAGGTTTATGCTATGTTTTATATTACTATTAACTGACCTGGTTAATTTACTAACAGATGAAGGTCAGGATTATTCAGATATTGACTTGAGGGTCAATATCTGAAGTGACGAATTCTGCTTTATTCTCCAGCAAGATATATGAAGCAAACTTCCTCCTAAAACGTTTACTAAGGAAATTTAGTGTGTTTGAACCAATGAATAATAACTGCGGAAATCACATCTATTTTTAAATGTAATTTATGTTGCAAATAACACTGACCAAGAGTCAAAGTTGTTTGTAAGATTACCAACAAAGAGAGCAGATTTGCATTGAGCTATAACGATAGAAAAGATGGAATTTCCTTAATATTTTAAGTTTTTAAGTACTTCATGGTTTTAGCCAGTGCTTTATCACATACATTAAATGCAATGCTCTCCACATTGCTTGCACCATTTAGATTTCACATGGGACACGTTTACCATCTGTTCTTTAACCACACTGAACTGAACAGTTTGTATGTATAATTAAGAGGTCAATAAAGTATTTAGATCCTTTATGTAAGAATGATAACTATTACGTTTGACTACAACTGTACATTTTGTTTAATTTTGAAATGTTGGTACGTTTAGTGGATTATTGAGTATTCTCTCTATGGAACAAGTCGAAAGTCCAAAATCTCATAGTGAAGAATGGTAAAAATTTTACTTAAGCATCAGATGGTAAGGTTTATTTAGGCAGCAGATTTTCATTCATAAAATTAAGTTTCAAGAGCTACAAAATACAATAAAATTCAATACAAAAAGACCAACAAAGTAAAATGATGAATATGATATAAACACCAGAATCACCAGAAGCAATTATTTTTTCTTGTAATTATTGCAGCTCTAACAGTGAGGGAAAATGTCATTTAAAGACCCTGTCTTTTTGTTTATTTTTAAAATATCTGAGAATTTATATGTTAATAGAATTAGATATTTTTGTATTGGTTGTGTGCAAAATGTATGTTAACATATAGTTGGTCTACTTCTAGCTCATCTTCAGCATTCAACAATAAGCAGTTCTTCTGCAATATTTTCCTGTATTTTGTCAAAAATATCACGAGTTGTGTTGTCGCCTAATACTGATCAATGATCTTATTCTATTCAGGGTCCTGAAAGCTTAATAATCATCCCGAGTATTAAATTAAGGTGTAAGGTGGCACGGCGGTCCCGCAGGGGTTAAACATGCGACCCATATTTAGTCAGCCCGTGGAGGTTTGACCTCTGGCTCATACGACCTTTGCTGCATGTCTTCCCCCTCTCTCCAACCCTTTTCTGTCAGCTTAGAGTCGAAATACTGTGAAAAATAAAGGCCACTAGTCCCACAAGAAAACAAAAAAGAAAAAACTTCGTCTGAGGAACTAAAAATGACATCACAAGACCCTTTAAATGTATTCATACCTCTTGACCTTTTTCACATTTCATCACATTACAGCTGCAAATATTCATTTATTTTAATAGGTTTTTATGAGAGATTAGAGCTACTCACAGTGCATGTTATAGTGGTGCTAAGCCTACATGTTTCCAATATTACTGTTTACCTTCAATAATCATAACATGAAAAGTAGATGTTCAAATGGTGTGAAGGACTGTCCATCTACAATGCGTGTTTGGAAAATGGTGTTTCTATGAACTTAACAAAAAACTTAACATCTGAACATTTCATAGCACAGAAATGTATTGTTAATAATATATAATGTCTGGTGTGGATTAGCTATATAAATTGAAAATACTCCCAAGAAGAATCGTTCCCGCTGATGCTTTCAAAAGTGCTTGCACAAAGCAAAGTCATCTGGATGGTTGAACACACTGAGAGAATAATGTAATATTGTATGGTTACAGTTAGTACAGGAATAAAACTAGTTCCATTCAAAACTTTGCCTTGATCCAATGAACTGATGTCAAAAAATCCTTGGAAACAGAAATATTTCATTTTCTTTATTTTCCTTCATCTTAAAAAATATTGCTCATACCAGAATAATGTGTTCTCTTCATGTCTTAAGGCTCAGGGGAAATGTGTCTTGGTACTATTGTCTGGAAAGGTGTGAATACCTGAGCCAACACTACTGCTCAGATGTGAAGACAATTAAAACACAATTAAATAATGTGGCTACAGTAAAAAAACTATATATATAAATAAACCATTCCTGTCACCAACAGCTAAACTCAATCCACTAATAACACATAATCTATAGAAAACTGAAAGATTCACTTCTGTTACCCCACTATACCTCTAGAGTAATCAGGAAACCAACAGCTTGTTCCTCAGTGTAGTAGTTTGTTGAAATGATATCACTCCTGCTGTTTTTAAAGGTTGTTGTATATCTGCCGGACTCATCTGCTAAGAGTATCTGATACTGTGGGTACTACGGTCTCTTAGGTCATCAACATTGATTTGCTCCTAGGTAGAAACACAAACGGAACACCTGTGTCAAAGCAAATCAAACCAAAGGAACAGAGAGGAGAGGAAAAGTGACAGGAACAAATCTTGACAAAAGCAGAAAGTGAGAGAGAATCTCCAGCTGATTGGACACCTGAAATAACAGATGTTTCAAAGGTAAAAAAAAAAAGCTGTCAACCTGTCACTGCACTGGCTTTTCCATGCCTTAACGCTGCCCTACATCACATGGGCTGACTGAAGTAAGAAACTTCTGAAAGTCACTGTCTGCCAGACTGCCACAGCTATTTTTATATCCTTCATTGTCTGCATTATCTTTTATCATTTTAGTTATGCAAAATAACACTCTGCTGACTGTCATAAATACTAATTTCCCACAGGATTGATAATGTAGGTGCATCTATGTCAATCAAGCCCTGGGGATAATTGTAAAAATGAAACTCTATCCTACTGGCAGCTCAACTTCCAACAGCAGAAAACAGCAAGGTAGGGTTTTGCAGAAACTAATTAGTTGGTGGCATTTAAGATGCAATCCAGCAACATGAACAGGGGATTTTTATTATCAACACAGAATGATTGACAAGTTCTCAGCACAATTTTTACTGGATGTCCAATGAGTGTGTTCACAAAATATTAGGAATCTCGTCTCTTAGGGATTCACAATGAGAACTTATTTGGAGAACAAATCTATATTTGCAATCCATAATGACTATCCAGGAAAAAATAAGGATACGGTAAGAGCCCTTACTGGCTTAGGAGGTAATTTTATTTATTGACTGTAGAATAAATAACATTATTGCTCCAAATTTAAATGAATGGGAAAGTGATGTATTGATGCATGCAAACTCATATCAAGCAGAACGAAGATTGGAGTAAGTTGATTTTAGTAATTTATTTTATGGGGAATAATGTTTCATAACAAAAGCCTGGCCTTTTGTGCAGACAGCTTAAACTATCATTACAATTTTATTATCTATATTGCAGAGTGCCATTGGTCTATGCTTCATCGCTGCTCATCTTCAGCAAAATTTTACTCCATTGATAAGTTGGAGAATAAGCAGTGGACAACAGTATGATGATTTTAAACATGTGCCTGAGGTTAAAAATGAGGGAACAGGAATTCATGAAAAACCTAATCTTTTTGTTGCACATTCCAGAATCATAGTGTTCACTACAACACAGTTTTGACTGATTACCCATTAGATGGCTATAACATTCTGACCAGAGACAGATTGGGTGAAAAAATATTGATTTTGTAATTATAATGGCTGTTGGTGGAGGACAGCATTTATTAGAAAACAAGTGAATTTGCTGCTCACAACATTAATGTGCTGAAAGGAAAAAAACGGGCAAAACTAAGGATTTGAGAAACTCTGACTGCAGCCTTGTTAAGATCACTAGACAGCTCAGAAATTGAACATCCACAGCTACAGTTCTGGTGGAAAGAGGCCACGGAAATGTGATTCAGAATACCCATAAACTGATCAAAGTAGTGTCATGGGGAAGCAGATAACCAATCGGGCTGCATTCCCAAGGTCTCAGGAGACTACAGTGGCCAAATGAGCATCCAAACTGAACAACACACCAATGGATGAAGGTTTTTTTTGGTCTAACAAACACAGTCTTTTAGTTTTTACAAGTCCTATCTGTTGTTCAAGTACACCAGGTATCAGAGGAAGGCAAGGGACCAGGACAGACTGAGCAAATGGGGTCAGACTATGAAGGCAGTATGCTGTAATATTACCTTTTGCTGTCTAGATTAATGTTACCTTGACAGGTGCCACAATCTTATGTTCTCACATCCTTGCAATTGCAAAGTCAATAAAAAACAGTGCTGTCTTTTAGCATCAAAATATACCAACCAAGCATAACATTATTGCCTAACACTGCGTTCGTCCCCACGTTTACTGCCAAAACAGCCCTGACCTGTCGAGGCATGGATTTCATTAGACCCCTGAAGATGTGCTGTGGCATCTTTGACTGACATGTTAGCAGCAGGTCCTTTACATCCCATACATTGCAAGATGAAAGCACAATAGATCCGACTTGTTTAACCCACACATCCGAAAGATGCTTGATTGGATTACAATTTAGAATAAAAATTCACAGAAATGAAGATGCCTTTTGGATGGGAGGTAAAATGTAAAAAAAGTCAAGTTGCTTCTTATTTTAGGCCTTTATGATTGACTGAGAAACTACACCAGCAATGTACAGGATCTTCAACAATGTTCATGTAAGTGATGCATGTCAAAGTAACATCCACATGGATGGCAGGACCCAAAGTTTCCCAGCAGGATCTTTCCATCACACTGCCTCCATAGGCTTGTCTTCTTCCCGTGTTGCATCCTTGTGCCACGTGTTTCCCATGTAAGTGATGCACCCACACCTAACCATCCATGTGATGTAAAATAATATATGATTCATCAAATGAGGCCACCTGCTTCCATTGCTTTCTGGTCCAGATTACATGCTCTGAAGCCAATGTGGCTATATTTGGTGGTGGACAGGGGTCAGCACAGGGATTTGGTAATACAGCCCCATATGCAACAAACTACACAGAGTGTATTAACACCTTTCTATCAAAAATCTGCATTGAGTCTAGCAGCTTGAGCAGTAGTAGTTCATCAGTTAGATTGAACAGCATCTGCTAACATTCGCACCCCAAGTGCATCAGGCTGACCATAATCCTGTCACTTCATCCTGGTCCTTGATTAGGTTCTAGACAGCTTTGGAATGTTGACTTGAAATGTAATTCTTAAACTTAAATAAGACATCTGTTGGATATGATAGCAAAAGAAAAGTTGGCGGGAGTCAAAAGATCTGACAAAAAGATCAGCTACTGACGGCACAATGACTCTGGGATGTTTTCTGATCGACTCAGTACAAAAGATCAGTGGTTTTGATGTTATGACTGATTTGCAATTTAAGATCGCATTAATGGTGGGTACCTTGACAGGTTTCTTCCGCGCTGACTCTGCCTCGTTGTTCTCAGCCTCCTCGTGCTCCTTGCAGCCTTGGGGAAGGTTGGAGTAGTTGGCCAGGCTGCTAAGAAGAGAGGACACCATAGGCCTGGTGTCCATCTCCTCCTACAAAGACATCAATACATAGATATCATCAGTTAGCAGAGGTGTGAGGTTTCTATAAATGAGTGGTATATAACTGGTGACTTGATTGATTCAAGAGCTATCTTTAAATTTGTGAATTTCAAGGAACCACAGGAAGAACTCTCACAATGTTCCTTATTAGTTCCTTATCATAATCCCACTGACTGCAGATTGTAAATACACTGCTCAAAATAATTAAAGGAACACTTTTTAATCGGTGTACAATATCAAGTCAGTTAAACTACTAAAATATGGATCTGGTGAGTTAAGTAGTAGATGGGGTTGTTAATCAGTGTCAGCTGTTTTGGTGTTAATAAAATTAACAACACTAAAGGGGCAACAATGAGAAAACCCCAAAAACAGGAATGGTTTTGCACCTGGAGGCCACAGACATTTTTTTCCTTCTCGTTTTTTTGATTGCTTTTCAGTAGTTTTGCATTTGACCAGGGTCAGTTTCTGACCCCACAGGCAGTCCAACTCCCCCAGGATGACACATCAATACGAACCATTGCCCAAAGATTTGCTGTCTCCCCTTTGTACAAGGAGGAACAGGATGAGTACTGCCAGAGCCCTACAAAGTGACCTCCAGCAGGGCCACTGGCATGAATGCATTTGACCAAACCATTAGATAAAATTTCTTGTGGGTGGCCTGAGGGCCTTATGTCCTCTAGTAGACCCTGTGGTCCATGGACCTCAACTGGTATTTGCTAGAGAACACCAGATTTGGCAAGTTTAACACTGGCTCCCAGTTCTTTTTAGAGATAAGAGCAGGTTTACTCTGAGCTCATGTGACAGACATGAAAGGGTCTGGAGAAGCTGTGGAGAACATCATACTGCCTGCAATGTTGTCCGGCATGATCGGTTTGGTCAGTGTTGGTCTCAGGAAGCATTTCCATGGAGGGACGCACAGACCTGTACAGGTTAAACAATGCCACCTTGACTGCAATTAGGTATTGAGATGAATTCCATAGACCCAATGTTAGATCCTTCCAGGTGCAGTGGGACCTGGGTTCCTCCTGCTGCATGATAATACCAAGTCATTTGCCAAGTGTATGCCGGCGGTTTCTGTTGGATGAAGGAAGTGATACCATTGACTTTCCTCCATGCTAACCTGACCTAAATCCAACAGAACATCTCTGGTACATCATGCTGAGGTCCAACCGAAGCCACAAGGTTGCATCTGAGACTGTCCAGGAACTCAGTGATGGCCTGGTCAGGATGTGGGAGGAGGACACCATCTGTCATCCCATAAGGAGCATGCTCCGACATTGTCAGGCATGCATTCAAGCATGTGGGGGCCATACAAACTACTGAGCACATTTTTGAGTTGCTGCAATTACATTTCAGCAAATAGACTAGTCAGTTTTTCAGTTAAAATGTCTCAGTGACTATGGATTAAGCCCTTGGTGGGTTGACAGTTTTCATTTTCATCAAATGATGTAGCATAATTTTTTTTCCTAACACATTGCGCATTCCATAACAGTATCGATATTCAGCTTGATTTTTTTTTCCCAATTGAAAGCTGATGTTTTCAAAGAGTTCCTTTAATTTTTTTGAGCATTGTACATTTGTGCAGAGCTGAGATAAATTGCATTTTTTAAGCTGTAACAGTGTTAGAGTTGCTTGCATTAACACAAGGTTCTGACATGCCCTTCACACAATAACAACCCTCATTAATCGATGTCAGGGGGCCTTTTCAAAAACTCAATAGTGAGAATGAGTAAACCCTGCATCCACCTTTCACTGCTGAACATGTGTATTAAACCTCTGCATGTATGAGTGTGTGTTTGTGCAGAGCAGATTTTACCTCAAACAAGGCCATGTTCTTGCCGTCATATTGCTGGCTCTTTTCAGCGGCAGCTTCACTGCTGTTGATGAAGGGGCTGCTCTCTTTGGGGTTACTGTCACCTGAAAAAAAATAAGGCATACGCAAACTCTTTTTAACTGCACTGAAACAAAAAGGACAAAAAAGCAAACATGCAGGGAGCATAAAGAAAAAAACTTTTTTTCAAGTCACATTAAGATCTTTTGGGCAGTAACTCTTAAAAGCACACAGACTTTTTTTTTTAAAAGATAAACCTTTTTTTCTGTTCAACTGTAGAGTGACACACAGAAGGTTTAAAGGTCAGGATGTTAGCCAAGAAAGGACGGGAGGCTTGTCATCTCTGTCAGAGAGGCAAAAAACAGAATGAAAGCTAATGGACTGTGCAATCACAATATGTGCAGTGCTATATATCCCATATGTCCAAGAGCAGAAAATCTCAATCAGCCTCATGTTATAGCAAAAACAAGACTTTCCCAAGAAACTAGAGATAGTTACCACTAAAACATCATAATGCATTATTTTCAACTTCTTTGTCAACAAAAGAGGAAGAATCAGAATGATGTTATTTTGGATGACAGCTAGCTTAAGGGATCAAGGCTCGATGTAGAAGCATCAGTCCACAAATTCCCACGCCCAGACTGAGAGCAGATCTCTAAAACAAAACAAAAAACACCTCAAAACAAAGTGATGAAAGGGTCTGCAACTTGCTTTCTGGAAATCTTTTGGTTTTAATCCATGATATTGTTGACACAATCGCTGTTCTCAGGCATCTGACCCTGATTTTTTTTTTTTTTTTTTGCCATATTACTGAACAAGTCACCTCATGTTTTGTTGTTCCATTTACAACAATAGTTTTTTTATTTGTTGGCAGAAATTTATTGGTGGGCTTAATTGAGATGATTATTTTGCACATGCTTTATTCTCTACTTTCTTAGGCTCCAGCGGTAACATCATGGTAGTTTAGTTTTGTCTAATGTCACTGAGTAGCGCTCACAGATGTAGAACGATATGGAAGCTTAGATCAGTTTAGTTTCTGATGAATGTCAGGTTAATTAATTAATAAGAAGAAATGGAAAAACTGTGCAAATACCAGGAGGATGTCATGATTCATGTTTCTGGACTCTTTTCATGTCATACCTTGACTGTTTCCATGAATAGTTTCCATATCTCACTGTACTCCTTACCAATGATTACTCAATCACTTAATTATGCTCACCTGTGCCTGCCTAAATATCTCAACCTGTGTTCTCCAGGATAAAAGCCCCTTTCAGCCACAGCAAACCAAGTCATTAAGAAAACAACCCTTTTTCTGCCATGTGAACCACTGCTCTTTGCCTCCCCAGACCCAGTCTGAGTACAATCACTTATCTTCAAAGTTTCAATGGTTGCTCTACAAGTTCCTGAACATCATCTGCTCACAGGTCTCCCCTGGTTTTTTTTTAACTTCACATCTGGAATAACGCTGACTGGTTGGTCAGTCCAGATATGAACACGACTGTGCAAATCTGTCATATTTCCTGTGATTCCTGGTCAGGATCAGAGAGCTCTGTATCCAGAGATCCCAGATCCCAGGATTTGGAATCTCTGATCCTGCATCAAGAGCAGCAATATTTTTAAATATAAAATTTTTTTAAACATATTTTTAAATATTTTTAAAAATAAAGATTGTAAATGGCTTCATTCTGTTTGTCAACTGATTTTTTTTGGGTTCAAGGAATCTCAACCCACACAGGGATGTAAACATGTATTGGGTGTTTTGGGAACAGTGATGGTTATAAAGTCTAACAGCTGCTGGGAGGAAGGACCTATGACAGTGCTCCTTTGTGCACCTAGGATGCTGAAATCTGTCACTGAAGGAGCTTTGCAGCTCTTCAACAGCTTTATAAATGGCATGGGAGACATTGTCTAAGAGTTATGTTATTTTTGCTAGAGTTCTTCTGTCTCCCACCACTTGCTCTGAATATCCTGAAAACCTTAAATATTTTTTGTCAATCATGTTAGAAAGTGAAACTCATATTATATAGGTTCATGAAACGTAGCGTGAAATATGTCAAGCCCTTATTTCTTGTCATTTTAATGTTTATGGCTTATAGAAAGTAAAAGCCCAAAATTCAGAGTTGTGAATATTTAAATATTGGAAACTCATGGTGTCACACCCTAATCGGCCATCAGACTTCAGTCTGAACGACCTATGAGAGGTACAACACTTCCCTTTAAAAGACCCATTATTGAGAACATACAGCATGGCTTTTCGAAACCTAACATTATAAACTGAATGCCCATGCCCTAAATCAAAACTGATTATGAGTTGTATCTGAACCTCTTTTCTGTTGCTACTGTGTGTGAACCTGCTGCAGGCAGGGTATGAGTTTGTAAATACAACAGAGACAAGCAGAAGAATAAACCTGCATTTTAATGCATTCCAACACTTCTATATTTTCTCTCCGTCCAATGTATAGGAAGTAACAGCACATGTCTTTAATTGATGTGAGAGAAGATTTGGTCTGCAGACATGTTTAATACGAACCAGAATTTGATCAAAAAAGAACCGCCTCTCAAAATACATTAAAAGTATCCATACATGTGCGTCTTTATTTTTTGATGTGGCTTTCCAGTCAGTTTACTTTTTTATCGCTAACAGGGCAGTATGCACGTTATGTGAAAGAGAGTTAGACTGAAAGAAAAAAAGACAAGAACTAAGGAACATTTATTTAAACAAAACTTTATTAACAATCTGGCCAAATGAAAATACAATTTATGTGAAAACAGAAGAGAATAAAGCAGTTGCAACTAAACTGCCAAAGGCCAGGTTACAAAGCTTTTTACTGACACAGTTGGTGTGCTAAATAGTGTATGATAGTTTATGCATTTTTGTATACTTTCTTTTATAAAAACTTGATGAATAAATTAGGCTAGTGTTAATTTAGTTTAGAGTGTTAAGGTGGTGAACTATGAACATTCAGTTCAGTTTTAACCTGCATGAACTGAACTTGGAGCTAGTTCTTATTCTTGAATTGGGACAACACCGTTCACTGCCATCAATCACAACTTTGGAAGGCAACACAGGAGCTGAGGATGAATAACAATATAATTAAAAACTCCCATATCATAACTAGCCAGACTGAAAAAGATTCAATTCAGAAGCACTTTGTGCGTCACAGATAACAAAGGTCTTGGTCATGAAGGTTGCACATTGTCAACTGTCTCATTTGCACCTTCGAGCATAACTTGAGGGAGACAGCAGATTGCTCTCCCTCTGGCTCTCGGTCTTGTCTTGGACTGAACACTGTGAGACCAAGTTATTTATAGCCGGAATGCTGCTGCCATGATGTCGGAGCAGCGCTAACAGACGGCACGCCGTTGTACATAGACGATACAACAGGGCCACTCAGACGGAGGGCACAGAGAAAAGGGGGCAGTGTTAAAGGATTCTTTCAAAAGTGGAGAAGGGAAAGAATTCAAAAGGTAGCAGTAAAGTGGAGGAAGAAGAATGCCAATAACAAGATGGAGGGAGACACAGATAGATGTGAGAGTGAAGAGGAACAGGGAGAGCAACAAAGGCTCAGGATGAATTCAGAAGCCGCAGAGGGAGAGTAGAGCCACACTTATGTCTGGTTGTAAAATGTAAAAGCTCCAGCAACATTTAAGGTTCAGCTCACTCTGACCTGCAGGTTAAGTAAAAGGGAGAGTAAAGTGTCCTGCAAAGGACTGGGAGAGCATGTGGATATTCTATCATCTATAAATCACATCTATAAATGGTAAAAGATGGATGGATGCATGGATGGATGGTGCAGGAGTTATCTGCAACATGCAATAAATGGAAAGCTAATTCTTTCTAATCTTCATCAGCATTTCTTTACCAAATTCCAGTGACTTCTTGATAGAAACATAAGAATAAGGATATGTGCTTGCACAACAGTGTTTTAGTTATAATGACATGAAGTAAAAACATCATCAAAAAAGACCAAAGGCGAGTGGTTAATCAGTCACAATGACCAAGAAGGAGAACCTGCAGTTAATTTGTTCTTATCCTTTAACTCTGGCTCCTCTCATCATCTGATAATTTAAATCTCATCCTCAAAAGAATTACAAATTCCTTCCTTTTTGGGTAGCTCTGTGAACAGTTTTGCTCTCAGCTCAACCCCAAAGGAGTTCGTCCATTCTCAGTCTGATGGGATCTGTACGACAACGGTTCTCGCTATTAAAGCCTGTCTTTATATTCAAAATGCAGAACTCCACCGCTCAGTGAGTGTCTTTCTGTCTTCAAAAATCCATCATGAAATTACTTAAATTTCGCTTCTGAGATTTGTTAATAGCTGGTGCTTTGTGCACAAAGGGTTAAAAAGGGTAAAGAAGTTACTGTCATGCCATCAACAAAATGAAGGAATGTTCCTCTTTCACATTGCTTGTGTGCTTTAGTGCCTATCATTCCTTTATGAAGATTTTATATTTTCTCCCAACTAGTTTAATATCAAATGAGACAAAGCAAGTCTCGAGTCTGATGGTGTTATATTTCAATTCATAGCAAATCCTTAAAAATAAATTGGACGTTTGGCAGTAATTAGATTTTCAGTCAATGTTTGGTTATGCATACAAAAATGTTTTTAAAATTTGTAAATTCAAACTGGTAGGAGAACGTCAAATTTAAAAAAAATATTTGCAGAGCTCTGCACTTCTATCAACTGTATGACTACAAACTAAATTATTGTTATTTTAATACCCTTTTAATAATCCTAGAAGTATGCATGCAGTGTGTATCAACCCTTATGTGATGTATTCTCTGGTTTTAAACTGTTGATTCGGAGTCCTTTAAATTATCTTTAATCATAGGCAACTCAAATACAGCTTGATCATTCTAAGCTCAGACTCTGCAACTAAACCCCCGTTACTTTTAATCAATGCCATTTTCTACTGCTACTGACAAGTATTGTGTGGTCAACTTTATTGAATTTGGCTAAACAACATCAGGCCTTTATTTAGCTTTTGTTACATGACATGTCAAGTTTCTGCTACTGCTAAGTTTTAAACCGGTGTTGCTGTTTAAGATATTTTGCATCTTTACATTTTTTTTATAATTACCCAGCTCTAATATTTTGCATCTTTTGATATCTTCATAACAGGAATTCTTTGAAAGCAGATTTAAGATGAACTTAACCAGTTTGAGACTGCTCTTCAGTGGGTGCAATACAGAGAAGAGTTTTTTTAATATCACTGTGAATGTTAATGCTGATAAAGGGACCTAATTTTTATGTTTTGATCACATATACAAAGCCGTCCAGAAGTATTCATACCCCTTGACCTTTTTAGCATTGTGTCACATTACAACCACAAGCTTTAATGTATTTTAGTTGGATTTTATGTGAAAGACCAACATATACTAGTGCAAATTTGTGAAACATCTCAGCAGCTCCTCTGGAGTTAGTGATATCAGAGTAAAGAGGGCTAAATAAATAAATATGCCAGACTTTTCAATTGCTACTAGTAAACATTTTGAAACCAATGTATAATTTTCTTTTCATTTCACAATGTGCATTAGATTGTATTGGTCTGTTGCTTAAGTGTGTGGTTGAAGCCTGAGAAAGTGAGAAAAAGTTCAAGGAATGGCACTTTAATTGTTTAATGTAAAGAAAAGTGGAAACAGGTGGAGGCCTGTTTTACATCTCAAACTCCAGTTCTCCAGCCAAAAAGGGAGCCATGAAGAATGATTTGGTGAGAACTTTTTTTACTTTGTTTTATTGATCCTACTTGTGAAGTGGTGAGGTGGCGACAGTCACAGCTTGTGCTGTCTCACTCTGCCTGAACTGTGTCACACTGCTGTCCTGCTCTTTGACGGACTCCAAGAGGACGGGCCAAAGAGCTAGATGCTTATTCTGAAGGAGCTGACTCAACAGAAGCTCTGGGACCACTTGTTAGTTTGGCAAGTGCATACAAACAAGCGTGTATGCATGTGATGGTGCGTGTGCATATGCTTGGCTCACACCCGATTAACTGTGCCATACAGCAGTAGAGAAGCGGCTGGGCCAATTAATCTCAGCCTGGGAATGAGCGGCTGGATTTTAGCCATCTTGCTTGAGAATAAACACTACTGCTGTGCTGTTAAAATTACTAGGAGTTTATATCCACAATGTATACATACATATTTCATGTGTGAAAATGCAGGGTTAGGGTTAGAAGTGACAAAAGAATTTAAAGGAAAATAAATTATCGAAACTTTGTGTAGATCAGCAGTTGCCTTGCTAAGTATCTTTATCATATAGCTGCATTAATTCCTTTCTAGCATTCAGAGCGAAAGGTCTCTTTGTCTTGCTATTTTGACAGCTGAAAGTGAGGGATGCTACTAGGTCACACAATCAAAAAAAAAAAAAAAAGATTTTAAATGATTGAGAACAAACCCAAACTTGATTGTGTACCTTTTAGTATTTTTTCATGTTTCATCCCTAGATCATTTATAATGTAAATTGTATTATTATGGGATAGTGATGTATACTTTGTTTCATTGTAAATGTTTTTGACGGCAGATAAATCTGACTCATCTGACAAGTATATCATATGACTGACTTTGTCAAATTTTTTTCCCCGTTTTTTTAAAGACATGACTTTTCTGCTATAAATGTATCGGCCTGTTTTCAGAAATTTTCTCAGGAGACACTACACAACATCCTGCTATAGACAGGTACAAGGCCTGGGATTAAAAGAAGTCTGCTTGAAAGCAGACTATAAAGACATTGTGGACAGTGTAACCTTTGCATCGTACTTTACACTGTGTCAGTTTTACTAAATAAGTACATTTTTCTTAACTGATAAGACCATCTGTGTTGACCCCAGAATGTCTAAACGTTCAGTGTAATCTATCTATAATAATAATAATAATAATAATGGCACCTTATATCTAAAACAACATATAAAAGCACCAATAATATTAAAACAAACAATAAATATAAATAAAAATGCTGTAAAACTACAGAATAAAACAATACACAAGTGGTGCAGTACAGTGGTGATAGTTAGGATGTAGTGATCATGTGGGATAGGCCTGTGTAAACAAGTGTATTTTAAGACAAGTCTTGAATGTGGACAGTGGTAAAATGATGGTCATTTGTCAAGTTACAACATTACTCCTACTTCTTCCTACACCGCATTTCAACAATTTGTTGATAAAGACACATAAGGTTGGATTTTTTTGAGTATTGCATCAACATGTGATTCACTTTTTTAGCAAAGACATAATGTACAGAAGAAAAAAAGGACATGGTTACATGGCTACATCTGCCCACACACTGTCATAAGCAGATATGCTACACTATCCCTCCTCCGATTGTTGCTCCAGCTGCAAATCAGAGACACAGTCGTCTTGGGTGTCTCTAACTTTTCCTCTTTCATTTCTCTTCCTTTTGCCATACGCTGTGCTATCTTATTTACAGTTATTATGTCAACAACCCAAATATGAATAGCTACATGAAACCACTCAGTTTTATTACTGTGCTGTGGGGCAGAACCTGTATGCTTGTTAGTATTCAGACTGGTGCTTTAGGCATAGTATGAATTTCAATGCAGTGTTGCCTCACAGGGAATGACTTTGACACAATGCCTTCTCTGCAGCCTTCATTTTCAGCGAGAACCTCTGTCCTGATTGGCGGTGGTGCAAAAGGTGGATATACACTATATGCGTTGAAAAGGGGTGCTGCGCTAGAGTGGGTGCCAAATCTATAGTAGGAAAAATATAATTAGTCAGCATTTTCTGCATTTAACAGGTGTTTGTGCATATGTAAATAATATGATCAATAACAGAGTCACCCCTCCACCAACACTATAGGTGATCCAGTGCATGGCCCCTTGAGAACATGCTGGAGCACAATTGTTTTCATTTGAATCTTATTGTCATCTGATAACAGGGAGCTAAAGATGGAGAAGCAGAAAAGAAAGCAGTTGTGGGCACAAAACAGAAAACGGAAGAGGAATGAGGATAAAGATGTTGTAGGAATAAAAAAAAGCTTTTCAAAGTGCTTGAAAGACTGTAAGTTATGTCAGTGTATCAAGAGTAGGCTTCTAAATATTTAGGTTAGCTAAAGCTACTAGTAGTAAAATGACAGGTTGCTGTTGTCCTTCAACTGTGTACTGATCAGTATTTACAATATAACAGATCATGGTAAGAATGATAAAGGAACATGTTCGTGGTTATTTTGTAGTTTAGACAGTAATAACTTGTTTAAGTAGATTAGGTTATAGAACTTGGGAGTGATACACATAAAAATTAATCATGGAGTAAGCCAAAATTAGAAAGAGCAGGACCAGACTTTATTAGTGTTAGACATTGGAGCTGGCATCTAACAGGACATAAGCTGCATCCCCACTCTCTGCTTTAACGTTCACTTTCATCATGTCATTTCTCCTCCCAATCCTCCATCAACTGTGTGCTGCAGAGTATTTAAACGTTCAAATGAAAAACCTGTACCTCTGACTTTTTCAGCTGTTACTGGATGTTAACTTAGAAAGAAAAGTGGCAGGCAGGCGGCAGGCCGCCTGGCGTGAGGTGCAGCTAATGTGTAGCCATGTAAAGCCAGCCACAGCGGGCCCCCGGTGGAGCCTGGCTATCAGACTTCCTCAGGTTCTAGGCAGGCTTCGGGAGAACACTTTGTGCCCTGTCAGTCAGCTGCACGCCTCCCGCATGCATACGACTGCCTGCAGGAGTGACTTCAGCTAGCTGCTGTAATTGGTGAGCCACAGAGCTGCGGGGATGAAGGAAACAGATGAAAAAAAAGAAGAAATCGTGTGGGAGGAGAAGAGAAAGTGAGAGCAGCAGGGAGGGAAAAGAATAGAGTGCTAGAGAATGTGATTGAGAGTTGACTTTGGGGAGGATTATGCTCTGTGGGGTAATTGGTTGAGGTGCTACGATGCCACACCTGCTATCTCTCACTTTTTAGCAACCAACACAACAAATCGTGGTAGGATGGAAACAGTAAGAAAATGGGCGGTAACATGGTGGGGATCAAGATCCCATGTAAGAAACTGACATATTTTTATAAGGTCATGGAATAAAAATTCATCTTAATTCACATGCCAGAAAACCAATTTAACCCACGGTGGCGCAGTTGGTAGCACTGTTGTCTTGCAGCAAGAAGGTCCTGGGTTCAATTCCCAGCCTGGGGTCTTTCTGCATGGAGTTTGCATGTTCTCCCCGTGCATGCGTGGGTTCTCACCGGGTACTCCGGCTTCCTCCCACAGTCCAAAGACATGCTTGTTAGGTTAATTGGTCACTCTAAATTGACCTTAGGTGTATGAATGAGTGTGTGTGTGGTTGTTTGTGTGTTGCCCTGTGATGGACTGGCGATCTGTCCAGGGTGTACCCTGCCTCTTGCCCATAGACTGCTGGAGATAGGCACCAGCTCCCCCGCGACCCACTATGGAATAAGCGGTAGAAATGACTGACTGACATAATTTTCTTTTTGTGTTTTCTGCTGCCAGGTGCCGATGTGGAACCCAGCACTATCGCATTTATATTACATTTGGCACCTTTTTGGATAAGGGAGTCCTCTAAGGCGGCACAGTAGACTGTGATAGAATGAGTGAGGGAGGTGCCTTGGATGAACTGGTTTATGAGGGATCAAAGGAGCTGCATCCAATCACCAGTAGGAAAGCCTTATAGATGGAAGAGTTGGTTAAAGTGATCAATGACACATGGGAGGTGACAGGGCTGTTATCACCCCACCATGTCTGCAGCTTTCTAGTTGTCTCAATGCTAGAGGTGTGATTTAAGGAACAGATTATCACATTTGTTTTTGCTGGCCACACCCCTGGATGTGATCATATTCTGCCCCCATACTCTTCCTAAACTAAGTGAGACAGGAGACAATATTTCCAAAAGCACACATGACAACTGGGAGGACACGTCCT
Organism: Girardinichthys multiradiatus; assembly: GCF_021462225.1. Taxonomy (NCBI): domain Eukaryota; kingdom Metazoa; phylum Chordata; class Actinopteri; order Cyprinodontiformes; family Goodeidae; genus Girardinichthys; species Girardinichthys multiradiatus. The sequence goes on along the minus strand of NC_061812.1, from coordinate 8,043,386 downwards.
CTCCTGGGCACTTCTATTAGCACCTTCCCTCATTTATTTCACTGCCTGATCTTCACCCTACAGGTGTGATATCACATCCCCTGTGGTCGATTCACTTCCACACGTCTACACCTTCTCCTTCCCACTTCTGTATTCGGTGCCCTTACTTTCACCTCCAAAATTCAACTTGAAAAACTCTTTCACTCTTTCTGTGAAATAAAAAACCAAACAGACTGGGCTGCGGACAAATACAGTTGAAACTAGATATGTACATACTGTATAAAATAACCTTTTTTTTTAACTAAACCTTTCCTATTTTGGACCAAAATTAGCTATTTGCTTAATTACAAAATATTGAAAGACAAAAGTAGTTTTTTTGGGGGGGGTTTTGTTACTTTCTTCAAATTCAGACGTTTACGTACATTTCCATAGTAATTGGTCAAATTGCCTTTAATTTGTATGATTTAGGTAAAACATTTTGGGTCTCCTTCTACAAGCCTCTCACAATAGCCTGCTGGAAATTTGGCTAATTCCTCCTCAGGGATTTATGAAGATGCCATTTTGTGAAGTACACCAGTTCCTTTTGCAACAACATAATGCTATGACCTCGTACTTCACAATTGGGATGGTGTTGTCAGACTTACAAGCTTCCTACGTTTTCCTCCAAATGTATCCCTCGTCATTACCGCTAAACAATTATAATTCCATAAGACCAAAGGAGATGTGTACAAAAATTGCGATTGTTGTGCCTGATTCAATTTGCAGACAGTAATCTAGCTTCTTAAATTACTTTTAGAGTTATGGCTTCTTCCTCTATGAGTAACTTTTCAGCCAATGTGCAGGAGTTATTTCACTATGTTCTAGGGGTGATACACATATTTGACACCAAAACATGTTAATAACTTGTTGATTTGAACATCATCAGGGTCATAATGAGGAACAGAGAGCAGAGCGACTTTTACCTGAGCTACAGCTAAAGTTAAATTAACCTGGCCGTGATAAAAAACAGTACAAACCCTCATGATGTGCAGAATCTGGTCCTTTAGTTCAGTCAAATTATAAGCATTTAATCGTACAGTAGCTGCGCACATTATAAAGTCCTTCCGATCACCACATTGCATCTCTCCGCATTATTAAAATAAATAAATGTGCTTTTAGGATCTTATCATTTGACTAGTTTTCAGAAAATCAACTTTGTATCAGGAGTGGAACATCTTGATCACCTTTTATATGACCCACATTAAACATAGTTTCTTCGAGTTTATGAACAAGAATGTGGAACTGAATTGGAAAAGAAAAGGTGAAGAGTAAATACAAAGAAAATGCTTGTTATGACCACTGGTTAGAAAATAATATTAAAAACTGTTTGCTCTTTTTGTTTTTGATGTAGCACAGAGGCATTTAGAAATGCATTAAAATGAAAGAAAAAAGTTTTTCAGACTTTAATTTTGGCACAAAGGTTTCAAGTTCAATTCTCAATATTACTTTAAAAGCTATACACTTTCTTGTTTATGGATGACTAAAGGCTTGTTGGTTGACAAAACAGAGATCTTTGGCTAATTCCAACTGGAAAACATACACCACACAGATGGTTTGTATGGTCTGCTGGAGTTTAAACCTTGTTTTTCAAACCCCACAAAATCAAACAATACTTCAGAATCACTCTGGGTTGTCTCAGCTGCAAACGTTGTCCAGTATTCAGACCAACTGGCAAGGTTGCAACTAAACACTCTTCTGCAGACTGCAATAAAAAATTAAGAGCTGAGGTGTCAGGCAACTGCATGACATCTCACTGCTTCATTATAAGAAGAGGCAGTAAGAGGAAGATTATGTAACCTAGACCAAAATGACATCAGCGACGCACTCCGCCAACCTCTCTACAAGTCACAGCTCAGCCTGCACGGTGAGGATAAATCTACATCAAACTCATTTGCCAGGAACTAAAAGCATAAATAGCAGCTATAGTACACCATTAAAGCAGCAACACCAACACTCCACTGTTCAGGCACCTTTCTGAACGTATTTGCACCCACTACCTAGCTTTAGACCAGGGAAATTTTATCTTCCAACAGCACAATGACACTGAACATACAACTAAAGATGGTTTATGTCAAGTAGATATATGTAGGATTCTGAATGTATGCGCACCACACTTTGAGTTTTTTTTTTTTTTTTTTTGTAAAAGTAAGCTAAAATTTTCCCTGGACTTCACACTTATGTACAACTTAATGTCACATAAAATCTCAATAAAACCCACTGAAGTTTGTGGCTGTAATGTCACAAAATGTGACATAGTTTATGTGTTTGCAAGGCACTGTACAATGTCTGAGCCTACTTGCTGTGTCTCAGCAGAAGGAGTCAGAAGGAGGAGAAAAAAATGGATGCCAAAAAAGCGAGGAGGGAGCACGAGATCATTCATAATGAGCTGAGTTTATAGCCTATCAGCTTCAGCTGGAGACGTAATGGAGGGGAGACTACAGACTGAAGTGCTGCAGAAGACAGATGGGATAAAAGAGTCAGACATGTGGCAGAAATACAGACAGAGATACAACACATTTAAAGACTGGTGCCTTTTTCTGGTTTCTGGCCCCAGCTGATAAGACTACAGCATTCATGGGTTTATCAGGTGCCTCGGTACAGGTGCATTACCTGGACAGCTGTGCGTATTCCCAGTCCCATTTACTGATAGTGTATAGTATTTCTGAATTGATGTGTATGAGCCTTAACACTGGTGTGCTCACTTTGCCCATTTATTTGTGCCGCATGTGTGTTTGACTGTTCTGCCCAGAAACCAATTGCAAGGCCGGGGCTAATTTTCTGAAAGATGAGTGGATGTTCCTGGGTATTTCTAGACTGTGGGACATAAATAAATAACGGAACATGGGTTTGGATTTAGACCGAGATGAAAGCTTTTAGAACTGAGCTTTTTACAGCTGTGCCCTGAGAGAGACACAAGGAGAAGGAAAGATAAAAGCACATAGAAAACAAGATCCCATGACCACAGAGGTGTGTCCACAAGTAGCACACCTTCAGTGCTTTTACTTTAGAATATTAATACTAAATGGGACCTATTAAATTCTTATGTGTGCTATACATCTGCATTTCATAAATTATTTAAGTGATAAAAGCCCAAAAACAGTTGCCAAACATTTACAGCAGAAATTTACATGTGAGAAAAATTTGCAACAAAAAAAAGAGAATAGGGAATAAAAGAAAAAGTGGAATACAGTACGCTCAGGGAGTTTATCTCTACTCTGCTATCTCTTCTGGACAAGGTTGAATGACTTTATAAAAACTGTAAATTACAAAGAGGAAGTTGAATGAGAGAGCCTGTGGACAGAGAAGAGAAAGGACCGCATGAACAAATGATTTTTGTCTCCATCTTTTCTCTTTGTTCACCCTCCTTTTCCTGTCCTGTCTGAAATTGATACAGTGGTTGTATGTGTATAAACTGATTCTTGGTGGGCCTATAGACGCAAAAGACTTAAGCTTTTGTCTGGCTTTGATTACACCTATGAATTATGAATCCTGCACCTCTGTTTTTGTGTGCCTCTTAGTGTGTGTGTGTGTGTGTGTGTGTGTGTGTGTGTGTGTGTGTGTGTGTGTGTGTGGAACTGAGCCAAGGACAGCAGTGTTTGGCCACAGTGACTGATACTGCTTTGCCACTCTCCATGCTCCCTTTCACACACACATTGCCACACACACACGAACAAACACACCATATGACTGATATGTGCCCTTTTTAAACTTTTAAGCCTTGCATCAGTTTTTAGAGCACACACCTTTATGAAGAAAACCTTTCAACATCAAGGTGACTGTATTACTGAGGACAGGCAATAATTTTGCTGTTTGAGCCAAAGTAGATTGTTTTACCATTTATCAAGCACTAATCTGCCATTGAAAAACAACAAAATGCTCAACTTTTAGTCACTGAGATGTTAAATGTTTATTCATTTGAGCCCAATAAAACTATTTTCTGTGTGAAGCCTAATGGATTAAAATAAAGGAGTGCTAGGTTTGTCCTGGGTCCAGATGGGATACTAATGTGCGCACAGAATTAGTTCAGCTTACAGATTTTTGGTTAGAGATAATCCCAATGAGCTGCCAGTTTATCAGACAGCAAACAGCATTTTCATACACACATAGTGAGTGACAAGGTTTTGTATTTAAACCATTGTGAGTAGTTAAAAAAAAAAAATCTAACATTTTGTTTTTAAACTATTTAAAATAAAAGATAAACTGCTGTTCTGTAGCTGCAGCATTTGGATATATTAACTTATACACTGATGAACCAACCTTTAGATTTTGACGTTCCATCTCCAGAGAACATTTTGCTTTTCTTACCCCTTCAGTTAACTAGCTAAATTTTATGATCAGAAAAAATTGGTATGGCCATAAGAAAATTTAAATAATTCGAAACAATCATTAGATCATTACTGAAGGTTCATTAAGTCTGAAATGTGAATGTGAACTGCTTTTATGAAATGACTGTGAGATTGAAATGCATTGAATGTGCAGCTCATCGCTTAGCAAACAATCTGTGTTGATTAAAACAAAAGTTACACATTTTAGAGATTTTTGGTATTAAATACAAAAAACTCTTAGTAAAGAGTCAGATATGGTTTTACGTTAGTCCACCGGTCTTTAGAAAATCACATAACTTTCACGTTACCAAGACATTTGTGTGACTGGCTGCTGCCCCCCACATGTGTGCACTTCATGTCAGAAGTTTATTTTTGAGTATGGGACCAATCAAGTGACCAGGAAATGGCATGTCTTTGTAGCTTGTGATAAAGGTTTGTTTTTGTGTTGAAGGCTATGCTAAGTTCATCCAGTTTTTGTGGTAAATCCCAGCAAAGAGTTCTGTTCACACCTCAGGTGCTTTATTAGACATCACACTGTGACTTTCTTCAAGCATGTCACCCTGTTTCAAATCTAAAGCGAGGAGCTTCCTGACATCTGCAAAGCTAGTAATAGGAGAGGCCAGAACCACATTTGATTTAGGAGTTTCTTCTTGGAAGACAGAACCACTGTTGGAGAGTTCTTCTCTGTCGTTCTTCTTTGCCGTCAGATGGACTGAGATGGCAGAACTAGGGCCTCAGCGGGACCAAAAGTGGGTCTTAAAATGAAAGCAGACTTGTCTGAATCGCAGCATCTTTACCCTACCTTTACCTTTCTGTCCCTGGTGTTCTGGGCCAGTTTGTTGGATGTCCAGGTGATTTAAAAAAATTGTATGTCTCCTCCAATAACAATTAATCCACATTTTCTTGAGTCTTTTCTTTGTTTTTATTTATTCCACTGTCTTCACCACTCTTTGTGAGCTTTGTCATCTTGGCCACTAATTATATACATCAAGTGTGGGCAGAGAGGACTAAGAAAATATATTTGGTTTGTTGGGTTTCTACTGGTTCACACAAGACTTATGAGTTCAGACTGAATGCACTCTCTGGACACGGCAATCAACTGGTTGTAACTTTTCATAGAATGACCTTTTATGCTGACACCATTATATCACCACATCCATCCATCTTATCTATCTCCCATTATATCTCCCATTTAAGGCCCAGGGGAGGCCAGCACTGCTGAACAGGAACAACCCTTCATTCATGACTGAGGAAATCCCTCAAGACACTTGCACCCGTGCACATAGACAAATGAGTAAGGCAGAATGTTTTACAGTATGCAGTATGCAGTGTATATACTGCAGGTGCTGTACAAGCATACCTTTTACTGACAAGCTCACAAGTGAGGCCTCCCAGCTGTCTTTTCCTCTTTTTATTTTGCTGGAACATGACTTTGCCTTTCTTTACTACAGTAAAGCTCAAGGCCTAAAATGCAGTAGGAAAAAAAAGCAAGGTTAACTGCAGTGTTCTTGTTGTGGAAGAGAAATGGCTGAAGCAGAGGGAGAGAAAGAGATTAAGATATGAGCTCTTGGGGAAACTAGTAAAGAGATATAAACTGAGGATGAGATCAACAAAGGGAATCCATTCAGACCAGACATGTGCTGCTATCAAGATCCAGCCCTTTCAGACACAATGCACAATGTTGATTTCGTCCAAACCACAGTTACAATGAATAAAAGATGCCGTGTTTGAGATATGGAGCTGTAAGGTGTCCCAGCAGCTCAGCAGGGGACAGCAAACACAATGGCAGGCCTCTCATTCTGTTATGAGTTTGAATATCCTCACTCCAGTTCTCCAGTGGTGTTCATTTTTCCAGTCTCAACAGGAGGTGGAACAAGCTTAGACATGCTGCAAATAGTTTTTGGACATCTTCCGTTCATTTTGGAAGCAAAATATGATCTTTATTCTGCTCAAATCTGGTAAAAGTATCAAATAAGAAAACATATACACAAACAAAATCATTTCATCCGAACAAATGAAACAAACAAACAAAAACAAAAAAACGCAGCATGGACAGCTTCACAGCTGTGGTTATATTCAGCAGTGAGGCAGAAAAAACAGGGAGACTTAGTGAACTTTATGTTCCTGCTGTTTTCCTAAACTAAAACAAAGCTAGAGCTTGCTCAGATTTGGCATATGGACAGGATGAGATAAATCTATATGAGGATCTAACATTACATAATTCAATACTCAGTTAGACTAAATCTAATCTTGTACAATAAGACAATGGGCGTATGTAATGTGTTTGTGTTTTGGAATCACAGCCTAAACAAATGTACAGCTGTTAGGGCTGTTTAGTCGATTAGGTTTGCAACTGCTTATTTTGCAAATTATCTGTCTGCTGATGTGCTTTCCTGCTCCTTACTATATTGACTCATCATTAGGTCTTCCTCAGCTGCAACATATAGTGCATCCTCTATGTGCACTTAAACCCCTGTGGGTTGATTTAGTGTTTAGTCTATTATTATAATGGCACCTCATGACCATTAAAATTACTGACATGTGACGTGTGTAACTCTCTTCACCTCATTACAATTCAGCAATCCTGGGAGCAATCCTGGGAAGTATTAGGTCACTACATACAGATCAATATTACTTAGACAAGTGCTACCCAGCTATATGCTGCGGCACACTAAGCGGCCCCTTTTGTGGAAACACTGCAAAAGCAGCAGGACAGAGGATACAGGTAAAACGCTAATACTCATATCACACTTCTACATATCTGTTTTTCTATGGCAGGGGTTTCCAAACATTTCAGCCTGTGACCCCCAAAATAACAGTACCAGAGACTGGCGAGCCCCTATTGGTAACCCCTTAAAAATACATATAATTATTTCACTATATATTTGTTTATTAAATAAATAAATATTGAATTTCATATTTTAATGGTATATTTATAACTATTTAACAATGTATTAAATAAATCAATGGTACAATTATTTAATAGGAAATGTAATGGTACATTTATTTATTTCATTACATAGTTTAATTTATTTAACTTTGTCCCTTTTGGTCCTCCATACAGTTGTTAGGAACATGCTCATCCGGGAGGAGGAAATGCTGCAAGTCACTGACTGGATGCAATCTGCTGGGTTTCCTTAGATATAAAAACTTTTTATCCAATTTGAATAAAAAGCTAACTCCGACTGCACTGTTCAATTGTTAGGATTAATAGGAATGTATGTACCTGACTGTTGTGAAGTGCCTTGAGACGACATGTGTTGTGAATTGGCGCTATATAAATAAAACTGAATTGAATGGAATTGAATAACCTTTATTAGTATGATTTATAGCTGTTTTTCCCATTTATACCAAAGTGAAGTAAAGTATAAGTTCTAATGTTTCCCTTTTGTTACAATAGGATAAGAATGCTCATAGACATACTGTACAAGGATAAATAGCCCAAGGTGTGTCATAAATGACCTGAGGCTGGGGCACTGGGGCTGATAGTGGAGCAGCCGGTATAACTGGTTTGATTAGAAAGCCACAGCACACTTAGATTAAGTATGGACACCCGCTACTACACAATCTAATAGGTAGACACCACAATGGTGACATATACACTACTGATAATCACTCAGGGAGTGCACATCCATTGCATTGGAGTGCCAGATATAAAACTACATGTGACCTTCTATCGAGTCTCTTCATCATCCTCTAACAGACGGCGACGGTCCAAGACGGGAGCCTCAGCGCTGATCTCTGTAATCATTCCTCTGCCTTAATTTAGATTAAAAGAGCTAAAAGTTAGAAACTGTTTGAGAGTCGTTCCTTTAATAATCAGTGTTAGATAAAGTGTGTGATTCCTTCTGGGGACCAAGTACCGGAGGAGCTCCGAGGCGTCTGACCGCCAACAGGGTGTGGTAGCTCGGACACACTTCAGGGGTCACATCGCAATCAAACACTTGGTGTCTCGCGACCCCCCTGGGAGGCCCTGACCCCCACTTTGGGAACCTCTGCTCTGCTCTATGTCATATGACCATACTCTGCTTCAAGTAAATAACACCAGTATGGCCTTTTTATGCACCTAATAAGGTAGCTTACATAATATGATTTGCAGCTAGGCCAGGTTGCCATAGAGTTTTTAGAAATGTCAAGAAATTCCATATCATGAGGGTCACAACTCAGACACAACATGTACTATTATTACTGAACTTGAGTGTTTTTCAAATGTCGTGACAAAGACTGAATATTACTCTTATTTAATGTTATGTTATAATGTGCTCTGTGTGATCTGATGAAGATTCACTGATGCTTTAGGTAGCTTACATGGCAGGGAAATGGGGGCCTGTTTATGAATAATTACATTTTTTGAGCGCACTGATAGGTAAAAAATACACATTTGAACTTTCAGCTGATCACGTATGGAAAAAAGTAAAAAATGAGATGGAGGAACTTGCTATGTCGTTATGCTGTAAAACACTGGAAATGGTACACTACTGATCCCAATATACACAAAAAATACACCAATTGCATATACATAACATATGCATAACAGGACTTCTTGTTTAACTATTCTTTTTTTTCATGTTTAGGTCAAAATTAATAGCATTTTTACATATGCCAGCATTTGAGACAATAGAAACAATACAACAACATCTTTCAGAAAACATATGAAGAATAAAACAAAAATAGTCTAAGACATTAATACAGTTTCACATGTCTTTATTAGAGTTTATATATATATATATATATATATATATATATATATATATATATATATATATATATATATATATATATATATATATATATATATATACATACATACACATATGTTTTAATGCAAATCTAAAGTTTATAAGAAATGTCATCAATTTCAGAATTAGTTTAATAATCCCCAAGATTAATCTTGATTTGTACTGCATAATAAAACAAAGGGAGAAGTATGTCTTAAAGCTAACAATTTATATTGGAACTTGATAATTCTGAAAACAAAAAACGTCAGATAAGCATCTTTTTATTAGCACTTTGTTTAATCCAGTCAACTATGTATTACTTTGTTAAATAAAAATATCAAAGCTTTGAAACCTTTTAAAAAATACAATACTCAAAATAATGTGGTGCTTCTGTTGTATATCAGAGCCAAACACTTTCTAAAAAGTAACAAAATAGTGCTTTTTTCGGTTATATCTGTCTTTTACATTGGTATTATTCTTATTGACTAAGCTGAATGTACCTTTGTTTACTCAGATATCTGATTAAAATAACTGGCGGATATAATATCTGACTACCAGCAGTTGCAGCTCTGGTACATACCCACCTGGGGATGAAAAAAGGCCACAGCAAGAGAATCTGAATTGATCAAAGCCTGTCTTTGGTTGCCGATGTGACTGATGTTCCTACTGCTGCAGCCCCAGTTCAATGGGAATCACTCAGCATGTTGCTAATCCCCCTCTGTTCCTCCTGCTTGTGTGTATTGTTGAGGGTTCACCAACCTCTTCTGCCTGTTTCCTGGCGCAAAAGCCTGTTGCCTCCCTCAGTCAGTTATAATGCCCTTTCACCAGACAGGTCGTTAACCAGACTGCTTTTTCTACAATAAATAGATGGATGGTTTTATATGAATAGCTTGTCTATGAGACAGGAGGCTCAAAGAGAGTGTGAGCAGCTTTTCAATATTTTGTTGATTAAACCGTGATCTATTTTACCCCAGTATCTGTTATGTTAAGTGTTAAAGTTGTTTAAATGTTGCTAAAACTTTAAATTATATACAAAACACCTAAAATTTAGTGACAGTTTATCTCCTGTTAGTGTGTTACATAGATTAAAACAAATAATTTATGGTAAGATGTAAAAAGATAACACATGCAAAAGTGAACACCTGAGATAGACCATCATCCCTAACTAAAGGACAGGGTGCTGTGAAGCAGGGGATGAGCTTATCTCTCCTCCTTCTCTGCCATGCTTGTCCTCCAGGGTCAGGTTTGTTGGCATTTGGTTTGCTGAATTAAACACTAAACATTTACAGTCACACTGTCACTCATCCACACTGACAATTGATTTTACTGACTTCGTACACCAAACCTTTGTTATTTTATGCTTTCTTTAGAATAAGTATTTGTAAACCGTTCTCATGTGTCCTTTCTGACTTTCTTTATCATAACCCCTGAGCGCGGTTGTGACAGCTGGAAAAGTAATATGTCTAGATGTCAATAAAACTACTTTTGCATTGAGTTATTAGTTCATATTTTTAATCTGACATCAGGGAAGAGGTGGAGTAGAGCCTGGACAGAATGGAAGTACCTCGCTGGGTTAGATTTACCTCTTTCACAAAAACGCTTCAAACTGAGTTTGAGACATCTTGACCTATCTGTGATTGCAATTGCAATTTATGATTAACTCAGTTATAACAAATTCTTCAGGTGTTACCTGTTTCTGCCCAAACAGCCGGCAATTTCAGTGTGGAAAACTAGTGCTTTGTTATTGACTAATAAACTCCTTACTTTTCAAATATGTTTGAAGGGTTACAAAATTAAATCAAACTGCGATTTAACTATTATTTTTCATCATTAGCTAAATGCTGGGATGCAATCCAACTGAGACTGAAAGATTTCATCTCATGACAGCCTCAGCTGTGCAAACCAAATTACAAACAAACCAGTTTGTAATTTGGGGGGGGTGCGGTAGTCCCGGCGGTGGTGCTCCTGGGGATTCTGTGGTCTGGGGGGCCTTTGGATGTCTGTGGCTCGGATCTCCTCCTTGTCTGTCTCGGGTTCAGGGGGGCAGGTCTGTGGCTCCTCAAACTCACTATTGCATATTTTTAAGGAGAAACCTTATATACACAAGCACCCTCACACTTAAACCCACAGGTGTTTAGATCCAGTTGTGAACTGATACACAAATGTTCTATATTGAGCCGCATTTACCATTAAACACATCTTGAGTTCATTAGTACCGTGCACTTTTTGGTAACAGTGCTGTTATTATATATGTTTCTGCAGGTTTAAAAGCAATCTTCTAGGGTGTCCATTCATCCTTTCTTCTCTCCTCCATTCTTTTCTCATTCTCTTCCTGTTTCCATTTTGCCCTACCTCTCTCTGTTTCTTGCTTCTCATTTTTTTCCTTTCTGTTTCCATCTCCATGTCCATAAAAATTTTAATTATCCCAAAACAGTTTCTAATAAAGTTTTTTTTAAATAAATATTAAGCAGGGCATTAAAGCGTTAGCCGTAATGCTCCACTTGTGAAAGTAAATATGTTGGGCTTCTTCTTGGCATTCAGACAACAATTCTGAGCGCTACTCTGTCTGTGAGGACACGGTGAAAAAATATTGACTGTTTCTTATTTCCAAAAGGGTTTCAGGAACTTCAGTCTTTGGATCTCTGATTAATTAAGCTGAGTGTATCGATTATATCTTTCTTTCTCTTGTGTAAAAGTATGTGGCTGTGTGATGAATTGAGAAGTGAATTTTACTGGTTTTTGTTCAGATTCTACCTTGCACGCTTAATGAATGCACATTATCCTGCTGTATGTGGGCACATGTCTGCAGTTGCATTCTGAATAACGAGCATTAAACACTGTATTCTTAGCAGCGTGTGCATGCGTTAAACACCTGTCTGTTTGTCCTTCAGCTTGATTCGGAATCTAGATTAAGTTACGTGGTGACTAATGGTGCACCCATTCTTGGCTATCCATCCAACTTCATCTTAGCTTGCCTGACTGATGGGAGGGAAACACACTCCTGCTGAATAAAACATGAATTCAGATCACTGTCAACACACACAAGCCACACAGACAAGATGACATGACAGATGTGTGTGTGTTGGAAACAGAACCAGCTTCTTCATGAGTTTACATCAGATAAATCAGTTATTTCTAGCAAGATGTTCATATTTTTGTCTTTCTTGTTTTCTTCAAAGCCTTTTTTTCATTGACAAACAGCCTTCTTACTTTCGTTGCAACATTTTTCTTTTTTCTTATGTTCAGAGATTTTTTAGTTCATATATTGGGATGTGATCCACATCTACACAGGATTTAAAAAGTGCATATAGTTTATTAAGATGTAAAAATTGGATGTATCAGATAAAAATTATATAAACATTTAATAAAAATTTGAGTAATTTCAAAACTTATTGTCACATACAATGTGACAGAAATCCTGTACAGTTTGAGAATTAATCAATTTTATAGGAAATAAAGTTAAACTTTATTTCAGGTTTTACTGACATTCGCTCGTTGGCAACCTTTAACCAAAGACATAATTTGCAGAAAGATTACAAAGGATCAAAATGATCTCATTGTACAAAGGTATCAGTCAAGACAAGGGAACAAAAATATATAAATAATTGTAAACCATGACACAGGGATGACACAGTGATCTCCAATATGGAGATAGTATGGGACAACAACATAACTACGGCATAAATACTGAACAGTTCTATAAAAACCTGACACTAAAGCTTGTCAAGGAGGCCACCTAAAGGCCGACAACAAAGCTGAAGCAGCTGCAGGAATCTGAAAACGCTGGGTGTGTTTTACAAGTGACAAGAATCTCCTGTGTTCCCCAAAAGCTTTTTTTCTTACTTTATTTCCTTCAAACAGATTTGTTTTTATTTGTAGTTGAATTATACAGGATAAATGGCACATTACAATAAAGACCAAATTATTTAATGCCCTGTGTTGGGACCCCAGCCGTGGGTTACAACATTAAAGGCCAGTAAGAAGTTTTCTGGAATTTTCAAAATAAATCACATTAACCTACTTCTAGCACAGTGAGGAACAGGAACAAGAAGGGGTAACAGCATACTTCCCGTGATGTCACTGTTTGAATAAAAACCCCACGTTGGAAGAAACAGACCTCTTCCACGCACATCCCCAGCCAAACAGAAAGGAGAGACACAGCACGCTAATGTCTCTTTGCTGGCAAACAGACATAACTCTTCAAACTGGATCCAGAGTGACTACGATTACATGCAACAAAGTTAAGTAATGACTTGCTGTTCAAGTATCTGGCATTCATTCATATTAAGGGTGTAAAGAGACAAGCTTGATTTTTCTGAGGCCTCCAGGAGCAGCCCTAATCGAAGCAGATTTCCCCCACGGCCTGGAAAAGGATGCCGGGACTGCATCGCACGCATTCCTGCATGCACCTCGAGGTAGCGAGAGCTACCCCACTGCATCACAGCCATACAAGGAGCCGAACATGCTCCTAGGTAAAGCCCTTTGTATGGAGAATATGGAGGTTAGCTGCAAGTTAACCCTTGTTTACCCACACGTGGATGTTTCCTCACCTTCGTCGTCCCGGACAACTTCTCCTCAGCATGGTTCACGTAAAAGGTTGTGTTTGGGCAGAGAAGATTGGTTTAGAATGAAATAATCTAAACAATGTTTATTTTATGACGTTTGGTTTTGTTGTATTGAGAACTCAGCTATCTTAGTGCTAGCAGGTTAGCTGCTCAGCGCATGTACTCAGTTAATGTGTTTTGTGTTTTTAAAGTTAAGACAACTTTGTTTAAAGGGGGATTTTAAACACAGAAGATCGGCCATAACGCGAAGTCCACGCTTATGCTATTGAACCCTTTTATTAGTGGTATTTTAAAAGTATGTGTTGGATTGTCGTAACCAGTTATAAGTTTCTTTTGTTTGCCCCAACGCCTAACACATGCTTGCCTACTTTGAGTCCGCTGATGATCATTTACCCAGAAACTTGATAACTAATTAAACACCATTAAGACCCATTTATCCAAAGGGTTTGGTTCTTATTCAAAATAATATTCCCTTAAATATTATTCTAATAAATTTAGCCAGCAAATTAAACACCGTTGGGAATTGGTCATCCAGAAGGTCGATTGTATTCAGTAAATCATTCTTTAAAACATTGCTTTATCAAAATAATGTTTTATCTGATCTTGCATTGTGAATGGTTGTTTAAGGGTATACCAACTATTGCGTAATTTAGTTCCAAGACTAATTTAACTTAATTTCCAGATTCTTCAAGATAATCCTTGGTTCTCAAACCTAACTAACATTGCATGGTAATGTTGTATCACTCTTTCGGTCAGGGTTTGCAACCATCTTTGATTCACTTGTTTATATTGTACATAGCCCATTAGTCTTCCTTATTCTTACATTCTGCTTGGTAGTTTAGTTGGGTTGTTTTAGCATAGTAAAGAGTTTTTTGATTGAAACATGTTTGACTTTGAGTTGATTTATTTTTGTTAATATACTTTTTAATTTTAAGAAATTGTGTGAATTCATCCTGTGTGTGTACAGGGTTTTGCTGCTCAATAATGCCAGAGCTTGGCTCATCCCTTACAGTTTTGTCCTAATACCGCCTTATTGGGCTGGTATCCACAGGACAACCCTTAAAAGACCGAAATATTATTTAATAAAATATTAAAGTATTAATATTGAATATTAAATATATTCATATTCATAATCACAACACTTGGCAGACTAAGACTTAGAATTATTTTCATTCAACAATTACTTTTAGGTTTAGGGCAGAAAATGAGACAGGCATCTCTGAAATACAGGTCCTTCTCAAAATATTAGCATATTGTGATAAAGTTCATTATTTTCCATAATGTGATGAAATGAGAACGTTGAGAGACTCAAGACCCAACACTCTGGATGAGCTAAAGGCTGCTATCGAAGCATCCTGGGCCTCCATAAGACCTCAGCAGTGCCACAGGCTGATTGCCTCCATGCCACGCCGCATTGAAGCAGTCATTTCCGCCAAAGGATTCCCGACCAAGTATTGAGTGCATAACTGTACATGATTATTTGAAGGTTGACGTTTTTTGTATTAAAAACACTTTTCTTTTATTGGTCGGATGAAATATGCTAATTTTGTGAGATAGGAATTTTGGGTTTTCATGAGCTGTATGCCAAAATCATCCGTATTAAGACAATAAAAGACCTGAAATATTTCAGTTAGTGTGTAATGAATCTAAAATATATGAATGTTAAATTTTCATCATGACATTATGGAAAATAATGAACTTTATCACAATATGCTAATATTTTGAGAAGGACCTGTATAGTAAACAATGCAAAATGAGTATCAATTTTGAAAAACAAAACAATACAATCTTTCTTATAAACAGAGTAATCAAACACTTCTTATAATGCTGACCTGCTTTTTGCAATTTTCCTACTGATAATTTATCTTTGGTGAATAACTCTGTGTCTTTAAGGTTAGGAAGCCTCCTTGCCATCACCTTAATTTGTCACCTTAATCAGATTCAAGCCAGGACTCTGGCTGGGCTACTTTAAAACTAAATCTACTTGTGAAACATGTTGTTAAAATTAAACTACATTAAACCTAAAACTGCCAGGAGTATCTAGAAAATGTTTTTAAATTATTTATCATGGTCTCAGTTTTTTAAGGTCTGAAGAGCCTTGCATTTTAACAGGGGTGTGTGCACCTTTGAGAGAAACTGTTCACTGATGCAATAAAAGGCTGGTGGTAAACTGCAGTGTAAGTCATTTTGTGTTTGTTTCTTATGTTTGTTTTAGCACACCACAGAACCTTGCTGTGTTGTGCACATTTTGTGCATTAAAAAGAGGAGACTGAGGGTCAGTGGGAATATTAGTCATCTTGAAATCTAAAAGTTGTGGGTTCGCTATCAGCTTCCACTTGTCCAGTGTTGATGCGCCTCTTACTTAACCTTAAGTTGCCTATCAATATGCATATGTATGAATCAGTGCAATTGGGAGACTGTGGCTCCAGTGTAAAGCACATTAAGTGGTTGGTATGACTGGAAAAACACTATATAAATAATGTCCATTTACAGAACAGAATTCTAATGTTACTTTTAGAATAGTTTAAATTTATAGAAATACCCCACTCATCCAGGGGCTGCACAGTGGTGCAGTTGGTAGCACTGTTGTCTTGCAACAAGAAGTTCCTGGGTTCAATTCCTGGCCTGGGATCTTTCTGCATGGAGTTTGCATGTTCTCCCCGTACATGCGTGAGTTCTCACTGGGTACTCCAGCTTCCTCCCACAGTCCAAAGACATGCCTGTTAGGTTAATTGGTACCTCTAAATTGCCCTTAGGTGTATGAGTGTGGTTGTTTGTGTGTTGCCCTGCGAAGGACTGCAACATGCCCAGGGTGTATCCTGCCTCTCACCCATAGACTGCTGGAGATAGGCACCAGCTCCCCTTTGACCCACTATGGAATGAGTGGTAGAAAATGACTGACTGACCCCAAACACAAAATACACAGACATGTACAATTTCCTCCATATGACACAGAGATACAGGGGTTGGACAATGAAACTGAAACACCTGTCATTTTAGTGTGGGAGGTTTCAAGGCTAAATTGGACCAGCCTGGTAGCCAGTCTTCATTGATTGCACATTGCACCAGTAAGAGCAGAGTGTGAAGGTTCAATTAGCAGGGTAAGAGCACAGTTTTGTTCAAAATATTGAAATGCACAAAACATTATGGGTGACATACCAGAGTTCAAAAGAGGACAAATTGTTGGTGCACGTCTTGCTGGCGCATCTGTGACCAAGACAGCAAGTCTTTGTGATGTATCAAGAGCCACGGTATCCATGGTAATGTCAGCATACCACCAAGAAGGACGAACCACATCCAACAGGATTAACTGTGGACGCAAGAGGAAGCTGTCTGAAAGGGATGTTCGGGTGCTAACCCGGATTGTATCCAAAAAACATAAAACCACGGCTGCCCAAATCACAGCAGAATTAAATGTGCACCTCAACTCTCCTGTTTCCACCAGAACTGTCCGTCGGGAGCTCCACAGGGTCAATATACACGGCCGGGCTGCTATAGCCAAACCTTTGGTCACTCATGCCAATGCCAAACGTCGGTTTCAATGGTGCAAGGAGCGCAAATCTTGGGCTGTGGACAATGTGAAACATGTATTGTTCTCTGATGAGTCCACCTTTACTGTTTTCCCCACATCCCAGAGAGTTACGTGTGGAGAAGCCCCAAAGAAGCGTACCACCCAGACTGTTGCATGCCCAGAGTGAAGCATGGCGGTGGATCAGTGATGGTTTGGGCTGCCATATCATGGCATTCCCTTGGCCCACTACTTGTGCTAGATGGGTGCGTCACTGCCAAAGACTACCGAACCATTCTTGAGGACCATGTGCATCCAATGGTTCAAACATTGTATCCTGAAGGCGGTGCCGTATATCAGGATGACAATGCACCAATACACACAGCAAGACTAGTGAAAGATTGGTTTGATGAACATGAAAGTGAAGTTGAACATCTCCTATGGCCTGCACAGTCACCAGATCTAAATATTAATGAGTCACTATTGGGAGTTTTGGAGGAGCGTGTCAGGGAACGTTTTCCTCCACCAGTATCACGTAGTGACACTGTCATATTAGATCTTTGAACTGGACCCCAGGATGCAGACAAGCAGGAAGCAGTGTAGCGTGGTGAGTAAATACTACCCAGACATAATCAAACCTAAGAAACATAGCAATAACAGAACATAATCAAGAAAGCAATATGAACAGAGTACAACAATAAGAAGAAACGAAAACGTAGCACCACCTCTAAAATAATAAACAGAAGCAGATTCCAAAACTCAACCATGAGAATAATAAGAGGAAAAACTCGCAACCAAACTGCTGCTGCTGGAAACAATATTGTGCATATTCTTTTAAGTGAAGCAGTAAACCATTTGTTTTTTAAGCGGATGTTGTACATGTGTTGCTTTAATTATCATAATACTGCTGCACACCAACTTTTGTTGTTGTGCAATTTAAAGGTATAGTTCAACATTTTGGAAGTGATGTTCTGTGATCTTATAAACAGTAATAGTTGCCTTTCCTGCACTAGACATATATCATATTGCAGCGCGTTTCAACAAAAAGATTCACAAAACCTCAGTTGAAAAAATCCAAACTATCCCTTTAAATTAGGTCTGCATGATATCAGGACATAATGAAATTGTGATACTATTATACTGTACATCTTCCTGGATCTTTCTTTCTTTTTCCATCATTACAATTTCTGTAAACATTTGCATCTCAGACACTAAAAAATACGTTGCATCCAAGCACTCCTTTGAGATTGTATTATTGCAAACATTGATATTGTGATGACCACTGCAATTTGCTATATCCTCTAACTTTTAACAATAGGAAATCTTAACTGTTATCCCTAAAATAAAATGTGAAATATTCTAATGGTAACTTGGATATTAAGAAAAATGACATAAATGAAGAAAGTAAATGGTTCTGAATTTGCTCTTTAAACATCAGTAACTACAACTCTTTGATCTTGATAAAACATATTCAAACCTATGAAATATCTATTTAATTCAAAAGTGCTCTTGCATTGAACAACTGACTAATGGATTATCCTTTCAGAGAATAAGGGAAAGCTAATTAATGTGTTGGCATGGAGGAGTGTGCAATCACATAATAAAGAATATTGCATGCCTCATTTCTGATATGACTTTCAAAGAGCAAAGAGCAGACTACTAGCTCACTTAGGCTAAATGCATTCTTCAGAGAACAAAGATGTGTGGTCAAATAATAATTTAACTTCATAAAAACAACATACTGGCACTGAAAGAAAAGGGTCGCAACTGAATATTGTCATCAAAATAAATAAATTCACTGACATAACTGTAGACTAAAAGTAGACATGCAGACACTGCACCCTGTCTGCTTTTAAGGCTAGGCTTAAAACTTTCCTTTTTGATAAAGCTTATAGTCAGAGTGGCTTAGGTTATCCTGAGCTATCTTCCTTATTTTTTACCTCCGTTTTCCTCCCTCCCTGTTGGACGGAGTAAGGGGGAGTCAGGTTTAGCCTAAACCAGCTCAGTTATGGTTGAGGTGCAAACACAACCTCCATTTCTGCTACCTGTATGACCCCTTCTCTTTTCTAGTGGTTACAATTAGGCTGTTCAGAGAGAGGTCTCCCAATCGATGTGGTTTTTAGTATAACAATGACCATCAGTGGGCTCTAGATGGACAAACTATCTACTTTTAAGGCTAGGCTTAAAACTTTCCTTTTTGATAAAGCTTATAGTTAGACTGGCTTAGGTTATCCTGAGCTATCTCTGTAGTTATGCTGCTATAGGCTTAGGCTGTTGGAGGACATAATGACCACTTTCACCACTTGTTTTTCCTCTCCACTGTCGCTACATGCATGCTCAGTATGAGGGATTGCTGCAAAGTCAACACCAGTGACTGTCCACTGTCTCTACATGCTCATCCAGGAGGAGTGAATGCTGCAAGTCACTGACTGGATGCAATCTGCTGGGTTTCCTTAGACAGAAAAACTTTTTATCCAAATTGAATAAATAACTGAATCTGACTGCACTGTTCAATGATTAGGATTAATTGGACTGTATGAACCTGACTTTTGTGAAGTGCCTCGAGACGACATGTGTTGTGAATTAGCACTATATAAATAAACTGAATTGAATTGAAGATTATTAGCTAAATCTTCAAAATGTCAGAAATGATTTAGAGATTAGTTGCTTAATCAGATCTGTCTTCTATGATTCATACGTCCAGCACTATAAATAACATTAATAGACCCACATGTGTTATTATCAGCCTGGGTCACGTTGTCCTTGAGGCCATCTTTTGTTTTCAGGGTCCTGTTAGGTGACCTGAGCACAATGAACATTTAACTGCAGCAGCTTTTTAAACAACGACAGTAGACCCTACAGCTGAGGACGGGAGCCTCTTTGATTTAAGCAAGTGTGTGTTTGTGTGTGATGCTCCTTGCTTTGCCTGCTGCCTTTGAAGATGGATGCCGGTAAGAATGCTAATTACCCTGGGCCACGAGGCTGGACGCGTGCACAGTTCAAAGGCTGGGCCGGGTGCAGCTGAACCTCAAAGCTGTTAGGCTAAATCTGTTCCGCTCTGAGGCTCTTCAGTTACCGAAGGCCGATGCACCATAACAGACAAACTCTCATTCCTTACATATGTTGTGCATCCACAACATTCAGGTATGACGGACTACCACCACAAGTGTGGGGGTCTCTGTGTGCATGTGCTTTCGTCAGCTTAGAAAAAAAGAGGTTCTATTGAGTGGTTGATACATTAGCAATGATGTTGCACTTTTTCTTTTCCTTGACAGTAATTCCACAAAATCTGATATTACTTCTTCATGCAGATTCTCTATAACATCATCTTAGCTTCAATTTTGGACAAGTTTCATTGGGTTTATGCTTTTAATGCAGGCACAACAGGAGTGAATGCCTATAACTTGAAGCTGTGCTGCACTGCAGCAACTGTGCATGTTGAGGGAGGTAACAAAGTATGACAGGTAAATAGAGGTCACTTCCTGAAGGAGGATAACAGGAGAGGAATCAGCGACACAAACACACACACACACACACACACACACACACACACACACACACACACACACTCATCAACTGTGTCCCCTCTTGTGATTTATGCAAGGTGTCGGCTTCGCAAGTGTTTGCATTTGAGAGGGATGTTGATGTATCACCAACAAAAGCACAGCTACAACAAGTTACTGCTGAATGCATTTTCACTGCTCCTGACAAAATGTGTACTGGCACACACTTGTGTGTGTGTGTGTGTGTGTAAATACATTGCAAAAACAGTATATGTTACTGGGGACTTTCAACTCTAGACAGTGCTTGCTATGTCATCACTACATAAGAATAATTGCTCCAGTTTGCTTCTGCTAACAGTTTACTGTCCGTAACCGTCACACTCATAGAGCAAGGAACAAGAATAAAACACACAGAAACATACAGTACGCACACATAGAAACATATTGGGAAAAAAAACTGGGAACAAAATAGCTTATGCTGCTTTCTCATGTAACTACATGATTTGCCAAGGGGAAAACAAGAAGGAATGAGTCAAGTGTTTTTCTCCCAGTTGGTGTTTGTGGTATTTTACATTGTCCCTAAAATGTGAATCTACTAATCTCCAAGCTTGGGATCTGACCTTAGTAGTTTGTGAAATGATTTCAAATCTACTATTTCCATGTTAACAATTCTCAGTGGCCCACATGTAGTCCTTATGCTTTTCTGGTCTTGTTGACAACTCTAATTCAAGCACCCTTCAACATAATGTTACTTAAGAGGAAAAGGATTGTTGTTATGACCCTCATCCAAAAAACAATTTATGGAAAATCAGGCTACTTTAGGCACAGTATATAAGCTCATGTTGCTGGGGTCTGGTTATAGCTGTTATGCATCTAGTTCTGAACCTGTAGGTCTAAACTAAACAGTTCCTAGCAATGGTGCAGAAAACAAATACAGTTGGTAGGTATCTGCACCCTGTGTGAGTGGATGAAAAATCCTGAGAAACCTTCTAAAAATCTTCTAGAAATCGGTGGTCAGGTTTTGCACAGCTAAAAAACCAGGCACTATTTTTTTCCTGAAAAGCCAGACATGTAAAATTTGTTTCACAGAGAAACAAGAATTAAGGTCTTAAACTTAAGGCTTGAATCACAGTTTAACTCCCACAAAACGTCCTAAAATCAGGATGCTGACATCTCCTTTAAAACCTGAACATATTTATTCAAGACAAGACAAGAAACAAAGAGAAAAAGGTGCCAGGGGATTACTGAACTCAGAACTGGCCAAAACTCTTATTCTCTAAGTTTCAAAATTTCTAACCCTAGCTAAAATAGCGTTTTTTTTTTCACTCATAGATTATACTCAATAAGAATTACAGTCTAAACTCTGGTACATGAAATTAGTTAATGAGTTTCAAAAAATAAACGTTGACATCTACCATTTAGGATGTTTTACCAGCCAATGGTTTAAGCATCAAGAACTACAGAAACAGAACGAAATACAGAAAATCTCTTTCTATGAAGGTTTTGCCAATAAAGGGAAAATGGCAACCTTGTTCCTGACATTACACAGACTGAAATAATCATCATTCTGAAGAGAAAAGGTGTTTCACTGATGTGTCATCAGTCTTTTATTTGTCACGATCTGCGGCGGATATTCGGCGGGCTCAAGGCCAGAGATTAATCAGAAAGACCGAAGACAGAGGAGGGAAGCGAGGAGGATAGAGAAGCTGTTGCCATGACATTTTCAATCCTCTGATAGAGCATGCTGCAGGAATTCAGTCTTACTATGGTGAACAGCACCATAATGTTTCAGTCATGATGCTGACAGACAGATATGCAGAAATAAATTTGTTTTTAATTACAATAATGAGGATGATCACTCCTAGCACATTAAGGTCGCTTTTGGGTCTAGCTTACTTAGTTTAAACTGGACCTGCAAATTGTGGTTTCCCTTTCTCTCTCTCAGTTTCTCTCCTCCAACCTGCATCACTTGTTCCTTATCCTCCCCATGCTGTTGCCTGAGTGGGAGGGCTGAAGGACTGCACACCCTCAGCATGTCAAACAGTTCACAGAAATGGAGGAGGTGACGTGGAGCACAGATATAAGTGATTTCATTAGAGGGTGTTGACACTGGCATTAGAGGTTTTTGACACGGCCACAGGTATTAATGACCTGATGAGGGTGTTAAATTGCCTCAGTGTGTTTGGCTAACACGATGTGTGTCTTCTGGAAAGGTCTAGCCCAAGCAAGACTGATGAGATGTGCACAGTGGGGACACCATGAACTGGCAGTGAAAGAAAGATGGAGCAAAAAGAGAGATGATGGTTGATTATCTTCAGAGATCTGTGGTAACATCTTATCAGCGCACACCCGTGTAATCAAGCTACAGTGAGGTCACTCTTAACAAAATGTGCCTGAGCAGTTCTCACGTAAAAAAAAAAAGCAACGTGACAATCAATCTTTAAAGCATTTGATTTGGCTTGCTGCCCTTGACTTGGTTGAGCTTATCTAGAGTAATCTATTACCTCCAATGACATGTTAATACTTGCAGAGCTGCATACATTTTATATACCATGGACTTCTTCTTATAGCCCTGTTTTAGCTGTTCAGACAAACTTCAAATTTTAATTACACAGCTTCTGCTGTTATTTAGCTTATAAATGTACAAAATATATGTGTTAAATTTTTTTTTACAGATTGAACAATTTTGTTTTAGTGTTTAGTGTAATGCCAGAGATTCAAAGAACAAATTTTATGGAAGTAAGTAAGTAAGTAAGATTTTCATGAAATCGCTAAAAAATCAAGTTGGAGTTGACACCAGTGACTAATCAGTGTGAGCCTTTAAGCCTAAGCTCTTATAATGCAAATACAACAAAAAATAGCAACCCATTTAACCACAAAATATATAAAACTAAAAAGTGACGCAATGCAAATGACACATGCTATAGGCCTATACGAGACTTGAAAGCCCTGTGGCTTGTCTCCACCTCTGGCTGATGACATATAGTATATTATGTATTTCCACTTTAGCTGTGTTACAGTTCATTTTGCGCTACAATATGCAACAATAGACCTGATTTAAAAGTATAAGCTATACCAGTGTCTTATGT